>NC_141685.1:459588669-460240857 GCF_964263255.1 Lissotriton vulgaris | reverse complement strand
GCTTGAAATACATAGGCAGCACAGTAAAAAATGTCAAGCTACGCATATTAGAGCACCAACGTGCCATTATGAACAAGGATTTCAACTATCCAGTAGCAAAACATTTTGCATCAAGACACAATAGCAACAGGGAACTGCTGCAATTTTTTGCGCTGGATCAAGTACCAGTGGATCCCAGGGGTGGAGACAGGTTGCGGAAATTAAGAAGACTTGAATCCCGCTACATAATTGACCTCCAGACTAAGGCCCCCCTGGGATTGAACAGGAATGAAGAATTAGCTTCCCATTTAGGAAAAGCCTAAATTCTGTAATGAGTTCACCCCGTGAGCTATGCCGATCCACGGCTGAATAACTTACACCACACACGAAAGAGAAATTTAGTTCACACTAAATGTGATTATTTTCATAAATGTAAATATCTAGAATGATAAGTTGAAATGTATCTTACAATGCCTTTCGTGAATGTGTTTTTCTTTGAAATGTAAAAATTAAGAGTAATGCACTAAATGAAACTGTTTATCACGGTGGTAAACGTCAGTCCTCTTTCTATGCAGATACAACAAGACGCTGTAGAGCTTTAAAACTTGCTTCCTTCCGTGTCAATGGTAGACACTGACGAAGGAGAACCGAAACGCGTTTGTCTGCCGAGTGTGCTGATTAAACTTATTGAACACTTTCCCTGCGAGTGCCGTTTCTCTTTCTTCCTGAAAGACAAAGAGAGAGACAGAGCTGACATTTTTGACGTGGGGCACCACCACGAGAGGCACCCGCCTGCGAGTGACCCAGACCTTCGGTGCAACGGAGCTGGAATATATATATATATATATATATATATATATATATATATTACATTTACTTGTTAGCACTGCTGTCTGGGAATAAGGTAATACTCAAATTCAGGAAGTAAATGTATTATAAGACAATCAAGATATCTTGCCGGTACATTCTAAGTGAATAATTCTCTAAGTGGATTGCTAATGCCACATTACTGATAAAATTAACATTATTCAGTATCTTTATGCCCACACTCGGCCAGAGATCTGCCCCGGGAGCGGACATAAGGATAGTACTTGTAAATGCCCTTTTTTAATTCCCAAAGTGGTTTACCTTTGTGAATCGGGCCCAGAGTGTTGCAACCAGGGTCCCTTTGATTTTCAAAGCCTGAATAAAGACGAACTAAGTTGACAAGAAAGGGACATCAATCGTAAAGCTCTACAAAAATTGTTAATCGCTATGCGAAGTACTCTACCTGAGAATAATGCGAGGGGGTCTTTTAATCAATGTACTTTAACACTGCACAGTATGACTCATATGAGATTCGAGGAATCTGCTTTAAGAAGGCAAAACAAGCAATTGGTCAAATGCCACTTCATCTTTTTTCTCAAGAGGCTTAGTGTTCTGTGATGGGTGCCAAGCTGACAGCACGGGAACCAGAAGTCATCCATCTATATACAAAGCTCAAGACCCGCGCTTCCATCTCGACTGCGCGCATTCCTCAGCATCCCGCCAAACGCGCTTCAAGACACCTCGAGGGATAGCACCACAGAGGACCAAGAGGACAATTCATTTTCCATGCGGATCCATTTTGCTAAGCATCTCATCTCAGTCTTACAAACTAGGTTGCCAATTAGTATCACATGCAATAGCAGATTTCAGGTCTGAGCCGGTGTCTATTGGGAACTAAACCAAGAGCAGGGCTAACAAGCCATCCAAGAAGGCACGACTGCATTGCAAATGCACACTAGCCCTCCCAAGCATCACTGACATATGTTTTGCATTAAAAGCAATCCCAGTAATCAGAACTCACTAGAAAATAACTTGCTTTTTGTGCAAATATTTGCTCAAATATTGTAACACAAACAATGAGAACGTTTTGCAAGTGGTAAGGCACAAAACATCTATTATATTTACCTGTGCTGAATCTATCTGTTGATTTAGGTTTACAAATCCCTTCTGCTAGTACTGGATAAAGAGTAAACCGGTACTTCTCAACAGCTATAAAGTGATCTAAAAAAAAAGTATAAGATTACGTTCTATACATAAATGTCTCAGGCATAAAGAACAACACAAATTTTCAAAGAATATTTCCGTTATATCAATAATTGGAAAACTTGCAAATATGGACACGATCACACCCTTGTAAATCCTTACTATAATATGCCATCGTTTCGAGCTCCACCCCCTTACATTTCATCCACACTCGATTTATAATTATGTTTTTCTTTTAATATTGCATAATATCAACTGCACTTCTAACTCTTTTTCTTCATACAGCAAGGCACATTTTTGTCATCATTTACTATTGGCAGAAATGATGGTCTCCAATCGGCTGCAAGGTAGAGCAGCCGCACTCACTGCCTAAAGACATATTTCTAGGCTCCAGGGGCCTCATTTATGAGGCTGTGCTTCACTTTTACGCCACTGGTGCGTCACTTTTTGTGACGCACCAGTGGCATAAAAAATGCGCCTTATTGCGCCATATTTACAAAGTCACGCATCTAGGTAGATGCGTCACTTTGTAAACCCCTGCACCACATTATACCTGCGCCATGTATAATGTATGCAGGGGGGGTGTTCCCACGTAAAAAAGGGTCATAGAAGTGGCGTAGTGAAATCTACCAGATTTCACTGCCCCACTTCTAGGACTCAAATGCGTCAAAATCTTACGCCAGGCGTAAGACTGACGCATGCCCTTTCACATGTGGTTTGCCCCATGTGAAAGGACACATTGCTGGAGTTGCGTCACTTTTGTGACACATCCCAGCAATGCGTCACTTTTGTGCTTACAGATACGTCAGAAATACTGACGTATCTGTAACTCCTTGTGACATGATGCGTCATACATTAAATATGATGCATCAGGTATGTCGCAAGGAGTGCGCACTGAGAAGTGACGCATCGGTGCTTTCATGCAGCGGTGAGTCATTTCTCATAAATGAGGCCCCTGCTCCACATTATACCTGCGGCAGGTATAATGTATGCAGGGGGGGTGTTCCCAAGTAAGAAAGGGTCTAGAAGTGGCGCAGTGAAATCTACCAGATTTCACTACGCCACTTCTAGGACTCAAATGCGTCAAAATCTTACGCCTGCCTAACTGCAGGCGAAAGACTGACGCGGGCCCTTTCACATGGGGTTTGCCCCATGTTAAAGGACGCTTTGCTGGAGTTGCGTCACTTTTGTGACACACCCCAGCAATGCGTCACTTTTGCGCTTACAGATACGTCAGAAATACAGACGTATCTATAACTCCTTTTGACATGATGCGTCATACATTAAATATGACACATCAGGTATGTCGCAAGGAGTCCGCACTGAGAAGTGACTCATTGCTGTTTTCACGCAGCGATGCGTCATTTCTCATAAATGAGGTCCCTGGGACTTGCAGAAGTTACTTTAACGTTCTGTTTTATTTATTTTTTATTTTTGTTTTACGTGTCAGTGTTTGGACGACACCCAACAGATTTGAAAAATAAAATCGAACATTATACTCTCCTCCAGGTCCATAAAAATGAAAGTACTAATAGTACTAATAATATATCTAAAAAATAATACATTATGTGATTGAAAAATGTGATTTAAAAGATACTATTACTTTAAATTAGTTACCGTTAATTTAGCGTTATCCGAGAATTCAAATATAGGCACAGGCCATACAGAGGTAAAATATATCCCCTTAGCATAGAGCGTTCAAAATGTTAAATTAAGATAGAAGGTGTTTCCAATGTGTCAAATGTATGCGGAAGTGGAAAAGGAACAGCCATGGGATAGTTGTGTCTTAAGAAAATACATTCCTATCTTGTGTGTGTGGGGGGGGGTGAAAGTCAGATATAATATAATGTTCAAATTATTTTTATTCCCTCGAAAATCTGAAATATAGCAGTAAAAATGTAAGCCACCAAGGACAATCCAATGATATAAGAAAGTTTGCCGTGAGAAAGCATGAGGAACATTCGTTTGCCGTTTTTAGACCATAGAAAAACAAGACAGCACCTTAGACTCGTTCAAACTATGTTGTTTTGTACTTCATGTACTTTTTGTTTCCGCATTGAGTACAGTGCTGCATACATAATAACAATGATTAACCCAATATGTAAATGATTTTCAAAGCTCAGAAGAACTAACATTTTATAATTCTGGAAACTGATCAGACTAGCAGAAGAAATATATGTTTAATGAATTAATGATGTATTTGCAGGGTGCTCTGCTGGAGCGATTCAGCGCTCCCCACACTAGGATAGGTGCTGACCGCAAAAACGTTTTGGAGAAGAAAGGCTTTCTTTGCACAAGATGGCGTCTCTTCTAGCCCTTATCCCTAACAGTTGCTGTCGCTGGAACATGAATGTTTAAATCTTGGTACCATGAGTAGAAAAGTGTTAGTGGAACAAAGAACTTGTGCATCTTTTCACAAAAGAACACACTTTGTAGGTACAGAAAAGAAGGGTTATAAACAGATTTAAGTTAAAGACACAGATACTTTAAAGACTGGGGGCATATTATCAAGCCTGTGCGCTAAAATTATCGCCGCTTTATCGGCCGAAAACGGCCGATAAAGCGGCGATAAGATAAAGCGGCGATAATTTTAGCGCACAGGCTTGATAATATGCCCCTGGGTTTGGGAATAAAAAGACAGATTCAGGCAACGTGTCAGCCTAGCTACCACATTCTGAATGTGTTGGAGTCTGGATACAATTTTTTGGAGTGCTATCTTTAGGGAATAGAAGTAATTTAGAAAATAGATTATTGGAACCTGCGCTAATGATTTTAAAGAGTGTGAGGGAAGAAAAGGAAGGACCTTGAGTAGAATTTTGAACAGAAAAAGCATGTTTCTTGCTAATGTAACTTTATAAGTATAACTGATGGCCATTAGAATCCCCAAATTGAGGACATAAGAAGTGGAGAAAGAAGGAGAGCCAAGTGCTGAGGTTTTACCATATAGAAGAACCTCTATTTTGTCTGAATTTAAGTGTCAAGAATCGTATTACTCCCAAAATGTCAGAGAATTGGAAATATTTTTGAAAAAGAGTTGAAATTTTGACTCAATCTAAGTGGCTTGCCAACGGCATAGGTGTTAAACCTAAAGACAAAAGTCTGAATCAGGGTGGCCAGAGGGGCATCATAAATCCTAAAGACCATTAGGTTCAGGACAAAGCCCCAAGGTACTCCACAGGAAGTGGATTTAAAAGACCATCAGAAGTGATGGAGGGAAACCGCTTGAGTTCTGTTTGTCAGAAAAGAAGAGAGCCAGTGTAGCACTGTGTCTTGAATCCCGGCAGAATTTAGATGATCCAGGAGAATCGCATGAGTCACCATGTCCAATGTGGCACAGGGGTCTAAAAAGAGCAGGGCAATCTCTCCTCCACCATCCTAGATACTCCAGTTTCATTAACAACAGAGAATAATATGGTCTTGGTGCTGATGACCAAGGTTAGAACATAACAAACAATGAAGAATATACTTCTAGAAACCACCTTATCCCCAAGGGGCACTCACTTCCGAGACCTTTTACATGTAGATGATTCCTTGCTGAATTATTTCTATCCTCTTACTCATGTATCTCTGCAAAATACTGAGCCCATTCAGACCACAGCATTAAAGTTGTAAGAGAAATTTAGCAGAGCATCCAACAGTGGTGTATGAACATCTCTAAATATGGGACACTAGTAGAAAAGAGAATTATAAAAAGATAATTTCCGGAACTATTTAGATTAAAGCAGAGTCTCTGTCACATACCCACTGATTCTGTGAGAATAAGCACATCTAAAATAGGAAGAAATTGGAAAAGGTTGACCAAGAATGAATCATTAAGATGCAAAAACACACATATTAAATTACCCAGTAATACTAACAGGTAGGAACTCGAGAAAGCAAAGTTAGCCTTCAATTCCCATTGTACATCACAGGGTAAAAATGTTCACCCTGACATCGTTATGAAAAAGGCGAACTCCAGCAGAGAGAATCAGAGATGGCAGCCCCAGTCATAACTGATGCATAGGGAATTTTCAGAGTTGTTCCACAAGAAATCTTAGAAAATTTTGCTGACTACCACAGGGGATTGTACAGTTCAGAAACATCAGGTATACTGGAGACGGAAGAACGGGTCTGTAATGGTCTAACGGCCACATGCATCAAGGTATTTAGGAGTCGCAAACGGTGCGATTCAATAAAATCGTCCGTTTGCGATTCCTAAATATCTTTTTAGTATGCATCAATCATTTTTGGCAAAATCGCTATTTTTAGCGATTTCCAAAAATGCGATTGCTTCTAAGGAATCGCAAATTTGCGATTCCTTAAAAGCAATGCATGATTGCTTTTAAAATTGCAAATTCGCAATTAGGGGATGCAAATTACCACGAGGGTGAACCTCGTGGTAATTTGCGAAAAATAAAATAAAATGCTCAAATTAGCATTTTGAACACTGTCATATTACAGACACACATGTCCTTAGGACATGTGTGTGTGAAACATCCACTTTAAAATACATTTCAGGGGTGCAGGGGGGGTCCTTTGGACCCCCCCTGCACCCATGGAATGCATTAACATTTTGTGAATTCTCATTTGCGAATTCACAATTCCCATTGATTCCTATCGGCCTTTTGGCCCATAGGAATCAATGGGAAATGCGAAATCGCAAATTAGAATTCGCATAATATTTGCGATTCGGTAAAAATTGCGATTTTTACTGAATCGCAAATATTATGCGAAAATATACATGCATCCCATTTTTGCGAATTCCAAATTGCGATTCCCTAATTTCGCAATTTGGAATTCGCAAACGGCTGGGATGATGCATGTGGCCGTTTAACTCCTACTGTTAATGCAAGATCCCTGAAAAATCATGGAGCATGTTATATATCAAAAAAAAAAATCATTACTGATCTACCCTAAAGTAGAGTCATGTCAGAGAATGATTTCTTGGTGAATTGCAAAATTGAACAGCGCAGATGGTGGCTGTCAACTATTGAGTGTAAACAGAGGCAAATTATTCTGATACACTGTCATCATTCACAAGTAAAGCATCGATTGATGAACATAGATGTCACAATACTGGCAAAGATATTGATGAACAAGAATGTAACACCATTTCAAGTTCACCACACAGGTGGTGTTTGTCCCTTGCAGCATGGAACAATAACATGTACAGCACGGTCCCACCTCCTATGGCTTATCTGGAACTTCAAGATGAACTCCTAGCCATGTCCCTTGACTCCGGAAAGGTACTTGACAGGATTGATGGAACTACATGTTTGGGAGACTTTATGAAAAATGCCTGGGTGTGATGTCAATCAAAAGTTGGGAAGGCTATTCAATGCTTCAATGACACCTTTTTTATTAATTGCAGCACAACCTAAGGAAGCACATTACCCACCCACTATTGGCAGCCATCAGCAGTGCAAAACAATAGTGGATATTCACAAGCCACAGGGGAATCAAAAATGGTAGTATACTATGCTCATCCTAACAGAACGTGGCTCACTACCAAACCTTCTGAGCATCATTAGCACATTTTCTTTATTTGCTGGATACAGAATTAACAGGGGAAACAGCAAGGCATTTCCTATGTCCAGAACCAGCATGACTGCACCCATCACAGGTTACAACTTTAAGTAAAGAAAAGAGAAAGTTACATACTTGGGCATTCTAATCAATACAGTGCTGGCGCACATGATACACAGTAATTTACACCCAATGATTACTGAGGTTGGTCCCAACTATATTTGTTACTTTGGGGTAGGATGCAGATGATTGCGATATTCATAGTACCACACATTGCAACAATAATACCCTAGGCATGCTACCATAGACAGCAACAATTCAAAATCTATATGAGAAAGACAGTTATATCAAATGCTTTATTTGAGGAAACATGATACCTTGTTTGAAGACTTCTAAATTATTAACATACAGGCTAGGTCTCCTACATACAGATCTATGCTGAGTCTTAATACCAGGCAAAAAATGTATCACAGATAGCAACTCTGATACCCCAGGCTAAGAACACCTCAACATGGGTTAGTGGAATATAGAATCTTTACTAAATGCTTCAAAAGCATCATCTCTGTTGTCTAGTAACGCAATAACTCAAATGGCAATATGGATATGGAAATCGGTCCATAAGCATTCGAAGGTGAAACCCTATCTTCAGAATCTTGTTCTTCTTGAGGTCAATATGGTTTCCATAATGAGAATGTATTATTTATCTGGCGAAAGCAGTTCTACATACACAGACCAGCAGAGAACAAAGGGTGAAATGAAACCATTTCGCTTATTAGAAGGTTAATATAACCTGACTAGACGCCAACAGTAATGACTTATCAAACTCACATACTGTCTTAAAAGCCGAATGAGAGAAACTCCATGTGATTTATCTGACTTCCCGATATTTGAGAATATCTAAGGAGATGAGACCAAAACTAGCGAGTAATATCTGCACTGCATAAAGGCTTATTAAGGTGAAACCTTTTTTTAAATCGCTAAAGGAGTCTCTATGTTGCGAGAGCTCCTTGTTCAGGAATTTAAGACAGCTGAGTGGTCCTAAATTACATCATCACGTGATACAGGGATCAATCATTATGATATACTTTAAAAATGGTACTCGGCAAACACTAAAGCTAGCAACTCCTTCTGTAGGAGATGGACTTAGTCCAAATGTGATCTGCCACACTGTTGGAAAAGGCCCTATCTATGGTGCTTTCCCTCGACTTTTTGCTTTTGTCCCGAACATTTTTCTGTGGATCTATATGCTAGCCTTAGGACATTGAGCACTTTTGACACTGCTATTCAGTGACAAAGCGCTGTGCTTGTCATATACATACTGGTGATTAGTGTATACATGATTGGCTGACTTGAGTTAGCTGTAAGCCCAAGTCAAGGGGTAAAACATATACCTAGGGCATGTGCCTCAAATGCTCCTCTGTAGGCCTGCAGCACTGGCTGTGTCATCCACAGAGGCAGCTCTTCAAACATGCAGCAGGTTTGCCATGACATGACGGGGCCTACATGTGCAGGTTACTGTTACTTGGCTAGGCATTTACAGAGCTGCTTGCCAAGACTCCACATTTCTCTTGCTATATCAAAGTACTCTTTGGGGACAGGGTGCAGTGTTGAGTAGAGGTAGGGCATTTGCGTGTATGCACTACATGCCCTGGTAGTGAATGGCACTGGATTGTGTGTTCAGTATGGTAGGGCCTGCTTCTTGCATTGCATTGGCATGAGGGATCTGTGGAAAGGCTTTCGAGCTGTATTTCCCATGTGAAGAAGAGTAGCAGCATAGTGTTTGATATTGATCAGTTAGTTACGGCGAGCCCTCTCTGGTGGTGTGAGCGGATTCAACATTACTACGGTGGAAATAACATTTTGGGTAAATGGGTATCTTTGTGCTTGTGGCTCTGTGTGCCTGTTCAGCTGTCTCCAATCCACAGCTGGGTGGACAGCTACGTCCAATCCACAGCTGGGTGGACAGCTACGTCTGTGCATAACTTATAAGATAACCATAAACTAGGGGCTCAAGGGACACTGTAGACCACTGACTCTAAGCAGCCTTACTGTAATGGTAATGAGGGGGTGGATGTGGCACCTGCATTCCAAGGACCAGGGTCTTGCTTCCACTATTGATAGTGATCAAGCCTCCTGGGATAGGATGGCAGACATGACAAAATGTTGAGATGGCCCGTGCATTTCAAAGGTGACATTTTAAACTGATCTAATTATTAAAGGCTGTTGTGAGTATAACTACTGGGGCTCTGCCCACAGGAGTTAGAGACACTTTGAGAATGCATCCATACTACACTGGTCTGATGCTGGGACATCAACAAGAGGAACTATTTGGACAGGAGGGACTTTAACTGGATTATCCAAAGACTTGTGGCTTCAGGATTGTCGTGCTCTAGGAAGGGGACTATCTCTTGGTGGATTTTGCCTGTATGTTGCTGGCCTGCAGTTAATTGCCATCTTTTTAGGCCCGGGTCCCTAAGCACTCTACAAGGGCCGGTTGGCTAACCTTCTGTCTAAGGGGATCGCAGGGACAAAAAGGATCTTCTTGTTTCCACGAGATTGCAAGGTACACGCAGGTTGTGATGGGAATGGGTAGAAGGGATGTTCGGTTGGGACAATGACTGTCCCAACATTTACAGTATTTACACTGTGCTGAGGAGTGTGCTTGTAACAATCTGGGGCCCACTCGAAGGCACCATAGTTTGAGTAGTTTGTGGAGTGTGGGGGAAGTCTGCTGAATCCAAGGGACCCGAGCTTACAACAGGAAACCGTTGCTGGGTTGCACTATGTAGCATGTGGTGTCCGAGGAATGGTGGGGGACGTTTGTTGAGTCCATGGGGCCCGAGCTGGCAGCCTAGACTGTCTGCGACCTACAGATTGGGAGGAAGACATTGCCTGACATCTCAGCCTCAGTCAGAGTTCGCAGGCTCCCTCTCCCAGGACCCACGCCACAAGGTACTCTATTGTGAGAATACAGTGACTGGATTCAAGTGATCCTGCACTTGTGATGGTGCTGCTGGGTCCCTGAGGACCTCATCTGGATGGACGAGAACACGTAACTGTTTCCTTCAACTTTAGTTGGTCCCGTCAATCCAATCAAAGTGCCGTCAGCGGGTATCATTGGCTGTTGTAATTGGAGTGGATGAGGGGCTGGGCCATGAGGCGTAGGCCAAGCCTGTGATTTTTTGACCATTACAACTGTATGGGGTGTGCAATGATGAGAATGTTGTGTTTTGTGCAAAAGTTCTTAGCAGGAAAGTGGAATATCTCTGAATAGCCTGCATATTTGGTTCTGTTGCATTTGATGCGCAAGGGATTGCTTGGATCGTGAATACCTCAGGAAAGTATGCACATGGGTTTATGTTGCTTAAAAGGCTGAGGGGATAACGGAGCAAGTGAACTCTGAAAATTCCCTATGCATCAGTTATGACTGGGGCTGCCATCTCTGCTGGAGTTAAGCTATAAGAAATCTGCCATTCTCGCCTTTTTCATAACGATGTCAGGGTGAATATTTTTCCCCTTTGATGTACAATGGGAATTAAAGGCTAACTTTGCATTCTCGAGTTACTACCTGTTGGTATTAGTGGGTAATTTAATATATAATGCCTATGACTAGTAACACTAGTACATGTATGTTCATGCTGTTTTGATTCTAATGGAAGAGTTTGTCTAATGAATACAACTGTAAAGTTTATATCCAATGTGTATATTGTTTTGATTTCAATGAGTGTGTAATACAAAGACTGGTGTTTTATACATGGAGTGTGGAGTGTTTTTGTAGTGTACACAGTCTGCTGCAAGTGGGGGTTGTGCCAATGCTTCACACTTTGACCATGAGGATACGCCTGACTGCTCTGTGCCAAGCCACCCAAGGGTGGGCACAGGTTATTGGACAAGGGCATTATATTCATCCTATCTAGGACTGTGGATTCTGCCTGGCTTTGCTGCATCCCAGCCAGACAGAAATTGGTGGGACTAACACACACATATTATAGTCTTGTCCAAGTATAGATTAATACTAGAAAACTAGAAAACAGCATTGGACACACTGATCAGTTAGACAGAATATGGATGTATGCCTTCTGACAAGCTAGCCTTGTTACATAGTGCTTCTGATAAGCCAGACGGTGTACAACTGTTACCACGGATTTTTTACAACGGATTCCATGACCACGGATTTTTTACAACGCAGGTCATGTTACAACGGATCCTTTTACAACGCTATTCACTACAACGCAGGTACTATTACAACGCAATACCATTACATCGTAAGTATAATTATAGTTACGTTTATCTTTTTTGGGGTTTTTGGGTACAGGGGTATTTTTAGGTTTAAGGGCTGAGTTTGGGTTTTGGGGTACAGGGGTATTTTTAGGTTTAAGGGCTGGGTTTGGGTTTTGGGGCACAGGGGTATTTTTAGGTTTTAGGGCTGGGTTTGGGTTTTGGGGTACAGGGGTATTTTTAGGTTTTAGGGCTGGGTTTGGGTTTTGGGGTACAGGGGTATTTTTAGGTTTTAGGGCTGGGTTTGGGTTTTGGGGTACAGGGGTATTTTTAGGTTTTAGGGCTGGGTTTGGGTTTTGGGGTACAGGGGTATTTTTAGGTTTCAGGGCTGGGTTTGGGTTTTGGGGTACAGGGGTATTTTTAGGTTTAAGGGCTGGGTTTGGGTTTTGGGGTACAGGGGTATTTTTAGGTTTAAGGGCTGGGTTTGGGTTTTGGGGTACAGGGGTATTTTTAGGTTTTAGGGCTGGGTTTGGGTTTTGGGGTACAGGGGTATTTTTAGGTTTTAGGGCTGGGTTTGGGTTTTGGGGTACAGGGGTATTTTTAGGTTTACGGGCTGGGTTTGGGTTTTGGGGTACAGGGGTATTTTTAGGTTTTAGGGCTGGGTTTGGGTTTTGGGGTACAGGGGTATTTTTAGGTTTTAGGGCTGGGTTTGGGTTTTGGGGTACAGGGGTATTTTTAGGTTTCAGGGCTGGGTTTGGGTTTTGGGGTACAGGGGTATTTTTAGGTTTTAGGGCTGGGTTTGGGTTTTGGGGTACAAGGGTATTTTTAGGTTTTAGGGCTGGGGTTGGGTTTTGGGGTACAGGGTTATTTTTAATATATATTTACAATTAAAAAAATTAAAATTAATTGTATTAATATATGTTTTATTTTTTTAATAATAAATAATTTAAATTAATAATACATTAATAATTATTTACTTTAAATATTAATTTTATTTACTTACCTGTAATTATACTTACGATGTAATGGTATTGCGTTGTAATAGTACCTGCGTTGTAGTGAATTGCGTTGTAAAGGGATCCGTTGTAACATGACCTGCGTTGTCATAGATCCGTGGTCATGGTATGCGTTGTAAAAGGACGCGTTGTAACATCATATATCCAAGCCAGACAGTATCCTGTATCATAAACAGTGGTTGTTAACTGCCCTTGCCATTGCTAAAGTGTGCTTACTGATACACTGGTACTCCCCAGACCCACCTACACATCGGGAATAGATGACTGAAATCAAACATGGCTTCCTATAACGTATCCTCTATAGATGAGGAGCCCAGATGGCCATGTTTATAAACACATAGACCGCATTTCTCTCCTCACAGGAGAGGCCTACGTATGGTTCCTAAAGGCATGGATTTTTATTGAGCACAGCCATCAGCCACCTCACAAAAACATGGCCTCTAATCAGTATTAATATCTAATTAAAATCTATGACAGAGCCCCAGATCCTAACTCTATAAGTCTCACTGAAAGTCTGATAAGTTGATTTTCTTAAAATTGTAAATTTACGTTGTCATACCAGGAAAACATTGGTTCTTTTTGCCTGTTCAAATAAAATGCTGTAATATAATTTTTGTATTGTGGATTTTACTTTCCATTTTTGTACATTATTTATTACTGTATTGTTGTTATTAATATATTTGTCTCAACCCTCTTCTAGCATCTCAAAGTGGGGTAAAACATTCACACAGATTTTGAATATGTACTAAGGGTTTATCAGAACTCTTGATTAATGCCACCAGGAGCATTCTGCACAATGAGCAGGTCATCACATATATAGCAGAGTTTTCTGATTTCAGCTTCCCTGGCGTTTCATTTTACACAAATTGCATCACAATGAGGTGACCATGGAGGTTTCACAAAATATCTTTGATTGCTGGATATCATAGAGAGAACAATTTCCTTAATTGATTCCACTTTCTAAGACACACTATCTCTGGAAAATTGTGGAACTTAATGTGTTGTAGAAGGTTACTGTTTTATTTCCTGTTACTTTAGTAATATATTATGCCTTCAAATAGCCTGTTGGCAACTAATATGGATCCAATCACTGGGGGAGAAAGGTTTGAACTCGGTTCCAAATGTAGGTTGTTGCAACAGAACTACAATTACATCTTTTTGTGAGTATGCACAGCACAATTTCACCGGTGTTCACCACTGCTTGAATGCAAAGGAATTACACAAACAAATCAGATCCATAACTCACCATTTATGTAATATCTGCTGATGTCCGGAGGCACAGATATCCACTGTATTCTCTTTTCTTGACTGAGGTTTTCCCATTCGATCACATAAGATCTTAGGTCCTTAGCTCCAGGAACAGTAGTCCAGAAGAGGGCTGCACAACTGTTGTTTATGAGATACGCCATGAGCGAATGCACAATGCTCACTTAAAAAAGATAAACAAAACAAATTTAGTGTATGCCAATTGCAGTCATTTTGATTAAAAAGGGTGATGGTCAAAATGATACACAGACTGTTTTGATCTTCTGCAAAGAATACATAGATATATTTAGGTACTAATAAAAGCATGGGTGTGCTTAAAAAAATTAAATAAACTAAACAACCATTTACCAGTGCACTAGTTCTTTCCACAACAAATTTCAAACTCAGATAATGAATTAAAATATGTGGATCAACATTGTTTCACCTTGGCAACCAAAATGTTGAACACATTTCTTGGCCATAGGGCAAACATTTTCTCTTGGTTACTGGTACGATCCCTTTGCCATTGCTGTTACAATGTAATCCGTGGTCTACTGGTGAAGATGTAAGTTTGAAAATGTTTGGTGGGTTACCCCAGTCAGGTTGTGTGCCTTTAAACTTACTCTTTTTCTAGGAGATCAGATTCCCCCAGCAGGACAAGGCATAGAGCTGAGACCAAGATGAACTGCATGAAATTGGATACACTGATTCTGCAGTCCTGCTGAAACTTTCAGCTATGCTGCCGAAAGGTCTTAGAAGAAAAACACTTGAAATCATAGGGGTTGTCATTAAAACTTTCAAACCTGGATACATCAGAATTCACCAATAATGGCTTCTCCTGGCTACCTTGGAAAGCTAGCTCACAAAGACATTAATCAGGAAAAAGGATGGTTACCAACCCTGACTGTCATGAGTGGTAATTTCAGGACAAGGTGGCACATGCACCATGCTATGAGCCACGCTATGAGAGAGGCAGCATTGAGCTACACTGGCTCTCTTTTCTACAAATTCATATATTTCAATATTACAAAATAGCGCTTATCATGCTTATTCCACTAAGTGACGAACCAACACTTTCCCTACTATTGCACTGACTGGAGTGTGATTATTCCATTTTACCCCTCCACAATCCAACCCTTTTCCTACCTTTGCACTCATTGGAATTGTAATAGTACATTTTATCCCTCCACAAATCAACAGTTTCCCTACTGTTACACTCAGTGGAGTGGGACTTGTACATTCTACTCCTTCGCAATCCAGCACTCTCCCTACTTATTTTGTATTTGTATTTATTTATACTTATAGAGCGCCTATCACCCAGGGTCTCTAAGTGCTAAGATGTTAACACAGTTCAAAATACAAATGCACCACAGAGTCCGACAGAATAGAGGGCTCAAAACTGAAGAGGCAAGCAGCAACCTCGGGCGAACCTAACCGTAGGCTTCTCGAAATAGCACTGTTTTCAAGCAGTTCCTGAACGGTAAAAGCCTGGTTTCTTTACAGAGAGTTTCTGGTAGTTTATTCCAGAGTTTGGGAGCCACAACAGAGAAGGTTCGGCCACCCAGTCTAGCTCCTTTTAACCGTGGGCAGACCAGGAGATTTAAGTCTGATGACCAGAGCAAGCGGCTGGGTGCGTAAATCTTCAAACGGTCCCTGATATATTCTGGGACTATGCCAAACTGTGATTTATATGCAATACATAAAGCCTTGAATTCAATACATTGTTTCATTGGGAGCCAATGCAGCTGCTTCAATACTGGGGTTGCGTGGGCGCTTCTGGGTAGCATGTAGATCAACCTCGCTGCATCTTTCATGACAACCTGCAGTTTTTTTAGGCGGGCCTCAGGTAGCCCAAGATACACTACATTCCCATAATCTAGACGGGAAAGAATGAGCGCAGTCACCACAGTCTGTCTACTTGATACAGACAGCAGGTGAATCAACTTCCAGAGTTGCCGCATTAAGCCAACACAGCTCCCAACTACTTCTGAGACTTACTGCTTTAGTGACAAATCAGTATCCAGCCTGATGCCTAAACTCTTACCTACAGGTACTGGCGAAGGCACTATGCCTAACTCTAAAGGTCAGCAACAGCTAGACCAGGGTGAAGCCATTGCGGACAACACCAGAACCTCCGTCTTACTGTTGCACCTATTGGAGTGGTAATAGTAAATTTGACCCCTATGTGAACCAACACTTTCCCTACTGTTGCACTGACTAGAGTGAGAATATTAAATTGTATCCCTCTGCAATACAACATTTTCCTACTTTTGCACTCATTGGAGTGGGACTATTCAATTTTACTCCTCCGCTATCCAACACTTTCCCTACTGTTGCACTCATTGGGGAGGGAAAACAAAATGTTATTTCTCTGCAATTCAAGACTTTCCCAACTTATGCACTAATTGGAGTGGGAACAGTAAATGTTACCCTTCTGCAAACCAACACTTGCCCTACTGTTACACTCAGTGGAGTATGAATAGTGACGTCTTCCCCTCTGTAATCCAACACTTTCCCGACTGTTGCACCTATTGCAGTACGAATAGAAAATGTTACCTTTTCGCAATCCAACACTTTCCCAATTTTTGCAGTTATTGGAGTGGAAATAGTACATTTTATCTCTCTGTAATCTAACGGCCTGATTACGAGTTTGGTGCAGGGGCGCAATGCTGGCTCCGTTGTGCCAAACCTGTGCATGGACCTGTAGTTCCGTAGTTCGTGGGTCTGTGGTTCGTAGATTCTGAACTTGTTCAATAAAGGTCGTCGGAAATAGACGATTTTGGTATCAGCGGACCGCAAATCACGAGTGCGGTGTGTACGAGTGTTTTCGTCATAATCGATCAATGAGAGCACTACGTATTCAGGGATTTCATTTGAACCCTTGGGTTCCATTTTGTGTACGGCAGCCATTTTGTGTGGTTGCCCTCACATAGGCCGATGACTACGGCCGAACGAGTCCTTGGGACACGAACACCTTAGCTGACTCTTGCATGACCTGACCGAACTGACTCCCTTGCCCGAGGCTGACCTCGCTGAGCCAGTTCCTTGTTAAACAGCTGGTCAGATAAAGATCGAAGAGCAGGACATTGCTGAGTTTATGGTACACTGCACCCACCCTTCTATCTTGCTTCTCATCTGTTTCTGTTCCTTCCTTTATGGCATAATCACTGATTTAGGTTGAGGCTTTATGATGGGTTTGTCCGGCCTGATCGAACAGGATATTGGAATGTGCTTGGTCATTTCTGGTGGGCTGGACAACGGAAATTGGTATTGTCGACATGCGCTACTTTTGAAATGCCACGTTCTGATTGGTCAATTTGTATGAAATCGATGCTAGCCTGGAATGTGATTTTTGGCATAAAAGACCATGCTCCGCTCATTGAATTTGTGCAGTCTCTAGCGAACCACCTGTGTTGTGCTTCGTAGATCTCCGTTCCTGGTTGCAGCCAATAAAACTTGGTCTTTGACGTCATCAAGAAGTGTCCCGTGTCTCTGTTTGCCGAGGCAGGGGAATCCGAAGACATCTTGTTTTATCCCTGGCGCTGCTGGGTTCTAAAACTCGGTTCTTCAGACCAACGGCCTTATTATGAGTTGAACTTGTATTACACTAGTTCAACTCCCAATAAAGTTGGTGGTCCTTTGTCCTTTCCCATGGCGCTGCCTGTAAAATAGCCAATGCAATGGGAATGGGCAAAAAGTTCCAGCATGGCACGGAAAGTGATGTCCGTGCTGTGCTGGAACTGGGGTAATACAGACAGGGTGTCACATGTTGTACATCCCTGAATGTGTCATTATGGTGGGGAGAATGAAGGCCCTGTAGGGCCCCCTTTGTTCTTGCACTGCCAGCCTTTTTTTTCATGCGGGGCTCTGCCATCAAAAGGCTGGCGGTCCAGGAAGTCAAAATATTCTGAGTGGGACTACGCCAGTCCCTGCTTAGCATAACCCTTGTGGCGCTCCTGCACCACTGCCATTTTACCTCTGAGTGATATATTAGCCAAGCAATACGCAGATGAAATCTGAAGAGTATATACCAAACCTTTAAATTGAAGAGCAACACTGCAATGGTTAGTTAGAGTGGCTTGTAAAGGCCACAGTAAATTATTTTGACCTGGGATGCCTTCATATAAACATATGTGTTGAGAAGAAGATTGGTATACATTGACTGAGGACAACCTCAAGGTTTTAGAGAACAAAATGATCAAAGTCCCTTTCTTTACTTCAAAATGTTGTTTTAATTTAATGTTGTAGATAAATATAGAACTGGATATACATTTATATGCTGAATTATAATACACACACATGCAAACACACTCACACTATCCACCCATGGACTTCAATGAAGTGTGTTTTACAATTGTAAACTCTGAGTCCACTGGATCATTGTGCAATAATACTGTGGACCACACTAGATGTTTCAGTAATAAAACATGTTTGATATAATGTTGTGATGGAAAAGTACTCTGCATGGTAACACATGTGTACTCCTGACCTGAGGGCCAACTGTACTGAAATCTTGCTCCGTAATGCTGATTTCTGTTGTCATAGGCAAACACGAATCATGTATGTGTGCCATACCATAGGACTGACTTACAGATTGTGGATTACAGCCTTTTTGGACCTGTAAGGGCACCCCAAGCACAACCCTCATAGTAGTGGAAGGCTACCACCTTCACTAAGAAGTAGGCAGTATGAGCATAGTGGTGACAGCATAATGTGCAGTGATCAGTAGGAGTGAACAGGTCTTTTTTACCCTGTGTCACGGATGTGAGGCTTATATTTTTTAAATTCTGCTGCTGTTTGCTTAACTCACCTGTGACCTACATCAGGTGAATGTGGAGTGCTGTTCAGCATACAAGTAGTGCCTCTGTGCTGTATGTATAGATGCTTGGGAAAGGATACCTTATAGAGATAGAGCAGAACTGTGTTGTATATGTGGCATTAGTGCATGTGCTGAGTGTATGTATGCCTGTAAGGAATATATTGCATGAGAGATAAAGTGCTGTGGATTGCACAATTAAGGCATGTGCAGGTTGAATGTGTGCTTTTGAGAAGTACAATATATGAAAGGTGGTGCTGTGGAGCACATACATGGTAAGTGTATGTGTTTGCAAATGGCAAACCCAGGATGATAAAGAAAGGATACAGTACTGAACATTGCACACAGATTGAAAGTGTGTGCTAATTGTGTGTGTCTGTAGTGGCAAAATGCATGGAGGTAAGAGTGCTGGACAGTATGTTTGCTGCAAATGCGTACTGTGTCTAAGTGTGCCTGCAATGGTACATTACATGGAGGACCCTAGATTCCATTTTGGGAAGCCCATTCCTGTCTGGTGAAGACATGAGGAGTAGAAGAATCATCCTGACAGATTTGTGTATTGATGCATTTCTGTGAGCTGGGTAGGACACACACTGGAGGAAAGGATGAATAGATTCCTGCTTTACACTTCAAAAGGGTGCTCCTCGATTCAGTCTTAGATTACAAGGAAGGGACCAGGATACATCTGAAGAAGGAGATTAGGCATATAAGGTAATCAAAAAAAGAAGGGCTGGGAACCCAGGTTAACATTTTGATGCACACATCACTGTGGATGACATCCAGTTGTAAACTCTGGTCACTCCCATGAACTGTGTTGTAGGACAAACAGCTTCAGAGACGTTCATGCTCTGATATAAAACCTTTCAATGGGGAAGAAGAGAAGGAAACATGTACACTTCAAAAGAAGCAGAATCCCAGCAGAAAACGTCAATGATTCAGGCCTTAAATCAGATTTGGAGTTTGGAAAAGGACTAAAAATGGGGAGGTTGAGACCCCAACATTTGTCATCTGCAAAGTAGCCAAACAGGCTCTGTGAGAAGGTAAGCTGTCCAAGGATTCTCCCTGTGATCAAGACTGGGGGCCAAGGCCTGCTAGTTACCCTCCTGTGTGAGGGGACCAGCTTGTATCAAGCCTTGAGCACCATTAGCTGCCTTACCAAAACCAGAGTGGCCTGTGAGGAAAAGAGAGTGTTGAAGGGAGTGAGGCCCAGTGGAGAGCAATATCAAAAAGACTTCCTAAGTGAGGTGTGAGGGAACAAAGGTGCACTGATCTGTCGTTGCCAGCGTGCAGTGTGGGTCCAGGGACCAGGAGAGGGCTGCTATGGACTAAGCCATATACTGAGCACCATGGGGTCTTGCCAAGCATGTACCACTGCATTGCAGTGACTCTATATTCCTAAGGGGGCCATCACTGAAACTGCATTGGCGCTATAACCCATACCCACCATGGTAGGAGCAATACCAACAGAGGAGTCTGCACTTGATTTGTAAAGTGCCTTGACAACCTTGTATGCCAGGAGAGGCTGCCGGTACTGATGTTGCCAAAAAATGTGGGCTGTTGCCTGAGGAAAGACTGAGGATGAATTCAGTGGGTTAAATGAGAGACCTGTCCGTGACTGACCCCTGAGGACTGTGAAAGATTCTGCTGATGACATCACACCTGAGGTTGGCTCCTATTGTGAGCTGAAGGACTAGATTTCCATCCCCACCCTCGTGTGGGAAAGATTGACTGTCAGCATCTTAGCAGCCTGGTAGCACCTCTGATCAGTGGGAAGCTGGCAGTGCCACTTGAGAAGAGAGCCAGTGTCTGCCGAGTGCTGTTACGTGTATCGCAATCAGCCCGACTTCTTTGAGCAAAAACAGAAATCTCAAGTGCCCATGGTCAGGGCACTCGCCACGATGCTGAATGCTTCCGTGCTGCAGGAGCTGCTAAGACTTGTACTGGGCCTGTTAGCTACAGAAGGCTTGCTGCGGAAGGTGCTGCAGCATCTAAACACTTTTGATCAATTCTAAAGAGTCAAAGGCAAACTTTTGAGAATGGTCTGGTGGTATGCATACCCTGGATGCAGCTACCAGTGAATGGGGAATCACTCCACCACGTTACAAGGAAGAGGGTAGGACAGGGATTTGATTGACAAATTCTAGAGCCCCGACTACAAGGGGATTGTGTTGTTGATAATGAAGGTTGTTATTTCTTTGCATGTGTAGAGTTAGAAATAAAATATTGCTTTTTCTTATAAAAGCAAGTACTTGACTGCACATTGATTTATTAACAATGTGTTTTGCACTTTGAGTTATGTGTCCTGTTCACTAATTTGTATCTACACTTCCCTCGAAGGGAGCCCTTAATTGCTCATCCACAGCTACCACAGACAGCCAAGTACCGAAGGGGTACTTGGCCCAGTTGCTCAGGAGCTACAGTCGGTTGGGCCTCTGGACATTTAGGACCTGATTGCGACTTTTTGGTGGAACGGTGGGGTGGTGAAGCAAATTGCCGCACCACCTTTGCTGCAGCCCACCCACCAGATTATGACTTTTGAGTAGTCTGACAGGCAGACGGCATGGCGGTGTCTCTTTCAAAAGGCAGCGGTACATATGTAAAAGGCACTGCAATGGGACCGCACTACAATGTTCATGCATGGCATGGACTCGAAAATCCATGCCATGCAGGAACCTATGTGCAGGCACAAAGGGGGGCACATGTTTTGCTCTCTGGGGTGCATCCACATGTGGTTGAGGCACAGGGGGGCCCTGTAAGGGCCCCTTTGTTTTCTCTACTCCCGGGTTTACATGGAGGAAGACCCTCCATGGATACCCTGGAGGAGAGGAAACTCGTAATATGATTGTTGGGACTAGGGGGTGTGGTTACAGCGCAAGGGGGAATGGCTGCCTCTTGAGGGCGCTCCGCACGCCACACCTGCAGATCCGGCAAATCCCATGCATTATGGTCAATTGTGCTGTTAAACAAATACATGCATCAGTGACTATTCCCCCCTGGCATGATCGGGGAGTGTTTTGTGCCTGTCGGAGCGGAGGAACCCATTGGAATCGACATCTCACTCCGATGATCGGCTGTTCAGAAAATGGCGCCCCGCCCGAGGACCCGCCGTAAATGGACACTGCTGAAAGGGGTAGACGGCGCGGTGCGGACGACCGCTGTACTGCTCCCGGACAGAGGTCGCACTGCACTGCACGGGACAGCGCTCTGCCGGCTGAAAATTGCACTTGAGACAGGGCTACAATAAGCGAGGTACAGGATACGACTGCGGTGGGGGAGTCCCGGAGGACTGCAGCCACCGTTGTGGGATGAGACGAGCCCTGCGGAGAGCACCCTGAACCCTGACCCGAGGCGGAGCTCGGCGTGCTTGAGGACCTGGTGGAGGTGAGGTAGGTGGGGAGTGGCCCACTTATTGTGCCGGGTGCGGGTCGGGCTGCGTGGCCCTGCTTGAACGCGCCTGATATAGCACATACGCGGCATCTGGGTGGGCCAGGGTGGGCTGACTGTGCTGGGTGCAGTGTGGCGGTACCACCACTGCTTATCTGAGGAGAGTTGTACTGGCTTAGCGCCCCGTGGTGTGGAGGTGCCAGTTTGAATGCCCTGGTACATGACCAAGCCTACTTTTGTGGGCCAGGGTGTCCAGGGCTCTGCTGGTGCTGCTGGGCCAGCTGGGGGGCTGCGTGCATATCCCAGGCATGTGCAGAGGGTCTGGCATGGCTTCCTGGGTGGTGCGGGCTGAGCAGTTGGTGGCAGAGCTCTACTTAGAAAGCGGGGAACTGTGGTGAAGGTCTTTGACCGTGACTGGGCGCTGCAGGATATAACATAATAATGCCATAGTCTCATCTTGTGTGTAGGCGATTTCTGGGGCCTGATTGGCCGTTGCCTAGGTGGTGGTGATTGAAGGAGTCGGCGGAGGGTTTGGCTCAAGACAACGCTGACCCCCTGAGAGTGACAACGGCATGCATACCTGCAGGCTGCTAGACCCACCTGGCTGCTGAGGGGTGCTGCAATATCGATACGCGGCTGGGGTGTTGAGCTACTGACGAAACGGATTTGAGTGTTGGCGTCTTAACCACGAGAAGAGCTGAGGCAGAGACAGTGCGCTATACCCTGTTCATATACCTCCACCATTATGGGAAAACTGACCCCAAACAGCCGAAACTTCAATTTGAAAATAAGCGTAACACACGCGCGGCGGAAACTATAGGGGACCAGCCTGGGACACAGGGTGCTTCAGGGACAGTGGAAGACTCAGAGGATGAATCTAGAACTATCCTGCTAGAACTACGCTCTGGGATGAAATCGATAGACAGCAAAAATGACGCGCTGGTGACTGGTCTTAATGTGGTGAAGAAGAAGGTGGACAAGCATGAGCATAGGCTTGATGTCCTGGAAAACAGACTACCGGACACGCAGGACTCGCAAGCGGAATCCCAGACCCACATTCTACAGATGGAGAAGGTTTTAGAGATCATACAGGCAAAAAATGAGGATTTGGAAGCGCGCTCTAGGCGCAACAATCTTCGTATAATTGGCCTGCCAGAGTCCACTGCCATATCCAAAATGGAGACATGCATTGATGGCCTGCTGCGCAAACAGTTTGGCTCAGTGTTATCCACAGTAATGATTGATGAGAGGGCACACTTTTCCCTGGGCCCCAGACGTAAACCGGAGGCGCCGCTGCGCCCGATAATAGAGCACCTACTAAACTACGCTGGCAGGGGCACTATTCTGTGGGAGGCCAGAGCTAAGAGCCCCATCAATTATAAGGGAGACACCCTGTCCTTTTTTCCAGACTACACCCCTGCAGTGCAGGCAGCGCGGCGGGAGTGTGTGCCGGTGAAGAAGATGCTGCAGACTGCCTCTGTACCCTATGCAATGTTGTACCCTGCCAAATTGAAAATTTCTCAAGAGGGGCAAGCACACTGTTTCACAGACTCAAAGTCTCAAAGTCAGCCCTGAAATTTTCAAAACATATCTGCAAGTCTAGGTCTCAGCAGCGCAGGCTGGGGAGCCCAACAGCCACGCCAAATCTAGAAGACTTAGATTAGGAATGATGACATCATTTTTTTCTTGTAATGAACAAGGGTGGATTTATAATGGAGTTGCTTGCGGGTGCTGATCTGGTCTTGTCTGTTTGAACAGCTGTAGATAGGGGATGGTTTCCATATATATTTGTCACATGTTTGCATGTAGGTCTATTTGAATTGTGTTGAGTCAGTGACTTGGACGCTGATTACATTAATTGTTGATAACGCACAGGTTTACCATACAGTTAAAGTCTGACAAGTCTCACCACGGAGTGAGTGTTCGCTGCCGTTCCCTCACCCCTAGCGGGTGTTCCCCTCTTGTTGAATTGTATGGAAGATAGGGTAAATGTGTGGGAGGGGGGATGGTGATGGTCTCAACCTAATTGTTAATATGTTTTTTTTGGTGATTGTAACATTAATATCGGTTGGAGTGAGAGCTGGTTGTTGTGGTGAGAAGGCCGCACGTGGTAATGACACTCCCTTCCGCTGCTGATCGCATTACTTATCAGGCTGCCCGGAGTCATCCGGTTCCAATATGGGTGAGCGATACCGGTTGTTGACTTGGAATGTGAGGGGCCTCAATTCTGGCCTCCTTGACTCGCCATGGCTTTATTGCAGGAAACACATTTGACTAAACATAAAGAGTGAGGTTTTGCTGGAAGATGGGCTGGATTTAAACTGGCGGCGTCTTTTTCATCATATGCTAGAGGCTCGCTGATTCTGATTAAACGGTGTGTGGCATTTATGCCTGCCCGGATATATATAGATGAGGATGGGAGATGCGCAATGGTACAAGGGGAGCTAGGAGGCTCTTTGATAACTATAATTAGCATGTCCGGGTCTATTGTAGATGATCAGGAGTGTTTTGTACGGATGTATGCTAAACCGAGGGTTAGGCCGGAAGCCAATATTTTGTGGGGAGGTGACTTGAACACATACTTAAGCCCTGAACTGGATAAGTCCAATCCAACGTCACATCAAACTCCTAAAGTAGCCCAGTGCGTGAAAAGTGCTATGCTTGAATTTGGATTGAGTGATGTGTGGAGAGTAGGAAATGCCCTGGCGAAAGAGGGAACACATGCGACACCGCTACACAACAGCTGGTCGCGTTTAGACTAGTGGCTGCTGGGTGGTGATGCGACAGATTGGGTCCTGGAGGTCGCGAATTTGCTGCACACTTTATCTGATCACAATCCGGTACAGGTAGAGATACAGATCCCGATGGCCTTGCATCGCCAATTCACGTGGCGGCTGCGCTCGGAGGCCTTACTTGATCCGGTGTATGAGGCCACAGTGCGGGAAGCTATAGAACAATACATTCTGATCAATAAGAGTTCTGTGGATGATGCTTCAACTTTGTGGGAAGCTTTCAAGGCGACGATCAAGGGAGTGTGCATGGGTACTGCGGCGGGCATTTAGAAAGATATTAGGGTGCAGCTTCTCAAAATTAAGACTGCGCTTCAGGTATTGGAATGCAGCTACGCAGTGGCTCCATCGGCTGACACCTTGGCCCAAATACACAAGCAGATCTTGGAATATAATACTTTAACTGACATTGAAATGCGATACATTTCTCATAGGCTCATGGAGAGAAGATAAAGAGAGAGAGGAGATCAGGGCGTACAGTAGCGGCCAAGATCAGAGACCATATGGAGCAACCACATACAGACAAGATCACGGACCCACAGGGGAAGGAGCATTATCACCCACTCGCTACTACCGAGCAGTTCTGGCACTTCTAAGTGGACATCTATACATCCAAATGGGAGGCGACAGCGGCTGAGTTGGAGGGGTACCTGGAAGACGTGGCGTGCTCTTGGCTGTCTTGCCTATTGACACTGAGTAAATTAAGGCTGCTATACTAGCCCTCCCCAATGGAAAGGCGCCGGGGGCGGATGGCCTAACGGTTTAATTTTATAAAACATATGCAGACTTGATCACTCCATATCTGCTGGAGGTGTATGCTGAGGCACACAAGTCGGGGATACTACCGCCGTCACTGAGGCAGACGCTGATATATAACATTTCTCAGACAAGCCCCTAGATAAATGTGACACTTTTCGTCCCCTTTCACTGATTAATATTGATGCAAAGATCCTTGCCAAGATTGATTTTGGCTGTTAAATTGCAACCCCTGATGCCGTGCTTGGTGCTGCCGGACCAGTCGGGTTTTATACCTGATAGATCCACTTCCCACAATCTTCGGAATATATTTTCCATGTTTCATATCTTGGAGCCAAGCATGTCAGCCGCAGCGGTAATGCTGGACACTGCTAAGGCGTTCGATTCGGTAGAGTGGAAATATATATTTTTTATTCTTCAGAGCATGGGATTTCCGCCTATATTTATACAGTGGATCAGGGTGCTATATGCGGATCCATCGGCTAGGGTTTGTGTTGGCGGTTTGACATTAGACCAGTTTTAAATAAAGATGGGCACTCGTCAGGGCTGCCCTTTGACTCCGATGCTTTTTGCGATTATAATGTAACCACTGGCGTGCGTTATTAGACAGAGACATAGAGAAACAGCACTGAACTTCAACTATCGCCCCGTGGCCATTTCATTATATGCTGATGATATGGTGCTTTTTGTTCGTGAACCTTCCAGGTACTTGGCGCAACTGCTGCGAGAGTATGTAAGGTTTGGTTGTTTGTTGGGCCTAACCATACACTGGGATAAGTCTGTTGTCATTCCTTTGACGGAGTCCACGGTACAGCAGGACATGGATTTCCCGTTGGTATGGTCTGTGGACCCAATAAAATGTCTTGGAGTCTGGGTCTTCCGAGACCCGGATGCGGTGATATGTGAGAATTATGGGAGGGCATACACCAAATTGGAGCAGCAGGTGGACGTATGGGTAACCTTACCGCTTTCATTGGCGGATCATATTGTGTTATTCAAGATGGCGGTTCTGCCGTGGTTTTTGTATTTGTTTATTAATATATCGATTGTGCTATCGAAGGGGTTCTTTAGCACTCTCCGAGGGACTCTGCTCTGGTTGGTTTGGGAAGGCAAACATGCCTGTGTAAAATGGTCGATCCTAACTACTGATTATGGTAAAGGAGGGTTTGGGGCACCAGACTTCTATGTTTATTATTTGAGTGCGCAAGCCCAGTATGCCTTTTATTGGATGAGACCGCATGCATTTACTCCACATGTCACAGTAGAGGAGGGAGATGTATATCAAGTTCCTTTACACAGCATGACAACATACCGGGCACGTGGAACCCCAAAAGCGGATATAAATGCAGTGGTCTCGATTATAGCTTCCTGCCAGGAAATAGGGCAGCTGGCGCGTAAGCTCCCGTTGTACCCGCCAGCCATGTGCATAGAACATCATACTGCACTGTCGTGACCCATGAGGCGCAATTGATGTGGCTTTTTAAAGAGACAGGCTTACAACTGATGCAGGATATCTACCCGGAAGGCTCGTTTCTCAAATTGGACACCCTGCAATTTATCAGTAATCCAACGTTGTTGTTCAGATTCGCGATGCACAGATTTAGACACGCGGACCATTACGACACCTACCCTCTGGAACCTCCCACATTGCAATCCCTACAGTTCTTGCTTAGTACTCCCACTAATAAAAAACTGATCTCTCTGCTGTATAGGTTGATTGAGGAAGAATGCATGAGTCAGCCGGACATAAGTAGGGAGAGATGGAATGCCTGTTTACCTGATCCGATATTGGAGAAAGATTGGATGTATGTGTGCGAATTAAGGGGTACACTTAGTATTAACGGAAACTTACGTATCATACATTTTAAATATATACACCAGGTGTAATATACTCCTGCAAAGTTGTATAGATTTGGACGGCGTGAGTCTGGCTGATGTGTGCGATGTGGGCAGGCGGACGCTGACTTTCCGCATCTTGCTTGGGGATGCAAGAGGGTGGCTGAGTTCTAGGCGCTTGTAGTGAGAAACTTAAAGACTATGACAGACGTAGAGCTACAGTGCACTCTGCTTGTTTGCCTGCTGTGTTGCCTGCCCCAAGTAAAGGGAGTAGGTGGGAGATTTGTACTACTGGCCCTGCACATGGCTACTCGGAGAGTGGCTATTACGTGGGTGGGAGATGTATATCAAAAGTAGAACACTGGATTAAGGACTTGGTCTATTGCAAGGATAACCTTGAGACATATGCGGAATAATTACCTACAATCTTAAGACCGAAGGACATTCGGGAGCCCTTGAGACTCTATTTTTTTAAAAGGGCAGCTGAGGCTGAGCAGAGCTATGCGAGTTAGGCGGTACGGGAGGGAGTAGTGTGTGACCTGGATGTAGGATATGATGGACTGGAAGGGAGATGCTTCATCATTCCAACACGACTTTGTAATTAACGCTCAGGAAGGATGTGTTTTTTTTGTGTTTTGGTATTAAAATTTGGTGTCTGTTTTTTTTGTTGGATTTATGGGAAAGTTTATGCTCATGACTATGTATGCATATTGATAATATGCTACAGGATTATTTTTATGTTTATTGTAAATATCTTGTGAGGTCTCTTTTTTTAAATTTAATAATAAAAATGTTTTAAAAAATATGATTTTGGGGACTGCAGTAGTCCTTGCAAGCAAATTGCGGCCTCTGACCACTGCTCCAATACCAGGGAACAGCAGTTCCCAGGCGGAGCCGGCAGTCCTAGTGCGGTCCAGCTGCCCAAGTAGTAATTGGGCAGTCGGACCGCTGGTGCAGCAGTGACTGGATCTGCCACCGCCGCACCACCACGAGTCTGATAGTCCTCCTTCAATATAAAGGGAGATCCGAGGAAGGGAAGCATTTTGCTCCCTACGTAATCTGTCACCAGCATAGGACCAGGCTAGTAGGTGGGTGAAATGGTCCAAAACCAGGTTGGTATAGCTGAAGATGCAGGGATAGTACATTTCCCGAAACATATCACTGTCAACCACACAAGCTCCATCCCACTGCAGAAAAGTCCTGCCATTTTGGATTTGCCTCAGAATAATGTACTGTGCGATAGTTTGAAGTGAGGCAAACAGGATGTGCTGCGGGGTTATTCCCATTGGTTAGGAAGTGTCCAGGAATCACCACCACCCACTGCCTAGTGAAACTACAAAGTTGCCAGATCACCCACAACTCATCCAAACACAACTCGACCCCTGCTGTTTATAGTCAAAGGCCATACACAGCAGAGTTATGGCTCCTAAAAAAAGGGCTCTAGGCCTGTTCTGTCCGTCAATGTGATTCACCTCTGCAATGCCCCATTACAGTCATATATGTATGTGTGCTGAATTACAGGTGGGCTTCCTAAAGTGAAAATGTGTTTTCTACCTCAACTAAGGGTGGACATGTTTCTAAGATCTCCTCTGACCACATCTTTGATACAGATGTCAGTAGAGAGTTGTCGTTCTCTGCCCACCTCCTGCCTTACATGAAAAACCTTCCCAGGATGGCAACGTTCAGTACCATTTTCATGTCTGGCGACTTCAAGTTAGCCAGGAAGGGACATTCATCTTCTCCCTCCATATGGCTGTGATTACAAGTTAGAAGTAAACATGTGTGGAGATTCTGTGTGGCCAGAATTTCCATGTACGAATAGTATCTCAGCACTTATTTACTTCTATGAAGAATGAAACCCCTCGAAATGGATAGGGAAAATGGTAGAGAAAAGGGACTAATGTGTTGAATAATGCATGGCAATTATGTGCGGGCACCTAATTGCCATGCGTTATTCAACACATTAGTCCCTTTTCTGAGGAGTTCTGTGAGGACTAACTAAACTCTAGTCCAGCCATTTACAACCTCAATAGATAGAACCACAACTGCAGACTCATTTCATTTTCAAATCTTTATTTCAGCATTGCGCCATAAAAGAACAGTTTAAACATTACGTTTCATTAAAAGTTACATGTCAAAACATAAGCACAATCACTTAAAAAAAAAAAAAAATGGAAAATACATTCTATTTAACTGTGCAACAAAAGTTGAATAATCATGGAGCATGACAATAAAAACATATGAGACGGGAGGACACCTCAGTAATTCTGTAAGCAAATTCAATTGTCTAAAGCAGTTAGTGCTACTATGAACAAATCAATTCCATAGATAGGACAATGTGAATGGAGATTAGGAATTAAATTCACAACTGAAGGCCCATTTTTTTCCTACGGTAGCAAATGGCAAGTAAAAATCTACTCACACTAAATATGATCTGTTGTGAAGTATTAGTGGTCAAAATTCTCAGAGCCTGGCCACAAGACCTCAAACCTAATAAAAGACATATCGGTTTGATCCATCTTTTCCTCTCATGGGCATAGATAGGACAAAAAAAGAGAATGTGCTGCACATTCTCAATTTGATTATGTTCACAAAGTGAACAAACTTTGTCCAATTCCTCGGCCAATGGGTCACGGTTCCTTGCCCAACATGACAAAGTTGCTTTCAATCGAAGATTTCCATATCTGAACTTTAGAAAAAGTGTCTTGGCAAGTGGAGGCTCTATCTCGTCCATAAAGGACTCATAAAGGGGTTCACCCTTAAAACTTAAAAATTTTGATACTAATGAACCGCTAGTACTGAGGTTTACAGCCATATTTGCTACATAGGACCAGAAAGCTTTTTTCAGGACTACTTTGGGATTTGGTGGAAGCTGCTCAGGATGCTCCCAAAAGTGTTTCAGGCCTATAAAATTTAGCCAAGTCCTAACGTGTGTTAGCCAAAGTATTTTTTTGTTACTATCCAACCCCATGATCTCCATCAGCCCTTCTCTATATACCTGAAGCTCAGGAACGTGCCACAATCTTACCCACAGCATAAGTGGTCTGATAAGAACATGATGGTCAGTTCTTTTAAAGTCGAGGTCCAATTGCAGGGGTACTAATGGGGTCCCTCTCGGAGCCCTAACCAAGCTACGCATAAAGTTGTTATCATGAATGCTAAAAGTCTCCTTGGAGCCTGGCCCCCACAGTTCAGCACCATATAACACTGAAGATTGAACCTTGAATTTAAAAAGTTCCATAACGGGACGTACCGCTTTGCTGGTGCTTAAGCTTTGCTCTCTAAGGATTGGTTTAACGTTCTGGGCAAATAACAATTTGCTTTTTTCCATTTGAGCTTTCCAGGTAAAGTTACAATCAAGCGTCCCCCCTAAATATGAAAAGTGAGGCACTGATTCCAACTTTATCCCTTTCAAGGATAGACAACCCTTGTCTGGTTTGGTTGGATTAAGGGCCATGTATTTCGTTTTTTTTACATTTATCTCTAGCCCCTTTTGACAACAATAATCGTTAAAAGTATTCAATAAAATCTGCAAGCCATTTTTAGTTTGGGATATCAGAATAGTATCGTCAGCAAACAATAGAGATGCTACCCTTTCGCCATTCAATTTAGGTGCATCATTTTTACATTTGTCTAAGTAAGAGGGAATATCATTCACGAAGATAGAAAATAACGTGGGGGCCAGAACGCATCCCTGGCGAACTCCACGTTCGATTGGAATTTTCCGTGAAAGTTCGCCGTTTTGTCCCCATCTAATTCTCGCGAAGTTCCCATCATGTAATTTTATAATTTGAGCTACTATATTGTTTGGCATGCCCGCTGCACTCAGCGTCTTCCACAGAAGATCACGTGGCACCAAGTCGAAAGCTGCCCTTAAATCAACAAAGGCAACATACAAGTGGGCCTTCTTTATCATTACGTACTTCCAGTAGAGGCAGCAGAATCTAAAGCACTGATCTATTGTGCTGACTTTAGTTCTGAACCCGGCTTGAAATTTAGTTAAAAATGAATTTTCGTCCAACCAATTACTCACTCGTAATAAAATATGGCGTGAGTAAATTTTCTGAAGGATGTCCATTAAGCTTATTGGACGATAATTACAGGGGTCCTTCCTGTCTCCTTTTTTAAAAATTAAAACAATTTCAGCTCCTTTCCAACTTTCGGGAAATTCTAAACTTTGGGATAGTTTGTTGCAAAGGTAGTTGATATATGGTACCCATATTTTCAAGTCGTGCTTGTAAAGATCCCCAGGGATTTTATCCAAGCCTGGGGCTTTCCCATTTTTTACTTGGCTAATAGCCAACTCTGTTTCCCCCAAGGTAAAGACCAGCGGGTCCACTGGAAGTTCATGACTAACTACAGTAGATGCTGTATGGGGATCATCATATTTCGTATATAAATTGGTAAAGTGGGTTACCCAGGTTTGCTCGTCTAGGAATGTGTCTCTGATCACCCTTCCCACCTTGTTCCCATTTGCTATCAGCTTCCAGAATAATACAGTATCTCGCGATCTTACAGCTGACAGTAATTCCGCCCATTTTGCTTCCTCCCACGCAATTTTTGAAGTCCTTTGGATAGTTTTGTAGTTGCTTCTAGCTATCTTAACATCCAGTTGCGATTTCGATTTAATAGCGATTAGCATTTCCCTCTTTGACTCTCTACACAGTCTGTCATACCAGGGCTTACTGTGAGACAAATTCTGAGTCTTCTGCTGGGGTTTTTTGGGCATTTTAGTTACCAATAATTTTAATTTTTTGAAAAACTCCAAATGTATGGACTGAAAGGAAGTTCTTGCTTCCTCCTCAGGAGTTAAGCTTAGATATGCAGCAAAGGTACCTGCAAAAAGTGAGTAAATTTCACTCAAAATATCACCATGATCCAAAATAAATGGCCATTTTAGCGATCTCCTGTTGTTACTGATGTGAATATCAATACCATCCCTAACACCCCCCTCAAAGCAGGTAGGAGAGGAGGGGTCGCTAAAAAGTGCAGCGTTTAGTGACAAGTTTAGTGGAAAGTGGTCACTTTCAGCCCTCTCCATTACTTCAAGATCTATGAGATACGACCAAAGAGGGATAGAAACTATTACAAAGTCCAAGATGCTTCTGTATGTATTCCTCCTAAAGGTTGGTTTTTTTGGGGTGTCGGACGGTAACCGGCCATTACAGGCCCTAAGGTGATGCTCTGTACATAATTTGATCAGTTGCAGAGCCAGAATGGAACATTTCACGGATTTGTTACTCCCAAGGAGGGGGATTTTGTTTGCCTGATCTTCCTCCTCAAAAATCTCACTTATGCCCGACACTGGTTCGTAGTCACAATTTAGATCCCCAGCCAAGATGATAAGATCCTCCCCAGGATTCAACCCCCTCAAAAAGTAATCCAGTTTAGAAACAATAAGGGATTCCTTTGATGACGGTGTTGGCCTATTATAAATGTTTATTAGGACTAATTTCTTCCCATTGGAGGTAGTTATTTTTAATGCTAAGATATCTACCGAATTTGTGTCTATCACCTCTATGTCAACCCTGAGATTGATCCTTGCCCAGATCAGAAGACCCCCGGACGGCCTACCACTCTTGGATGGGACTGCTCCAATACCAAAAGTCTTGTAGCCCACCCTGTGAGGAATATCGATTGCCCAGGTCTCCTGGAGTAGACAAAAATCAAAGGATTCCACAAAGGCAGCCCAGTCTTGATCCCTCAATTTGCTGGCAACCCCAGCTACATTCCAACTAACAAGCTTGACCGAAATCCCCATTGCAGAAGACATGATGGTGTTAACCCTTGACATCTCATCACCAGTATATGCTACTTGTTCAATTCCCGGAGATATTTCCTCAAGAGGTAAGTGTCTTATGGTAGGGATTAGTCCTACCTGTTCTTCAGGAATATTATCTTGACATGTAACATTCATACCCAAGGGTCGAAATACAACAGTTGGCAATAGTTTACGCTCTGTTCCAACCCTCATCTCAGTATGGTTCCTTGAGTCCCCTCCCTCGACCCCCCCGCCCAACAACCTTCAATCACAACCATCAAGGCCACTGAAGACGTCAAAACGATTGGACGTCTCAAGAGGCGTGAAAGGTTTCAGATGGTCCATCCTTCTATCCTGAAAACTGTGAAAGTTATGGTGACTAGTTGGGACGGAATGCCATCCCAGGGGGTCTTGAACCGTTGCAGGGCAAGGGGCACCAGGCATGTTTCTCATACCCTGGTAAATCAGGGGGTACTGAGAGCAATAACCGTTCCCAACATTCTGTACAATTGGACAATTAAGTGGCTGAGTTTGAATTGACCCCTGTGAGAGGGGAAAATGAGATGGAACAACCACTGACCTAGGGTAAAAATACGTTAGAGGTCTTGGGATTATAGTACTGTTAGGACTCCCCGTCTGCCAGTTCAATATGTAGTGGACAGCGTTTGGGTCCCTAAAATTGACAACCACTACATCACCCTCAATATCTTTGGTTCTTCCCCCCAACCATTCGAGGCGTCGAACATGAACTATGTCCCCGTTAACATAATTTGCAATGGGCCTATGTGCTCTCAACCAGTGCGTTATCTTATTTTTTAGTTGAAAAAAACCCTCCCTCTTATTTTGTTCAAGGGCCGGCACACCTGTTAGGACTACCACATAGGGTACTGCCTCTGGTGGAAGTTCAGGCAGTGGAACCCTTTTAGGTTTCCCCCAGGTGCATCTGGTTTCCCTAGCTTCCCTTGTTAGGTCTGTTAAAGCTAGATTGGTTATATTACCAGAATTTTTAGATGTATTAACGCTGGTCTTGCTAACAACAGACCCCAGCATTGAATCACCAGTTGCCTCTTGGGATGGCCTAGAATTAACATGGTGGTGAGCAATAGCTGATGCTGGGTTCTCCGAAGATTTTGGTACGGGTAGAGTTGAGGGAGGTGTAAGAACAACATGAGCAACAATAGGGGGAGGAGGTAGCATAACAGATGACGAAACTTGAGATACACCCTTAGATGCTTGATTATTTGCATAATTAACATCAGCATGGCCTACAAGATCTATTTTAGGCAGTGCAATCTCAATTTTTGACAGCCTACACTCCACCTCCGTTAGCCTCTCCAAGATAGATACAGAATATGATCTAATTAAGTTCTCGATATCCTGAAGGGACACGGGGCACCTGTTCTCAGTATGGACAATGACTGTCTCACTTGGCTCCCTATTGACCTCTTTATCTATAGGGGTATTAGATATGACTGGTGATGCAATAATACTGACCAACCCCTCAGAATCAGATTGAACAACACAGGGATTCTTAACAACAATAGGCAAATTTTTCCCAAAGTCACGGCAGCTCAGTTTGGGTTGCAATGGATCCCTCCTTTTCCGTCGCTTTTTGTTCGGCGGGGGGCCATAGATTTTCCCCGTAGTTGGTAATTTTTTTGCCTTAGCACGGGCTGCATGCTGTTGTAATAAGGCGTCTCCCTTTAGAGATGACAAGCCACTTCCAATGGATGATGACGACAAGTCGATCAAATCAACTCGAGATACGGTTTCAGATGGAAGAGCAACCGTATTTGCCTCCGGGAGCGAGCTGTCTAATGGAGGAGTCGATTCGTTTGTTAATGCCCCAGCAGTATTATCAGAGGGTCCAATCACGGGGGATATTAATGGTAAAGCTGATCCATTCTTCATGCTTTCCACTGAACGGCGACGGTCTGCCCGCCTCTCCGCTAGCACAATCTCCCTGGTGATATCAGGCGATGGTTTGGAAAAATAACTATCCAAAGTCCCATTAACTAGCACACCCTGTTTATCCTGCACATGCAGCTCAACATTAACAGTTGCCATGGCTAGTTTAAGGGGTCGTTTGGTGAGGCAGATGACGATGGTTGGAATTATAGTATAATGAACACAATCAGTACCTGAAAGCAAGAGGGTATATCCAGTCCGGTCTCCTCGTGTCTCGGAGGGTCTCAGAGGGTCCGCCCTTTGTCCGGGCTTCGTCCCGGGATTAGTCCCGCACACGCGTTCCGCTCACGCGTCCCCGTGGCAGTTTTTATAGCAAAGGGAGGTGGTGAAAGGGAGGAGTCCCGGGAAGAGGCGGCAGGTGTGCTGGATGTTGGACGCACAGCCTGTCGGACCTCGCAGTCCCGTCTCCCTTTGGCCCGCACTTTCACACGGTACAGCGTCTCTTCACTCCGGCACGTCCCCGGGTTGCAGGCAAGGGCTCCTAAGAAACAACAGCAGCAAGGACTCCTCTGCGAGCGGCTCCCGCGAAGCGGGGGCCGCGAGGAGTAATAAAGGGCGGTGATAGAAGGGAGGAGTCCCGGGAAGAGGCGGCAGGTGTGCTGGATGTTGGACGCACAGCCTGTCGGACCTCGCAGTCCCGTCTCCCTTTGGCCCGCACTTTCACACGGTACAGCGTCTCTTCACTCCGGCACGTCCCCGGGTTGCAGGCAAGGGCTCCTAAGAAACAACAGCAGCAAGGACTCCTCTGCGAGCGGCACCCGCGAAGCGGGGGCCGCGAGGAGTAATAAAGGGCGGTGATAGAAGGGAGGAGTCCCGGGAAGAGGCGGCAGGTGTGCTGGATGTTGGACGCACAGCCTGTCGGACCTCGCAGTCCCGTCTCCCTTTGGCCCGCACTTTCACACGGTACAGCGTCTCTTCACTCTGGCACGTCCCCGGGTTGCAGGCAAGGGCTCCTAAGAAACAACAGCAGCAAGGACTCCTCTGCGAGCGGCACCCGCGAAGCGGGGGCCGCGAGGAGTAATAAAGGGCGGTGATAGAAGGGAGGAGTCCCGGGAAGAGGCGGCAGGTGTGCTGGATGTTGGACGCACAACCTGTCGGACCTCGCAGTCCCGTCTCCCTTTGGCCCGCACTTTCACACGGTACAGCGTCTCTTCACTCCGGCACGTCCCCGGGTTGCAGGCAAGGGCTCCTAAGAAACAACAGCAGCAAGGACTCCTCTGCGAGCGGCACCCGCGAAGCGGGGGCCGCGAGGAGTAATAAAGGGCGGTGATAGAAGGGAGGAGTCCCGGGAAGAGGCGGCAGGTGTGCTGGATGTTGGACGCACAGCCTGTCGGACCTCGCAGTCCCGTCTCCCTTTGGCCCGCACTTTCACACGGTACAGCGTCTCTTCACTCCGGCACGTCCCCGGGTTGCAGGCAAGGGCTCCTAAGAAACAACAGCAGCAAGGACTCCTCTGCGAGCGGCACCCGCGAAGCGGGGGCCGCGAGGAGTAATAAAGGGCGGTGATAGAAGGGAGGAGTCCCGGGAAGAGGCGGCAGGTGTGCTGGATGTTGGACGCACAGCCTGTCGGACCTCGCAGTCCCGTCTCCCTTTGGCCCGCACTTTCACACGGTACAGCGTCTCTTCACTCCGGCACGTCCCCGGGTTGCAGGCAAGGGCTCCTAAGAAACAACAGCAGCAAGGACTCCTCTGCGAGCGGCACCCCTCTGCAAAGAAGCATTTAAACGCCCACAGACTGAACATTGTGTGATACATAAAAATTGCAAAACATACCTTACCAAACAAATCCATCCCACACCATATCATAAATATAACATAACTCCCTATGGTCTCCTCTTTACATACGCTTCCTATAAATTTTATAGGGCATCCTTTATCATATTCTTCTTATGGCATTTACTTAGTGCATATTGACACATTCCTGTAGATTGAGATGCTAACATTACTGAACACACTATATCAATTTCAGATATTTCTCAATAAATAAAGTCTGAGTTAAGTCAAGTAGAATAAAGAGTAGATAAGGATATTCGGGAAAGTGCGTTTTATTTTAAAACATAAGTAGAAACGTTGGGAAATGTAATACAATTTCCTGTGGCGGCCGTAATTTTAAGAGGGAGGGGGCAGACAAACGGGACACACGTGCACATGCACACATACACATTCACAGCTATGTATTCACAATTATGCACACAAACACATCCATTCACAACACTCATTACTAAACATTCATACATGCAAGCATGCATGCCCCAAGCATTAATTAAAAAAAACACACACACTTACCTGCAGCTCCGCCTCGGAGGTACTAGGAGGCTTGGGACTGCTGCCCTCCCTCAGGCAGCCAGGAGCCTGCATGTTTAGCACATGTCTGGCTCCTGCCTGCCTGACCTGAAAATGAACAGTGTATGACATGTGTTCAGCCTGACAGGCACTGTTCGTGAGGGGCAAAAGCTGGGGGCATGGCCCCTCATCCCCAATGGACCAGCCATGGCTGACAATTTCCTTGAAACATACATTTCACATCTTGTCTGTTTTTATGCTTAGGATGAAAGTCACATGAGCTACTTACTCAGTCACAGTTAAAATCCCTGAGTGGTTGTTCTTAAATCTAGCCAATAATCTAGTTTGGTTTTACCTGTGGACATTTGTTGTGAAAATGTCAGATTTAAGTTTCTTATAGACGATCCGATTGAATTGATGGCTCGAACTGTAACAGTATGCACAGGATCAATCCAGGAAAACGTGTGTCGTGTCTGATTTCCAATGTACTCTGACCACGTAGCATTGTTTGATGTGTGATGTTCCACTGCATATCCGCTCACACTGCATAAGGAGTATTTCTTTATCAACGGCTGTGGTAAAGAACAACAAGAAGTATATTTATATGTGTCAAAATATATTGGCTCCTGTATGTAGAAGGTAAAGTTGCTTACAAGAGAAGAACACTGAAAAACGATGCCAAATTTTTTGAAATTAAAAAAGAGAAAGTTGAGAAATATTAATGTGCAGAGATGTATCCTAGTTTAAAGCTCAGGTTTTATTACAGGTCTTCAACTTTCTCTTGCCACCCATTTTATACGATGTACTGCCAACTGCCTCTTTATAAGATACAGTCTACAGCAACATTTAAAAATAAAACTCATGAAATAGAACCTGCTCCGAAATCTTTGTGAATTAGTTATGCACGTGTTAGGCAGAATGTATGCTTCATGTTGTATAATATAAAAAATTTCAAATCCGTATTCATTGCTCAGAACTAGTGAGGAATTAGGTTTTTCCATTATTGACCTAATGCATGTTTAACATTTTTTTTTAGCAGTGTCAGAAATCGAGTTCATTTCTTAAGGATGACCCCAACCAACTTAATAAACACAATATGGCTAAGTCGAAACACAGTTGTGAGAGAATCTCTGCGGAACCTCGGGTAGCTATGGCACAAGCAGTGGACAGTTCCTACAGAAGTTCCTGTTTAAACAGTATTAACAATATTGAAATAAAGAAAACAGCACAATAAAATTCCAAAACAATATAGAATAGAAAAAAAGGAACAGAAAGACTCCAAGATCATTATTATATTGTAAGGAGAAGTGGTGATGAGAACTTTTTTTGTGTTTTAACGCAAAAACATCTAGATATTTAGATAGACCAAGCGGGCTGCCCTTGAGAAAATCTTCTCTGAAATGGAAGTCAGAATCTTTCAGCGTTACAAGGAACATAGATGTGCCTAACAAGGGTCCCTCAAAGTCAAATATGTTGTCATCAACCTCCCCCTGAAACCATTAGTTTTGGCACCAAAAGCTCTGCGATGAAAAATGCGTTTTTTGTGGTTGTCGATGATGCTTTGTTGGTTAGATATATTTGCAACGTTGGTCCAGCCCTAGGCTTCATTTCCGGTTAACACAAAATGATGATGGACAGAGTGATGAAACTTTTCAGACACTCACCCCCAGTCAAAGATCTGGGTTTAATCGATCATCATCCTTCTGCTCGCTAAGTCACCCCAATTTGGACCCAGCCATATGCAAATCAGTCTTGACCCTGTTCCTCATGGGAACAGTCTGGCCCGAACTGCCAGGCCAAGTCCTCCCTGGTCCGGAAAAAAGCATCCTGGGATCAGTTTCAGGGTTTCACCCCTCATCAGCCAGGCTAGCTTGAATCCAGTGGTAAAGTGAGCAAGGGACCCATGTCTTGGCATACCATTGCCACATAGATCACAGATCGGGGTTTAATCTACTTGACCTTTGGGGAGCAGTACCAACCTCTGGGTGCAGACAGAATTAAGGAGTTCTTGAGTGGGTCTTCTTCTTTCAGCAGGAGTCAGAAGAAGTCTTCCAGTGGTGCCTTCCTTTTCTGGTGGAGTCTATCCAGGTCCGGGAATATTCTGTGGCAGTGGTGGCTGAGGTGCTAGATCTATCCTGTGCACTAGCCAAGGATTGAAGAACGTGTTCCATGTGATCCTAACTATTTTACTCGACCAAGTTTTCCATGATTACCTCCCAATTAAAAGGGTCCAAACCAGTTCTCTCCCCTTCCATGACTGCATCTTGGCCGTCTAGACTGTTCCTGATAATCAATAGGAGAAACCCTTCCTGGCATCTACAAGCCAAAAGAGGTAGTGCTAAGGTTGTCCTTTGTTCAGTCAACTGTTCCTGTTTGCTCCCACATTGCTGATCTCTGCTAAGTGGCCAGCAGTTAATATTCCCTGACCTTCCTGGATTCTTAACTCTCCCATCTAAGGATGTGTATTCCAGCTCTGGAGGTGTGATGAGTGGCAGAACTGATTCGAGCCAGCTCTGACTGATGCAGCCTAAAGAACCTTTTTATAAATTTACTTTGCCACTTAAGCTATCAAACAACTATTTTTACCATTAAATCTGAATTTGAAAATTGTACCTGAACCTACACAGTGAAATAACTTTTTGGCCTTCTCTCTCTATTTCCCTTTTTATAAATTAGGCACCCTATGTTTGGTGCTTATAAGTTCCACATTAGGGATTACTTATTAATATTTAAAAATAGGTTTTCTTAGATAGCAAAGGCATTTTACTTTGCCGTGTATTTCCATTGCCATGTATTACGGCTGGGCCTTTAAACTGCAGCCTAGCCAAAGTGCAATGGTGCTTCTGGCAGACATATATTTTTGCTGAACTGAAAGCCGGTTAATTGGAGCCTTGCAAGAGTGCAGCGCACAGCACTGGATTGCTGAAAGACATTGACTTCTAAAAACATGACTAAGTCAGATGGAAAACCTTGGACAGGTGCAAGGCAGCAAATCTATCTAACCCACAAAACATCATAGGCAGCTACAAAACCTGACTTTGTTGACCTATGTGCCTTTGACACCACAACCAGCGAATTCAGCATACACCAAAGGACATTCGCCAACCACGGCTTTGGACTTTGCCCAATGGAAGAGTCTGACTTTACTTTCAGAGACTAAGTTCAAATGGGTTGACCTGGAATGGCCGTTTGATTTTTCTGACCTCTGCTAGCTCCATCGTGGTTGGCCAAAACTTGTGTATAGGTCCTGACCATTAATAATAATGCTGTATACAATGGTGCATCACATTTCCAGGGTATTTCTAGCCGTAAAACTTTAGAAACTCATATACTTGGTTCCCTATTCAAAATGTCAGTGTCTCTTTGATCATTCCATTTGTCTTTGTTTTTCTAAAGTGGCTTGTGGATATTATTGTGTTGTGCTCATTACTTAAAATTGTAGCAATTATTTGAATAAAGAATATTAGACAAGATTCCCCCATTGTCAGACCTAAATACTTCCACATGTGTCAATTAGAATTCCTGGGAATATGAAAGGTTGGGGGGATCAGATGTATACATTGACATTCTTCAGCTGCTACGTTACAGATGCAAGATTCAATTGAAGAATTATTTGGAAAATTCGGTTTTCAAGAGTTTCCTTAACTGAAGGTAACTAGATTCCATTTCGGGATTAGGAATAATTATGCTGCATAATTACAGAGTCTGACATCCAACCGGAAATGGAGGCTTGGAAAGAGTTGGAACCAATGACATAATACAGTAAGAATGGCTGCCAATCTCGGGATTTGAGCGTTAAATAATACATTTAAAATCCTCTTTTTTGCTCACACGGCACAGAAGTAATTGAAAACTTCGGGCACCACGAGCTGGATGTTGTTGGGTTTTCACAAAATGATGGTCAAAATCACAGCGTTGCCACATGACAAAAATGTGTGATTCTCTGTTCAGTCCCCATGCCTCAAATCTATACTACTATTATAAAGAGAGAACACAACCCTTTGAGCCAGGTAAACTCGGGAACCACAGCGCCAATCCACACACCCGATACATCCTTGAAATTGTCAGGGTGTGTAGATGGACATAGGCTACATAAAATAAAACAAAAACGTAAATTTAAAAAATCTATACTACTATTATAAAGAGAGAACACAACCCTTTGAGCCAGGTAAACTCGGGAACCACAGCGCCAATCCACACACCCGCTACATCCTTGAAATTGTCAGGGTGTGTAGATGGACATAGGCTACAAAAAATAAAATAAAACGTAAATTAAAAAAATTTACTTTAAAAACAAAGTAGTCCCCTGAAAGAAGCGCCGGCCGTGACGTCTGCATCATGACATCGACAGCGCAGGGAGGAGCATCGTTCAGGAGCAACAGGAAGAGCGGAGGACATGATCGCGGGGAGGAGCTGCGGACAGGCGGGGAGGAGCGGCGAGCGGCGGACAAGTGGTAATGACCAGCGAGAAGCGGAGGAGCAGTGGAACGGTAAAATCAGCAGCGCGAGGAGGAGCGGCGAGTAAGGTAAGTGAAACATCCAAGAGCCGCGGTAAGTGAACCTTCCAAGAGCTGCGGGTGCGCAACGAGTGACGGGCTGAGGGATGGGCGGGATATAAGAAACATAATAATAATAATAATAACTGGGGTGGCAGAGTGGGCTAAAGAACGGTGATGGATTAAACCCAGATCTTTTGACTGGGTGTGAGTGTTTAATTGATTCAGATGCTCCGTCCATCACCACCCCCATTTGTACCGCTTTTGGCCGCCATAAGTGTGGCAGGGTATGCTCAGACATGAGTCCCTTGCTCACTTTGCCACTGGATTCAAGCAAGCCAGGCTGAAGACGGCTGTAATGCCAGAAACCGGTCCTCGGAAGCTTGTTTCCGGTCCAGGGAAGACATGGCTTGGCAGTTCGGGCTGGACTGTTCCCATGAGGCACAGGGTCAGACTGATTTGCATATAGCCATGTCTGAACTGGGGTGGCAGAGTGGGCTAAAGAACGGTGATGGATTAAACTCAGATCTTTTGACTGGGTGTGAGTGTTTGATTGATTCAGATGCTCCGTCCATCACCACCCCCTTTTGTACCACTTTTGGCCGCCATAAGTGTGGCAGGGTATGCTCAGACGTGAGTCCCTTGCTCACTTTGCCACTGGATTCAAGCAAGCTGGGCTGAAGACGGCTGGAATGACAGAAACCGGTCCGCGGAAGCTTGTTTCCGGTCCAGGGAAGACATGGCTTGGCAGTTCGGGCTGGACTGTTCCCATGAGGCACAGGGTCGGACTGATTTGCATATAGCCATGTCTGAACTGGGGTGGTAGAGTGGGCTAAAAAACAGTGATGGATTAAACGCAGATCTTTTGACTGGGTGTGAGTGTTTGATTGATTCAGATGGTCCGTCCATTACCACCCCCTTTTGTACAGTAACCTAGTCCTTCATGAGTTACAACTTAGAAGCACGCCGACAAACTCATAGGCAACTACCCCAATTAGATCATAAGGCACCTGCCTTAGAAAGAGTGGTTCAAATGTTTGGTGGTGGGATCCACAATGCAGACCAATAGTGGTATGGCCAACTAGTTAATTGTTTACAGCTGGCCACGAGGGCATCACCTGACGACAACTCCCCCCCGCCCCCTACCCACCACCACCACCGTTCTCCTCTAATTTCAGGCAGTAGGCCCATTTCTTGGGGTGGTCTTTGGCTTACATGGTGTGCTCATCAATGTTGAGATGATGAGATGAGATAGGACTTGTAAAGCGCAACTTTGCCCATAGGCGTCAAGGCGCTGAGGATGGAAAAGCTGTGTGATAGGAAAGTGGAGTGAGCCAATTATAGGTATGCCTCCCTGAAGAGCCAGGTTTTCAAAGCCTTACACATAAGCCCCTTTTCAATGCGATTAGACTACGCGGCTCTTTGATCATGACAGGGTGCTCAGGCTTAATTTTCTTTACTTCAAAATACTAAATGACTGTAGGCTCAAGGGGGCCCAACTTCTGCCACACGACCACTGCTGGAAATGTAATGCTAGTAACTGCAATCTGTTTCACATACTTTGTTTCTATCCAACCCGAGATGGTTACTGGTAGGATGTGTGGGCTTTTTTTATACGCCCATTCAGCGTCCTCTCAGTACATCCCTCATCCCAGCTGCACAAGGAAGGCATGTCATGGGTGCTGCATGGGTATTCCAAGGCAACCCCCATGGTTTTTGATACATTTCCAGATTTACCAAACCTGGTAAATCTTGTAAATCTTGTAAAGTGGCAAAAACATACGCCTCCCTCCCAAGAGAGGTGTAACAAGGAGAAATATCTTTATTTCCTCGTTTTTACCTCTTTGTATGTGTGGAGCATTCTACAGCACACACAGAAAGAAGAAAAAGTCTCTCAGGGTTGTTTTTGTGCAGGAAAGTGCACCTTACAGCACAAAAACAATTCTGCCTACAACACAACACAGGCACCCTCACACCATGGTGCAAGGCAGCCTCGGTTGGAGCTGGACTGCAAAAAAAGCACCATTGCAAGGGAAATGGACTGGAATGCGCTGTATTGGATAAATACAGGGCATTCCTGCCCTTTCCCTGTGACACAGGACAGCGCAACAAGGTGACTTGCTGCGTTGCCCTGCGCCACAAAACTCATAAATATGCCTGTATGCTCTTATATCGCATTGATTTGTATTTACTGGCACCCCTTTCTTCCTCCTGCTTGGCAAAGGGCCTGCTATGTGCTTTTACATAAAAATACAAAGCTTAATTTAGAGCTTTTGGCATAAAACACATAAATCTTTCTCAGGTTCAATGTTTCCATACTTCTAAATATATAATCATTAACACAGTTCGATGAAGTGATGGAACATGGTATCTGATGTGTCCGTGGTAAACCGTATCTACAGGCCAGGGATGTTCGTATGGAGCTCACGGTTAGGGCCCTAGGCTCGGATTTGATGGCATTAGGTCTGCAGTAGGATCCAGGCATGAGCTGCACAGTAATGGACAAGTCTTAAGGCACCTGTGCGTGGAGCGGATGGAAATGAGATTGGAGAAAGACTGATGATTCACACCAAGCCAGGCCAGGTTTTGTCACTGGAAATCACCATTTCAGTTAGTCCAGTAACAGGAGTCTTCACAGCGCTATTTTATTATTATTAGGAATAGTAGCATTCATTGTAGTTATATATATATATATATAAATCTTTATTCGGCTTATTCACATTGGAAAAACCATAAAAGTACACCAAATAGCAAACAGAATAAAAATACACTTATTACATGTTTTTCTGGTAAGAGAACAATTCATGCTTTAAAAAGGGAATAAAAAGATTAGTTAAAAATGTGCAAAGTACCGCTTATTCTCACACTGACAAGATTTTTAGAGATTCGTTCTGTGTTTCATTATACATTTTAGGAACCTACTAACAAAATAACAGACGTTTGGTGTTTCCAACATTTGCAGTCTTAAAAGAGCAGGTCTGCATTGTCTCAGTCCCCAGGATTTTAGTATCGGTAAGAGCCAGATCTTTCTATGGGCTTGGTGATATTTACAAAGCAGAATCACATGCAAATTCGACTGCCTTGATATACCGTCACAGGGGCAAGGCGGGAGTATAGGCTCCCAACAATTTTGTGACGGGAAGGTGACCATTCTAAAGAATATATTTAGTCTGAATCTTGTAATAATCATTCTCTCGTATGTTGGCATTTCAAGTTCTAAGTACGGGTGAATGACGAGGGCTACTTGAATCATATTTGAATGGATCACTGCCGTTTTTGTCGAATTGGATGCGAGTCTTAGAGACTCCAAATGGGATAGTGCCTGACGTTTAAGAACTTTTTTTGAGATATCCGTTATAGATATCGGGTCTGAGTAATACTTCTCAAGGCCCAGGTCAGTAAAAAAGTTCTTAACATATAGGAGCCACTTTATTTTTACAGAATTGTCCATATTCATTGAATCTGTTATGATGGCTTGGGTCAGAGCATTTTTGTTTGAACTCCAGATGCGGCGCCACAGCATTAGAGGTTCAATTTTGATTAGATCCTCTAGGTATGGGATGGCTAATTCTAGGTGCAGTGCGTAAATAGAGGTGCCTTTGGGGGTGGCTAGCAAAAATCTTAAAAAGGTGTTTTCCGCCCTCTGAATAGAGCTAACATCAGTATACCCCCAGACTCCTGCACCATATGTTGCTATTGACTTGCATTTGGCATTGTAGATCTTAAGGAGCTCTACTGGGGGCTTCTTGCCTAGTTTCTGGGAGAATGTTATTAGTGCTGCAATAGACCTCCTAAATAAAAGTGCTCTTGTGCTCACTGCTTGTTTCCAACAGAGTTGGTCATCTATCATGACCCCCAAATAGGGGTAGTGTGGAGTTGATTCAAGCTTTTGATTATTGAGGATTATTGGGTGGGTTCTTTTTCGGCGTCTACCCACAGTCATTATGAATGTTTTTTTTACATTCACTTTTAAATCTAAATTGCCCATGAAGGATGTATATCTATTTACAGCTTTCTGGAGTTCCCTGGGTGTTCGGGCTAGAATGACGGCGTCATCCGCGTAGAGCAGGGCTGGGATCAGGCGGCGGTCTATGCGTGGGAGGTCCTGGGCCCCCCTCAACATCTCCCCCTCCAAACCATTGGTATAGAGTGAGAAGAGGAAGGGGGCCAGGACGCATCCCTGCCTGACCCCACGCCCTACGCTAAACGGGGACGTCATCTCACCATTGACGCCGAAGCGTACTCTGGCTGTGGCCCCGGTGTAAAGTTCTTTGAGAAAGTCCAAAAGAGGTGGGTCTACTCCCAATTGGGCTAAGACCCTCCACAGCTTTCTGTGCGATACGCAGTCGAAAGCTGCGGAAAGGTCAACAAAGGCCATATATATCTTGGTAGGGATGGCCTGTGTATATTTCGCCATTATTAGGGCAAGGTTAAGGACCTGCTCTTGGGTGCCGAAGCCTTCTCGGAAACCGAATTGAATGTCCGAGATTATACCCCGGTCCTCGGTCCACTGCTGGAGACGCTCGAGAATCACTCTCCCCACTACTTTCCCGAGGGAGTCCAGCAGTGATATGGGCCGATAGCACTTTACATCTTGTCGGTCCCCCTTTTTAAAAATGGGGACCATTATTGATTTTGTCCAAGATGTTAGGATTCCCTCAGTTGCTGCTGCTGTACATACTCTGGTTAAGATGGGAGCCCAAAGATCTTGGTTGCATTTAAAAAGGTCCACCGGGACCCCATCGGGTCCTGGTGCCTTGCCTGTTTTACTACTCTGCAGAGCGGCTATAAGATCTGGAATATCAAAAGGGACCAGAATGGGGTAGTTTACCTTAGGGGGAGGGGATTCTGTTGGGTGGTTGTTCTTAAAAATTTCCTCAAAGTGGGAGACCCAGGTGTTTTCGTCGATAGCGACTTCTATTTTTGGGGTCTCTCTATCTGTGAGGTATGGGGTTCTGACCGTACGCCAAAAAAGCTCACTGTTTTGGGAGACTGCTCCGTGATGGAGATCATCCCATAACTTTTGCTTTAGTTGCGCAGTACGGATCTTTCTCTCCCTTGTATATTGGCGCCTAAGCAGCTGAATCTGAGCCACGTCACGTGGGTTGCTTTTGAGCGCGGATTTCAGGTTTGATAGGGCCGCTGTGCAGTTGTGGTTAAACCACTTTGGCTTTGATGGGCGGTTTGATTTAGGTTTTGTGGTCAACAGGTCTTTTATTGTATCTAATATTGAGTTAAAATTTTCCAGAACTTCTTTGTGACTAATTGTAAGGTCCAGACATTTCATTATGTTTGAGTAGGACTGCGTTACTAGTTTTTCCATTATGTCAGATGGATTAATTTTCGCCCATCTAATTGTTAGTCCATTACGTTTACCGACCTCTATCTTATTCTGCCTAAGAGTGGTCGCCATGTCTGATTTGTATGAAAGATTGGCAGGCATGGGCATAGTTAGCGTTAGGGTTGCGTGATCGCTAAAAGGTGTGACAGTGACTTCGAAGTCTTTCAATGTCGACATCAGGGTTTGGGAGAGAAATATGAAGTCTACTGTTGTCTTGTGCCCTCTGCCCACATAAGTTGGGATGAATTCATTTGGGTCTGCTTTTGGATGATTGACAATTTGGAGATCTAGGTCTGATAGGGCAATATTAATTATGTTTCCCAGTTTAGAATGTGCGAGGTGAGCTAGTGGGATGTTAAATTCGTCCACAATCCCGCAACACACTAAACTGGGAACTGTACAGGGGTGGAGGTTGAAATCACCTCCCCAAATTAAGTGAGTTGCTTTATTAGCAGGGCTCTGATGTAGTAGTTGTTTTAATTTATCGGTTATGGTGGTGAGAAGAATTATAAATTTTTCTTCCGGTAGGTTATTATATGTATTAGTCAAAATGATACTGTCTTTGTTGGGGAGGGTGAGCAATAGGATTTGATAATTGGTATCCAGAGAGAGTACGGCCACTTTATTAAAAGATAAAGAATTTGAAATATAAGTGGCTAGCCCACCTTTTGGTCTGCCCATTGTACTGGTTAAGGCTGGAACATTATAAGTTTTATAGCCTTGTATATGGAGTTCTTCTACAGACCATGTCTCCTGGAGACAAATTATTTGGCTTGAGGCTAAAAACTTCTGCGCAGAACCATCCTCGATTTTATTGCGGAGGCCCGCGATGTTCCAGTAAGAGGCTATGAGGAGTGGGGTGTCATCAATAGATTCAGCTTCTGGGGTTATCGTATTCTTTTTCTTATTACTAATAGGTGGGACAGTGATATTGGGTTGCAAGGGGGGAGATAATTGGGTGTCAGTGGGAGAAATTTCTATTGATGGTCAGTCGACCATTTCTAGGCCGCTAAACCTATTACTTAGTGGGATGTTTTGCCAAGGGTCCCATCGTGTTTGATCTCTATGTGGGGGCCAATATGTATCGGGTCTTCTGTCATCCCACCTTCCGCCCTGACGGCGCTGTCTCACTGGGTGCCAGGAGAAATCTGGCTCGTATTGGTTATGGGGACCGTTGTAGATGGTATTTTGAAAGCCATCCTGTCTAGGGAATGGGACGGATGTCAGAAGTGGGAGGGACCAAGGGGGCTCCTGCTCATGTATATAGCTGTCTATATGCCTGAAGGGATAGAAAAAAGGGAGGGACTTGATCTTAATTCCTCCATTTGGGGTGATGTCTTCCCAGGCACAGACATAATCCGCTGTTCGAGGATCCTCGAAAGTGATTGTGATACAGTCCCCGGGAATGGTCTTTCGGGTGTTACCCACCCATGGTACCCTAGCTACAGATCTAATTTTACCGCGCCAGGAAGATGGAATTGGGCGGTTGGTCTGAAGCCAGTGCTGAACTTTATTTTTCAGAGACCAAGCCGGTTCTGGGGTAGAATCTGTTAGTTCTGGCACGCCGGCCATGACTGCAACGTAGGGTGAGGCCTCTGGGGGGAAGTCTGCTGGAAATCGTGATGGACCGAGATTCCCCGCAGTATTTCTTTTGGATCTACCCACAGGTGTTTTTGGTGTTTTTAATGGAGCAGGGGGGGGGGATAAGGTTTTTGTTATTGCGTTATGCGTGGTTTTCCCTGAGGTTTTATTGGCAGTACCGCTCGGTACGGTCGAAATGGGGGCAGTAGCAGCAGGGACAGTTGTTGCGGGCACAGCTGGGGGAATCGGGACGGTGGTCTGTTGTGGGTTGCTAGTAGAACTGTGAGCTGTTACAGTTTTTGCTATTTTGGTTAGATTTGTGGTATTTTTATTGGCCAACGCATTTGGTGTCGTTATCCTAAGGGTCTTTTGTTGTGGAATAGATAAGGGTAAGTTGGCCGTTAGTGCGTTAGAGCTTGATGGTTTTTTACTGTTGTTATGTGGTGGTTTTTGAGGACGTAATAGTTCAGAGGGATGCTGATTTTTTATAAAGTTAGTAATTTGTAATTCTAGGGATGCTAGCCGATGTTCTAGGGGTTGTAGTGCTTGCTTGACTACATTGGCTATGCTGGAGAGTGTTAGTTCCTGAGCCTCAGGTGCACTCAGATCCGTCGAAGTTTGTTTTGTGGGATGAGGGTCCAAGACTATCAGGGAAGGTGGCTCCTTATCTACATGATGGACTGACGCTAGTATCTCGACATGTGTCGCCCTATCATTCTGGATTTGTGGAATACTTGATGTTATTACCAAGGTGTCCAGGATGGTTGGGTTTTGTGATGCCCTTTGCTTACTGATTGCTCCCTCCCTCCTACCCCTTTCTAATCTTTTTTCTGACGAGGTGATATCTACAGGAGTTGTTGGAAGCAATTCGGGTGTTTTTTCCAGATCAAAGCTGAGTTGGGAGTCCGCTAGCTGAGATACCGACAAGTCTACTGTATTTGGTAGGCTGCGTCTCTCTCTAGTTGGAGCCAACTCAGTGGATGGGATGCCTAGCGCTGGGGATCTGGCTTCCGCCAAAGTTCCTAGTGAGGATCTTTTTGCAAATGCCAGGTCTAGGGAGACCCTTTCTTCGATGAGTGTTATACTTTCATCTATAAGCGTGTTTGCCTTCGCTAGGAAGTCGTCCATGGGACCAAGCAGTTTACCTGCGGCACTGGGGGCTTTGGTTTTAGCTTTGTTCCCTCTCGTATAGACCATTGCTAATCTATTTCAGTTGTAGAGATGAAGTTAAACATATGAATCTTACTATTGACGAGAAATGAGTCAGAATATAATGTTGGAGTTAAGGGGGATTGCCCAGTCCAGTCTCTACCAGCCTCTAACGGCCTAAAACGGCCCAGTCTTTGCCCGGGTCTTCGCCCCGGGCTGCGACCCGCGGCGCGACCCGCGGCGCGTTTAGAGGCTGTCTAGATATGGGGGAGGGAAGGAGGGCGTGGCCTCCGGGGGAAGAGGCGCCGGCTGCAAGGAGCGGTGGTTTCTGGGCCTCGCAGTCCCCCGGTGGGCTGTTTGTGGACACAACCAGTGCACTGCTACCTGGGCGGGTCGCGCTGAGAGCGAGATGGTGAACTGCCGATTGCAGTAACGCTCCCACCAGCCGACCTCAGCTCCAGGGAGTGCGCTTCAGGATTTGGACAAATAAGCAGTTCCTCTTTCGTGGCACAGAGCAGGTCAGTGAGCGGCACCCGCGCAGCGGGTGTCGCGAAAGGTTATGTAGAAGCGTCCCAATGAGTGGGCGTGGCCTCCGGGGGAAGAGGCGCCGGCTGCAACGAGCGGTGGTTTCTGGGCCTCGCAGTCCCCCGGTGGGCTGTTTGTGGACACAACCAGTGCACTGCTACCTGGGCGGGTCGCGCTGAGAGCGAGATGGTGAACTGCCGATTGCAGTAACGCTCCCACCAGCCGACCTCAGCTCCAGGGAGTGCGCTTCAGGATTTGGACAAATAAGCAGTTCCTCTTTCGTGGCACAGAGCAGGTCAGTGAGCGGCACCCGCGCAGCGGGTGTCGCGAAAGGTTATGTAGAAGCGTCCCAATGAGTGGGCGTGGCCTCCGGGGGAAGAGGCGCCGGCTGCAACGAGCGGTGGTTTCTGGGCCTCGCAGTCCCCCGGTGGGCTGTTTGTGGACACAACCAGTGCACTGCTACCTGGGCGGGTCGCGCTGAGAGCGAGATGGTGAACTGCCGATTGCAGTAACGCTCCCACCAGCCGACCTCAGCTCCAGGGAGTGCGCTTCAGGATTTGGACAAATAAGCAGTTCCTCTTTCGTGGCACAGAGCAGGTCAGTGAGCGGCACCCGCGCAGCGGGTGTCGCGAAAGGTTATGTAGAAGCGTCCCAATGAGTGGGCATGGCCTCCGGGGGAAGAGGCGCCGGCTGCAACGAGCGGTGGTTTCTGGGCCTCGCAGTCCCCCGGTGGGCTGTTTGTGGACACAACCAGTGCACTGCTACCTGGCCGGGTCGCGCTGAGAGCGAGATGGTGAACTGCCGATTGCAGTAACGCTCCCACCAGCCGACCTCAGCTCCAGGGAGTGCGCTTCAGGATTTGGACAAATAAGCAGTTCCTCTTTCGTGGCACAGAGCAGGTCAGTGAGCGGCACCCGCGCAGCGGGTGTCGCGAAAGGTTATGTAGAAGCGTCCCAATGAGTGGGCGTGGCCTCCGGGGGAAGAGGCGCCGGCTGCAACGAGCGGTGGTTTCTGGGCCTCGCAGTCCCCCGGTGGGCTGTTTGTGGACACAACCAGTGCACTGCTACCTGGGCGGGTCGCGCTGAGAGCGAGATGGTGAACTGCCGATTGCAGTAACGCTCCCACCAGCCGACCTCAGCTCCAGGGAGTGCGCTTCAGGATTTGGACAAATAAGCAGTTCCTCTTTCGTGGCACAGAGCAGGTCAGTGAGCGGCACCCGCGCAGCGGGTGTCGCGAAAGGTTATGTAGAAGCGTCCCAATGAGTGGGCGTGGCCTCCGGGGGAAGAGGCGCCGGCTGCAACGAGCGGTGGTTTCTGGGCCTCGCAGTCCCCCGGTGGGCTGTTTGTGGACACAACCAGTGCACTGCTACCTGGGCGGGTCGCGCTGAGAGCGAGATGGTGAACTGCCGATTGCAGTAACGCTCCCACCAGCCGACCTCAGCTCCAGGGAGTGCGCTTCAGGATTTGGACAAATAAGCAGTTCCTCTTTCGTGGCACAGAGCAGGTCAGTGAGCGGCACCCGCGCAGCGGGTGTCGCGAAAGGTTATGTAGAAGCGTCCCAATGAGTGGGCGTGGCCTCCGGGGGAAGAGGCGCCGGCTGCAACGAGCGGTGGTTTCTGGGCCTCGCAGTCCCCCGGTGGGCTGTTTGTGGACACAACCAGTGCACTGCTACCTGGGCGGGTCGCGCTGAGAGCGAGATGGTGAACTGCCGATTGCAGTAACGCTCCCACCAGCCGACCTCAGCTCCAGGGAGTGCGCTTCAGGATTTGGACAAATAAGCAGTTCCTCTTTCGTGGCACAGAGCAGGTCAGTGAGCATTGTAGTTATAGCAGTAGAAATACTACTGGTAACATGAGTAGGAGGAGAAATAGTGGTAGTATAGCACTCCAAGAATAACAACAAAAACAAGTATTATTATTATTATTATTAGCATTATTAGCATTATTATTAATGTTATTATTATTATTATTATTAGCATTATTATTAATATCATTATTATTAATGTTGTTGTTATTATTATTATTATTATTATTATTATTATTATTATTATTATTATTATTTTTGTTATTATTAATATTATTTATAATAATAATACTATTATCGCTGTTGCTATTATTACTAATTGCACCCACTACAACAACAAGGTAATTTCAGTTTTAGAAGTTCGATTTTGGTACCCAAGTCCTCCTCCAACATCACAAATCTTTGTAACCATGTTTGTAGAGATAGGATAGAAAGATACTTGCGATTTACCAAAGGCGACGTGAATACGCTCTGGTGAATCACTAATAAAGAGCGACAGACAAGACTGCCCCATCCCAGTGCCCCACAGCCATGGGCACTCCTTCAGCCTCAGCATGGAGGGGCGTGAAGGTGTATAATAGGCGTGTGGTGCTGCACACCATCACTGGTGATGCGTCTCCTACTGTAGAGAAGAATGTGCTATTTTCACCCATTGGCTGACTCTTGAATTAGCGTATAATGTGACCTGAGTGCAGCTGTGACTGAGAGGGGTGTGATTCAGAATGCTGCTCCACACATAACTGCAGGTGGACCCCGCCTGCATTTGGAGGGCTGTAGAGCTCCCCTCCCGGCAGGGGCCCTCCATGCCTCCTCCCAAGTGGCATCTACATGGAGAGCACTGATCGTAGGACATTAACTTGGTGAGACATAATTTGTGCACCCCTAGAGTCTCTAGGTTCCTTCATGAATCTGTCATGTAACTGAGAATGTGTGTACCTACCAAGAGCCTCTAGGTTGCAGCACTGCATCTGTAATAAGGCACAGGCACACAATCAAAAGTGTTCATTTGCATACATTCCCACTGGCGAAAGGAAACATCCATTCACATTGTTACTTAACCCCTTCCCTGCGGGGGTTTTTCACCACCTGTGCGGGGGGGGGAGGGCGGCAGCGCCGCCGTGCTGGTGACGAGCTCAGCTCGTCATGAGGCACAGCGGAGCTCCACTTATGACGAGCAGAGCTCGTCACAACTGCACCCTTTTTTCGAACGTTCAGCACAGCGGGGAAATTATCCCCATGTGCGAACGTTCCAACGGCCGTGACGAGCTGAGCTCGTCATGAGTGCAGCTCAACCGTACCTCATGACGAGCTGAGCACGTCATTAGCACGCAACGGGTTAAATGCTTTCATACATGCTCCACATACACACAGATCCCCAGTTTTCACACTAAGGTCACCTTACCCAATAGGAACATTTTTATCAAGACCAATCATCCCTGAACAGTCACCCTCAGGTACCCCCTGTATTTTGAAATATTTTACACTATTTGCTCAATGACTGAATGGAGCTTTGTGCTCACTTGAGTTCACGTATGCTGTTACAGTGGCAAACCCAATCCTTTACAGAGAAATCATGGGTGGATCAACTTCTGTGATACTCCTCAGCAAAATCGGAAGATGATAGTAGGCTCTGAATAATGGGATGCAGGTTCTTGTTTTCCATCCTTCTTAGGTGAAACTAGACTGGACAAGGCTCTAATGTGGCAAACTGGGCATTTCTAGATGGAGGGCTGTACATTTTGAATTGTCCTCCATGTTTGCAGAAGATGCTCAGTTTGATTCTGAATAAAGGGGCCCCTCATTGCAAGTACAGGGTTAAACTCCAATCCTTGTTTAGAGGAATCATAGTTAGGTGTTGGGTGATAATTATAAAACCTTTTAAGTTTTCCCATGATAGATTAACCCGCAAAAGTTTATCAGGGAAAAGACCTAGACAAAAAAACCATGCAGAATTGTTAAAAATAATTCAACATATTATTCCTCATTTTCATGTTGAAAACTCAAAATAAGATGTATGTTCCACATGTCAAATACCATACCTGAGGTAATGGTATTTACCATGTGTGGTAATTCCCCATCCTATTCCATCCAACTTGTAAAGATTACCTTTTTTATTTTTGTTATTTTTTGCAATCTTCGTTTATTCATATTTCTTTGGCTGAGGCTGTATACAGAATCAAACAGGAAACAGTGACAGGTACACTGAGCAAACAATGGAATAATCATGGTCCAACAAGTACAGCCACATTTCTAATGTGGAGAGGGAGGTGGGCAGGGGGCAGGTATGGGGAGCAAAAGAGGGGTAAGGTCAAAAGGGGAGTGGCAGGATGGGATCCATAAGACACAGTAAAAAACATACTGTGTCAGTTCCTTGTTTAGTGAAGGTGTACCGGGACAAGCGTATGACCTCAGGCCCCTGCAGGCTAATCACGGAGGAAGAGCAAAGAGGCCAGGCAGCCCCATGCATGTGCCCAGTTTGGCAGGTAGAGTGAGTGGGAATCAAGAGGGTATGTTTTCAGGTGTCATGAAGTGAACCGAAATGTGGTCAAAGACATCTAGATTAGAGATCTGCTCATGGCCAGCTACTGTATGGAGAGTGACTAACTACTCATTACAGGTTGGCGTGGAGTGCTGCCACCATTGGCGAAAGATACAACTTTATTCACCTCAAATGATGTTGCTAACCATCAGTGGAGATAGGATGTCGGAGGTGTCATGGAGGATAACAAGGTTTACTAGGTTTGGTGAATTTGGAAATGCATTGAAAACCTTGAGAGTGGCGTGCGATCACGCACAAAGTGCGCATGACATGCCTCCCTTGCAGGGCTGGGTGTGGGATATATTGATAGGAGGCTGAAGCAGCATATATGTGCCCAAACATCCTACCATTACCATCCAGGGTTGGACAGAACCAAAGTATGTGATACAGATTGAAGTTACTAGCATTACATTTCTAGCAGTGGTTGTGTGGTAGCAGCTTGGCTCTCTAGAGCTTCCAGAGGGACCAATAACAGTCATTTAGTTTTTTGAAAAAGAGCAAATCAAGCCTGGCTACCGTGTCATGATCACAGAGCAGCACAAGGGAACGTCTCCCTTGCGCAGAGTATTGCAACACAGCGATTTGGGCTACATTGCATTACTCCGATTTTTTAAGCCACTCAAAGCTACGCAAGGTGGCTTAGCGTTGCTTCAAAAATATTTCCTAAGGTTGGGTCGCTCTTGCACCACATTGCGTGGGTCAAAAATATGGACCCCAAAGTGGATTATGCATAATCACGATGTGAGCGACATTTTAGAGGATACGCAAAGGTACCAATGGAAATCTAAATAGAAATTTTTGATTCCTCTTCGCAATTAGCACTATTCGCACAATTTAACCTTACACAAATTATGTGAAATTTCAGAGTTTATGCCAGTGCAACACTTTGCACAATTTATTGTTGCAAAGGACTGAAAATGTCTTGCAGGAAACAGTTTGAAACAGAAAAAAGAGATTATTTTCAGTGAAACAGGGACTCTTTCAGTATCTAGAGTGACTTATGAATGTGCACCATGCTCTCACGCGAAATTTTCGCTCAATATATCCCATCGCTTACTTAATAACTTCACATATGTTTTTGATATTTTGCATAGTTTCGGGGAAAAACTTGGACGATTTCCTTAATTATCACATTTCATTCTTTTGAATGAGTGAAATATATCCGAGCTTCAGTTTTAAGCTCGTATAAGGAATCTCTTTTTTACAATTTTCCTTCTATCTAGCAGATCAGAAATCTTATACCCAGAATAACAATCTTGTAAATAATTAGATTTTTGCTTTATGCAATGCACAAAGGAAGAGAATTTACTTTTGATGAATTGCCTCTTGTAGCACACTTTTTAGCTTCAAAGATAAGTAGGAAAAGGTCAATCATTAGAGAGCCTTTGTACAGCGTTTTAGACACCAATCTATGCTTCAAGTGAAAGCCAGTGATCTTCTAAAAACAGTGGTTTAATACATGTATTGCTTTGTGAGACTCCAGTGATCACCACAGGTGTTGCATTTAGATTATATCAATCATTGCACACTCATAAATGAATGGATCGCTTGTCATGTTCTCACCTAGGGTTTATACTCTATCTATACTGTATCTTTACAATGTAAAGGCATGGAGAAATATTGTGATACATTCATCAACAGGTGTGGTGGACACCTTTTTTTGCACAGAAGTCATCATTTTCAGTGGGTGAGCCCAGATTATGAAGTATTTACTACACTGAGTAAATACTACACCATGGCGTCAGCATTTACAGGGCCACTTATGATCAGGCAGTAGGGTCCATGTAATAGGGATGATAGACCAACACAAATGATCCACGAATTTTGGGAAATAAGCGGTGACCCAATATGAAAGGGATAACCTCAGAAGGATATGGAGAAAACCACTAATTCAACAAGTATATCTCTCGCAGATTATAGTATCTGTTTGTATCCTGCCCTCAGCTAACCAGTTCAAGCTGAACCTCACATTTTCATCTAGGACGGCGATCAGCTTAGGAATGGTTCCTGTGGTCTGTACAATGGCAAAAAGAAAACCATTCAACTACAAGCAGAACCACGGGTAGAGTAGAAAGCTACTGCAGCCTGCACAGCGTCAGGACACCATGTGAGATCAAGAGACCAGCAGAAGGGAGGAGCTCAAGGATCAGGTTAAGAGGAGCACAAACAAATCAGAGGGCCAATAAGGAGACAGGTCATTTTTCTGGAGGAGGGTCTTGACTTTCAAAAGCCAATCTAGGAAAAGCCAACTGGATGGTGTAGGAGATACTTTTAGGATTTGAGTATACAGAGAAAACAGAGAGGAGGCGAAGACTCACAGACATGGAGACTTCTCATTGATCTCAGGAGTATTGTTCTCCCTAGGGGGCCTGGGAGTAGAGCCCATTACTCTTGAGGAGACTAACTTCAGTGGGACTCAAATTATATCTAGTTTGCAATGAAGCCCCACAGATAATATTTGGTCCTTGTGAGAAGTGTGACGACCATACCTGAACAGGACTACTTTGGGCAAATACAATAATATGCTGGAGACGTTACTGCACTATGCTTGGGGAATTAGACACAATGCTCTCTGTTCTTATATGGCTGTAGATTCAAAGTAGAAAACAAAGAACCTTCTTCCTTTTACCCAAATAAATGTGGAATCAACCTTTACTTAGTCTGCTTTATAGTCCAATTATGATCTGTCCTGTAAATGCAGCAATGAAGGCTGGCGGATAACAGCATAATGGGTGGTCATACTTGTCTTGTTTGGAGAATGCTATAAAACTGGTGAAACTGGTAATAATTTGTGGTAAACTTGCTACCTCTGGTAATTTCTACACCTTTCTCTCAGCAGCCTTTAGCTTCTAGTAAAACTGCTGTGCATTGCCAAGCAGTGTGAACGTAGTATCCCCCAGTAATGGGGAGAGGAGTTGGCCTAACGGCTATGGCCGTCAACCTCAAATCTGGGGAACTGGGTTTGAGTCTCAGCAATGCCGCTGAACACCCTGTGATCCTGGGAAAATTACTTAATCTCCCCGTGCCTAACAAAAAAGAATGGGTCCTGATGTAACGCAACTGGTGCTATGTAATAAAATTAAGGGCCTCGCTGGAAACATGTATTAGCGAGACAAAGGTAAATTTGCATCAATTACAACAGACTGTGGGTCAGCTGAATTTTGCCCTTAGAGTGATACCAATGGCTCGCCCTTTTTCCCGCTTGATTGCACAAGCCATGGTCGGCCTTAAAGAAGGGCACCACCGCACAAGGCTCTCGGCAGAGGTTCGCCAGGACATGCGCATATGGTTGGCATTCCTGGCGGATTTCAATGGTCGTGTAGTCTGGAACAAACCGTTCCTACTCATGTTACCAGTAGTATTTCTACTGCTATAACTACAATGAATGCTACTATTCCTAATAATAATAAAATAGCACTGTTAAGACTCCTGTTACTGGACTAACTGAAATGGTGATTTCCAGTGACAGAACCTGGCCTGGCTTGGGGTAAATCATCAGTCTTTCTCCAATCTCATTTCCATCCGCTCCACGCACAAGTGCCTTAAGACTTGTCCATTAGTGTGCAGCTCATGCCTGGAGTCTTCTGCAGACCTAATGCCATCAAATCCGAGCCTAGGGCCCTAACCGTGACCTCCATACGAACCTCCCCGGCCTGTAGATACGGTTTTCCACGGACACATCAGATGCCATGTTCAGTCACCTTGATCCAGCTGTGTTAATGATTGTGCATTTAGAAGTATGAAAACGGTGAACCTGAGAAAGATTTATGTGTTTTATGTCAAAACCTCTAAATTGAGCTTTGTATTTTTATGTAAAAGCACATAGCAGGCCCTATGCCAAGCAGGAGGAAGAAAGGGGTGCCATTAAATACAAATCTTGGCGATATAAGAACATACAGGCATATTTATGAGTTTTGTTGCGCAGGGCAACGCAACAAGTCACCTTGTTGTGCTGTCCTGTGTCACAGGGAAAGGGCAGGAATGCCCTGTATTTATCCAATACAGCGCATTCCAGTCCATTTCCCTTGCGCTGGTGCCCGGGGGGAGGCGGCCATTGGCCCCTCAACGGGGAGGCGGTCCCCTCTAAGGATGGGACGCCGAAAGGGAAGGCGGCCAAGGCCCCTCCCTGGGGAGGAGGGGCTACGGGCCCCTCCTGGGAATTTCCCGGGGCCAGGACATCTGCGACGGCAGATGTGGTAAGTTGTGTGGGGTGGGAGGGGGGTCTACGCTACCTTCTAGACACCTCACACGAGTCCTCGGACGACCACTAAGATGGCGCCGAGTTTACATGGGGCCCCCGTCAAGACAAGGGAAATTGGAAATGGGCACAAAGGTGCAGTCCTCTGTGCGACCGCCCCTCACAAGTGAGGGGGGAGTTCTGGTTTAGGGATCTGACACCGGTTACGACCTTGCCGTTGGCCCGTAATGTTAGGATGTACAATTTCAATTGAGAAAATGCATTTGCAGGATGTTTAGTATCGGCTAGGAGAACCTTTGTATTAGAGATGTGTTAAGGTCAGCCAAGAACATCGTAATGTGGAAATGAAATTGTACATGATATGAAACTGTTATTTTAATGTTTTAATTTTGTTTCATATTTTAATAAATACGGCCGGGAGGGTAACTCCCTCCCGCCTTCCAAAAGTTCAGAACTGTTTCCGTATTCCCATTCTTGGGGATTGTGTTGAGAGGGGGTGGCGGGTATCTCAGCCATATTAGTTGGTACCTTTTATGCACCATTTTTACACATAGTGCTATTTTTAACTTTCACTGCCTTTGGCAGGGTGGGCCTTAGCGCGCCCACACCTGTCAAGGTAACACTCGCAAATTGGTCCTGATGAAAGCCCTGTAAATTCACACATACCGAGGGCAGAAACATGTTGACCTTCCCCTAACAGGGAAACACCAGTATATTTTATTTGGTTAGTTTTCCTTGCACATAGTTAATTTAATTTTATTATGTCGGGTTGACCAGTTAATAAATGATTTTTTGGCACAACCTTAGACATTTTTAACTACACTTTACCTTTTTTCACTCTTCACTCTCACAAAAACCTGCTCCGCAGTCTCCTGGCGTCGCAGCACACCGGGGAGGTATTCGATCTCTCCCGGTGGACCCGATGATGAAGCATGTCACCACTAGGGTGAGTGAGGGTTTCCTGAAAAAATCTAGCATTTTTTACTTGAAATTTGGTCTAGTCATCTGACCACTTACATTTGGCCTCCTATCTTACGTGCTATAATCATTTCTAAACGCTTCTCCGACGGACACTCTTCCTTTGTTTATTTGCTTGGGAGAGTCTGCCACAAGGTGGGGCTGTCTCACTAATTTAGTAATTAGTTAATTAGTAATTCAATATATGTTAAACATGACTATTACCTGCCGCTCAAGCCATTCTTATAGCTTTAGGGGCCTGAAATAGTCCGAATTGTCACACTTGTAGGAGTGTGATGGGTAGGAGTTGTGCTTTACTATCATTGGCAGCAACCTCAGTTCTCTAGTTCCTATTCCTGATTGCCTGGAGGATAAGAGGGTAGGCCTACAGGCAAAGTGCCAGGAACTTTGTCCGCAATTACCTTCTTAAGGGAAAAGGCACGCTAGGGCTATATTCTTTAGCCCACGAGAGTAGAAGATCACATGACAGCCACTCTAATGGAAAAGGATGAGCACAAGTGTGTCTTGCTCCAACTGATATGGAGGCAGGCACATTTAAACACGCCATCTGAAAGACTTGTCACTGACTCACTGGGCATTTTATGAGAGGGACCTCAGACACAGTGACTCTGGAATGTAGCTGCATCATTATTAATAGGAAGACAAATGTATATTTCCAACATCTGAGACCAATATAAGGCAACATTAGTAAAATTATTTGATGAATTAGAATAGTGAACATCAAAAGGGCACGAGCCAAAATCAGAGTAAATAACATGGAAAAATAGAAGACGTTGTATATGTGATCGGTTATATTAAAAACCTTTTTAATGGTTGATTTTATCCCAGAACTCTAAAATCAAATCTACCTACTAGACCCTACTATAATTATTTGTAATTCTGTTAAACCAATGCAAGAAACCTAGAAGACCCATACATATATCCGAAATAAAAGCAGGTATGCCCTGCAGAGGCCTTTCATTCACCATCTCTCACATTCCATAAGGGAGCCAGCTCCTAAGCAGTGCTGCTGAGTTCCTGGCTCAGATTTGGACAATCTACAAATTGCAGGTGTAGTATGCAGACTTCATCTGGTTTCATTCCAGAATCATTGCTTTCAGCTTCAGAACTTCTGACCACAAACTCCTAAATCAAGAGTTTTTATAGGGCTTTTTTCTACGCCCTCTAATTATAAATGGATACCCCTCAAATATTGTCATTGGTTTAGCTCCATTTACGAGAGGCAAATTATATCAGAGGTCATACCATTTCAGAATTATGTGCAGGTCTAGAACCAATGGCAGACTCCAACACAACATAATACACTTCAAACTGAGGGCAGAGAGTGATCATATTCTGATCATGTTATCTATATTTGTCCCGGTTTCCAATTTCAACCGGCAATTGCACCTGTGTAACATCAACACTTGCTTCTTCCACTGAATATATTTTCACTGCATGCCCTGCTCCAAAACATTGGCAAATGCCCATGGCGCCAACATTTAAAACACCAAGCAAGTTCTCTATAGCTCAGAAAAGAGGATGGGTGCTGCACAAAGCATTGCTCAAAAGTGTTAGTTCAAGCACACTATGAAAATCGCTTTCTGACTCACTCTAATTATTCACTGTTCATTTTTTTATCACGCAGCTTAGCAGTCAGTAAAAGCCCGTTAGCCTAAGGTTAATGTAAAAGGTTTAATGCTTTGTGTGTAATAGCTTGACCATGGTTTACCATAGAGGGCTACTTTTCCCAACTATTTTCAAATATTTTATTTCCTGCTATACCAGTGGTCACTGTGTGTAACTCGTTCCATGTTGTGAAATTCTGCACCATCGTAGTATCCATTCAATTCTAAGGGATTATTTTTAGATCGTCAATCGTAACATGCTGATGGTTTTTCCAAACTGTCCTTGAAGTACATGATCTTTTATCCATTGACTTCCAAAAAGGCGAAATTCTTTTCAAAGCGTCCAGTAGTGCATTCATCTTAATTAGAATACCTTCAGTGCTTAATGTATTACAGTATTAACGAGTTAAAACTTTACAGGTTGTCCTTTCCCCTTTTTTAGGCAAAAAGTATTATTTTGTGGCAAATAACATTGGCTTTTAGAATTGGTGGCCTTGATACTTAAATATTTCATAACTCCTGCATAAAAATGTTATTGATAAAGAGGTCCTTTGTTCTCTGAGCACATGCTAAATTAGAATACAGCTTCATATTTCTGTCAATGCTGACTTGTAACAGATCTGTCCTGGGAATTGCAAGGCCCTCGCCCACACAGTTGTAATCAACCATTTCCACACCTGAGCTCACATGAGCTCAAATGGGCTACAACCAACATTTTGGGAGTGAGGGTTTTTGTGTTAATTTAGAGGGAGATACAAGTTTCTAGTGTTAGAAAAAAGAAAATGTAAAACAATATTTATCATCCCTAGGTAGTATTTAATTTGTGGGTACCTTGACTGGAATGATAAGGTTACTAGAGATGGATTGGGGCTAATAGTACCCTACCATCGACATGTTTCAGTCATTTATTCAGAGCCCTGTGGGTCTGTGGCTTTTTGCAGGACAGGTTCTTTTTAAATGACTCTTAGTAATAATAGGAAATAACTATGTGTAAAGATTGCATGCCAAAATCCTACCAATGATGATGCCGATACCAGTAGACATCAATATTGTTTTCACATCAGATTCTATCCAAAGTTTAGACTACTTGCACTAAACCCAGGGGGGAGAAGGGGTGTCACGCTGTTGATAATTTTTCAGGGGTGAACCACCACCGGTGGTGGGGCAAAGGAGGCAGGAACTGTAGTGGTGGCCTAACATTGACATTTTTGTAACTAGAGCATTACAAGTGCCTGGAAATACCTATTTATGTTAAGGTGACTTCTTCTAGAAAATACTGGAGTTGCACTTAGAGAATTGAAAATGACAACCAACATCAGCATCTGCTATATTTATTCAGGATACAGAAAACAAGCAAAAATCATTAGAACAATGTAAGACAACATGCACGTATGTCGAAACTGTACCTGCCCTCTTACATGGCTTGCTGAAAACAAAAGCAACATTCAGGCTTTTGCCATTAATTTTTTGCAACCGGATGTTGGTCACAAAAAATGTATGTATATGTTAATGAATCTCTATTTGGAAGAGATGCCCCGAGCACACCCATTCCAAATAGAGATTTCTATGGTTTTCTAAACCCTTTTTGAGATTCTATGATTTAGTGACTCACAGGCTTTACAACCAGAAACTGCCTTTGTACCTCAGGACCTGGAAGTGTTGAGTAAAACAGCTACTGATCAAATCTGTGGTGGAGGAGCCCTGACCTCTGTCAACTAGCTGACTGGCTGCTGAGAACTTAGCCACTACATAGTAATGTGGAGAAATTAGAAATATGGATATTTCTAATGTACTTCTAAGTAGCAATTATAAACAATTGTTTTTGATCTTTCTCTGTTCCCATAGAAGGTGAAGCCGTTTAAAATATGTGTAGTTCAATACTAATTAGGGTAATCATCTTGTAACATGGGATTAAATGGGTTTTTTTTGTGATTGGTCGTTTTATTAACCAATAAATCATTGGGATTTTACTGTAAAATACATATAATCACTGCAACGTGATAATTTCCTTTCCTTGATCACACAAGTTTAGTATTCCTCAAAATGAAATTTTAACACACCGGCAACTAACAATGTGCAGAAATATTTTTTTTAGAAAACTACTCCTTAGACTAAACCTTTAATTCTGTACATAATCCCGTTTGTATTGTAAATGCAATACCTATTTAAGGTTCACTAATCTTTCTCCGTTTCACTGTCATGCGACCATTCATCAGTAAAATTGTTTCCTGTTTAAACAGCTTTAATAGCAGAGCAAAAGAACTCCAGGGACTGCCTAGGGTGACTGATCAATTTAAATTGTCATGATGCAGAAAATATGTGCTATCTCGAGTCATAAATTGATAGTTGCTCTGCCTGCTCCTCAGCCTCCGGGGAAGGCTTTGTTCTATTTGGACCATCAGACACTGTCCAATCAATAATCATCTTGAAGTGTCACAACCCTTGGAGCTGTAAGTTTACCCTAAACAATGGAGCAATGGTGTTTATGAAGCCAATTGACAAACTCAACCTTCAGAGAGGTAATTGGCTCAATCTACATCCAGCAAAATAAATTGAAAGGCAGATAATGCATTTACATACCTCCCACAGCAAAGTAATTATTGCCCTGTTGTTTATGGGGTCTTCTTCAATTAGTCTCCAAAATTCAGGCCCTTTTAGCGGAACTGCAAAAAGGACAATATTCTAATCATTCACGTTGATTTCAGTCACTTCCGATTGGTGCACGATAGATCACATTACATTTCGCATACCTTGCAGATCTTTGAACGTTGAGTAGATGGGATGGCTCCACTCACTCCAATATCCCGCTCCTCTGAGCATTGCACAGCGCACCCGGACAATGTATGCAGCACAGAGGTCTGGTACATTAATATCCATGGATTCAGTCTCCAACGTGTCATAGATCTGTAAAAATACTCTGAGACATGAAATATGAGACTGCAAACAACACCGGCCACTCATTCAGTACAGCTGCATTTGGCCTGTTATCTAAATCGGGTCTAGGTCATTTCTAGAGACTTTTACGTTTGCTTTGTAAAAATAAAAATGATAGATTAATTGAAATAGCAGCTGCTGTTGGAAACCAGAAAAAAACACAATACAATCAGAGATAGTCGTGCTTGCTCAAGTCGTCGTTTCCAAACTCAATTAAACAGACGTTCACCAGTAATCATTCAGAGACTGCCTCTTTCCTGATCATTACTTGAGTTTTCCAGAGTTTTTGAGGAACTTGATATGGGGTGGTTTATCATAATTTCTCCTGTGAAAAATCCCTCCTCTGCATAAAGGTGATGAAAGTGGTAATATGAAGAGATATATATGTACTTGGGTGTGCAGTAGACTTTTGAATTTAGGATAGGGGGCAAGTGAACCAGATGTAGAATCTGTTTTCAGTCTTATAGAACCACATTTATTTTCAACAGGCCATCATCCGCGTACATTACTATCTTGTAGATACTCCTGTGTATTTGGAGCCCTTGGATTTCATTGTAATAGTGCATTCTTTCAGCTAGTATCGGTATTGTGAGGCATAAAGAAGAGAGATAATGGCCTCTCATGCCTTGTGCTGTGCCTGACCTGCAGTGCTGGAGCAAGACCTCTAGCAACCTTGCTGGGTGCTTGTGGGAACCTATAGCCACAGAGAATCCAAACGTGAGCCCCCAAACCAAATTTCTATAGTGTATAACTCAGGAATAGCCAGTTAACCCTGTCAAAGGTTTTCTAGTCATTTAAACAGAGCATAGGGCCGGATGTAGGTCGGTCGGTAACGGCCGAAAATCGGTATTTTCGGCCGTTACCGACCGAGATTCACAAAATGGTATGTAGGGCCACATATTTTACAGATTTGGTAAATTTACCGATCGGTAAATTTACCGAATCTGTAAAATACCGAATCGGTATTTTTACCGATTCGGTAACAATGAGATGTAGGTGGGACTCTTCTGAGTCCCACAAGCCTTACAGAATCGGTATTTTACCATGAAATCCAACTTCATGGTAAAATACCGATTCCGGTGTGCATGCACATGTGTGCATGCACACCTGTGCCATATGACAGGCAGACCTGCCCTTAGGGCAGGTATGCCTGCCACATGGCCCCCGAATCTTTTTTGGGGGTGCTAGAGGGTGTCAAAGTGACACCCCCTGTACCCTTGTCAAAATCGGTATTTACCGATTCGGTAAATACCGACCAGTAATGCCCCATCCATTCCTATGGGCTTCAAAGCCCATAGGAATGAATGGGGCATTACCGGTCGGTATTTACCGAATCGGTAAATACAGATATTTACCGATTCGGTAAAAGGAACATCTGGATGTTCCTACATCTCCACCCCTTAGATTTACCGATTTTTAATTACCGAATCGGTAGAATTCAGTAATTAAAAATCGGTAAATCTATTTTACCTACATCTGGGCCAAGATCATTAACTTTTGGTTTCTGTGAATGTTATGGATAATGTGCATGATCTTCTTAGTGTTGTTGCAAAAGTTAAGTTTAGTCCAGCTACTAATCCTGGTTGGCCCGGGTCCACTAGGCCTGGAAGGAATGTGCTTAATCTGGTTATCAGGATCCCTATAAAGATCTTTGCATCAATATTCAGTAATGAGATGGGGCAGTAAGTTCTACATTGAAGTGGGGTTTTCCCAAATTTGGGATTGTGATCACTATGGCTCCCAACATGGAACAGGCTGCAAGGCCCTGCTCTCAGAATGTGCTAAAGAATTTGGAGCCTGATTTAGGAGTTCAGCGGATAGAGTAACCCGTTTAACAAAATCTCAATCAGGCCCTTAGTCAGCACCGGACTAATTGTGCCACAGAATGTTTTCTAGAATATTGTCTTGTACCTATTGGCCTTTTCACTTGTGAGGGCCTGGCCCTTCATTCCATTAAGAAGCTGTCAATGAGAGAGGTGTCAGGACTTCAGTTTTATGTAACAATGTTTTGCATTTTCCATAGAGCAATTAGCACATCTTAGCCACTTAAACCTATCCCACAAAATCCGGGCTCAGGGTTTATAAGCCAGCATCTTGCCCACTCTACTGCCACCACTATTGAAGTTTGGCTTAGCTTGGAGCATTATGCTTGTTTTCAAAATATTTGTGTTTTCACTAACCCTTTGAGGGGCCCATCCTCTAAGGTATTTCATCCAACTCTTCAATTGTGTCTCTAAGTGCAACATTTTTTACTCCTGTTTATGCTTAGTGCCACAGAAACATCAATCTGGTGCCCCCAGGCAACTGCTCTGAGGGGGTCCCTGTGGGATACCATTTTTACATTTTCACTTCCTCATTAGCATTCTTTTCCAGATACAGTCTTTTGGTATCTGCCAGGGGTTTTCTGACGCCAGATGCAGGCTTCTGGTATCTACCAGAGTGTTTCTGAGCATACCATCCATAAACCTCCATAGGCCCCTTTCCCAAAAATCTATCTCCCTTGAGATGGGGGCTTGGTCCAATAAGACTATGCATCCTATTTCAGTAGACATTACCTTCTGTTGATTTGAGGGGACGACCAGGAAGTGACCTAACTTGAAGTATTTTCAGTGAACGAGGAAGACCAATGTTGAGTATAGCCCCCGCAATAAATCTGTGAGTTCCACTTAAGCTAGCCAATTTCTTTTTGCTGTTGTAATGGTGCCCCGGCTGTCTGCCCTCAGAAGGGACCTATATCTGGCACTATTCATCGCCAAATTGAGGTGTCTCTAATGGAGCAAGGATTCAAGAAAACAAGACTTGCTCGGAGCACTCCTTCATTAACGTTTACCAACTGTTAAAACTGTAGATGAGACAAAACTAATATACAGCAGACACCGATACATGGGGAAAAAGCTTTACGCATGATTATTTAATGTGGAATAAAATGCAATGCGACTAAACCCGCTTTAATTTGAAGAAAAAAAAGGATTTGCAAATGTGCGAACCAGAATTACGTAGAGATTACACACATGGGCAAGAAGGACTAACATGTGGTCTTGAGGCACCTCATGCCCGGCATCTGCTTGCTTGAATTAAAAGAAAGCTACTGTTGTTAATGCTTTTGCTCAGAAAAATAATAATAACATGGGATAGAGTAGAAGTGGGTGGTAAATAGTGAGAATTATCTGTTAAGAAAATAACATCTGTTTATGATTCTTTTATTAATAGTGTGCATTTGGGCCTGTTACGCCTATGACAAAAGGAGAAAATGGTCCAGGATGACAATGAGTCGCACATGCTCAGTGGATTCGTAATGTGACCCTATGACTGGAAAACTGAACGGCTGCCAGACACCAAGGACAGAAGACGTGGGAAAGAGAAGACGTGTGTCCCTCGTCTATGGAGCTTGTAGTAAAAGTATTATTAAAATGGCAACAATATATGTATGGGAAAGGAATTTGTGAATGAGCCAAAGGGGAAGGGTTTGTGGGACAATAGTACCTTAATACAAATGAATATGTCAGCATAGTGTGATGAGATCTCCCCTAGCCCTGTGCAATCATATTCCGTTTTTATTGACATTTGCAACTATTGAGGGTGGGACATGTTGAAATGAAGACTATAACTAGAGTGACTTAGAATATTAGAGTAGAGAATTGAGGGTCAAGCCAGATCGAGCTACTGGACAGAGCAAGAGAGAAAGAAGAAGATTCCGGAAGATCATTTAGGAGGGAGAGAGTGTAAAAGAGGGAAGCGCCGTGGTGTTGTAAATTTCATCAACATGTCTTCAACTGAATAGTTGTTCACCCCGTTACTGTTTCCATGTTGTGATGTCAACTTTGGGGGCTTTGGTTGCCCCTCTGTTGGGAAATTTGCCTCACTTGTTCTTCAGTACACATGGATCAGTGATACCAGTGACCTCCTACCTTTGTATTGGCCCCACTATTATAAACCAATGTTTCACTCAACCAAAGAACCCTTGTCCCATGGCAAGGGTGAGGTAACCTTCCCTGTGATTTTGTCAGTCGTGCTTCAGCTGCAATTTACTGGACATGGGGGACCATCAGTAATTGTTGATATCGTAGGAGTCAGTACACCATAGATACTGCTCTGCCAGTGCAGTCCATGAACTGAAGTTTATTTCAGGGATTGGAGGGTAGGGAAAGCACAGCCTACACCACCACCAACTTGACCCTTAAATTGAGCTTTACACAGTGTTATACACAGGATATGAAGTTTGTGTTCTTAATATAGCATTGCAAATCTCAGTTACTTGGGATTCGGTGAATGGAATTTGATGACACCTGAAGAACATACATATTATTTGAATTTGATTGCCAGCCAATGAGTAGACATTTCAGTCTAAATTGATTCACTTGCCCACAACGAATGTTCAATTCGTTTTAAACCCAATAATTGTCTAAGAATTCCAGAAGTTGGCTACACAATCTCATCCCAAGTATATATCTCTGTGTATACCATCATCAGTACATTATCAACCACATAAATGTTGTTGGAATTACTGATACTCTAGATATCCCTTTTTTCACAAAAAGGTTTCATTTGAATTAAGATAATTGTCATTACATTTTTCTAAAATCATAAATATTTAAAAATATTGTTGTAATTGGGACAACAGGAAAAAAACAGAGGCCATTTTGAGGCAACTAACATTAGTAAATTCCAAAGGCTGCTTTTTATTATAAACATGTTCTACCTTCCAAGTGCCTTCTTTCCCATCTGCTGAATATTGAACCTGAAACTGAAGGTCATCCACCGGAAGGTTCGGTCTTTTCCAGCTCACATTCAAGAGTCTAGCTTCCACAGCAATTTCAGCACTGATGTTTGATGGGGGTGATGGTTTTACTGCAAATGTAAAGATAATGTATACATTGTGATACTTACAGTGGTATAATATTTCCTCAAAACACAGAGGAAGTAAAGTACTACAAACATCAATTTTAAATATTGTTGATTAGTAGCCAATGGTGGAAAATTCTGAAATCAATAAAATATTCAAAATATGTTCATTGGGTATTAATTAAACTTGACATCATAGTTATGTTCTGTTGTGTTAGAGATGTGTAGCTATATGCATACTTATTCCTGATAAAACATATAAAGGATTACAAGAGAATGAAGAAATAACGTTGCCAATTCACCCTTGAACTTGTTTAACCTTAGAGCAAAGCTGCACCCTGCTAGAAATTCAATGTGTAACCACCAGTTTCAAATGTGTTTTACTAAATTCAGCTGAAACATATACAAATTTGTATATCAGACTATATTGTGCAGAAAACATGGGGAATTCAAAGTTAAATAAAAAACACCATTGAAACTTTAATACTGTATTTAAGAACAATAACTAGTTCCAAACTGAAGCAGCAATTGCATGGAAGAGCCTTCCTAATAGTGTAAAAAGTTTCCAAAAATATACAGGCCAACAAGTTGATTCAGCTGCATCCTTCTGTATTTGCTTAACCGAAAATGTCACCCTGGCCCAGTACACATCAATGCATTTTCAAATGTTTTCAGAAACCAGTCATAGCACACATACCATTAAATACAGTTTTACATTTTAATTTCAGATAATAGAGCTTAGATAATGTCATAATACTAATATATGCGATGAGTCACATGGGTACAAGATGCTTTGTTCCCTGGTACTTAAACTGTATGTCATTGTTAATGCACTTAACCTATGGTGTCAATCTGCTTTGAGAAGTGTACAATAATCAATTCAATCTTGCTACATTGAACATTTCAAAAGCAAAAACTACAAGTTAGTTTTCCGCTGTGTTTAACATGTAAAATTGAGGTACATATGGGATCTAACCTGTAAAACAGCAATGTTTGTTTTCTCAATAGAACCAACATTATGTATAAAGGGATTTTTATTGCCCTGACCGTCTCATCCTACGTCTCCTCTCCCTTTGCTCTCTACAGCAAGTTAGATCACTCATAGCATGTGCTCTACTTAGAGAAGGCTGAACACTTTACTTTCATATTTGTATTGATTCAACTTCATTTCGAAATGAAGTTGAATCAATACAAATATGAAAGTAAAGTACAATGATTTTTTGCTTTATATTTCGAATCTGCAGTATTAATTAGCAGTACTGAAATTGGTGGCCAGGTACCCCTTGTTTGAAAAAAAATCTTTCTAAAAGTGGCATTTTCAGAATTGTGACTTAAAATCCATACCAAACTCAACATTCCCATCTACTCCCATTTGAAAGTTATCATTATTAAATGTAATAAGGTAACCCAATGTTATTCTATGGTACAGGTAGGCCTTGAAGTAGTGAAAAATAAATGGGAGCGTTTTTCACTACCAGGAGATCGAAAGGTAAAACGTGCATGTCCAACTTTTTACGTACACTGCACCCTGCCCTTTGGGCTGTGTAGGGCCTACCGTAATAGTAGAGATATATAAGATATATATTAAAAATGAAGGTTTAAGCCTGGCAAAAGGTTTATTTTGCCAGGTCAAAATGACAGTTTAAAACTTCCCATACAGGCTGCAATGGCAGGCCTGAAATAGGTTTAAAGCGCTACTGAAGTGGGTGGCACAATAAGTGCTGCAGGACGAATAGTAGCATTTAATTTACAGGGCATGGGCACAGTTAGTACCACTTTACTAGGGAATTTTAAGCAAATGAAATTTGTCAATTGGGTAAAAGCCAATGTTACCTTGTTTTATGGAGAGTACACAAGCACTTTAGCACTGGTTAGCAGCTGTAAAGTGTTTTAGAGTCCTAAGGCTAGCAAAATCAAAGTTATTAAAAACAGGAGGATTGAAGGTAAAAAGTTTGGGGGAAATCATGTCAAGAATGTCTGGTCCAACACACTGGATATTTTTTTATTTTAATATTCATAGGAAATAGATATGTAAAGTTAATTAACACATAAATATTTAATATAAACATATTTTTATTATTTATTTTCGAGTTAAATACTTTTTTTTTTACATTTCTCTATACTTTACCATGCAAAAATCTCCCCCTCAAATGTGGAGTCTCCTGGGGCACTGAACGCAAGAGAGAGCTAGTGCTAGAAATAGAAAATGTAAGTGAAGAATATGTTGATATTGGGAAACCAATACGTAGGGCTGTAATACATGTAGGTTTTTCTTATTCTTAAGTTTTATTCACAATCAGTCACATAACAATTTATGTGACTTATTCTGAGAAATTGAGGAAGAAAGATTTGCTGTGAATGGAATATATTTGGATGGCTACAATTGGGCTGATGATGTATTGCAACATATACTTGAAGTTTAAAGTCAGATTATACTAGGGAAAGAATAATGTATAGTGTTAGAACTGGGGGTCTCTAGTTGGCAGAGGTAGGTACCACTGTCCAAATAGGGGCCCTTGATTCTAGTCAGGGTAAGGAGGAAACCCTCTGAGATAACCCCTGCTCACCCTCTAGGTAGCTTGACACGAGCAGTCAAGGCTATTCAGGAGGGAATGTGTAAAGTATTTGTACCAACACTCACAGTAACACAGTGAAAACACCACAAACTGACTCCACAACAGTTTAGGAAAATAAAGGTATTTATTCTAAACTACACAAGACCAAAACAACAAAAATCCAACATACACAGTTCAAGAATATGGTTTCAAAAGAGTTCTTAAGGTTGTAAGGTAAGATCTTTAGGTTGCGATAAAATAATCCACAGTTGCGTGAAAAGTTCACAGTTGCATCACGTTTCAGACACAGTACCTTTAGTTGCGAAAAAAGTTCCAAAAGCAGAAGCTGGTGCGGTGGAAAACAAGTGATGCGATGCTCCTGAGACCCTGGGGAGGCGATGCGACAGCCCCGCTGCAGCAGCAGGCGTGTTGCGACGAATCCGGTATGTATGGGGAGGAAGGCCACTTGTATGGATTCCATTGCATAGGTTCCGTAGGAAGTTTGTTCTCGCAAAGGCACGATGCGACGATCTTTGGAGGTGCGACGATCTCCGAGGCGACGATGCGCGGACCAGCGATGATCTTCTCTTTCGCAGCTCCTGGACGCGATGGTTTCTGCGACGACACTCGCAGCGATGTGATGCGATCCGCTAGCAAGCAGTGCGGCGATCTCACCCAGCGACGACAGGCTCTGCGACGACACTCGCAGCAATGTTAGGCTTCCCGCACCGATCGGGTGCGTCCCGCAAACAAAGGATGCGACGGCTCTGACAGTGGCAACAGGCGCTGCGACGATCTCGACCTTCGTAGCGGCGGGAAACTTCTCGCACTGTCGGGGATGCGCTCCGCAGCGAGCGATGCGATAACTTTTCAATTGCAAAAAGTCTCTCAAGCTTAGTTTCAAGCTTCCCAGCACAGGTACAACTTCCAGAGGCCCCACAACTGGATCAAGCACTCTAGGAAGGACAGAACTCTCTCAGCAGAGCTCAGGGAAGTTGGGGGTGAAGTCCTTTTGTTCCTGGGACTTCAGAACAGGGAGCCAGCTCTTCTCAGGCCCTTGGAGATTCCTTCAAGACAGGGGACACAGCACAACAGCACAGTCCTTCCCCTCTCCTTGGCAGCAAAGCAACAGGTCAGTCCAGCAGAGCAACAGCAGGACAGTCTTCCTTCTTCAGATTCAGCTTTCTCCTTGGCAGAGGTTCCTTCTTGATACCAGGATGATCTAATTTTCTGTTGTCAGGGGTCCTGTACTTATACCCCTTAAAGTCTTTGTTCTCTTTGTGCATGTGGGCCCTGAGCCCGGTCTGAACCAGTTCTGGGTGTTTCTTGAGTACTTTGTTTTCCTGGCTTTTCCTTTCCTTTCAGAGTGAGGGGCAGGGTCGTCAGATGCCCAACTGGAGGTGGAGCCAGCATTGTGGCAGGCAGGCACAGCCCCATTCAGGCCCAGGTGCTAACTCCTCCCACCACTCAGGTTGCAAATGCAGTCATTCAGCCTAGGGCTGACTCAGTCAGCCTCCCGGGGAATCCCCAGCCCCTGTCACTCTCAAACCAGACAGTCAATACACAAACAGGCCAAGGCACACAGAAGGGTCAGACAAGAGAACAGCAACTTTCTAAAAGTGCTGTTCTCAAACACAGGATTTAAAAACAACCTTTCCTAAAAGATGTGTTATTAAATTCTGAGTTCAGGGATACTAGACTCTTATGTCCTATCTTGTTCCTATGGGAAGAAATGCTGGTAGCCACTGTAGCCGGCATCCCCCATGTTAACCTATGGAGCAAGATAGCCTTACAATAGTGAAAAACGAAAATGGCTGCCTTTCGCTACCAGAGCATGTCACCTGCACCAGTACATGCTCTACCTTTCACATACACTGCACCCTGCCCAGGGGGGTACCTTGGGCCTTGCATAGGGGTGACTAATGTGCACAAAAAGGGAAGGGTTAGGCCTGTTCAGTGGGGACACTGACCAGGAGGACATGGCAGTTCACAGACTGCACACAGGCACTGCGGTGGCAGGCCTGAGACACCATTTTAGGGCTACTCATGTGGGTGGCACAATCAGTGCTGCAGGCCCACTAGTAGCATTTGTCATCACCAGCCCTGGCACACCCAGTGCACTTTACTAGGGACTTCTTGGTTATACAAATATGCCAATCATGTATATCCAATCACAATAACAATTTACACAGAGAGCATATGCACTTTAGCACTGGTCAGCAGTGGTAAAGTGCTCAGAGTCCTATTGCCAACAGCCACGGGTCAGGAAAAATAAGGGAGGAAGAAGCAAAAAGTTTGGGGATGACCCTGCAAGAAGGGCCAGTTCCAACATATAGGAATTGAAGGTGGCAATTGTGAGGCAACAACATGATCTCTGGTATGTTATTGTATATTATGTTGAATCAGAGGTGTTAAATGGTATTTACAAAGCGCTCTGACACTTAAGCATCTTGGCATAATGAGTCTAACATAGGAACCATCATGGAGGACATGGGAAAAGTAAATAAAGTGGCAAAGAGCAAAACTTTAAACTGCTTCATAAAAGTTAAGACAGATGGTTGGATATGCGATGATGGGAATTCCACACCTTGGCTCTGGCAATAGAGAAAGCTCACTCACTGGTGAGAAATGTGCTGGTGAAATGGATATGCAAAATGTATGAATTTGCAGTCCTAAGAGATTGAAAGGCAGTGTTCTGTTTCAAGATATTGGTGAGAAAAAGGGGGGTATAAGAATAGTGAGCCTTATGCATTATAGTGAAATGTTTAAATGGGGGGGGGGGGGGGCAGTGCCAAGCAGGCTAAGATGGTGCTTGCACTTGAGGAGCTCCTGCCGCCCGTACTTCATCCGTTATGACCCTACCTCAAAGCACCAACTATGAGCCTCTTCTGCTGGCCTCCTTGCTGCTGAAACGAGCCAGAGCCTTCCAGTGCCCCGTCTGATGAAGGTGAATCAGAGATGACCTTGCGGCATAGCCTGCCCAGAGGATGGAGGGCACTCAAGATGGCGGCCGAGATGCTCCTCGGCGGAGGTCTGCAGAGCCTCCGTGGGTAGGGTTGATAGGGCTCTTCTGGCCCACCTGCTGGTGCTCTGTGCCCAACAGTGCAGCAGGGGGAGTGTGGACCTCCCAGTATCAACTGTGGCTGAGTCACCCTCTCCTGGGACCCGGTGTGCAGCGGTGAGTGAGGAGGAAGAGTGCTGGGGGCCACCCCTTGTGATCTGAGGCATGGGGCCAGTGCAGACTGGGAGACGGAGTCCTGGGGCAGCCCGCACCCACATATGTTATCCCTGCCCCTTGGTGGAGGTATGCTCTAGGCAGCCACGTAGTGCGCCTGGGTCGCCTCCCATCCAGAGGTGTGGTGGAGGTGGCCCGGGCCTCTTCCAAGGGACACACATGCATTGTGGCTGTTACAGCCCATATGACACGGCCCTGTGCATGTGGGTTAGTGGGTGCCCAGGGAGAGATATGGGGCCCACTTGGCCTGTGAGTTGATACTGCTGGAGTCTGGGGTCACCCTTCTTATACAGCCTCGCCCTCCATGGCCGTGTGGGAGGGGATCTGGGCCTCAGTGGGTAACCCTCGCCATTCCTTGTGCAGGTTCCCCATGGTTCCCTGTCGCAAGCATGCCCGCTCCTGAACATCCTTCTAATGCAACTTACTCAACATTGTTCCTTTGGCTGGAGATGGGGCATGACAAACCTCTGCAATCGAAAGCAGCCCAAACCAAAATGGACCAGTATACCACCACTACAGCAGACAGTAATGGTGCAGCTGGGGAGCCACCGCCAACTCTTCTGGCCCAGGTCCCTGCTGACCTTTCGGCCATCCTTAAAGCAATCTAGGACTCTAGGGAGGCAGTGGAATCCAAAGTGGAAGGCGTCCGTATTGACTTCTCACTTCTGTGACAGGATCTTCACAATGTGGTTTAGAGGGTTACGGAGACCGAGACATGGTTGTCAATGGCTGAAGACAACGTGGGGACTCTTAAGCGACAGTTTTCCCGGCTACTATTCAAGGTGCTAGTCCAGGATGAGGGGGCAGAGGAAGGTATGTCTTAAATACATTTAATCATTCTTAGACTTTTTAAAGTGAGATCAATATGTAATTTAATTTAAAAGTAAGTACCTTGTTAAATTAAAAAATAATAACAATCTTAATTGTACTGACATTGTTAAATTAATAATACACAGATATGTATTTATACAGACACACACAAATATAGTATATTTATATTACATAACACGTTACTGTTTAATATGGGCCTACATTACCATCGACGGATTCTGGTGACAATTATAAACACGAGGCCACAAAACCAACTTATTCTTGCTAATGTTGCAGTCTGTAGAACAGCTAGATAAGGTGCTGGAATATAGTTCTTTCTTTAAACAATGATGTTTGGGTGATCCCATTACCTCACTATCCTAGAAGCTAAATATTCAAAATGTATGACCTTGCCCAAGGAGTAACTGACCTCTGATTTAAGAATAGCAAATAAATCATCCCCTCAGTCACATGCAATGCATAATGTCACAGTCATTTGCACCACTAAGGCATGTGGTGCATGCGTTATGAATACAAGACACAGTGAGGATTGGGCTGGCTGGTCCTTGCTAGGTAGCTCCTTGGCATCAGGAAAGGCACCATAATTCATGTTAGACCCATATTAGAGATCCTAATCCTTCTGATAAGATCTTGCGATTCTTGCCACCTAATCTCACGTTTTGTTCTTGGAATGTGGACAATTTGGGCTGCTTGCATTTGGATATGGATGCAATCAGGTTGTTAAAAAATATGATTTCACTTAAATACAGGAGTCCTGGTGCATTGTCACACCCAGGTTTCGGCCATATTTAGGATTTTAACCCCTGCAGTTAAAGGACTTAGTGAACAAAAACGACTTCCCTCTTTTCAGTCAGGCTTCGGCGATACTAGAGGGAAACCTAACATCATCTAAGCGATGCGAATTGAAACACAGTACCCCTTCTGCCTTAAAGTTATATGCCTGTTTCGTACACTTACAAACTGCTTTTGATGGCATAAATAGAAATATTCTATGGAGTGAGCTGCATCTCTGGAAAACACTCACCCCGCGTTGCTGAGGTCTCAGCTGACGGGAGCATTTAAAAGAGCACGTGGTTACGCACGACCTGGATGCGGGGCATCCCAGCGCGTCCCAATCCGGGAACCAGAGCCAGGGTAGGAGAAGGGCTAGTTGCCTCTGCGCCTCTCTGTGAGTATGTTACCTTGAAGAATCCCTGCCACTTCCGGTAAGATGAAGTCTGTTAAAGACATGAATCCCTCTCTTGTCTTGTACCGTCTCTCCCCGCATGCAGGTCGTGAGTAACTACGCACTATTTTAAACGCTTCTGCCAGTTCAGACCAAAACAAGGCGGGTGAGTGTTTGTCACTTGTCCCTGATGGGACAATATGCACGACGTTTTGCTCCACTCGATAGCGTCTATTTTAGCCGCTCCGGGTTGGAGCTAGGCACGTATGACAGCATGATGTGCCGCACTCTACTATGTGTTCGTTTGTTTTGTCATCTTTATCTGTGAGTGTTTAAAATCCAACCTCTGTTTTTAACGGTATGATGATTGAGACACCACCTGCACCCCGGACACGCATGAGAGCATGATGTGCCGCACTTACCTATGTGCTTTTGTATGTTTTTTTAACTGTGAGTAGATCTAATTAAGCATCTGCTGTTAACGCTACAATTACCGAGACCACACCCGAACTTCAGGGATGGTCCTGTTCTCTGCGATTAACTCCTGATATACCACTGGGGCACATTGTTGCATTACTAGTGAGATGCTGACCGGGATTCCCTCAGGGTCTAGCATGTTGCACTGCTACTTGAACAATGATTGGGATCACTTTATGATTTTGGCAAAGAAGCGCCAAAGGCAAGCCCGTCGGCGCCCGTCCGCGCGCGCCAGGGGCCCGGGGCCAAGCAGGTTTGAGAAAAGGTAAGTGTGTACTCCACAGAAATTCACATCAGTTTTTCAGGATTAGTATCCGTTCTTTCCAGATCGTAGTATAAAGGACAGAACTATTTTTAATTGCAGTGAAGTGTCTTTATTATTGTTCATAGGACAAGGACAGCCGACACGTGTTTCGCCCCCTCTTGGCGATTTGCGCCGGGGCTTTTTCAAGGCTAGTTTAGCTTTATGACGTTAATGATCGTAGTTTCCAAATAAATTCAATATCCAAAGTATGAAAATATAGTTCTTCAGAGTTAAAACATTTTTTTGTGAGGCTGATGCCCTCTGCTCCTAGTATTCCGTCGACATGGTAGTTCTTGGGTTGAATCCAATAATAAAGACACTTCACTGCAATTAAAAATAGTTCTGTCCTTTATACTACGATCTGGAAAGAACGGATACTAATCCTGAAAAACTGATGTGAATTTCTGTGGAGTACACACTTACCTTTTCTCAAACCTGTCTCTTTACTTGAAGCCCAAGAGGTCCAGAGCTTCGAGTGTGTCTCCGCTCACTCACCAACACAACTTATTTAAGCGTTGTTCAAGCCTTGAAATCCTTGGACCTTTTTGCTACCCCATTTACGCCCGGGGCCAAGCACCCTGCCCAATTTTTATCTTATTCCTCTGTACAACTTCGGATACTCCAAGGTAATTGGCCTCTTAGTGCCCCCACTCTAGCCTATATTGGTAACCTGGGCATTTTACAGTTCAATTCCCCCCCTCAGTCTTCCCAGATGCCGGGACCTCGGAAGTCCCCCCCGCTCATGGTTAACCCCGAGGTTCTTCCTCCGTCCACCATCCCCCCTTGCCCACCTGCAATGGCAACCATTTATCTACTCAATACCCGCTCAGCGGTTAAGCATCATTTAGAACTCTTCTATTTTTTGGATACTGTCAAGCCGGATATCCTGTTTCTTACTGAAACATGGTTTTCTGCCGACTCCCTGCCTGACGTCTTAGCTGCCCTTCCTGACCCCTATTACATCTTACGAGCCGACCGTCCAAAGGGGAAGGTCAGAGGAGGAGTAGCCTTGATAGCCCGTTCTAACCTCCAGTTTCAACTTCTTTCCTTTCCTTCTATTACTGCTGTTGATTTTCTGGTTGTCCGCTCTGTTTCCTTAGCGGCCCCAATTACCTGTGCGCTCTTCTATCGACCCCCCCCAACCTATGCCCCACTTCATTCCTGCTGTACAGGAACTATTGGCCACTCTGGTTATCAACAATTTCTCTGTCTTGGTCCTGGGCGATTTTAATTTTTGGCCCTCTGACCCTCGCGAGGATCACATGTCTAAAGACTTTACAGATTCACTCCATAGCCTGAACCTCATCCCTCAGATCCGCTCCCCTACCCACATACATGGCCACATCCTGGATCACATCTGGTCTGCCAATCTTTCTATCTCCCCTCCCATAGTTTCCCCCTGTACCTGGTCTGATCACTCCTTGATCTCTTTCACCCTCGAGTTGGGGGCTGACGCCAAGACCTCCCTCCCTACAAATGTTTGGGCACGGAACTGGAATTGGGTGGATCTCATCACCCTTTGTTACTCTCTCGCAGCCTCATCCCCCAGCTTGGCAGATATGTCCCCCAACTCTCAGGCCGCGGCCATAAATGATTGGCTCACTGCCACCTCTAACCGAGTGGCCCCACTCAGACTGTTTGGAACTTGTCGCTCTCACGACGCTAAATGTAAATGTAAATGTATAGGCATTTATATAGCGCACTACTTACCCGTAGGGTCCCAAGGCGCTTCGACCGCTGCGAAACCCTTCCTGGCTTCCCTGAGAGATAGTCCCTTAATGGGTATCTCCAGGGTGAGACCAGGCATCCCCGGTGGTCTGGTGGGGCCGTTAGTGAAGATGAGGCAAGCTAATGTCCAGAGTTGCCGAGTGTGATCGCTGATCAGAGTGGGCACCGAGGCGAGAGAATTATCGAGTCTGCCGACCCTGGTCCAGAAACCTGCCGCGCCGGGAATCGAACCCTGGTCCCGGGCCGTCCTCTGCTCTCGGGTCTGCCGCCTCTAACCAGTGAGCCACACTACTTCGCTAATAGGTGGTTCACCACCGATCTCAAGGCAAAAAAACTTGCACTTAGGCAGGCAGAACGCCGTTAGAGGCGGGCCTACTGCCCCACCCTAAAGGCACAATATACGACCCTCCTTCGGGATTATAAATAAGCTATTTTGCTGGCAAAATCGGAATATTTCTCCTATAAGATTCTCCTTGTGGCAAATAAGCCCAAGGAAATCTTCTCCATCGTCCAAGAGTTAGCTACCTCCGATAGAGCCTCCACTAAGCCTGCCCCTTCACAACATCTCTGCAACTCCCTCAATGATTTTTTCATTGAGAAATTTGCCACCATTAAACGCAACATTCCATCGCCCTCTCCTCTTTTCTCCTGCCCCCAGCCTCCGCCTAATTCTTCTTTCCTTGATCACTTCCCTCTGATCTCTAAAGAAGCTTTCCTTGTCCTTGTTAAATAAGGGTCTCCCTCTGACTGTTGCCCAGCTCACATTCTTAGGGAGATCTTCTCCATGTGTTCTGAGCCCCCTCTCTCTCTTCTCAATACCTCTATTTCCCTGGGAAATGTCCCGAGCTGTTCAAATCAGAGATAGTTATCCCTATCTTGAAAAAGCCAGGTGCTGACCCCACTTCTCTCTCCAATTTCCGCCCTATCTCCCTACTCCCCTTTCTGGGAAAGATTCTGGAAAGCTACGTCACCTCCTGCCTCAGTACCTTCATTGAGGAAAACCATCTCCTATCCCCGTATCGGGCAGGCTTTCGTCCATCCCACTCTACGGAGTCTGCCATTCTTTCCGTTCTAGATGAACTCAGGCGAAGTGCTGACATCAACTCCCCACAGGCTCTGGTCCTCCTCGATCTGTCCGCCGCCTTCGATACGGTCGATCATTCCACTCTTCTCGACCGTGTTGGGGGCGCCGGCATCGGGGATCAGCTTTGGCCTGGCTGAGCTCATTCCTAAAGAACTGCACTCAGGCTGTGCGGTTGGAGGGCTTCTCGGCCCCCACCTGTTCTGTCCCCTGTGGGGTCCCCCAGGGCTCTTCCCTCTCTCCCCTTCTTTTCAATCTTTACATCTATCCTCTTATATCTGCTCTGGAAAAGATGGAGGTCACAGTATTTAATTATGCCGATGACCTACAGCTTATCTTTAACCTTTCTCCCTCTCCTGATTCGATTCTCAATTTTCAATCTACTCTGATTTTTATCTATGACTGGATGAACTGTAACCATTTAAAGTTAAATCCTGACAAGACCGAGTTGATTATCACTGGTGGTCTCTCCAGTCCCTGGACCTCTGCTTTCTGGCCTGCTTCCCTTGGTCCCTCCCCTTCACCTTCCACCCTGGTGAAAACGTTGGGTATCAAAGTCAGTAAGGACCTCACAATGCGCCCCCCAGATCAGTACGGTGGTCTCCTCATGCTTTCTGTCCCTCAGAACCATCCGCAAAATCTCGAGCTACTTCTCCTTCACTGCACTCAAGCCTATTCTCCTTGCCCTGATCTTGTCCCGCCTTGATTATGGCAATGGTCTGTATGTAGGCATTCCTGCCTACGAACTCCGGCGCCTTCAATTAATCCAAAATCAGGCGGCCCTTCTCATTTATAGACTACCTACTTTTATCCCAGGAAACCTGTCACATATCCGCGAAACTTCCAACAGGCTAGAAGGGGCAGAGTCATGGATAGTCACTGGGTAAGGCCTAATGAGTATGGTGTTCAGTCCCTATCATACCAGGGTGGATTACAGTGGATAAATAGATTTCGCCCCTTACAGTCCCTGGATGAGAACGAATGACTACTGGAGGAAGGGGTAGAAAGAGAGGAGAAGGACAGAAGGGGGAAAATGGTTCTGAGTGAGCCAGAAGTTCAAGGGAGTGAACAAAGGAAGGAACCTGTAGAACATCCACCCAACCAAAATAAAGAAAAAGAGAAAGGCAGGGTAGAGAGGAGAGCTAAATCTAAGCTAAGTGAGCGGAGCAAAAAAGAAGGGGAGGAGCAAGGAGGAAAGCTGAACATTATGTCCTGGAACATAGCGGGCCTAGCCGGAAAGTTTGAAAATATAGATTGGAGGAATCAACTTCAGGGTTTTCACATATTAGCCTTCCAGGAGACATGGGCCGTTAACCCCTCACTCTATAAAATAGAGGGCTATAAGTGCTTCTTTGTGCCCGCACAAGAAAACAGAGTGGGAAGAGCGAGAGGTGGGTTAGCAATGTATGTGGACCTAACCCTGGAAGGTAGTTGGTCAGTTCCAGTCTGGATGTCACATACTCTTCAAGCAGTTACGTTCCAAGGTAGAGGGTTGAGGTTACAGCTGTTCAACATTTATAACTCAGGGCCAACAAATGGGAAGAATGCAGTCCTACGCGAGATAGATGAAAGACTTATACAAGAAGCAGAACAGAGGAAAGGGGGGGGGCAATTGTATTATTAATGGGTGACCTCAACTACCACCTCTGTCCAAACTAGTCCCCCACATAAACAGACTGGGTCACCTGCCGTTTAAAAATGGGCCGCACTTTGAACATAGCCACGAGGGCACAGCATTAACTAATCTGATAGAAACCCACTCACTAGCACACACCATTGACCTGATAGCTCCGGAGGAAGAGGGCATATATGTCCCAACGTTTAAGGGAAGAGGGTGATCAACTACTATAGATTACATAATGTTTTCTACCTTTGATAAAAATAGAATTACAAAGGTTAGAACAGAATGGAGCGCATTTAGTGATCACAACCCCTTAGTTATGGAAATAACACACACTGGCTGGGGGGGTAAGAAAAATCAAGGGGACAGTAGCCTGCGGTCCATAGATCAGGGGAGGAGATTAAGGTGGGCAAAAATAAACCCTCTTGAGTTTTACAAAACCCTAGTCCAAAAAGGTGGAAAAAAGGTTGAAGACTGTCTAGATCCCTCAATAGAAGGACCAGAGCTAGAAGCTACATTTGTATCCTTGACAAAACTGGCTGACAAATTATTGGAAGCAAGGGGACCAAGTAAATATACTAAGCAACCAAGATGGTTTGATAAAAGCTGTTACAAAGCATTAAGGAACTTAAAAGCAAGCCTTAAAGCTAATCCAAGGGACAAGGTAGAAGTGGCTAACTGCTGACAAGTCTATAAATCTAAGATAAAGGAGAGGAAGACCACCCTACAAGCAGAAGTATGGGCTGACCTGAGAGAGGCGGGAGAAAACAGAAATTTTGCAGAATTCTGGAGGATTGTAAATAGGCCCTGTTTTCAAGATAACACAGCGCCGGTGATTAGCACCAACATCCTCCCAGAGCAATGGGTTGCTCACTTTGAGAGTCTTTACAACAACTCAAAGGTAGCAATCCAAGAAGGGGACCTGGAGGGCATTCGGTGTCCTGAAATAGATTTGTCTCTAGATGAAATAACTAAGGAGATCCAAGGTTTGACCCCAAAGTGCCAGGACCAGATGGTACTCCACCAGACTTATATAGAAGTAATATAGCCTTCTGGGCCCCAATTCTAACCAGGGTGTTAAACGCAGCCATTAGATCAGGTCTACTACGCTCCTGGTCCACCGCATTGATTGTACCCATCTTTAAGAAAGGGAGCAGGGATGATCCAAAATGTTATAGGCCGATTTTGCTTATTGATGTCTCTGCCAAAATACTAGGACGAGTAATCCTGAATTGGCTCATGGAGTGGACAGAGGAGCACCGCACCATAGTTGACATCCAGTACGGGTTTAGAGCCGGTAAATCTACCAGTGACCAGTGCCTGAATCTGTACTTGTTAACTGCCAAATATACAAAAGCTAGCAAGGGCACGGTCTATTTGGGATTTATGGACTTGTCTCCGGCCTTTGACAACGTGAACAGGAACAAACTGTGGGCCATGATGCACAATATGGGCATAGACGTGGGGCTGATAAACATCTTAAAAGCGTTGCACTGGAACACCACCGCCAGGGTCCGCTTTAACCCAGAGGGGGGGCATACAGCCCCATTTCCGTGCTCGGGAGGAGTAAGGCAAGGATGCATCCTTGCCCCTTTCCTCTTTTCACTTTATATCAACACTCTGGAGAGCACCCTCGTCTCCCTAGCTGTGGACTGCCCCAAAGTAGGATCGCGTCAAATCCCATTACTTTTGTATGCGGATGACGCTGTCCTGCGAGCTCGAACACCAAGGAGTCTACAACAATTGGTGGACGGTTTTGTCAAGTTCATGGCCAACTTAGACCGGTCTGTAAACCTGAAGAAATCCTTTGTTATGGTGGCCGGTAGAAAAACCTTCCAATAACTTTGTGTTCAAAATAGGGACACACACCTTGGACACAGTAAACACTTTTCCTTATTTGGGCCTTTTGTTTGATGGTGAAATTCAATTCAACCAACTGGTCGAGGATCACTGTACCAAGTTGGCCTCTTCGAACGGTGCAATACTAAGCTTTGCTCGTAGGCTGGGACGATGGTGCCCCGAGCAAGTAATGACTCTATATGGTTCAATTAGCAAGGCGAAGGCCCTGTACGGCGCGGAGGTCTGGGCCTTCAGGGATTGCAAACAGCTACAAAAAGAGGAAGATAAATTTCTCAGCAGAATCCTGAAAATCCTACACTCCACCTCGGCTGAAATTCCTCATACAGAACTTGGGATTCCGTATATTTCAGACTATGTTAAACTGAGCCCAATCACAGCATGGATCAGAATTTGGACTAACCTGGAGGCTACCCTGAGTAGGAAAATTATTACAGACTGTTTGCAAAGGGATAAGGGGTTACAAATTCCCTGGATAAAATACTTTAAATGCACCCTAGAGAATATAGACCAGCATCTCCTTTTTAGTGATCCCTCCTCAATTTCCATCAGTTGCAAATCACTGGTCAAAAAGCTGGTTTTAGAACAATCTGAAACTGTTAGACTTGGTTCTGGACCCTTCAAGAGATCAGTAGCAGCTCATTGTCTAGTTAGTACTGGGACGGGCATGGAACCTTACCTGTTCTTGATGTACAACTAGCATGATAGATTTTTAATGTGCCGTTTTAGGCTCAATCTGTTACCTAATATTTTAGCTTATCACTCTGGTTTTACCGTAACGATTGAGCAGAAGGTTGCCTGCGGCTGCGACAATAGGTCTCCGCAGGACACCCTTCATTTTGTACTTTTATGTTCATTTTATCAAAATCCTAGGTGCAGATTTTTGGTTGACATCCTCAGGAAGCAGAAACTTCGTCATGCAAAAGCTGCACTGCTTTTCTTACAGAGAGCTAGTGATATGTATACCTTATGCTCTATTACAAGCTTTTTAAAAATCGCAGTAAGATTGAGAAACACAAGAAATTAATCACTTTTGTACACAATGTTTATCTCTCTCCATGGACTCTATCTTGTATCCCCTGTAGTTTTAATTATCAAAAGTTCAGAAATGTAATATAGTGAAATTTTTATTATGTAATGTGTTTTTTATGATGGTTTTTAATCGTCGAAATAAAGATTTACTGAATTGAACACTGAACTGACTACCTAAGCTTCATCGGGTCATCCCTCTCCTAAAAACCCTCCACTGGATGCCCATTCTGGAGCGCTCTCTATTCAAGATCGGCTGCTTGATTTTTCTGGCTCTGCGGGCACGGCTCCAGCCTTTATTAACGACAGGATCAGAGCGTATGTCCCCAATAGAGATCTTCGCTCCTCCACTCAGCTCCTCCTCACTGTTCCTCGCTTTCGGAGGAAGAAATTCGGAGGTATGAGATTTTCCACTCTTGCTCCCTCTTTTTGGAACGCCCTCCCTTTCACTATTAGGTCAATCCCCATCTACATGGACTTCCGCAAAGCTCTCAAAACTCACCTCTTTACTTCTGCCTACACACCTCGTTAATCCTCGCTGTCACCCTCAGTGCCGTCCGTCTACAGCGCCAAGAAACCGCTTGGTAAATGAGCGCTATATAAAACCATTAACTTCAACTTCAATAATGCGCCTCTAAGTCTTTTTGTCCGATGAATTTAAATTGGTTTCTTGTTATTGCTTTCTCTTTCAGGTCGCAAAATACTAGGTAAATTGGACCTGGTACTGACTTGCAAATCTGGTAACTATAGCATTCCTTATACCATAAGCACCAGCCTTGCAGTAGTGTAAGACTACAAAAAAATATATTTTTCTCCTAAATCTATCGGTCTCGATGAATTGCCACGAGACCCATTAGGGGCTAACAAAGGCAAGAAACATGTTGACCTTTGGCACCACACATGCCCTATAGGACCATTGTATTCGGTTAGGGGCACACTGTTTTTAGTTAGGTTAGCGAGCTCCAGGAATAAAATATTTATGCAATAGTTCCTCCCTTAACCTATTTTAATGCACCATTCTGCACCCACTACACTACTCATTCCACACACCCGCACGCACCAAATTGCTTCACCCAAAAATCTCCGCCAAAGAGCCCCTTCGCGGGAGCCCATCGGGGCATTGCAGTGCCGGCCCGACGAGGAGCAGGCCCATATGATGAAGCATGACATCCTTCGGGGTGTGTGAGGGCACTTTTTCTCAGACCTGAGCACTCTCACTCTCACCAAGTTACTGCACACCAGCTTGACATATTCAAGCTATAAATGCTCACAGTGAAAGTTTTTATAGCTGTTTCTGACACTGACAAATGCACTGAAGAAATTAGGAATGAGGGGGGTCTGGAACAGGAGCCTGTCTTGCAAATATTATAAGAGCATTCTGAAAAAAAGAGATGAAAGACAGATCCTTTGTGCAGGATGGGCGTACGTTTAGCAATAGAAACATTTTTAGGCAGCCAATTTTACCTAGCGTATGCCATACGAAAGACTATTCAAATGGACTACTTGAAAATAATATTTGCCTTGTTTGATTTCAGTGAGACCAGCTAGAGCTGGAAACCCTGAAGCGCTTCATGACCAATGCATCCTGTTCACCATCAAATCAAGCAAAGTGCTACACGCCTCTGACTGGCCTTACGCTGTGATGGATGAACACTACTAAGCCCTTCCTCTGCAGACTCCACATGAGCGCTTGCAGTGAGGCTGCTGAAAAATGTTTGAACTGCAATGATGAACGGATCATGGCAGATTCTGTGAAGTTTGTGAAGGCTGCACAAAGCAAATACACTGCAGCCCTAACCGCGAACGCCTAATGTTATCTGCGAGTTCTGCATACTCAGCCCAGTTGATTAATAGGCGCGACACCTGCTAGTTGTCTCAGAGCAGTGAGTAATCTGTGTTTTAGCTTCTGTATCAGAGTCCTGCTCTGCTTGTACATGTCGCTGTTAATACAATACCAGGGTAAGAATCAATCAGGAGTGCTTCTGACGGGTATGCATGCTTCTTTTTACATTACCTGCCATTAGTTCTGAGCTGGGACTAACCCGAGTTGTAGCCTCTATACTCTGACGGACTTTGTATTTTGTTTCGCTGCCTAATTGTAGGATTTTATCAATTATTAGTGTTTGACCTCCCCCTCCTTCATAAGCCTATCGTCAGGGTGTGTATTCGCCTTTTTACTGTATGTCTGTTGTCTCATACAATTTTTGTTCACATTAATTATTCTGATACATGCATAACATCAATATTACTTTTAATATTGGTATACCATTTAATCTTGTGCCTGTTTTTGTTAGTTGTAATGGTTTATTCACTTCTTTAAAGCCTATATGTATGTTTGTGGACTTCTCCGCCACTGTAGTGGAGATCTACGGTCAGAGGTTTGTGAATTGCAATTTGAACTACGTGAGGTACCGAAGTGCTACTTTACATACTCCAAAATGCCTTTTCTAAATCGAAGATATGCAAGCGGTTTCATGTAAATATTCAATAACAATATTAAAAGAGTGGCGTCCTGAAGTGCATCCCACTTCAGCTCACATACAGAGGATGTGTGTGGTGGTATGGAGGGGACTGTACTGCCATTGAATGGCTTAAAAACAGGCGCTACATGCACAACCTCTTGGGAGCTTGGACCAAAGCAGTCAGGCCTAACTTAGAGACAATGAGCAAAGGGTTTGCAGGCTGGCTTTAGGGCAGTGCTACTATACTAGTGTGGCCGCACTGGGCGCTGACTAGTGGAAGGGCACTGTGACCTCAGGGGGGCGCTGTGTTTAGCAATATCTTTTGATAGGACAATTGAGGGGCACTTTTGCAGGTGGTAGTGAGAGAATCCGAGGAGGCAGGCATGGGATGTGGGGGCATCAAAAGTGATTGTCGCACCGGGCACCACCAGCGCCAAAGCCGGCCCTGAGTGTTTGTGCAACAATTCAAACTGTAATACAGTGTAAACACAACAAAAAGGACCCCCACAACAATTTAGAAATGCATATTATTTTTTAATAAGACCTAAACAACTAAAATCTAATCAGTAGAACCACAGATATGCAGGTTTCATAATTTCAGTTAAAACCATGCCAAAATGAACAAAGCACCAAATGTGGACATTTGGTGGCGTCGGACTGGGACAAAGCTACAAATTCAGGCTGACAGTGAGGAGTGTGTTCTGGCTACAGTTAGGACCATTGCACAAAGTACCTTATATCCTGGTTTTCAGTGCTTTGCGGGGATCCACGTTGAAGATGCGTAGCACAGCAGAGGTGATTTTGAGGTGAAGCAAGGCTTCACTGTGAGGTTCTGCATCATCGGCGAGGATCAATTCGATGACGGCTTTCGATGCAGAGTCCAGCATTGAGGATGCATCTCGTAGTCGATGCGTTAGTTCCGAGGAGATGCAAGGCTGTGAGGCGGAGTCCAGCATCGTCTTCGAGGCTGCCGTTGATGAGGAATGCAAGGTCCTGTCCCAAGGAGGCATCACACAGTGGCCGAATAGGCCACAGGCTGCGAATGTGATGTAGCTCCTTGTGACAGGTTCAATCCATCTGGTAGTGGCAATGTGTCGGCTCCACTGGCTCCACAGGGGTTGGCAGAGCACCTTAGGCTTACTTTCAAAGGTCCAGGACAGGGGGTGGCACCACTTGGCAGGGTAGACTCACAGACGGCAGTGTCCAGGTGCTAGGCTTACGATTGTTGAAGCCTTCTGTCCCAGAGGCTAAAGTCAGGAGGCCAGCCAACTAGCACTCTGGGATGCTGAGTTGAACAAATGCAGGTCCAGTCCTTCTCACACAGGAAAGAGGGCAGCAGGTATCAGGTCAGCATAGAAGGGCAGCAGTCCTTCAGGGCAGCACTTGAATTGGCTGTGTACTGCATCCACACAAAAGGCTGCATAACCATGAGGTTAGTCTGGAGGCAGGAAAGAGAAGGCAGGAAGCCTGTACAATTCAAAGATAACTTCTAGAATCTTCTCCCACCTTCCAGGGGAAGGTCACCAGGTATAATTACTGGACCTTAGACACCAAATCTTCAGTACACTTCTGGACCAGTGGATACTCTGCCAGGAAGGACTGCTGTGCTGCTGAAAGGACTGCCCCTCTGCTGGACTGCTGACCGGTTGCTGCCTTGCTGAATTGCTGCCTTTCTGCCCTGCTGCACTCTTACCTGGGGAAGAAGGACTGGACTTGCAACCTAAACCCAGGACCACCAGAAGGACTCTAAAGGCTAGTTTGTGTACACCCTGATCTGAGTCTCAGGGACACAAAGGGCTCCCTTTACCTTGGACTCACACCTGAACCCAGCCTGAGTGAGTCCTGACCAGCCATGTGGTGCCCTACCAGTCCTGGATCCTTGAAAATAGTGCTGAAGTTGACCAGATAACCACAACTCAAAAGTGGGGACTTGGAAAATGTTTGGCTGAAAACTGCTCTGAGACCCAGGAGGAGACTGAGACCAGCATGCTCACCTACCCACCAAAGGTGCATTGCCAGTTAAATTGACTTTGCGGGTTGTCCTTCCCCAAAGGGGTATCCATCCTTGTGGAACTGTCTTTGGCTGGAGATTTTGAACTTCCATTTCAGAGACTAAGGCCCTGATTATGACGTCAGTCGGAAAGCTTCCGACCGACAGTTGGATTCCTCTAGACTGTGTCGGAACCCATTCACCCATGCTAGGTTGGAAACAATTCTGGCCCACCAATTATGATGCTTGCAGTCGAAAGGAGAACCGTTCGGTCATACCGAATCGGTCCCGATCAGCATTTAAAAAATCCAAGTCACCGATTTGTACAGGTCAACGGACAGCATTTCTGACAGACCCATTACGATGTTGGATTCCAACAGCCTTTCTGACTCGGTCTGACACAAAAAGGCTGTCGGAAACAGAGTTTGGGGACACCCAGCAGGTCCCCCTTCATCCTGAGTCTTTCGGTTTCGGTTTGAGGGGGTACCCAAGGGACCCCCCCTGTAAAATCATGGACAGTGTGGCAGGCACCATGGGATGCCCGCAACAGAGTTCAAGGTTTTCTGCAGACACTAATTTTCCCCGTAGGAGCCTGTGTTGTCATTCAGAACACAGGCTCCCATTAAAGTCAATGGTGACCTCTGAACAGCGTTCAGGAGCATCTTAATTGGTCGGGCGGAATTGCCGAACATGAATCCGACAAGGAGTCAGGTGGTTTATTTTCCAACCAACATTTTAATGAGGCCTCAAGTCCAAACATAGAAATCTTCACTGTGGCTGAGACCGAAGGCTATCCCTCCTGGAACATGTCCTGTAGCCTTACCCCGGCAAACTTTACGTTCTTAGAACGCATTTTCTGGAAATTTCTTCTACGTTTGAAGTTATGTGCTTACCAGACCCAATCCACTTGTATCCAAGATGGTCCAACGCGGTCAGCTATTGGTTTGGGAATTTTCCTGTGTTTTCACTTTATTCTCGTTTGTGTGCTGCAAAAATACTGTACACATTACCTCAAAGTTAAGCTTGACTACTTTTTGTGACAACCTACCCAGCGTTAAGCAGAGGTCAATTTAATGACTTTTTGTGGTTCACCCTGGAAGGGATTGTGGCTGTTGCTTAACCAGGGATCACACCCCTGAAAACTATCAACCCAATTTCTCATATTAGGATTTTTCATTACACTTTCAAAGTCACCAAACATGAACTGGTGCCTATTTTCACTGGTAAATTACAGCTTAATAAATGTAATAAGGATATCCCATGGAAGAGGTAGGCCTTGCAGAAGTACATCTCCTGCTTTATGAATACATTGCACTCTGCCTTCTGGGCTGTCTAGGGCCTATTAAATAGGACGTTTTGGGCCTCACAACAGGTTTATTTTGCCAGGTCGAAATGACAGTTTAAAAACTGAACACACAGGCTGCAATGGCAGGCCTGAGACATGTTTAAAGTGCTACTTAAGTGGGTGGCACAATTAGTGCTGAAGGCCCACTTGTAAAATTTAATTTACAGGCCCTGGGCACACATAGTTCCACTTAACTAGGGATTGGCAAGTAAATTAAGTATAGCAAACACAAGGAGATGATTGACGGAGTGCTGAAACTTTTCAGACACTCACCCCCAGTCATAGCTCTGGGTTGAATCTATCACCGTTCTTCAACTCAATTTGCCACCTCAGTTCAGACCCAGCTAAGCCAGGTCTTCCCTAAACTGGAAATAAGCATCCAGGAACTCGTTTTGGGGTAACACCTCTCATTAGCCAGGATAGCTTGAATCCAGTGGCAAAGTGAACAAGGGACCCACATCTGGGCATATCCTGCCAAGTTTGGGTGAACAAAGCAAACAGAAGGAGATGATGGATGGAGTGCTGAAACTTTTTTAGACACTCACCTCCAGTCAATCAATCAATCAATCATTTGTAAAGCGCACTACATACCCGTGAGGGTCCCAAGGCACTGGGGGGGCGCTACTGATCGAACAGCTAGGTCTTGAGTATCCTCCTGAAGGTCAGCAGGTCTTGGGTCTGTCGTAGGCTCAGTGGGAGGGTGTTCCATATCTTGGCGGCGAGGTGGGAGAAGGATCTCCCACCGGTGGTTGTTCTGCGGAAGCGCGGGACGGTGGCGATGGAAAGAGGTCGGCAGAGCATAGCTGGCAGTTGGGGATGTAGAAGGAGAGCCGTCTGTTGAGCTAGGCTGGGCCGGTCTTGTGGAGTGCCTTGTGTGCGTGGGTGAGAAACTTGAAGGATATCCTCTTGTTGACGGGGAGCCAGTGCAGTTTTCTCAGGTGGGGGGATAATATGGCCGTGGCGTGGTACGTCGAGGATCAGTCATACTGAGGTGCTTTAGATGCGTTGTATTTGTTTGATGAGCTTGGTCGGGGCTCCCGCATAGAGGGCGTTTCCGTAGTTGAGTCTGTTGCTGACGAGGGCCTGGGTGACTGTCTTTCTTGTATCTGTCGAGATCCATCTGTAGATCTTGCAGAGCATGCGGAAGGTGTATACAAAAAACGGTAGTGGTGTTTCCAAAGAGTTGGAAAAGAACCGCACATACACTAATTGGCTTACGGAGTGCCAGTATCAAGTGGTGCCAGACCCTATAGTACGCCTCACGCATTTTCGAGGTGTCTCTCTAGCATGTTGGTGTTAGAATACACCTCACAGTTATATTGTGACTTATGATTGGTGCTACCACTACGTTTTGAAATAATTTGACCAGGAATTTTGCGGCAGTTCACCCTGTTCCATTTATTCTCCTCTTGCCCGATTGTGGAAATAACTTAGCTAATCATTGAGTCTCCTTAAATCGGTTTACCAACTAATTTTGTGGTGTCAGTTACGTGGGTTTCATCAGGACAAGTCCATAACACTTACATTCTAGAACCAATGGTGAGAAACCGCTTCTGATATTCATCCAGCTGTGTACTTTCGATCTACCCTTTCGGGCAACTTGGATTGTGGTTTTGTCCAGAGTTCCAATTTTACAGCATCTTCCACGTGATTCGGCAATATACATGCTGCAATAGTTTACTTCATTAGCCTTGAAAAAGTCCCTGTACTAATTCACAGTACGGACGAAACACGTGTCGGCTGTCGTTTTATCATTTGGAAAACCACTTTTAAGAATCAATAAAAGGAAAAGATGATATAAAACATTAACTCCATCCATCTATTTGTCCTGCACATTATGAGAATTTGCTGACCTCACCTGGAATTACTGTTGTCTAGACTTTACATTGCATTAGTCTTGTACATACTTGCATTGTAGGATTGTGATCTCTTGACCATTTTTGTCAGCATGCGGAAGGTGTTGAAGCAGGAGGAGGAGACGACGTTGACTTGCTTGGTCATTGAGAGCGTTAAGTCGAGGATTATTCCCAGGTTGCGTGTGTGGTCCATGGGTGTCGGGGCTGCCCCCAGTGCCGTCGGCCACCAGGAGTTGTCCCAGGATGAAGGGTTGGAGCTGAGGATGAGGACCTCCGTCTTGTTCGAGTTCAGCTTCAGACAGCTGGTCTTCATCCAGTCGTTAACGGCCTTCATTCCTTCGTGGAGGTTGGCTTTGGCGGTGATGAGGTCCTTGGTGAGGGAGAGGATCAGCTGAGTGTCGTCGGCGTAGGAGATTATGTTGAGGTCGTGCTGTCGGGCTACATGTGTGAGCTGGGCTATGTAAATGTTGAACAGTATCGGGTTGAGGGAGGATCCCTGGGGATGCCGCAGATGTTCTCGGAGGCTTTGGAACGGAATGGGGGGAGGCGGACGCTCTGGGTTCTGCCGGAGAGGAAGGAGGTGGTCCAATCCAGAGCCTTGTCTCGGATCCCTGTGGCGTGGAGGCATACACATAGTGTGCGGTGGCAGACAGTGTCGAAGATAGCAAAGAGGTCTAGGAGGATGAGTGCTGCGGTCTCGCCGTTGTCCAGCATGGTCCTGATGTCATTAGTGGCGGCAATGAGGGCAGTCTCAGTGCTGTGGTTGCTGCGGAACCCTGACTTTGAAGGGTCTGGGATTCTGTTTTCTTTGAGGTATCGGGTTAGCTGTCTGTTTACGGTTTTCTGAATGACCTTGGCTGGGAAGGGGAGCAGAGAGATGGGCTGGACGTTCTTGCGGTCTCTTGGGTATGCCTTAGGTTTTTTGAGTAGGGCGTTGATCTTGTCATGTTTCCAGATCTCAGAGAAGGTCGGGGTATCAAGGGGGAGATTGATGACATGGCGCAGGTGGGGTGCGAGGGAGCTGCTTGCTCTGTTGAAGACAGGGTGCAGGAATGGGTCTGATGGAGAGCCAGAGTGGATTTTCAGCATGGTCTTGATGGTGTCATCGATGCTCATGCTGGCCCAGGCTAGCAAGGAGTCATGGTCGATGGTGTGCGGAGGTTCTGTTGTGTTGCTGTCTGTTGGGGCTATCTGGGTGTTGAAGCTGTTGTGGATGTCTGCTATCTGGCAGTGGAAGAAGGTGGCGAGGGAGTCACACAGGGCTTGCGACGGCAGGATGTCATTGCTGTTGGAGCTGGGGTGGGAGAGTTCCTTCATGATATTGAAGAGCTCCTTGCTATTGTGTGCATTGTTGTCGAGGCGGTCATGGAAGGAGGGCCTCTTGGCCGCCCTGATGAGGTGGTGGTGGTTGCGGATGGCGTCCTTGTGTGCTGCATGGCTGTCCGGAGTTTGTTCACTGTGCCATTTCTTCTCTAGTTTCTGGCAGGCTTGATTGGTGGCTAGGAGTTCTGGTATGAACCAGCTGGCCCTCTTGCTGGTGTCTCTGTGGGGGGGGGGGGTTTCTCCAGCGGGGTAAGGGTGTTTGTGCAGTCCTCGATCCAGCGTCTGAGGCTGTGGGCAGTGTCGTCGGTGTTGGAGGATTCGGTGGGTGGGCTGAGAGCGAGGTTTGCGTGTAGTAGGTCTTCGGTGATTTTGCTCCAGCAGCGGCGGGGGATCTATTGGGTGCAGTGGTGTGTGGTGGGCTTCTGGAAGGCGAAGTGAATGCAGCAGTGGTCGGTCCAGAGGAGTTTGGTGTTGTGGCTGACGGAGACGTGTGAGATTGAGGAGAAGACGGGGTCGAGCGTGTGGCCGACGGAGTGGATGGGCATTCTGACGAGTTGCTTCAGTCTGAGGTTGGCGAGGTTATCGATCAGGGTTGTGGAGTTGTTGTTGCTGTTATTCTCAAGTTGAAAGTTCAGGAGGACTTAGTCAGTGGAGGTCAGGGCGTGCATGCTGATCAAGCCGGCGATGGAGTCGCTGAAATGGAGGCGGGGGCGGGAGTCGGTAGACAAGGGTGCCTCTGAGGGTGGAGTTAGGGTCTGTGTGGATCTGGAAATGCATGGGTTCGGCTGTGCTGAGTGCATCGTTAGTGATAGTCAAGACCCTGATGCTGTTATTGTGGACGATGGTGATTCCATCTCCGACTCCGTTGGTGCATTCTCTGCGGGTGATCTTGTAGCCATCTGGGATGGCTATGGCAATGTCGGGTGCGGAGGAGTCGTTAAACCAGGTCTCTGTCAGGAAGGCGACGTCCGGGGATGTTGTGTCGAGCAGGTCCCAGAGTTACACGGCATGCTTGCGTACGGAGCGGGTGTTCAGTAGTATGCATCGAGGTGGTTTGGGTCTTTCTCGTCGGTTGTTTCGCCGGATTTGAGGCTGGTGTAGCTGCAGTTCCGACAGGTGAAGGGGCCGTGTGTGCGTTTCGGGGTGGACTTGAATCAGGTGTGGATCTGTCCGGAGTTGAGAGCGTGCAGAGTGCTGGTGTCATAGTGACGGCGGTCGTCGTAGCGGATGCGGGGTCTGGGGTTCTGGCGCTGGGCGTGTTCCAGGCACGGACGGGTGCAGATGGGCTTGCCTTAGGCACGCCTTCAGTGAGCCAGCGGTGCGGCCGCACAGCGGCCGGCATATATGGGGAGATGGGAGGAGCAGCTGGGAGGTGGGGGCAGCGAATAGGCAGTGGGCCGTCAGGGGGGCGGTGCCGCAGGGGATGCAGCGGTGAGGGCGGTGAGAGACAACAAAGGTAACAGAAGGAAAAAGGAGCACAAAATCGAGGGAAAAATGAGTGGCACAGAAGGCAAAGGGCATGAAAAACGAGTGGAACAGAAGGCAAAAAGGGCTAAGAAATGAGGGAAAAACAAGTGGCACAGAGGACAGAAGGGCACTAAAAAACGAGTGGAACCGAGGGCAGAAGGGCACAAAAAACGAGTGGAACAGAAGGCAAAAGGGGCACAAAAACAAGGGAAAAACAAGTGGCACAGAAGGCAAGAGGGCACAAAAAACGAGTGGAACAGAAGGCAAAAGGGGCACAAAAACGAGGGAAAAACGAGTGGCACAGAAGGCAGAAGGGCACAGAAATACCAGAAAAACTAGTCGCACAGAGGAAAAATACAGAACACAGAAATACATGGGTAGCTAAGAACAGAAGGCAGAACGGGCAGAGAGGCACGGGGGAAGCGAGGGGAACAGAAGGGGAAACCAAGCAGAGATACGGGTGCAGCAAGCGGTACAGAAGGAAAGACCGGGCAGAGAGAGCACAGGGACAGCAAGGGGAACAGAGGGAAGAAAAAGGGGCACGAACCACATACAGGCAGCGGGGGAAGACAGACAACAGCAGTCACAGACACATCAATGAAATACAGTCAATACAATAAAACCAATAAAGCGGAGGATGAACAAACCTACCTATGGCCTACCACTGGCCACCAGGGATGAGGCGCAGGTGGTAGCCTGCAGGTGGAGGAGGGCCTCAAACTTCCTCAGTAGCGGCAGCTGGGGCAGGGAGACACAGGCGGTGCTGTAGGGAGGGGGAGCGACCAACCTGGTGGGGTCAATCGTCGCTCTCCTCACCGCGCAGCGGCCGGCCTATATGGGGAGGTGGGAGAGAGGAGCAGCTGGGAGGCGGGGACTGAGAATGGGTAGTGGGCAGTCAGGGGGGCGGGCCACAGGGGACGCAGCGGCGATGGCGGTGAGGGACAACGAAGGTAACAGAAGGAAAAAGGGTCACAACATAGAGAGAAAAACGAGTGGCACAGAAGGCAAAAGGGCCCAAAAAACGAGTGGAACAGAAGGCCAAAGGGGCACAGAAACGAGGGAAAAATGAGTGGCCAGTCACAGATCTGGGTTGAATCCATCATTGTTCTTTAGCTCACTTTGCCGTGGTCGTGGACTTGACTTTGACGAATGCTAGTGAAGGAGTTTTTGGGAACTCAGCGAGATCTGGAGTGCGGAAATCTCCGCAAACTTCATGAGCGGAGCAGAGTTCACCGCCCAGACTTAATAAGAACACTACTGCCTACCCTTCATAAAACTGACATAGAAGATCAATTTTCAAATCTGCTTTCTCACCATCTCTTTTGCTGATATTGATTTCATTTGTGGTATATATTTCAATTGTTGCAGTGCACTTGTACCTTACCTGTAATTGTAGATGGGGCTGTGGTCATTACACCCAACATCAGGCAGATAATGCAAAAACACCAGAGGCCCTATACAAAAAAAGCATTTATGATTATGTGAAGTAGTACAATTGGACTACTTCCGATTCTCACAAATGGAATTCACTTAGGTACAAATTTGGGTCTATGCCTTACTCTTATGTGTGAACATCTCAGCCACGAGTGCACAGAGCTCTGCAAATATGGTCCTATGTTATAGGTGCAAATGTGGGAGTGGCAAGGGGGAGTGGTGAGAAAATTGGGACTATCTATTACTAAACAGGAGGAATAAAGGAGAGGCACAGGAAGAAAATGTAAAACAAATGTTTACCTAGTAAAGTATAAATCAGTTTCAAGTCACTAAAGTTACCCCCACATCTACTGCATTAGTGTTTCAGGACAAAGCTAGCTGAAATCCACTCCAACAAGTCTTGAGTAAGTCACACAACTCACATGGCCACTCACAGGTACTGCAAAAAAATCAATGGGGGTAGGTAATACGACTACTAGCACATACCTCAACATCTAGGAAAAATAAAGATACTCAAAGGAATAATAGTCATATAATACATTGCATACATTACATTGTACAAATGTAAAACAAATATAAAAATAATAGAAATATTAGTGATATAAGCAATGGCCATATAGCTGTAGAAAAGTAAACATTGCAGAAACATATTGAAATATTATTATTAAAATGTAAAACTAATATCACAAACTAAAATAAATAAATTAAAATCTATGCAACAAATTGTCACATAACTGTATACAAATCACATTATGTATATGTAAAATACCAGATGCATAAACATGAAAATATACAATTATGTGACTGGTTAATGGATTTAAAAAATATAAGTTATTAAAATACTTATCACACATTCAAAGACACAACATACACATTACAATTTCCAAGCACATACACGACTACACACAAGGAAACACACTCAACTGTAGCTAATGTCTTGATCCCAAAGTGTCACAACACATGGGGAAGAGGGCAGTGCCCATGGTGGGGTGTTATTCATGTGCTAGTATAGATTTAAAAAATGCAGGGAGGAAGAAGCAGAAGTTCATTCAGCTTCCAAGAGGTACTGGTTATCTATCAGAAAGGCGGGAATGAACTACATTAGTCTCAATACCAGAGTCTCAGACCTTTTTGTCTCGGAGACCCTCAACCACACGTTCACCGACTGCGGTGTTAGAAATATCTGCTTAGGGTGGTTTGGTGGATAAAGTCAACATGGGGTCCTGTCACTTGAATGTCCCCTTCTACAAGTCACATCAAAACCTCCACCAGGAGGTACGCTGTCTGGATGTTGGCAGTGGTGAGTGAATTAAAATGATCTCCTATCCTTTAGGTGAACCTTTATTTGGGGAAAAGAGTAGGATAGGGATAAATCTAAAATCAAAAGTGGTGTTAGTGGATGAGTCACTGGTCCATAACACCTAGTGGTCAGGTCAACATGTGTCATCCTGGAACGGTGCCTACAGGTCTATGGCCTTCATCAGGGCCAAAGAAATATATATGGAGGCCCTATACCTCAGGGCTTCCTTGATAGTGTGTTATTAGTGAGTGGTAGCCTCACCCATCTTTGTCAGTGCACACACTTTGCTCCAGATGGAACATGGTTATAGTTACAGTCTTTAGGCCTACAACTATGAGAGAAATAAAGGAAAATTAAATGCATGATGAAACTAACCATGAAAATTTTGCCAATTCACCCAGTGTGACACTGAAAACACTGTGGGCAGTTATAGGCCTAAAATATTCTGAGACTCTGGTATTGAGAGTAGACTAATGCGGTATGTATGTTCTCCCAGTAGAAAAATGTGACAGGTGTGTATTATTTTCCTCATGTGGAACCTGTTTCCCTATTCTTTTCAACTGGTAGTGCCAGACATTATTAATGAAGATCTCCATCTACACCATGTAGAACTACATTTGGCAAATTTACACCTAAAACATACTGGTCAAGTTAGTTGTAAAACCTCTATGGCCGTATTTTGGGTTGTATGTGTTGTATCTCCTCATGTAGGCATGTGGGAGTACTCTTATTACTAGGCATAAATTCAATGGTGCTAGAACAGTTTTCAGAACAGTGGTGCTGCCACATGTGTTACATCACAGAAGGAATAGTAATAGGGAATGTGAAAAATCCAAGTGTTTAAAAAAAAACCGAATATAGTAAACAAGCCACACCCATTCAGTAGAGTAGTAATAGTGTGATATGTGTTTAGGAGGGCTCTGTTGAGAATATATTACAAAAAAATGGTGTGGGAGCACTTTGCTATTTACAGAAAGTATGGTTTCTATTGAAATGGCCACAAAATTAGCATTGATATGAGTTTTTGCTGATACAACGATATTGCACAAAAATGATAATGTGTAGAAATAGAGTTTGTGTCTTGATTTATTTTTAACTTTCATCCTTGTAAAATCTTTGTTTACCTCACACTTTACAACTACAAAACAATTGTGCTTTACTTATGCTTTCCTAACTACTGATATATTTTGGAATATTTCTGAAGTTAATTTACAGGTATTTAAATGTTGCTGTGTGTTAGAAAAAGCTGACAGCCTTTCCTTTTGCACACTCTGTACCGCAGCAAGATTGTCAGATAGTTCACTATGAAAATTCCTCTCACTTGGCAGTCAGAGAAAGAAAAGTAAAGACCAATCTAAAATGCTAAAATAATAAGGGAGCAATTTGGCCAGAAGACATAGTGTGACATTTGAAATCTTTGAACACACAGCAACCATGACAAGATTCAATTTTTAAAGGCATCTGCATTGCACATTCACCTTCTGAACTATAGCATGGTTATTGCGGAGAAAGGAGAATGGAAAGAGGCGCTAAATCACTAACCAGAGGATACTGAAATGAATGTCAGAGTGAATTACTGAGCAGCAAGCACTGGAGGTACACCCGACGGAATGGTATCCTTCCAGGAAACATTTTATTTGAAAATAGTTGCTATAAGGGCAATGGTTTGGCATATCACCTGGAGGTTATTTCTTGATAATTATTAAATCTGTTTATGATTTAGTAATTAAAGAAGAATATACACTCAGTTACTAAATACCTGGATATATTTAGAAATCATTGTACTACCCTGCTCTAGGCATGCATTGTATTTTGGAAAGGTTAAGGATTTGGTCTCTGTCATGAACTGCTGTAGTCCCTGCAGTTACCTGATGTTAGTTCATTCTTCATGTTGGCTGTGTCTGCTCCTTCAGTTTCAATATCCATGTATGATGCAATTGCAGATTCCACCTTTTCCCCACTTACAGTGAGAACTTTCTTGTTATCCAGTCCCCTACCTGCTTGCCCATGCCAATGTTCTATTCCCAGTAACTCCTCCTTTGTCTCACGCTTCATATCATGCCACATCTGTTGTTTCCACTACAGTACTGTTTAGATTAAAGCCGACCAGACAGCTCAGGTGCTTTCTGTTTTGGTAAGGACATCTTTTGGACATTCAGAAATCTTCCCTGGGAATGCATTCCACCCATTACCTACCATTGGGATTGTGGTTGGTGACTCACATTTGTTTGCTTTTTATTTGCTTGCTTCATTTGTTTTAGGTGGTCCAGCTTGAGTGTGTCTCTTCTGTGGCCCATACCCTATTTACAATATCCTTCTGAGTGCTGCCTTCCTGTAAACAGGCCTTGAAATCTTGTTCTTATCTTGTCACATTTGCTGTGCATTCAGAGACAGAGGTCCAATGTCAGGCTCTGTCTTCCAGGGAGCATGGTGTTTACTGTTTTTTCTTTGACCTCAAATTGAGAGGATGTATATGACAATCATGTTGGCTACTGGAGTGTGCACAAGAAAGGCTGTGCAATGGTATTTTGTTTTCTAGCACACAACAAAATTAAACGCCTGTAAATGAACTGAGCCGATATTTCAGAATACATAAGAATTAGGGAAGCACAAATGAAGCACATTTTTGGGTAATTTGGAAGTGTGGTGGAAACAAATATTTTAATATGATCAAAACAAATCAATATACTAGGTGCAGACATTTCCACATATTATCGTTTGTGCTCTGTATACTTTTATCAGTAAAACTGTATAGCACTGCAAATGTGATGGTCATTTTAATTGATGATGTGTTGTCTGTCATGGCAGTGTGCTACCACACTATGCATACTCCACTTTACCCCACTCCACTCTACTCTGCACCACTCCATACTGTGCCACTGCATTCTACATGGCACCACTACACTCTACAACACTTCACTATATGCCACTCTACTCTATGCCAATGCACTCTACCCCACTATACTCTACTATGCACCACTCCACTCTCTGCTACTATACTCTACACCTCTCCACCATACTCTGCACCACTCCACTCTACACCACTCCACTTTACCTTGAAACAATCTACTCTATACCACTGCACTCAGTGTCACTCCACTCTGCCCTACAACACTCTGCACCACTCCCCTCTACTCTACACCACTGCACTCTACGTCACTGCAATCTATGCTGCACCACTCCACTCTTGGCCCCTCTACTCTAAGCCGCTGAACTCTACTCAAACCACTGCACTCTATGTCTATGCATGCTACACCACTTTACTCAGAACCAATGCACTCTACTGCACTGCACTCTATTCCACTGCACTCTACACCACTCTACTCTATGCCACTATACCCCAATGCACTCCATGCCACTACACTCTATGATACTCTACTCTGCAAGATTCCATCCTACTCTACCCCACTCCACTACACTCCACTTCACTCTATGCCACTCTACTCTGCAATGCTGAATTTATTGCCACTCTGCTCTGTGCCACTGCACTCTAATCTGCACCACTCTAATCTACGACAATCTACTGCACTCTGTGCTAATGCACTGTGCACCACTACACTCTACACCACTCTATTAGGCATTGCTCCACTCTATGACACTGCACTCTAACACAATCTACTATAGGCCACTGCATGCTATGCCACTTCACTCCACTCTGAAACAATCTAGTCTATGCTAATGCAATCTTTCCTCCGCCACTCCACTCTACTCTTCTCTGCATCTGTCTACTGTACGCCACTGCTCTCTCTGCCTATGTACTCCACACCAATTTACTAAAAAGTGAGTACATTCTACACCACTGCACCACTGTACCCACTATACTTTACTCTGCACCAATGTACTCTATGCCATTGCTCTCTATAACATTTCCATCTGCACCACTCTACTCTACACCACTGCACTCTACATCAATGGACTATACAACACTTACTCTACACAACTGCTATTTATGCCTCTTTACTCTGTGCCACTGCCCGTTATGCCACTGCACTCTACTCTGCACCACTCTACTCTACACAACTCAACTGCACTCTATGCCACTCCATTCTATGCCACTGTACTCTACGCCAATCCACTCTACGCCACTCTAATCTACTGTGCACCATTGCACTCTATGACACTGCACTCAATGTCACTTCACCTTGCGCCTCTCTACTCTACTCTGCACCACTCTACTCTATGTCAATGCACTCAATACCGCTCTACTATGCACCAGTTCACTCTTCTGCACTGCACGGTACACCACACCAGTCTAGGCCACTCCACTCGACTCTGCCAGTGCACTCTACACCACTACTCTATGCCACTGCACTCTACACTTCACCACTCTACTCTACCCTGCACCACTTTACTCTATGCCACTTCACTCTACTCTAAAAGAATCAACTTTCCACCACTTCACTTTACGCTAATGCATTCTATGCCACTTCACTCTACCCTACACCACTCCCCTCTACTGTGCACCACTCCAGTCTACTGTGCACCACTCCACTCTACGCTGCTTCGCTCAACTCTGCGCTACTGCACTCTGCCCCACTCCACTCTGTGCCTCTGCAGTCTAAGCTGCACCACCCCTCTCTGCACCACTCTACTCTGCACTACTCTACACCACTGCACTGTACTCTAACCACTTCACTCTATGCCAATGTACTTTACACCACTTTATTTCAAGCCAATGCACTCTATGCCAATGCACTCTACTCAAATCTACTCTGCACCATTGCACTCTACACCACTATTTTTTACTCTGCAACACTCTATGCCACTGCACCCTACTAGGGATGTGAGGAAAACAAATTTCTTCTGGCAGAGTTCGAGGAGTTGTGCCCACTCCACCCACAGATTGGAGAGTAGAGTTCTGGAAATACTCTGCTAACTGCAGTGAGGAGGTGTTTATTCTTGCCCGTCAATCAATCAATCAATCAGTAAATTTATAGAGCACGCTACTCACCCACTAGGGTCTCAATGCGCTGGGAGGGGGGGAGTAGCTACTGCTCAAACAGCCAGGTCTAGAGTTGTTTCCTGGAGGAGAGATGGTCCTGGGTCAGCCGTAGGTGGGTGGGGAGGGAGTTCCATGTCTTGGCCGCCAGGTAGGAGAAGGATCTTCCTTCGGCGATGGTTTTGCGGATTCGTTGGACGGAAGCGAGGGCGAGGCTGGCGGATCGGAGCTGGCCGGTGGGTGTGTAGAATGTGAGTCAGCTGTTGAGGTATTTCGGGCCCATGTCATGGAGAGCCTTGTGTGTGTGGGTGAGGAGTCTGAACGTAATCCTCTTGCTGACGGGGAGCCAGTGCAGGTCTTTCAGATGGGCAGAGATGCAGCTGTGACGAGGGATGTCCAGGATGAGTCGTGCCGAAGCGTTCTGTATGCGCTGGAGTCTTTGGCCCGTGGCTCACCAACATTAAGTTTGCGAGCTTGAGAAAGAAAATCGAGTGCTACACTTCTCAGCTCAGGTGGTCATATAAGGTGGCTACCCCTTCTATTGAGAAAGCTGCTGCTTGCGCTGGGAAAGCTGCCATTTGAGTACAAAATCTACTCAAGACGCAGAAAGAAGCAGCGCCCTCTGGCATGCTGTAGGGTGCAGTTTGTGCTGATTTTACAGCGCTGTACAAGCTCCCGTGCTAAAGATCAGTGCTAGCAGTGCAACATACTGATCTCTGCCACTAACAGAACTCAGCGGAATCTCGCAGAGTTTTTAGGTAACTCTGCGGAATTCCATGAGTGAAACTATGTGAGTACTGCCCACCCCTTCACTCCACACCATTGTGCTTTACATCACTGCACTCTATGCTACTCTGTTCTACTCTGCACCACTGTACTCTGTGCCACTGCTTTCTAAGCCATTCTACTCTGCACCACTCTCCTCCACTGCAGTCTATGTCAATGCACTCTACAGCACTCCACTGTACACCACCGCACTCTACAACAGTCTACCCTGAAACATTGCACTCTCTGCCACTGCACTCTATGCCACTGCACTCTACACCACTCCAAATTATGCTACTCTATCCTAATGCACTCCACATCACTACATTCTGCTCCACTCTTCTGTTCCACTCTACTCTGCATCACGACAACCTATGCTGCTGCCCTCTATCCTGCACCACTCCACTCTACTGTGCAGCACTTTATTCTACGCCACTTTACTCTACACCACTCTACTCTGCAACAATCTACTCCACTCTACGCAACACCATCTACGCCACTCCACTCTGCTCTATGCCACTCCATGCCACTTCACTCAACAACACTCTACTTCACTCTGATAAAATTTTACTCCTCTATGCCACGCAATGCTACAACACTCTACTCCACTGTATGCCCTTCAACTCTGCGACACCATACTCCCTCCCCGACACTCCACTGCACTCTTCGCCACTCCATGACACTCCACTTCACTGCAATCTCTATACCACTCAACTTTACTCAATGCTGCACCACTCCACGCCACTCTAAGACTCTTTATGCCACCCCATAACACTCCACTCTCCCCCACAAAACTTTTATTTATGCACTAACTTTTAGCCATGCTGAACAGTAGCCACTCTGGTGTACAACATAGCTAAAACATATTGGCAAAGTCAATACCTCTTGCATAGGTGAGACCTATTCACTTTGCCAATGCTTGTTTGTAAGTGCCATCGCATTGACTTTTTCCCAGTCAGTCATTCCCCGGTGCAGTGCTGTTGCTAGGTGCAATTTTTACAATTACCAAAAATGTTTGTTTTTGTTTATTCACCTCAGCAATGTAGATCAGTGAATGGCAGTATTCGTTCCGTCGAATCAATGGATTCTTCGTCTTGGTCCCCGAATGGTCTTTACTCTCCTGGTTCCCACCCAGACTGTGCCAATTTTTATCCTGGACACTTCCGTGGGTGGTGTCTCTATCAGAAGCCTCACTTCCAAACTTTTGGCGAGTTCCTGTTTTTATTTTATATTTTGAATCATGACAGTTTTCTATTTAGCACGTGCATTTCTTTGCGCTGTACACAGTGACAGTGTTTGCTCAAGCACGTCTGGTGTCAACATCGGCATACAATGCTAAGTAGATCTGCTGTAACACAAAGTTGAGGTGTTGGCACAACGCACTGCAGCTGGGGTTTGCTCTTGCGTTGTCCAACACGTCTTTTTGCCAATCTAGTTCACACTGTCCTTGGAACAGTGTATATGAAAGAACCCTTGATCAAAGGTATTGAGGTGACATAAAAGTGGGTTACTGCAGATCGGAAATATATTGGGCCTGATTCACAGAACTAACTTAAGACTAAATCCTAAACTTACTACTTTTGGTATTCACAGAAGTTAGGATTTTGTCTTAAGTTTGTCTTAAGACAGACTTAAGACAGAATTAAGTTAGGATTTTGTCTTAAGTCTGTCTTAAGTCTGTCTTAAGACAAAATCCTAACTTCTGTGAATACCAAAAGTAGTAAGTTTAGGATTTTGTCTTAAGTTAGTTCTGTGAATCGGGCCCACTGATCCTAAATTATAATTGTTGTCCGTAATATTGATTGCTTTTGCTTTTATCTTCAGAGTCCAGAAAGCGCCCGAAATTTCTAAAATTGCGGCATGTCGGCAGAATATAATGCCAATAACTTCATATTTAAAGAAAATATCTAGTTTATGAATACATGTTAAAAGGCTTTTTCAGTTGAGAGCATCAAATAGAAAATAAACACTATCTGATTACAGAATCAACCACGAGATTTGCTGCTTGTCGCTTACCCATCTCTGACATATAATATATTACACTGTCAACATAACTAAATCACTTTTCAGTAAAACTGCTCGAATATGATAAAAAGCAAAGGCATTGGGTTACATTTCTGGGAGGCCATTAACTGACCAAATTGCATCGATATATGAAAACGAATTACTATATGCAACATGTTTAAAGGGAAATATCACATTCATCAAATACATATGAGCAAATGTCCTATTACGTATGGTAATCTTCATTACTCCGGGTCCCGTAGTCCTCGACGCCTTCATCACAAAAGAGATTTACATATCTCCGACAGAGAAAAAGAAAAAAGGAATGCTGAACCTACCCCCACTCCCCCTCCCGCCGGGAGTACAAAAGGGTACATGTCCCAGCATTCCATCTGAAATACCAAGCCAAGATGAAGGCCGGCACAAAGGGAGGGAGGGAGGGAAGTCATGAAGGTGTCGAGGACTACGGGACCCGGAGTAATGAAGATTACCATACGTCATAGGACATTACCCCCAGGTCCCTCCGTCCTCGACACCTTCATCACAAAAGAGACATACCAAAGCAGCAACCCAGCATTCATCCTCAAGAAAAAAGCACAACAAACCACCAGGACAGCATAGAAAACCCAGAGATTTATTGTAGAACACAGAAATCAAGGGCGAACACAACCCAACACCTCCAAAGCAAAACCGCCCTCCTTACCTAGCAAATTGGGAAGGCGATAATGCCGGATGAAAGTATTTGGAGAAGCCCAAGTGGCCGCCCTACAAATCTCAGAAAGAGGAACTCCCCGGACCTCAGCCCAAGACGCCGCCACCCCTCTGGTAGAACGACCCTGGACACCCACTGGAGGAGGGGAACCAGAAAGAGAGTAGGCCAAAGAAATCACCTGTTTCAGCCAGTGGCCAATGGAGACAGAGGAAGCCTTACGCCCACGGGAAGCAGCCCCAAAGGAGACAAAAAGGGAATCAGAAACACGAAAATCAGAAGTGCGCTCCAGATACACACGCAGAGCCCTGCACACATCCAGCAAGGACCAACAAGGACCCCGGGGAATCAAAACCAGGGCCCAAAGCAGGCAAGACCAACTCCTGGGACCGGTGAAACTGAGAAGCGACCTTAGGAATGAAGGAAGAATCAAGGCGAAGCACCACCCCACCCTCCGAAAAGGACAAGAAGGACTCACGCTCCATCAAGGACACCAACTTACCAAGGCGCCGAGCAGAGGTGATGGCCACCAGAAACACAACCTTCAAGGTGACAAACTTCAAGTCCACGCCTGACAAGGGCTCAAATGGAGGATCAAGCAAAACCCGAAGGACCAAAGGCAAATCCCACAAAGGAAAAGAAGGCCTGGACACAGGACGAGAAAAGGAAAAACCACACAGAAGACGAGAAACCAAGTCCTCATCATCCGACAGGGTACCCCATGGGGAACGGAACGCCCTCACAGCCGCCCACTGCGCACGCAAAGTGGACACAGCCCAACCCTTCTCGAAACCATCCCACAAAAACTGAAGCGCAGCCTGTAAGGGACACAACAAAGGGGAAAGGTCCAGCCCCGCACACCACCGAGAGAAATTACCCCAATGACGATCATAAGACCGGAGGGTAGAAGGCCTATGGGAACCCTGAAGAGCCACAGCTAAATGCTCAGGGAAGCCACGTCGCCGCCACCCCTGCCTCTCAACCTCCACACCGACAGCCGCAACCGGAGAAGAGACAGGGACGGGGACGAACGCAGGGGAGAAGGGGACAGAGGGAGAAACCAAGGGCCCCGGACCGCCAACAGACGAAACGTCGGAAACCAAGACCTCCGAGGCCAAAATGGCAGGACCACAATCACATCCTGAGACTCCAGACACAGGCGGGACAGAAACCGAGGGATCAGAGCCAGGGGAGGAAAGGCATAAAGCAGGTGAGACGACCAAGGAACCGACAGAGCATCCACGCCCTGGATTATGTAGGCATCCTGCAAATACAGGGTACTCATGAAGTGACCCGGAAGCAACAAAGGAATCACCCGCTGCAGAGTTTCCATGTGAAAGGGAATCTTTAGAACCCACCGGTTCATAACTCTCAAATCCAGAACCAGGCGGTAACCCCCGTAACCTTGGGCACAAGAAATATCAGGGAATAAAAGCCCGATCCCACCTCTACCGGAGGGACCTCCTGAATGACCCCCTTCAGAAGAAGAGCCTCCACCCCTTGAGAGAGATGACCACTTATGGACCGGCAAGCAGGCCAGGGAGTCGGGCGGACACCGGAGTCTGAAGGGGGACCGGAACAGGACTGAACCCAGGCATCCAGGAAGAAGTGCAGCCGCCCTCCTCCCACCAACCCAGGAACCACAGCCAAAGAGTCAGGAACGAGGCTTAGCAGGAGGAGGGGACCTAGCCTTACGATCCCAATCCCGACCCCGACCAGAAGCAAACCTTCCCTGGCCCTTCCGAAACTGCCTACGAGAGGTAGGGCGGAAGAAAGGCTTAGGCTTAAAGGGAGCAGGAGCAGCAAGAGAAGATTTAAAAGAAGAAGAGTGCTTCTTTTCCTTAAACAGTTTGTGCAACTTGTCTTCCAACTCCCTCCCAAACAGCATAGAACCCTGGAAGGGCAAACGCAAAGCACAAGCCTTCTGCGCAGAGTCCGTCTTCCAGTCTTTCAGCACAAGACTGCGACGAGCCGCCACACAAGCCCCGCCAGAGAGGGCAGCCGCACGCACAACGTCAAAATAGACGTCAGAAAGGAGCTCCACCTGATGCTCAATCTGCCCAAGAAGAGCAGAACAGTCCGTGGCATCATCCATCGACTGATAGAGGGACTTAATGTCAGATAGCAGTGACAGCGACACATAAGTACCATATACACCAGCCCTCAAGGCTAGATGGGAGCCAGAATACACCTTCCTGAGAGCCCCGTTGGCCTTCTTGTCCACTGGATCCTTCAGCACAGCGTCCTCCGACAAGGAAGTGCGACCCACCAAACTCGCCACAAAGGAGTCAATGGGGCTCGAATCCGGGAGCTCCGTAGCCATATCCTGCAGGGGGTAAAGGCGGGCCATAAACCGTGGAACCAGAATACGATCCTGATCAGCCTACTCACTCTTCAGAACATCCTTAACACCTTGGCTGCTAGGTGTTTTCCCCTCCTATGCTGACTTATCGTCAGGTCCATTGATCATGACGAGCTCAGCTCGTCATCAGCACAGCTCAACCGTGCATCATGACGAGCTGAGCTCGTCATGAGCATGGAAAGGGTTAATAAAAGGATGCACTGGGACATCCACTGTGGCAGAACTCTGAAATTGCCACAGCAAAGAACCACCAGACGTACTGGGAGTCGCCACATCCGTGAAACCCATGTTCTCCTTGACATGCTGCAAAATCTCAGGAAGAGCGTCCTTGTCAATATACTTCCCCTTGAGGTCAGAGTCACCGGCCACCGCAGACTCATCACCAGAGGAATCAGAGGACACAGGAGCAGAAACTTCCCCCTTACTGCGAGCCCTGCCAGCACCCATCTCAGTGATGGTCTCCCGAATCAAGTACTTCAAGCGCGCATCGTCACCCCCACCATGGTGCCGGGACCTGGCAGGAGAAGGAGAACTAGAGGAACTGGATGAAGAGGAAGAAGACTCTCCCTATGGCGCCTCTTCTTCGAACATTTGCCCATCTCCACAAAGGCACAAAAAAACCCACAGCACGAAAGAAGAAGCAAACAGCAGCAATAAACAGCAAAAACCGCTATGCGGTACTTACCACTGCCCCGAGTTTTAAACTGTGGAGAAAAACGCCGGGACAGCAGCGCCTGACCGCCTCCAGGACTGAAGTCAGGCAGCGTAAACCGGAAGGCAACAGCAGCCACCTGCCAATCCAGAACCTCACAGGAGGCCACGCCCCCCAGTAAGCCCGGCAGACCAGGAGGGGCGGCCATCGGGCAAGCGCCAAGCCCACGCGGTGCAGACACCCACGCGGGCCAAAGAAGCGTAAAAGAACAGCCCCTGCCACTCCCCCCAAGCCCGGCAGGGGAGGAGAGGCCAAAGATCCACGAAGAATCCAAAAACGTAAGTCCAGCGCGGGAGCATCTTCCAGCTCCTCGCGCTCCAATCGTTCCTGTCAGAATGACAGAAAAAAAGAACAGAGCGAATGCTGGGACATGTACCCTTTTGTACTCCCGGCGGGGGAGGAGGGGTGGTAGGTCCAGCATTCCTTCTTTCTTTTTTTCTGTCGGAGATATGCAAATCTCTTTTGTGATGAAGGTGTCGAGGACGGAGGGACCTGGGGGTAATGTATGTATAATAAAATCGATCTTGTTAAAGTATTAGAACCACTGTTTGTCGCTTTTTGCCTATTAAGTTAAGAACACTGCAGGATAAAATGTTGCTTCTCCATCGTGCACCTACCTACATCCCTCGGCATGACACAGATTGGTGCTGATGCAAGAGATCCCAAGGGATGCGTGATGTCTATCCACATTGTGTATGCACATACAGGATAGATGGGTTTAAAGATACATTCATAGACATCATCACTTCGCAGCCAGCAATCTTCGGAGTCCGAAGTATTTTGAATGCTCGGTTGTTCAGAACAATAGATGCTGCTCCTTCAAAAGAAAGGAAATGCGGGTGATTTTAATTTACAATTGAACACCTTGAATTTAAAGAGTGAAAAAGTTATTTTAGGTTGACATATATTATTTATAATAAAGCAAAAACATTTGTATCTTAGAGTTTAGCATTTTGACTTTTGATTTAGAGCACACACATTACTGCGGTAAATAGATGGAATTAATCAGGTATAGAGAAGTTTGCAAGAGTACATAAAATGTTTGCAAGAAAGTTTTTTGAACAGCGTAAGAACTCATCCACCAAGCCCTGAAAAACTAGATCGTCACAGCCATATTACAGGGGAGCCTGAATAACCTAAATAAAGCATTTAATTTAATTTAGGCAATACAGAAAGAAGAAAAATATAAGCATATCTTTATTTGGATAAATCAAGCACCTCTGGTACTTTGTTAGAAGGTGTTATTTTCTCTCTAAATAGACGTTGTTTTGAATATTTCAGGGGTTTGAAACATCTTCGATAAATTAAAATGACCAAAAGTGAGCCTATCTGTTCAAGAAAATAGAAAGGTATTCACAACTCTAGGCTATTGCAAAGTTAGTGGCCCCATTACAGTACTCATTTCTTTTTGGAGTTAACATTTTCACTGACTTTCAAAATATTTGTAAAATATTTGGCTCAATTCTGCAATGAAAGCAAAACAAAAAAACAAAAATGCAAAGAAGAAGTATTCTAGAAATAGACAAATGGAAAGAACACTAAAAGATGAAAGGTATACCTGGTGGTGTCACTGGAGAGATGGGCAACATGAGTCAGTCCTCTTTGTAAAGGTTAAGCAAATAAAGATTGGACAATTCCCTATTAGAGGCTGAAACATCTGTATACTCCTATTGGTGCAATTTATAAGCTTAAAGTGCACCATACGTACATTAATCCACAACTAATCTATTCCTGCGTCAAACATCACACCAGCCTCATCAGAATCCTGGGTTCGTTTTCAGTCGACTAAAATGTCACATATAATTTGCCCTGCATGCGAAATGGCAATGGTCTCTGGTAAGGGGACGTACCCTCTCTATTTTTTGTACTTATGTCCGTTGCACTTATCAGGGATCTGACCTCCATGGGTAGAGGGATGAACCTCAATGCTGGTCTTTGTGAACACAAAGAAACAACGCCTGCCATAGGTTTTCCTTTGTTTGCTTGAGTCTTGTTACACCTTTCTTCCTTAGGGTGGTCTTTCCCCCAACCTCTTGCCTTTTGTCTAATTTTTGCTGATAAATCCTCCTTATTGGCAAAGTTGGATTTAACATTTCTGTTTTAGAAATTCCACTTTGAGAAAGTGGACTTTTCTCTGTTCTTACTGCTCTTTGTGCCTGACATCCTATCTCCAATACACATCTAGGTTGTGTGACAGCTACTCTTTGTGCATTCTCTCTAGACAGCCACAAACACAGGAAGGTGAGGCTCATCTGCATTCAAATGGGTCTTCCTGGGCAGGGAAGAATGGGAGGGGCTGACACTTACACTTCAATAGGTAGTGTCCTGTCCACACACAACTGATTTTCCCCCATGGGTAGCCTGGCAGACAGGACTGGATTGAAAAGGGATCCTTGTTCATTTCAAAGAGTTCGTTTGAAGTCACCCCCAACATCAAAGGCACGTTTAGTTATCAGTACTGGGTGTCTGACCCCATAAAGTCAGACACTTCTGGATCTTGAACTGAACCTCTGTCAGAAGGACTGCTGTGCTGCTTACAGGACTGGACTGGACTGGACTGCTTTTTTAGAAGGACTACTTTTCTGCGTGTTGCCCTGCTGCCTGCTGCTCCCTTACTCTCCTGGAAGGACTCTGCCTTCCAAGGGCTTGTTGACTTGACTCATATTCTTCTGAAGTCTCAGGGACACAAAAGACTTCCTACAATTCTGCTGGTGTTGCTTTATTCTGCCTTGCCTGAGGTGCCCCCTCCAAGCTCTAGGCCTCAGACATGGGGTCTGCAGCGGTTTTCATAATAAAACAAATGCATTGCATTGACTGCGTGAGAAATTACGCTGAATCTCCATTCAAGGTCGGCACAGTCGCTACCCGTTGAGTGTGGTTCTACAGCCTGCGCGTCTCAACGATGATGTTCTGTGCTGCTCAGCGATGACACATTGCATTATCTTCAGCAGAGCTCTTAGATAACGCAGGACCCCCTTTGCGCAGCTGTGAGACAACGCAGTAGACTCTCGGCGTTGACAAAAGCTCCATCTGAGGTATTTCTTCAGCCGGACCTGTCAGGGTCCTGTAGCTGCCCTGCCGTCAAATTCGGTCAGCCTCAACTTTGGATTTGCACCGGTCCCTCATGACCTCAAGTTACCTTTTACCCACTAGTAACTTTTAAGCATTATTTTTGGGTTCATCTTTATAAATTCATATCTCAACTTCTGCTGATTGGAGTTTTGTCATTGTGGTCTCATTGTGCTCCGATAAATATTCTCTATTTTTCTAAACCTGTGTGGAGTTTTTTTGTGGAGTATTCTTTGTGTTACTGTATGTGTGTTGCACAAATACTTTACGCTTCGCCTTTGTAGATAAGCCTGCCTGCTCTGTAACAAACTACCAGAGGGTGAGCACAGGTAAACTTAGTGTGTATCTAGCTCCTAGCCTGGGTGCATATATCAGCCAACCAGGAAACCCACTTCTAACAAGTCTGAATCTTCCATTATTGTGACATGTGCTGTTCACCCGCTATCACACTTTGTATATTGATAATCATTTGTTGCAGGGATTCTGCACTAATACAGAACTGTACACAGGATTATAGGACCTGGGTGCATAGGGACTGAGTCTTCCTACCACCGTAGTACCCACGACCAACTAGCTGTAGTGTCTCACTTGCTCTCCTACTCACTCACAGAGAAACAAATGATTAGACACCCCAACACAACACTCCCAGATCTCCCAGGAATCACGGTAATAAGACACACCCTTTCGCTTGCACTCTTGTACTTGTCCACAATAGGATCAGACAGAGACAGAAATCTGTTTACAATATTTATTTTAACTAACGTGCCCCGAACATGCAGTATACCTGCCGCAACAAGCAGGAAAATGCACAGTACAAATATAGTAAGCATAGCAGCTAATCCATAAATCATGAAGGGAGATCTCATCAGGGAAAGACAATAGAGCCTAACCTGTCTCTCCTTTCTGCGGAGCAATATTATTATTATATATTAGAAAATCTCTGGACTTTGTCAGCAAACCCCATACCTTAGCCTACAGATGGTAGATCTACATCATAGGTGCTGCCTTGCTATTTTCCCTTGTAAGGTCCCTCTCCAAGTGTGTGTCACCTATTTGTGTATCTCGCTAAAAATCAAAGTACATTGTCCAAACAACAGCTGCATTAGTATGTTTTGTCTAAGGGCTAAGGCCTGGCCAGAACAAAATAACAAGGGACATTATTGTTCGACCTTGCACATAATGTTCATTCAAAATCCCAGGAACATGCAGAAAGTGAACACAGCGATGAGTTCTCATGTGAAAGCAGCCATAGAAAATATTGCAAAAAATAAAGTCATGTAGTAACGTGCGCAAAGCAGCAGGCAAGCTGCAAAGTCCTCATGCTAAGTTAGTGAAGACAACAATGGGCCATGTGACACATTGGTCCATAGTTAATGTGGTAGTTTACAACAGTATGGTAACAACTTATCCTATTCATTTCATTTCATAAGGCTTTATTCGGAGCAAAAAACAATGTCCATAAAAGCACACATATAATAGATGACATTCCAATTACAATTACAATATAATTATATTTACAATTAGACAGCCAATGTTTAAACGAAACATAATATACAGGCGAGGACAGAATAAATATTTAAAAACTCATACTTTCCCTAACATTAATCGCTTTAAGTAGGAAAGTAGCAGTAACAAAACAAACATCAAGATGGTGCAAGTTAAAAAGCAATTTCATAGAGTCATGCACTGTCCTGACACCAAACTTGACAAAAATAGGTTTTAAAAAAGCTTTGCGGAAGTTCCCATACAATTGACACAGCAAAAGAAAGTGCATGGTGCTTTGTGCTGAGATATTGTCACACTGGCAAGGACCAGCAGGGTGCTTGTTCAGGGAAGGGAAAGCAACCAAATTATGCACAATCCCCATCCTTATTCTTGTTAGAACAAACTGGTGAGAAACTCTGGTCACTTGGGTCAATTATGGTTGATAGCCCACTGTTTCATTCATACTACTGTAAAACACACAGGTGGATAAATTGCCATTTTATGGGTCCGCCTCTCTGATTTACAGTTCAAAAAGATGTTCTTCATTTCAGACTTAGATATGTTTGAGGCCCCATATCTGGCAGTATTAATATTAAGGCCATAGATCTCCTGAAAGCTGTTGATAATATATTTAATCCATGGGATCTTTAAATGGTTATCAACAGTGAGACAATCGTTAATGATGGCTCTGTTTAGGGATGTCTCTTCTTTCAGCCAAATTGAACGCCACAACAGTAGTGGTCCTATGAGAATCAGATCATTTAAATATTGAATTCCGAGTTCTCTATGGACTAGGTCATTAGTGGCAGATTTGGGCAGACACAAAAGTATTTTTAAAAAGACATTCTCCTCCACCTGTAGGCTCCCAGCCGGGGCAAAACCCCAAACCCCTGCTCCATAGAGGGCAATGGAGAGACATCTTGACTGAAAGATCTTAAGCATGTCTCTTATCCGTGTGTGCCCTAATTTGGTGGCAAAGGTAAAGACCCCATTGGCACTCCTCACGATCTTAGCCCTTACATTCTTATGCTCACTGGCCCAGCTGCAATTCTTGGAGAATGTAATGCTAAGATAGCAAAAATGGTCAACTTGTTGGACCCTATGTCCGTCTATATAATAAGAGTGGGGCTTACTCTGCCCCAGCCCACACTCCATGGTATAGGTTTTAGTTTTATTGATCACTAGTTTTCTACTTTTGATAAACTGTGAAAACCCATCCATCAAGCGTTGAAGGCCTATCGGGGTCCTGGACAATAGCACAGCATCGTCCGCATAGAGTAATACCGGGACGTTGATATCATTAACTCTAGGAGCGTCTGCCACTACTGTCTGTAGAACAGTGTCCACTTCATTGATAAAAAGGGTAAAGAGCAAGGATGCGAGAACACACCCCTGCCTTATACCCCGTCCGATCTTAAATTTGGTGGTACACTCCCCACTAGAGCCATATCGTACGCTGGTACGTAGTTTGAATAAAGTCGGGCCAAAAAAAGACAATACCCTCAGGGGCCCCCATTTCGATCAATTTGGCCCAAATAATTGCATGGTCCACCATTTCAAAGGCACTATTCAAATCTGCAAAGCAGAGATAAATAGAGCCCTTCTTGGCCTGGGTGTATTTCCCGATCAAAAGTTTGAGATTTAAGCATTGCTCAATCGTCCCACGCCCTTTTCTAAACCCGTACTGGCAATTTGCCAGGATACCGTTGGTTTCTGCCCATTCTTGCAGCCTAACCAAAAGGACCTGGCTCATAATTTTCACAGAGGAATCTAACAGGGAAATGGGACGGTAGTTCTTCCCATCCCCCCGATCTCCTTTCTTAAATATGGGTATTATGATTGATTCCTCCCAGGTTGGGGGTACCCCATAACAAACAGCTGCATTAAAAACTTTTGCCAACATTGGTCCCCATACCTCAGGGACTATCTTATAAACGTAAATGGGCACCCCATCAGGACCCTGAGCCTTTCCCCCTTTGCTAGCGCCGATGCTATCTAAAACCTCAGTGATGGTAATGTCCAAAGGGACAATGGGCCAACAGACCTTTCCATTACCTAAGGCTTTGTCCGAATCAAAAATAGTAGAAAAATGAGAAATACATGTTTCCATATTGACTTTAGATGTTAATTCGGGTACCTTCTCATCTTTAAGAAACGGACAATTAACAGTGGCCCAAAATATTGTACCGTTTTTCGTCTCTGCAGCCTGTGTAAATTTATCCCAGGCCTCATACTGTAACTCTGTCTTCCTTTGCTTTACTATTGTCTTATAATTTAATCTAAGCTGGGACACCTGACTCCTAACTCTAGGTTTGGCTGCCAGTGCCTCTTTAAGCTCTTTTAGCGCAATTGTGCATGCATGGTCGAACCATCCCCTTCGTTGGTCGGACTTACGCTCAGCTGATTTAGTAAACTTTTTGTCTATGGTGGAATTAATTCTAATAAAATGTCAGATAGGATCGGCAGTGACGTCAGCATGCTCAAAGATCGCAGTAATTTCTGATAAGCAGCTATTTATAATTGAATCAGACGTCATTTCAGCTTTATCCCCATTCCATCTTAGCCTTGTGCCATTAGGTCTATGTGGTTCCATGTTAACAATAGAGCCCAAATCAGATACAGGTTTTTCTTTCCAGAGAGTGGCCTCAATGATAACACAATTATGGTCGCTAAGCATGATATCCACGACCCTAGGGGCCAAACTCCAGGGAATAAGGTTAGATGACATACATATAAAATCAATAACAGTATTTGCCCCCCTACCTGAAAAATTGGGAATGCTCTCACCTAAATCGTTCTTCTCATTAGCCAATATTTCCATATCATGTGCCGCTAGGAGATCATTTAGGGATTCCCATACTTATTGTGAGGGAAATGGAGATCCGCATCCCCAAACCAATTGGTGACCCCACACGTACTTTGATCGGAGAGGGGACAAACAGCGATATTAAAATCCCCCACCAAAATAAATTCAAAAACAACATTCAAACCTGCTATGATGTCAACCAGGGCACTCTGTAAAGCATTGACCGCCAGGTACCTGGTGCTGTCAAAAATGTTATTATAAAAATTAATTTAAAGGATATTTCTACCATCCTCCTGAGAGAGCCATAAAATCTGAGAATGGGCCCCCACTAATACATGTTTTTTAACGATTATGAAGAGTTTAATAGAAATCAAAACCATAAGCCCTCCCTTGGCTCTACCATAAGTAGATGCCGTAGCGGGTAACTGGTAAGAAGCAAAACCGTTGTAACCAGTAAAATTTTGACACCAAGTTTCCTGGAACAGATAATATCAAAAAGGTCAACAAATTCTGACCACCCCAGGCAATCGTCTTTGGACGCTAAACCCGCAATGTTCCAACTGGCAATAAAACAGCTCGGGGGGCCCAGTGGGTATTTGAATAATTACATCAGGGATAATAATGGTTGAACTTAAACAATGATTATACAGTGTAGCATTTGTATTGGGGAGGGTTACACTTAGCCTATCTACTACAGGCAACCCCCCACTACACCCATCGGATTCACCCACAGAGCTGTTTATCATGTGACAATCATGGTGCACACTTACGATGGCAGGGAGCCCTGTAGTATTTCCTTCTGTCTCTACTCCACAATGTACAGTTTCTACTTCAGTCAGAGAGAGAGCCTGGTCAGGATCCAGTCAATCATTGGAGTCTAAACCACTCAGAGATTGGTAATGGTTAGATGTTACCACCTCAAAACCTCTAGACACACTAGGGGCACTACTTCTACCCCTCCCAAGGCCATTAGTAGGCTGAACAATTAAATGTCTATAGAAAAACCCCAAGGGTCTGAGTGAAATTCCCTGGTCGTTCGGTGGGCGAGAGGTGGCTCTGATCAAAGAAGTGGTAGCAAGATGTAGGTTTTTAAATTTACAATTACGCAATCACCACTAATATTTTTACGTGAATTCCCAATCCAATTAGTTCTTGTAGTGGATAGAATCTGATCAGACAAAGCTACTGGGAAACCGCACTTATGGAGAAGTGTGGCTCAATGGTTAGAGCAGGCAGACCTCGATGCAGAGCTCTGGCCAGGGACCAGGGTTCGATTCCTGCCCCGGCGGGTCTTGGGCTCATTAATTCCCCTGACTGGATATTCTCGCCTCAGTGCCTATTCTGATCATGGGTCCCACGCTGCAACTCTGGGCAATAGCTTGCTTAGTCTCCACAACGGCCCCCACAACGCGAGGGATGCCTGGTCTGCACCATGGGGGTGCCCAGGAGTGGACACTTCACAGGGAAAGCCAGGAAGGGTTCCCTTGCGGTATTCGTACAAGCGCCGGGAAACCCACTGCGGGTAGCTGTGCGCTATACAAGTACAAAAACATTTACATTTACATTTACTCTCGGTTAAGCCAAGCCACAGTTTTATTCTTCAAAGATTCATGTGTTTCCGAATTACTATGAGGCCCGTCTCCCTAACTGGTGAGACATTAGTTAAAACTGCCACATACGGTACACTGTCTGGTGGTAAGTCGGGCCGCGAATAACGATATTGCTTAGTCTTTTCTTTAATTAGCCCTGGCTTATCCACTGGAACTATATTAGTAGGAGTATTTAAACACACCGTAGGCACAGGGTTGGATACAGCTACAGTAACTGGGCATGATCCCCCATTGGGTATCTTTGGTGTCTCTGTCATAGATCCATGAACCCTTTTAACTGCTTCTAGGCTGACCTTGGTCCCTGTATGTGAACTCAGAAGGCCTCCCAACCTCTTTACTTCCCCTGAAATAGTGTCAAGTTTGTCCATTAAAGGTTTAATAATTTTATCAAACTTTGCATCTATAATGCTAATCAAGAGCTCCAACTGCTCGGGAACTAATTTAACTTGAGAATTATGAATTACTGTTGCTGGGTCACTAACAGCACAGTTGGATAATGGGTCAGATCTTTTTTTGTTATGGTTCCCCCCCGTTTTGGTAGGGTTATCCTACCAAAACTCCTCCCTGATCTTAATACTCTTTGGGCTCTTGGCGCCGGTGAGCATGATACTGATAGATCATGAGGAGCCTCAGGCGTGACCAAGTTGGGCTCTAATTCTACAGGAGTAGCCGTGATTGGAAGTACAGGAAACTCCAGGTTACAACTAACATCCACTAAAGAGGTAGGTGACTTGGGTGAACTAGGTAATGGAACAGAAGGGCTCCCCCGACCCAATGATAGTCGGCGTTCTTTGTTAATTTTGTCTACCACTTTTACAAGGTAATTGTTAAGGGTAGCTAAAGCAGGACGGGTGTTCCCATTATTACCTTTAGACATGATTGGCTCTCTCAAAATACTTACAACAGGCTATAAAAATAAAAATCCGAAAAGCCTTGATGAGAAACAAAACAATATTCCCTAATACTGTTAAAAGAAATGCAATCCTGGAGACTGACAAACAGGAAAGCAGGTGAAAAAAAGTAGACAATTACAGTCCCAATATAAAAATGAGTAGGTGGTGGGCTCAATTACCAAGTCCAATACGAGCTACTTCAGGAGTCCCGGAACCAAAGTCACTGCCTCGTCCTGCCACGGACGGCCACAGACGGTCCCGCACTTGTCCCGGGCTTCTCCCGGCGCACTCCCGCGACGCGGGTAATGAGGGTGTAATTTATGCGCCTCCTGGCACTCCTACGCGGTGTGCGGCTTCCGGCCGCAATGCTCTCTGGGACCCGTAGTCCCCACCAGCCCAAGCTCTCCCACAACACTGCAGCAGCCTCACAGGGCTCAGCGGCGGGAGTCGGGAAGCGAACGCAGACAGAGCCGCGGTTCCAGCGGTGAGAAGGGGAAACAGGCAGAAGTTCACAGAGCCCCCACAGGTGAGCTGTTAGCTCCAGAGAAGGTCCACCGCTCCTCGCAGCAACTTCACAGTTTTAGGGAGGTGCGGCGTCAGGCGGCAAATGCAGGCAAGCCGCAGATCCAGTTAGGGAAGGGGAAGCAGGCGCAAGGTCACAGTGCCCCCACAGGTGCACCGCTAGCTCCAAAGACAGTCCCCCCCTATTCATATTTGGATATCATTGTGTTCATAATGGGTGTGTTATCTTACTGACCTAATTCCAGGAAGGCATACCTGATCCCATGCCCTAGGTCACATGATTGCTACTCCTAAAGAAACTCTCTGATAAACTGCAAGACCCTTTGTTCCCTCTTTCTAATCGGACTGTTGCTTAAGTATCAACCTCAACTTCTGCATATCTTTGCAAGCATCCAAAGGTACTGTTCTGTTCTGTGCCTTCATACAAATCCTCCATCTTTGCTTGTGGAGCGCTCTCCACTTTCTAGCTCACACTGCAAAGACCACACTACAAGCTGCATTGTACGTTTGTCTTGCAAAGAGCTCAACAACATTCATAATCTGCATGTGAATCAACTCTTTGGCCATGCAGGTATGAACCAGCTTCTGCTGCACACCTGTGAACTCAACAACATACGCAATCTGTACGAGCAAATCAGCTATTTGGTCGCGCTGTCATGAAGCATCTGCTGAGCTGTAGTCACAACTTTACATTCTTTCCATGTTTCCTTCCGAGAATGTATCATAGTTATTACTGCACAGTCTCTATCACAAGATACACATATTCCCAACAAACATGCACATTTCTATTGATGAACTGTATTTGTAAAATGCACCGGGGCCAAGTAGATGAATTGGAATTCCAGCGTGCATTCAGCATTTTATATCAGAAAATATAGTTCCAATATGACTATTCTATTTTATATTGATGGCATAAACAACATGAAATATTCAGATCTGAAGCACTAGAAACTGTACATCAGCCAGGACTCATTTGTACTTGAAAGGGGGTGGCTATCTTAGAAGGGTCTATGGTTCATTTATAACACTGTGATTTAGGCAATGTAATTCAGAAATGCTTAAGTCATTCTTTATGGGTCACCTATTGAGATTTTTGTCATACAGGTGTAGCGGCCATAGCAGAAACAGCACGCAACCATTATGAATACTATATTTTTGGAAATTACACTTTAAAAATTACACAATTGAGCAAAGAACACAGGGACAGTTACTACTAAAGTAAAACATATAGATTGTATGTTTGTGCTGCTGTTGATGGAGATGTTCCTAAAGAACGGTTTGTTCATCCTGCGTATCCTACTCTTTGTCTCCCAACCCGCTGTTGGTCTGTTGCAAAAGATGGTGGGACACTAGAACAAAGCACTCCATTCCGAAATATGTCCTGTACCTATTTGGTGGATGCTTGGGGGCAAGGACTCTGGGCCAGATGTACGATGGGATTTTGCATGTGCAAATGGGTTTGCAACCCGTTTGCGCATGCAAAAATTCTGTGGGCCATTTACTAACACTATTTTGTGAGTTGCAAATAAATTGCGACTCACAAAATAGTGTTTAGCGACTTGCTATTAGGAAGGGGCGTTCCCTTCCTAATAGCGACCCCACAAGCTATGTACAAATGTTTCGCGACCGCAATTGCGGTTGCAAAACACTCGCAATTTACCGCCCTCTTCAAGAGGGTGGTAATGCAATCACAACAGGGAAGGGGTCCCCAGGGGACCCTTTCCCCTTTGCAAATGCAAGGGGAAAATATTTTTTAGGGGTAGCCAGTGGTCCCAGGCATCACTACCTGCCCTTAAAAAATGAAACTAAAACATTTAATTTTTCTTTTTATAAATGCATTCAGTTTTCCTGGCTGCATTTTGTAAAAAAAAAACTGCTTTATTTAAAAGCAGTCCCAGACATGGAGGTCGGGTGAGCCCAGCAGGCCACCATACCTGGGAGGGCCAACCATTTACAATGGGGTCGCAAATTGCGAGTGCCTCAAATTGCGAGTGCCTCATGAATATTGATGAGGCATGCAATTTGCAACCCCATTGAGAATCGCAAGAGTGTCTCATACACTATTGTACATGTCATTTTGAGAGTCGCAAATTGCGACTTGCAAAATTGCATGGTGGAAGACTGCTGCCTGAGGAGGCAGGCATCAATGATCTGTGGGTGGATTAAAGCAGACAGCAAAGCCCGCAAGGTCTCTGTTTACAGGAACACTGCTGGCCTGAGGTGGCAGGCTGTATTGGTTCGCTGTTGGGCGCATTTAACCAGACACTAAAGTCCACTGTACGGCACACTATTTGGTGAATGTCTAGGGACAAGGACTCTGTTTACCAGAACACTGCTGACCTGTGGTGGCGGGCGGCATTTGGAGTGCTGTACAGGTGTATTTGATCAAACACCAAAGCCCACAGCTCTGGACGCTCTTTGGTGAAAGCCTGGGTGCAAGGACTGTGTTTCCCAGAACGCTGCTGGCCGGAGGAGGCAGAGCTCCACTTAGAGCACTGTGCAGGCACATGTAACCAGACACAAAACCCACAGCGTGGGATGCTATCTGATTGATGGCTGAGGCAAGGACTCTGGTTCCTAAAACACTGCTGGCCTGAGGAGGTGGGGCCCAGTTTAGAGTGCTGTGCTGGTGCATTTAACCAGATGTCAAAGTGTGCAATGCAGACACTCTCTAGTAGACGCCTGGGGACATGGACCCTGTTTCTGAGAACATTACTGGCCTGTGGAGGCAGGGCTGCCTTTGTAGTGCAATACAGGTGCATTTAACTAGACGCCAAAGCCTGCAGCACAGGACGCACTTGAGAGTGCCTGTGTGAGACTGGGCCAAGAGCCGACCCGTTTGTGCCCATTCAAGGCTGGGCTGGGCCACCTGTCTTGGCCCCAAAGTTTTTTAACACCTTGGAAAATGTCCATGGTTGTGAGGTAGGTCTCTGAAATTCCTTTTGTAGGACTATTGGGAAAAGAAATTCCATGTCATCGAAGGGTATATAGCAACATCCTCCAAAACTGTCTACCTTACATGTTTTATGGGAGTCAAATCTTCTGAACTTGAAAATATAGAAAAAAGTATAGGCACAGGCCAGTTTCAACTTAGGACACCCTCGCATCTGAGAATTATAGAACCTAACCGAGAGGAATGTTTACAGAGAGGAGGTGATAGTGTATTGGCTGTTGAAGTGACGGGGGCTATACTGCCTACTACGCCTAAACCCCCTACTAATTGCTCTCTATTGGATAACGAGGATGAAGCAGGGGAAAGTTTTTCAATCTTATCAAGCCCCTTCCATTTAAAAACAATAGAAAGGAGAGCCATGGTAGAGTGATTAAGAAGCCAGTATGCCCAAAATATGGATCTCTTTAGTTTATGATGGTTATTTTTTGTTGTAGAACAAAGGATTAAAAATGATCCCTATCCTTTTATAGCTTGCTTTAGACGTCCATCGGGAGCATTTGCTGAGCATGATTTACATTAGGTGTCTCCAACCTTTTATGGAATAAGAGCTAATTATGTTCAATAAAAATGTTCCCAAGCTACTAATATTATTAGAGATGTAATAGTGAACACAGAATATAAGATGACGTTTGTGGACACCATATACAAGATTACCAGGTGTGCTCACCTCAGGGATGGTTAGTAGCAGTGATGTAATAAATGCTTTGTAAATGTGGAATGCCTCTACATGTGTAACTCCGAATGGTCATTGCTGCACTGCCCTTAGCATCTAGGTTAGTTATATCACACACATATCAGCCTTAAATATATTATGGAAATTCAACCATTTTTTCCAAACATCAACTGATGAGTTCTCAAAATGCACAGATCTTCAGCTCAAAATACACACTTTTCAAATTTGGTGTTCACTGGGCTGCTCCTATGAAATATACTTACATGTAGCTGGAGAGCTACCAGTAGCTCACAAGCTATTCATTGGAGAAGCCTGATTTACATCAAACAGAGTCAAATCATTTATTATTTGTAATAACAAACAGGAAATCTATTTCCTGGTGTAACACTAGTAATACATTCAAGGTCAGCATATAGCTTTCCACTAGTGGCAACTAAAATACTAAGAATGTTCTGGAACTTAATGAAGTATGCAATCTAAAGGCAATCTTAAGACTTAAAAATTTAGTAAATCGGCCGGCCCTATAATCCACTTCATTGCACAAGCCTGCAAGTAACACCAATTTACTGCAGATCAGCTGTTGTGCTGCAGTATGGTATAAGCTAAAGCAAGTGTTGTCAACTAAAACATTTTGTTCCAGTTGGGTAAGTCCATCTAAAAATACTCAGGCAGGAGTATAAATGTCCTGTAAAACATTTAATGAAATCTGTTTGCATATAAAGACTTGTCAGGCTATCAAGGACTCATTGAGATGCATGAATACCAATAGTTCTGGGGAGTGGACAGATGGGGCTTAGACAGAATGAGAAATCATGGGCCTGATTCACAAAGGTAAACTTAGACCAAAAGTCAAATCTAGACCTGCAGTCTAAGTTTAGAACAAAAGTCTAACTTTACTACTACTAAAGTTGGCTAGTAGTAGTAAAGTTAGACTTGAGGTCTAAACTTAGTCTTCAGGTCTTAATTTAGACTTCAGGTCTAAACTTAGACTTTTGGTCTAAGTTTACCTTTGTGAATCAGGCCTCTAGAATCCAGCATCCCACCTGATTCTTAGGGCAACTATTTTTCAGTGATGTAAAATTCTGACTATTGTGAAATTTCACCTAATTTTGGGATGCCAGGATGAGCTTCTAATGACTCCCTTTTGCCCGAAATTTTAGCATGCCCCCCTGAACATAGTGACAAGGAATGTTGTGTCTTGCAATGAATTTACTGAAGGGGAGGTTCGAACAGCCATCCTCAACCAGAAGACAGAAAAGGCTCCTGTACCTAATGGGGTTCCAGCTGATACATTCCAACTTGACCTATCTGTTTGGGTACGTATACTAACAACAGCTTACAATGCAATCTGGCTCCAGATGAAGGTACTGGCCCGTTGGAGATCAGCAGCTATTGTACCGCTTGATAGGAAAGGGCCACAGTATGATTCTGCAAACTACTGCCTTATTGCTTTGTTTGATGCAATAGGCAAGATTTATGGCAAATTGTTACCTACCCATCTGAAAAGCTGGGTTAGAAACAATGATATTCTAACCACTTCACAAGCAAGTGTTAAAAAAGCTCAAAGTACCATAGATCAAGCAATGTGTTGGTATAACCTTGGCTTAAAATACACCTTTTTAAAGGACTTAAGGTTGGATTTGATGTTCATTGACCTAAAAAAGGCCTTCAGTGCCACCTACTATTGCAAAACCTATCTTTCAGCATCTGCAATTATATTACTCTATGATGGAAACTCATCATCGGTCCTATATGCAAGAGGAGAAACAACTGCTAGCTTTGGTATCAAAGTCAGGTCAGACAGGATTGTGTTCTGGCCCCGGCCTTCTTTAATATTTTCATCAATGATTTAGATAATTTTTTGCATTCTTTAAACCTTGATGTGGCAGCGAATGGTAGGCAAAAAATTGCAATGTTGTTATTTGCTGATGATAGTTTCATATGGAAATTGCCATGCACAAAATCCTCCGTGGATTTGGCGATCACTGCAATGTGAGGAATACCATGACCAACACCTTGAAAACAAAGTGTATGATTTTGAATAACACAGCCAAGCCCAGGAACACATTTAAAATCCATTGAACTCTGTGGAAGCACATAGACAATTATGATTATCATGGGATAGGATTCAACACAAATATGTCCGTGTCTCCCCATTTGTAACAAGGCATAGCTACACTGAGTCAATATGCAGATGCTGTACTAAGATTCTTTAATAACTTTGACGCTAGTCAATTGCCCCTGCCCTTGAGGCATATGGAGAACAAGCTGTAGACACTGGGATCTATGGGGCCATGTTGTGGGGCCATAACAAAGTCAAGAGCCTGTTAAGATCTAAGAATCATGTTTTGCGAGAACTCCTTCACCTTGGCCCAGGGATCCCAATGGATGTGCTCAGGGTGGAGCTGGGTCTTATTTCTGTTGAACAGTGGCTGGCTCTCCAAAGTGTTTTATACAGGATCAGAATATGGACTTAGCCTGAGCTGAGTAACTCACTGAAAATCAGGGGGGGCGAGCTTGCCTGGCTCAAAGATGGCCGTGGCTTAGTGTAGCTCCGTGAGCCCAGAAATTAATCCTTAATAATCCTGCTTCCCTGAGTTGAAATTACCTTTTTGCCACCCCTGCCTGGGATGTCTGCTAGCCCGGGAGAGACAATTACTGCCAGTATACAGAGCCAAAACAACGAGAGGAGAGATGTAGATGAGGGCCTGCCTTCCGACTCAGAGAGTGGCCTACATCCGGTCTTACAGAGAAGCGCGCTCAGGGCTTGGTGATCAGCACTGCGGCAAACGAGAGGTGGAGCAGAGCAGTCTCGACAGCAACGCAGCTGGGAGCTGCTGCAGGACCTCCGAGTAGTGGCATTCACATTGCTACCAGAGCAGGGGTGGGCCAGCGAGATAGCCTGCCGAAATCCCTGGGGGCCTATGAGACACTTGGAAAGCGTTCTAGAGAGAGCCTGAGCCGGCGACTCGGGGACAGAGTGGAGCTGCGAAGTAGAGGGGGCCACTGCCTGGGGCCCGAGCAAGCGGTGGGTCCCTTCCTGAGGCATCGACACCCGCAGCCCTCCTGGCGGCTAGTGGCACATCCCCACAGTTGATGTGAGACCTGAGTGGCTCGGGCCTGCTCCCTGGTCTCCGCTGACACCCCAAGCCCTTCTACTTGGCGGGAACTGGCAGCGTGCTTCCACCACTACATTTGGAGGGGGCCTGGGAGATAGCACCTTCGAGTAGGGCGGGCCACCTCACTGCCCACAGTGAAGAGCAACCCAGATCAAGGCGGATATCGAGGCCAGGCACCCCCAGAAAACTGCTGGATGGGGGTGAGCTGCTTGTGAGGGCTGCAGTAGACATGTAGGAGCACCCATTGTACCCTCCAGCAGCCCTACATTCCTTAAAACTCTTGATGTTCACAAGGCCCCTGTGGCTCGGACTGCTGAGTGTGGTCGGAGCCCCCATGCAGCGGAAGGCGCTGCCTTGATTTGAGTAGGCCTCAGGCTGCAATGGACTGACCACTGCTCTGCGGTTTGCAGAAGACGAACGCAGCATTATTGTCACCCCATCCCTACTGTAACTGTTGCTGAGCACCTTAGGGTGTCACCACAGTGGGGGGCCAGTGATAAGCACACGGGGTATCGCTGTCTGGGAATCCACGAGCCACAGAGCTGTACATTGCCGAGGCAGGTAGGAACCCTCCTCTTATTGACCTGCTGCTCTTTCCCACTCTCATTGTGGGGAGAACAGAAAAGTCCCAATCCATGCTTCAATTTGAGCCATGCAAGACCCACAGGCAGCAGGACATGGAGAAAACGGCTTGGAATCAGGTTCTGAGGTGGGACACTCGGCTGCGGACCCAGACATGATGCAAATATTCTTGGCTACGCAATGCAGCCTGACCAAGATCGATGGGAAAATTGATGCTCTCACATTTTGGATGGACTGGATTGGACAAGCACATAGAACGTCTAGACTCCGCAGACGCAGAAGACTCGTTAAATTCCAATTTGCTCTCAAACACAAAAATACAACTGCTCAATGTGCAAGCTAAGGTCAAAGATTTGGAGGCGCGTTCCAGGAGAAACAATGTTCACATAGTCGGAATTGCGGAGTCCACAAATATTCAGAATATGGAACATTTTGCCAAGAAATTGCTCGGAACACTTCTGAGCAGAGATACCTTTTCAGACATTTTCCTCACAGAACGGGTGCATCGTTCCCTGGCTCCTAGACCGGTGCCAGGCGCCCCCTCACGCCCCATCATCGCAAGGGTACTCAATTACGGACTTCACGCAGCAGGTGCAAGAGGTACGTTGCCAATTTTTGCCAGTGAAACAGAGGCTTCAGGATCTCAACCTAGACTACAACATGATATACCCGGCAAAACTGAAGATACATGTGGATGGAAAGGCACATATCTTCACAAAACCAAAGCAAGCACTGCAATTTTTGAAAAAAAGAGAAAGTGATGGTCTCTGTGGAGGTCCTGTGCTGCCTCTCTGGACCCTGAGGAATAATGATTATCGCTATACGGCAGGAGGCAGGTAGTGGGTACCATGCATTTGATCCCATTTGGGTGGAGAGGGAGTTGTGTTTGATGGGAGAAGTGCGTATAATTCAACTGAAAGCACAGACGTCTCTGATGGACAAGGAAAATGGGGGCGCTCACTGTCTCATCCTCTCCAACTTTCACTCCCAATTGAGCTGCTGCAATGCTAATTGATGTTCACCCAGATGTTTGTTATCTACTGGTTATGGATAACTGCAGAGTCTGCAATATATGTATCAGGGGGCGGTTATGCGGGGGTCATCCCCCTCAATATCGCTTCCCCTGCCTCCACATCAGAAATAATACCACATGAAGGATGTTGGCCAAGGGGAGCAGACCAATAGTGAGGCGGGTGGGAACCGATAGGTGATAAGTTAAGGAAGCATATTTCATCCCTTTAGAAATGGGGTTTGCCGGCTATGGGCAAGTTAGAATGCTGGCAACATCTGCTCCCATGTGTGTAACACCTGGTGTTATTGTAATTGTTTGTTTTCTGCCCTAGAGGCGTGTCAAATAGTTGAAGGGAGGGAGTATTTTGGGTTGAATATGCTAAGTTCGGGATGGGATAGCGTGGGAGGGGGGTGGTTAGGGTACATGTTCAAATCCTACACCAAGGGGTACGTGCACATAAGATCAGACAAATGGCGTACGCTGCAAGGGAGTCAGATGCTCTTACTCAATATGAAGAATGTTTACTACTGAGATCCTGAGAAAATGATTAAAATAGTAAGGTTTTGGACATGGAATGTCCAAGGTCTTAACGCCCATAGACAACTTTGCAAGGTAGTGGCTTGCCTAAGAAAACACCAGGTTGATGTTGCAATGACCCAGAAAACCTATTTAGCTGCCCACAATAAGATGTTATCCACAAGACGAAGAACAAGCATTTGCAATGCAATAGGTCTCGCATTAGGAAAGTTTGAGGTATTGGTATTGTAAATGACAAATATTTTATTTATGTGTTGGTTTTGAAAATAGTGAAATTAATAGCTTTGTCATTTACAATGCCAATAGTTATAACTTTTGCAAATGTGACACCTATAGCATTTGTAATGCAATATGTGTTGTATTTACGTGACTTAGATGTATTGATATTACAAACAAAAATGGCTTTTAATTTTTTTTAATAAGTAATACCTAAATAAAAGTGATTGTAATTTATAATGGCAATAGCTTAAACTTTTGTAAATAACTTTTGTGAAGATTATGTTTAGTGTATTTTATTGTGACGAAAATCCAAGAACAGAAGTGAAATATTAACATCTTTTTGTGACATTTGTAATAAAGCTTGAAACATTGAAAGAACATATTTGAACCAGTTGTTGTTGAATGGTTGCACAGATTGATGCTGTGGTGCCACTGAGTGATGCTGTGCTGGTGCTGAGTGATGCTGTGGTGATGCGATAGATAGACAGAGTGAGTGTGAATGATAGTTAGAGGGAAGGTGATAGATAGATAGAGGGAGGGAGATAGATAGATATAGGGAGGGCGATAGAGGGAGGGAGATAGATAGAGTGAGGGAGGGCGATAGATAGAGTAAGGGCGATAGATAGTGGGAGGTTGATAGATAGAGAGAGTGAGGGCGATAGATAGAGTGAAGGCGATAGATAGAGTGAGGGAGATAGATAGAGTGAGGGCGATAGATAGAGTGAGTTCGATAGATAGATAGAGGGAGGGTGAGAGATATAGGGAGGGCGATAGATAGATAGATAGATAGATAGAGTGAGGGCGATAGATAGATAGATAGATAGATAGATAGATAGATAGATAGATAGATAGATAGATAGATAGATAGATAGATAGATAGATAGATAGATGGAGTGATGGCGATAGAGTGAGTGCGATAGACCGACAGATAGAGTGAGGGCAATAGATAGATAGAGAGAGGGCGATAGATAGATAGAGGGCGATAGATAGATAGATTGATAGAGAGAGGGGCGAAAGACAGAGTGAGGGGCGATAGAGTGAGGGCGATAGATAGATAGAGTGTGGGAGATAGATAGATAGATAGATATATAGATAGGGGGTTGTGTGTGTGGTGTGTGTGTGTGTGGGGTTGTGTGTGTGTGGGGTTGTGTGTGTGTGGGATTGTGTGTGTGTGTGGGGTTGTGTGTGTGGGGGTTGTGTGTGTGGGGTTGTGTGTGTGGGGTTGTATGTGTGGGGTTGTGTGTGTATGTGGGGGTTGTGTGGGGGGTTTGTGTGGGTGGAGTTGTGTGTGTGGGGTTGTGTGTGTGTGGGGTTGTGTGTGTGGGGGGTTGTGTGGGTGGGTGTGTGGGTGTGGGGTTGTGTGTGTGGGGTTGTGTGTGTGAGGGGGGTGTTGTGTGTGTGTGGGGGGGTTGTGTGTGTGGGGGGTGTTGTGTGTGTGGGGTTGTGTGGGTGTGTGTGTGTGTGGGAGGGTTGTGTATGTGGGGGGTTGTGTGTGTGGGGGGGGGGTCTGAGTGTGTGTGGGATTGTGTGTGTGGGGGGGTGTGGAGGTGTAGGGTTGTGTGTGGGGGTCAGGGTGTGTGTGGCAATATACCAACAAAAACAAGTGTCCTTCCAACTTAAAGCTGTGTATTAACGATTAGCCAAACTTCTAAAATACGTAATTACTTTATTACCTAAAATTTATTTGACTTTATATACCTTAATTTAAGGAGTAATTTGTGCCTAATGAAAACATTTTACGGGGTCTGCTCTGAAAAGGGAATATTGAGTCGGCGGGCAAAAAAATTATATGGTTCTTGCTTCAGACATGAGGCATCAGCTTTCTGAGCAGTAGATGTCTGGCGGTATCTGGCAAGCACTCAACTAAATGCAGATAGGACTAGTTTCGTATCGACCACCTAGCTAGTAAATGGAGTATTAGTAAAAGGTGTAATGCACAGCTTAGATATAAGTAGTGCAGTGGGATGTACATTGCTATGACCTTTACGCGCAAAATAAAGGCAAGCTTGGGGAGAATGAAGAGCTGTGAACGGGCTATTGTAAAAATATAATTCAAGCAGAACGCCTACACCCTCATTTTCTCATTTCTGCGCTACATTAAATATTTGGTGTTCTTGTTACTTAACTTATCTTTTTCATTGCTGGGCTTGTTAATGGGGAGTCTTCTCTGGTTAAGATGGCAGGTATTAAGTCAATAAGTGCCCACAGATCTTGGTTGTGAACGCGCTATAGAACTTCAGTGTATTATTGCAACTGTTTTGCTCGCTGCTAGGTGTATTTTCCTAAGTCTTGCAATCACATTGTAAATTCACAAGCCTGCTTTTTAGAACTGTGTCAACGATTTCAAAGGTTGATTAAGTGCATAGGCACGCTAGTGGAGATTTGACGTGAAATTGCCAATATGTGTATAGACGATGGAGCTTTAATTCCATAAGTATTCCAACTACATGGGAAAGATGCTTGCTTGTATCGTGGCAAGCAAGCAGTGTTGTGGGAGAGGGTTGCAAAGAGGGAGCAACGACCCGCGATGAATGGGGGGGGGCATGTTGTGGGAGGGGGTTGCGGAGATGGGTGGAAGAAAGCAACAATGAAGAGGTTTAGGTCAGGGAAAAAGGTCAACCCAGTGATGTAAATTTAGACGGGGCAAACGGTACATGACATCACTCACTACCACCCGTGCTTTTTAAGTGAACCGGCGTCCATGATTAAAAATGAAAAAAAAGCACCCAGACTACGGAGGGTAGGAGAGATCTTTTAGAGATAATCAACAACACTGGTATGAAAGGACGGATGGTAGCCAGCAACCACACTAACATAGAGTGCTTAAAATAAAATTAAATGAGCAGCACCGTACAAGCAGCGATGGGCAGGACGTTGTTCAAATAACAGAACAATGACACTACAAATAAGCTGCAAGGGGCGGGAGATGTGTAGGAACGGTATGGGGAGATTAGATTAACTGGGAGCAGCGCCGTGAGCGAGCAAGGAGAAAGCAGAAAGAACAAGCGATGCGCGCTATGTGCTGGGGGAGAGGGAGGGCCATTAGCCTGTGAGAACTCGCGGCGAGATGAAAGGAAGGGTGGGAGGGACATTGACGAGCGAGGGGTGAGGGGGTGTGCAGCCTGGTGAGCTGAAGTGGCAGCAGAGGCGGAGGGCATTGCGTGCGCACGAAGTGTCTGGTGGCAAATGGAAGCTGTGCACAATGCGCGCGCCCGGCGCACATGCACTGTACCCAATCCGCCTGCTTTGGGAGCATTTTTGAAAGCCCCACTAAATATCTCGCCAACATGTATTGCTAAAGCAATGCCTTAGGCTCAACTTAAAAATGGCTTCAGTAGTAGCCCAGATCACTTAGAGGGAGTAGAAAAGAACTACCTAAAGGAATTCTGCACTTGTGATTGGAACTCTCTACCTCTCCTCAGATTTAATCATGCATACCATAACCAGTTACATCTCAAAGTTCCAGATATGGATACAAAACATGTAGAACAGAAATATAACCAAACAAATCTCATTTATGATCCTCTCACCCAAACCCAATCACCTGCTTTCATGAAAATTAACTGACATTTTGAACAACATAGGCATCACATTCAAAACAGTTGCCACACCAAATCTCTGGACATCATCCTCCATTCCGAACTTTGAATATAAGCAGTTACTAAAGACACATCTAAAGCCATGAATGGCAACATCTCCATGCAAATTAGGCAGTGCCCCCATGACTTTGAATAGGGGCTAAATGAACACCTGTGTCATAGGTATTTCAGGATGAGCTGCACAAGCTCCTTTGGATCGTTCTTTGATATGTCATTGCCCTTGGGAGTGGATGAAGTGGGCACAAAGACCGTCTGAACCCCAGGTTTTGCTCAGAAAACCCTCGCCAGTGTTATTCAATTTTGTGGGTGCCAAATACCAAGGATGCACAGTCGTGATTCCACCTCATACCTCTTTAAACCACCCCCAGGGACTCCCTGCCACTTTATATCACTCTTACATGTTCTTTTTCATCCCTGCTCCCTTTGTCACTGTTTTTCTATCTTTCTCTCCAACCTTCTATACATCTTTTGTGTTATTTCTCTCTCTTGCTGTGGGTCAAAGCCTGAAGAGGAAAAATAAGTGCGGGTTTCCTTAAAAGGCGGTGGGACCACCTGCAATCACAGGCTCAAACGGGCTCACTGTTACCCAATGACTTCCTGTTCAATGATCTTTTGCCACAAAAGTGGACATAAACTACAATTACTACCATACTTAAACTTAATAAGAGGATAGATAGTTGTTAATCCTACAGACTCTGACTCATCTCCTGCTGAAGAGATGAGTCAGGACTACAAGCCAGTGTCAAAGGTCATTGGCCAGCGAATTAACAACAACAATCTTGAATGCAGCTAAAGATCAAGTAGGTGGCATAAAGAAACGTGAGTGGGCCCCTCCGTAAAATACATGGAGGAGCCCCCCATGCTCCGGACCTAGTCAGGAGCTCTCAGGCTAGGGGTCCGCCACCCATGCACAGTGTTAGAGGGGGCCCATGTGGTCCAGGGCCTTCCACACAGCAGGGGCTGCGGGGGAGATTGTTATGCCACTGGATCATGGGCTTCATCTGTTCGGGAAGGCTGAATTACCATTTATTTCAATCAATATTACACAGTCATTTCTACTCCCCTTGTATGTTATTCAATTGAAAACCAGGAAAGCTTTTGATAAGATGAGCTGGAAGTTATGATAGGCCTTGGTTTGGGATTGGAGACTACTAATTTTAGAAATCCTTTTGTTTATAACCTGAAAATTCAAGGATGGTCACTTGTACCCTTCGGGATGTATTTGGAATTATAACAAAGACGGTAAAAAAAAGTAACAATATCATTCAGTTTAACATAAAAACATTTGCAGAAAATATTTACACATGCAGATATTCTGATTCTAGCGAATGCCTAGTCCAATGCACAATGTAAAATTAAAGAATTTACTAAACAGCATGTTAGATTCTGAGTGTGAAGGCTAAATCAAGAAAAAAACAGTAATTATGTCCTTGTTGAAGATAAGATAATAAGTGTTATGTTGAAGGCTAGGTACCTTACATATTCGTTACAGATAGATAGAAGTATATGTGGAGATTACTTTAAGGACTGGCGGATCCTGATAATCACACCAATTGGAAAATCAGCATTATTAAATTGATTGCACTCCCACAGTTCAACTCTTTGTTCAATTCCATACCCTTCTAGAATCCAAAGAAAGTGATAACTATAGCTCAAATTCTGATTGATGACTTTACCTGCGGCTATAAAAGGCGTAGATTGCACAGTAAAGTGTAAAAGGCATTTGTTTGAGATACTTGGGACTGTGAATATCATCATGCTTTGAAATACAATTGCATATTATGCCCATCATTCAACCCACACTAGATTCTTGGGAGATACCTCAACAGTGAGGGATGTGAAATCCATACAGATTAGAATATTTAAGGTATTATATTTGCTTTGACGCAAAAGACAGGAGAGTAAAATAGCCCGGAGCAGGCCTTACAGTTCATGGATGCCCTTGCTGGACTCAAGGTCTTTATACATTTTGGGAGCCCTTGACTTTTCTATATTTTAGCATTATTACTGCCTGCTGACAAATAAAATAAAAGTCTTAGTATACATTACACGAGTTTCCGGTGTGTGACCATGTGCCTTAAGTAAACTGTACACAAGAGAACAAAATCGATAAAAAAAACTGAGTATTTGCAAGACCCCTATCGAATAAAGCAAATTAAAATGTGTATTTTAAAAGCAGAGAGTGGTTAGCAATCGGCAGAATCTATAATACACACTGCTACTAGTCTTCGTGATTCCGTAAACTCCAGGCTGGTGTAAAACTAAACAAATGGCTCCACCAATAACAAGGAACGCACCCTCCCAGCCACATTCCCACATGGTGTAGCTTACCATCCGTGCCGTGCTGCAGACGGACTGTCCAGAGCTCGCGCCGCAGGCCTGCGACCAGGAAGTCAGGCAGGTCGGGCGGGACAACCGGAAACAGGAAGTAGGAGGGCGGGACCCTGCCCCGCCTCCCACGGAAGAGCTGCGGCTGTTTGGAGCACCGGAGCAGGCAGGAGGCTACCCTGCGCCCCAGTGCCTAAGGAGGGAGGAAGAGTCCTGCTGCCGATGAGAGGAGCCGCCGCCACCGTACCAAAGAAGCCGGTGAGTGTGGCTTCGCCTTGTTGATGATCCGCGAGGGCGGGGGGGGCATGCTGTGTGCGTGTGCGGCGGTGGGGGGCTGTGTATGTGTGTGAGCGTGCGTGTGTGTATGTGTCTTGGAGTCTGTGTGTATGCGTGTGTGTGTGTGACTGTGGGGGGGGGAGGGGGTTGCCTGTCTGTGTGCCTGCATGTCTGTGTAAGTGTAAGTGCGTGTGCGCGTGTGTGTGCATGCACGCGCGTTAGGCTGACTTGCTGGGAGTATGGGAGGGAAGTGCACGGCGCGGCGCAGGACGGAACGTGCGCGTTCGCGCACCCAAATCTGCCTTCAAAAGCTCGTGACAGTTTCTTGTCCTCATTCCCCCGTGTCCGATAACTATAAGTCTCCGACCCTGGACGCATCCTTTGGATGCGAATTCCAGGGCGAGACCTAAAAAGGACTGCTCCAGGCTGTAGGTTGCACTTCTCATGCAAGGGACGTCCTCATATGGGTAAACCCTAAATTAGGCCTTACACTGCAAAAAATGGAGATAGATCCCAATGGTAAATTTGTGGTTACCAGATGCCGCAAAGATGGGTTTAATGTGATGCTGGTGAACATATATGGTCCAAATCACGATGATCCACAATCTTATTATGCACTAGCTACTCGCCTACCAAAGTATCTGACTTTCCACAATCTGGGGTGGGGACTTCAATTGAAAATTATATTAGACCCTACGTGTGACAGGTCCAAGGGTCAAACTTGATGGCCTGCATTGGCTGCAGAGCAATAAAATATATTATGGATCAGTTGGGGTTGATAGATGTTTGGAGACAGCGCGCAAATGCCAGCCCTGGATTTACACAATATTCAGCACCTCACAACATGCCTACCAGAATAGATCACTGGCTGACATCTAGAAGACTCCTAGCACAGGTAATTTCTTGTGAACCTCACCCAAGAACTCTGATCATTTTCTGGTTCACTTAGACTTAGAGATACCTGCAGAGCACTATGCTCCTTTTACATGGAGGTTTCCCCCTTTTTTCCTTGCTAGATCCCGTCGTTCACACAGAAATTGCTGCATCCATAGAGTGTTACTTTGAGGATAATATAGAATCATTCGCTTAATTTTTGACAGTCTGGGAAACCTTCAAGGTCTACATATGGGGGGGTGGCCTTCTCAAAGCATGCAGGTGTGTTATGCTCCATTTGAGATAGACTTGCACGATTAGAGGAAGAAATAGTTCGTCTGGAGAGGGATTACCTACGGACTGGAGATAATAAGAGACTAGACGATATTAAACAAACTCTTGAAGAGTATCAGGACGCCGCAGACAGTGAAGTCAAGCACCTAGGCAAATATGCTACCGCGCGTATACATGGAGAGGGCAAATGCCCAGGGGCCATACTAGCGAACCTGCATCGAGGCTAACACAATTATTGAAATAACAAACGAGGATGGCAAGCTGGTTCACGATGCAAATGGGATAGCTGATAGGTTCAGCAGGTACTATGCAGATTTATATAGGTCTAGGATTGCGCAAGATGATAAAACCATAGAAGAATACTCAGCACATATCCAGGTCGCATGGCTCACTGGCTCGCATAGAGAACACCTCATGGCCCCTCTAGACCACAGAGAGATTCGGGTTGCGATTTCGTCCAGGCGATCAGGGACTGCACCTGACGCTGATGGTTTGACTTTAGCCTTTTACAAAGCTTACCAAGACCTTCTCATACCGCATCTAGTCACTCTATTCGAGAAGATGGTGAAACAAAAAATGATGCCCCCATCGATGAGAGAGGCTATAATCGTCACCATTCTTAAGCCAGGGAAATCCCCAACTGACTGCTCATCATACAGACCCTTTTCAGTTTGAATGTGGATACAAAACTCTTTGCTAAAATGCTCACTAACCGGATAGGCTCCCTGATCCTGATGCTAGTAGGTGTGGAGCAGGCCGGCTTTGTCCTGGGTCGCAACGTAACTCTCAATCTCAGAACCGTCTTTGGCACTATTCAACATATAAACACAGAAGTGAAAGCTGGAGTGTTTTTTGGGAGGCTGAGAAAGCGTTTGACTTTGTGGTATGGCCATTTATGGAAGCGGTATTTCAACGCGTTGGTGTTGGTGAGATCTTTCTCCAGCTAGTAAAGGTATTATATGAAGCCCCGGTTGCCAGAATCAGATTGGGGAATAGTGTTATATCTCCAGTATCCATCTCCAGATGTACTAGCCAGGGATGCCTCCTATCCCCATTGCTGTGTGCACTGGTAGCAAACCCCTGTTGTGTGCATTGAGGGAGTATCATTGTCATAGAGGCGTGCGCTTCCCAGGCTATCAATTGATTGCTTCAGCATACGCTGATGATATGATTCTATATGTGAGGGACCCTGAGACTCACCTCACAGCAGTACTCACGGAGGTGTTTCGATTCAGGCAGCTGTCTTGTTTAAAGATTAATTGGGTAAAAACATACATTTTTCCATTAACCCCAACAACAGTCCCAGTTCATCTGGAATTCCCACTGCAGTGGACCACATATTCAGTCTGCTATTTGGGTATAGAAATACACACTGACTTTGCAGTAGCACTTATGGAAAAGTTTGGCAAAGCTATGGGCAAGCTCAAAGAGGACATCACTGAATAGAAAAAGATTGCCACTCTCGCTGTTGGGGCGAGTTTCGCTAATAAAATGGTATTCCTCCCAAGGTTTCTATTTCTCTTCCAAAATATTCCCATGCTCCTCCCAGCACACATATTTGCCAAGATCAGGTCGCTCCTGAAAACACTACCCTGGGCTGGTAAGCAACCTCGGGTTAAGTGGGAAATGCTTACTCCTCCATATTCCATGGGGGGGGCTCAACGCCCCAGACCTAATATCATTTTACAGGGCAGCCCTGAGCTCCCATGCCCATGCATGGATGCACGGCATGCAGGACCTCCCACATTTATTTATAGAGAAAGTTACTGCTGACCAGATCACATTACCACAAGTAATATTTAATACACTGACTGTGGCACACAGCACTTTAGATTCTTTCAACCCTACTTTACATGCCTGGCAAAATTTATTAGATCGACAAGTTGGCGCGCTCATGTACTCCCCCTGATTCCACTAGAATGGTGTACCTGGCTCCCGATGGGAAAAGACAGGGAAGTCTCTAAAGCCTTGCAAAGGGTGGGCATTGTGGAAGTAGGTGACATGTTCAGGGAGGGTGTTCTGCACAAGTAGAAGGATACCTCAGCGGAGGGGCATGCACATTTGACAATAGATCAGTTGTATTGCTTTAGAGTCAAGCATGTGTTACAAGTTCTGCTGGGTGATAGGCTGCAAGAGCCAGAGGAGGTGTTGGGTCTCACCCACCAATATTCAAACTCCCTCCCCATTTAAACTGGTCACAAGAATCTACAGCATCATGCAGGAAAATAGAAGGCCTCTATTCTCAAAGCTGCGGCAAGACTGGCAAAAGAAATTATCCCGGGTGATAGAGGATGACAGTTGGCACAACTGCTGCGAAGTGACCAAACAAATCTCATTAAGCGGCAGACAGCACCTTATCCCTTTAAAATATATAAAGAGGATATGCTACACACCCGATAGGCTACACTGGTATGGCCTAAGAGACTAAGCACCCTGTTACAGTTGCTCAGAAATGGTAGCCACTTTTATGCATGTTGCATGGTACTGCCCTAAAGTTATGAAGTTTTGGGTAAATGTATTTCAGATCCTTAATAAAATTACTAGACTCTTGCTCACTCCTGACCCGTTCCTTACATTACCGGAGTACAATAAGGAAGTCAGCAAGGGTGATTGCTAGCTAGTAGCAATTGCCCTATTACTGGCCAAAAGACAGGTGGCTATGCGCTGCTCTAGAGGCCCAATACCAACAGAAGAATGGACCAAAGATATGATATACTGCAACACTCAGGCGGACACATATAGCGAACTTCTCCCTCCACAGAGCAGACTCAAGGCTTTCTGGGGCCTCTTCCAACAATACCTGGGCCCTTATTTATGAGGCCTTGCGTCAGTTTTGCGCCGCCGGTGCGTCACTTTTTGTGACGCACCAGCGGCGTAAAATATGCGTCTTGTTGCGCCATATTTAAAAAGTGACACATCTAGGTAGATGCGTCACTTTTTAAACCCCTGCGCCACATTATACCTGCGTCAGGTATAATGTATGCAGAGGGGGCGTTCCCCCGCAAAAAGCCTCGTAATAGTGACGCAGTGAAATCTATGAGATTTCACTGCGTCACTTTTAGGATGCTGTTGCGTCAAAATCTTGCGCCTGCCTCACAGCAGGCGTAAGACTGACGCAAGCCCTTTCACATGGGGCTTTCCCCATGTGAAAGGACGCATTGCTGGAGTTGCGTCACTTTTGTGACACACTCCAGCAATGCGTCACTTTTGCGCTTACAGATACGTCAGAAATACTGACGTATCTGTAAGTCCTTGCGACATGATGCGTCATACATTAAATATGGCGCATCAGGAATGTCGCAAGGAGTGCGCAGTGAAAAGTGACGCATCGCTGTTTTCACTCAGCGATGCGTCACTTTTCATAAATGAGGCCCCTGATTGGCAAGTAGACAGGGGAACCTGAGGGTATGGGAACAATGAATCAGGCACTTGTCAAATCAAAAATGGGGCTAGGGAAGCAGCACAGGTATAACTGAGAAAAAGTAGTAGTTTAATCATTTCTTTTGTCAATTTTCATATAAAGGGGATTGTTGAAGTGATGCATATTGCTTTTGCTAATTCATGTAGCTCTGAGTCCTGTGTTCTAGTGTGCATAGCCAATGTGTTTTGAACTGTACCCATTTCTTGAAAATGTATAACTTTATTGGTGTTATATTGACTGAAAACCAATAAAGAAGAAAGAAAATTTAAATAAACTTTATCTGAACATCATGTGTGAGCTATGGTAACGTGGTGAGTCAACACAGTTACTGTATAGCCGCCATGCTGAGGTTTATAGGCTATCCAGAACTCTGATCTAGTCCTGGGAACGTCTTTGCAGCGAGTGAGCAGCTATTTAAAGAGAAGCTCTGTGACTACAATATCATCCATCTGAAAGGGAGAAGTGGAGAAGTGTGGCTCACTGGTTAGAGCGGCAGACTCTGAAGCAGAGATCAGGCCCGGGACTAGGGGTCAAGTCCCGACGCGGCAGGGTCTTGGGCTCCATGTCCGCGGACTCGATAATTCTCGCCACGGCGCCTACTCTAATCATGGGTCCCACGCTGCAACTCTGGGCAATAGCTTGCTTAATCTCCACAACGGACCATACAACACTGGGATGCCTGGCTTCACCTTGGAGGGGCATCTCACAGGGAGAGCCAGGAAGGGTTCCACAGCGTTATACAGCGCCGGGACGCCCCGTTGGGGCAGCTGTGCGCTTTACAAAATACACCGCACACAAAGGAAAACTGGTTGCATGCCTTAACGTTTTTAAACCTTTACCTGTGTTTGAACACTATCTAGATAAACTTTATCCAGAAATAAAGAATCTCTCCTTATTGGATTATAGGAATTTGGGTTGTTGATTGAGGGGATTATGAGCCCTCATAACTGCAATCCATGTCAATAAATTTACCTCAATTTAATCGTCTGGTAGCTTGTCACCAAAGCAGTCAGGCCTAACTTAGAGGCAATGTGTGAAGTATTTATGCAGAACCTATACAATATTAAAGGAAAAACACAACTCAAGAAAAATTCCACATTAATTTAGAAAAATAGAGTAAAATGTGATACATTATTTGACACCAAAACAACAAAAATATACTCAGTAGAACTGGAGATATGAATCTTTTAGGTTTTTAGTATAACCTAGTCTATAAAAGGTCAAATCACCAACTGCAGTAATCTAGCCCTGCGAGATCTAGACAAAGTCAAAAGTTATAGCTGACCACTGTTGAGTGTGGTTCAGATACATGAGGTGGATTAGGCCCGGTCATTGCTTACCTTCGGACTTGGAAGATTTTGTAAAGAATAATGTCTGAGAAGTTAAATTTCAGTAGAGCAAGGCAGCTGGGGGTGTCCAAGGAGGAGCAGCATCGCTGAGGGGACACTGGTTGAAATTGCAGTGAAGATTTCTAAGTTCGGACTTAGTCACATGTTTGGAAGTCAAAAATCTCCAGTGGGATGAAGCTGCAGGCTGTAGCTGACGAGGGCTCCACAAGGCTAAATACCTCTTCTGCAAGGATCAGATGAACAGGATTTGCTGCTGTAGAGATGAACATAGCAGGAGCTACTGCAAAGTCAGGCTGACTGGTGATGCAACTTATGTGGAACGGTTCTCAGGTCAACTTTGGCTGTGCATTTCTAAGTTCCAAGTTTTAAATGTAGGTTTTATGGGCACCTTTATCACCACTTCCAAGTGTCCAAGACTCTGTGGGCACCACTCACTTTAGGCAGGGTTTCAGATGCAGGTTTCAAGTTCTTGGAGCACTTACGGGAGACAACCCAACTAGCTGTTGGAATCAGTCTGGTTGCACTGGGTTCAAGCAGCAAATGAGTCCTCAAGCAGCAGGGCAGTCATCTTCTGAGGGTTCAAGACAGGCTTCCAACAGTATGGCAGTGCTCTGAAAAGCAAGGCTGGCCTTCTAAATGTCATCTGTAGGTCCAGGATTGAACTGAAGAGTAGGTCTGAGAGTTCTATTTCTATATCTGGTGCCAGCTTTGAAGTGGAGGAAACTTCTTGAGTTTTCCCCCCATAGATAGTTCTGGAATTTCCTTCCTCCATGCCCTGGTCCCAAAATGTCTGGGGTGGCAAAAGGCTAGTGTGAATTCATTTGTGAGTGTGCTGAGGCAGCTCTTTTGAAATGTAAGTTGGGCATTTCACAGCTGCACCCATCCCATCCTGGCAGAATGGCCCATCCTGCCAACACTCAGTCCCCTTTTGTGTCACAGTCTGGGATGCCTACACAAAGGCCAACTGCCATGGTAATCACAGGCATGTGACCCAGGGCATAGATGGCATGCACCAAATGTTTAGGATAAGAAAATGCCAACTTTCTACAATTTCCATTTTCTGTATTGTGACTTAAATTCCAACTTTACAATTAAACAGGATTTTAAATTACAATTCTTTAGACACCAAGAATGACATTTCTACCCATTCCCACACAAAAGTTATAAACTATTAAATGCAATAAGGTAACCCAATGTTATCCTATGGGAGAGGTACGCTTCACAGTAGTGTTAAACGAATTTAGGAGTTTTTCACTTCCAGGACATGTAAAATGTAAAGGTACATGTCCAACATTTTAGATGTAATCCACCATGTCCCAGGGGCTGTTTATGGCCTACCTTGGTGATGACTTATATGTATAAAAAATGGAATTTTAGGCCTGGCAAGCGTTTTATTTTGCCGGGTAGTTTTGGTAGTTTAAATCTGCACAAAGGCTGCAATGGCAGGCCCAAGATATGTTTTACAAGGCACAATGGGTAACACAATAAGTGCTGTAGATCCATTAGTTGTATTTGATTTACAGGTCCTGGGTACATGTTATACCACTTCACTAAGGACCTAACTGCAAATTAATGTGGCAATTAGTTGTTGGCCAATTTTACCATATTTTAAGGAGCGTGCACACACACGTTAGGACTGGTTAGCATTAAACAGAGTCCTAAAGCCAACAAAAATGAATTTCTGCAAATATGCTGGGAGTAGCCAAAACATTGTGGATGGGGTCAGATTCTGACCTAATGAATTTTAAACATATCTCTTCCTGTATCTATATAGCTTGCAATGTCACCAGACTGGTATATTTGCTAGTTGCACTGCTCAAGGCTTGTGATTTGAAGAATTTTCTACTTGCACTTTTAAACTTTAGTTCCATGCACTGGCTCTTATACATTATTTACATTCCTGTTACTGCATGTCTAAAAGTATGGTCGGCTCTTTTTCAGAAACAGAATTTCGCCTTTATTATTAGTCATTTTACAGCAGGGATCACAGTATTGTACGAGTATAGATATTATATTGCTTTATTCTTTTCAGTAACCGTACATGCACTTTTCTTACATGTCAGGATATGTTCATTTTTAATTCAATTTCAGCCATGTTAATGTATAATATCATGTGTCTTTTGTAAGTGCAGCTAGTACATCACGATAGTTGTTATTTGGGAAAGGTGTTCTTAGGTTTAAGGAATCAACACTTGCACTTTATTATCCAGCCTTTACTGGTAATTATATTTATCCTTTTTAATGTTAAGTAGATCTGGGGGAGGGCAGGAATTATACAAATTTGGTCGTTGCATATGATAATGTTGTTATTTTGAAATGTTGGTCATGCATCATTTTTACATGAACTTTTGTTGTGCATTACACTTGTAAGCTGAAACAATAAAATTGATGATGATGATAAAACGCAGTACATATGTCATTAGATTCCATTAATCATGTTCAACATATCACGACTATACAGATGTTCAGTAACGCTTGGAAGGATCATACCCCAGGTACTTAGATGAGCGTCATGATATCCCTTTCCTCAAACCACTAGAGGTAACCATCACATTATTAAGAAATGTATAGTAAGCAGCAGTGTAATAACAACTAAATATCCTTCTGTAACTCACTGTCAGACTGATCTCTCTGTATGTCATAGCTAGATCACACTCTCTTGGCATACTTTCCTTACTTCATCCTCTCAGAGGCCAAATACATTTCAGCCCTGACAGTCCACTTCTGGTTTGAGTTAATGTGCCTTAATGTTTCAAAGACACTCCATATTAGCTTTCCATCAAGCCAATTGACTCTTTCGCAATTGCTCTTTGGAAGCATTAGATTTGCTAAGTATGGGAGTCTGAGAAGTTAAAACACTGCATCCATTTCTACTAGATCCTGCTTAGATGTGGTTTGCTGTGCTCTTCAGAACTCCAGGACATCTTTATGGAATGTATTTTGTGGATTACCCTCACTCCCTACACCTGCAGCAAATGTTTCACACCTGTACAATTCCATGTCTCCTTTCATCCAGCACTCACCAACTTCCTTTCTAAAAATACAAACGGGCTTGTGGTTTATGTTTCTGCCTTGGGTTAATTCATATCATTATGCTCCTCATGCATTTGTAAATTACTAAATGCATTCAGGCTGCGTGTCAGCATCACAAAAGGCAATTGTCCACGGTTTTATAAAAGGAACAAGATGCTCCGTGCTGATATGGAGTTCCAAAAAGTGTGGGCTTTAGATGAGGTTTGCCTTCTGCTTCTGTACGTGAACTTTTTTATGGTTTTAGTAGACATTTGTTGCTGGACTTCAGTGTTCTGAAGGAGCGCCCGTACTTTAGATAAGTGAAAGGCTGAGCCACACCAAGTCATACATACTAGCATGATGGACTTAAATGTAATAATTTCTACTGGCTACATTTGCAGTGGTGGTCGCCATAAACAAAGCATGGTGTGGTGGGAGGGGTCATGTGGGGGGGAGAAGGGGTTAGAAATTGTTTTTTTTTTTAAAGACACTATCCTTTAGCCACCAGCCCCCTCCAGTATTGTGTCATGTTCTACCACAACTCCACATCCTGCCTGGTCCCAGCAGCCCCTGGGACAGACTCCCATCCAATACCCATGCTGAGGGAAGCGTGGGGATTGGCCTGAGCGGGCTAGAAAGACGCTCCACTCAGGCGAGGGAGTCTGTGGGGGTTTCTCCAGCCTGGCTGCTCAATGCAGCTCGGCTGGAGGAAACCTAAAGTGCGCATGTGTGTTTTGGTCGGCCTGAGACCGTCGGCCAAACACACATGAGCACTAAGGAGCGGAGTGCATATAGCAGGCCTCCTCCCCCCTTCTTTGCCTTTGCACCGTCCCTCACTACAGCGCTGGCTCAGAGCCGGCACATGGAAATTAAAACGACTCAAGAATATTGCTTTATTTTTCATTTGCTGGCTCTGAGCCATGCAGTGGGGCGACGCTCCTCCGACATTGCGGAGGAGCCTCCACTGTTCATTTGCAGATATTAGCTGCTGCCCTCCCCACAAAGTTTTGTATGATTGAGATCCTACTGATGCTTTTTTTCTGCACTGAAAGATTCTCTGCTGCTCCTAAGAGCTCGATTTCTGCGTTAGAAAACTCCTTAAATAAAAGAGAAATACAACACACAATACACTTCTTTCTTGCAATCTCATATTCTTTTTATGATCGATAAAGCTTTAATATTGCGGGTAGGAAGGTCCAATGAGCTATCAGCAGCATCATGCCACTGATCCAAGAACCCACACAAGAGGAAATTGATTCCCACACATTCGCTGAGTGACTGACAAATAGGATGCTTTAAGCCATCAGTGGCCGTATTCGATTCCATCGACACAACTTGTTTGTACTTTTCAGAAAGTTGTGCGCCCTAATACAAACACTTGATTCACAGAAGACAAATATTTGAGCCACAAGAATTGCAATGCCTGATACTATCTACTAAATAATGTACACTTTCAAAGTATTAGGCCATAGAATGTACGCGCTCTAAAATAAAATACCATCAACATTTTCATTTACCTCTAAAACAAGATGAATTTGTTCTATATAACGCTTTTGCGATTTCTAAGCACTTTAGTATTAAATGTTTTTATTCAGAGCAACAGAACACTCCGACCCATGCATGCGAAGGCACCGGTCGCACATTTACAGTGTTTAAAGAAACCCTTGGCGGGCACAAGCATCATTCAGTATATATTAACACAGCAAGCCGCCTACAACCCAGCCGGGCCGGCCGCGTCAAACGAGTATGGCATGAGTCGGATGCTGTAGTGATCTATGCAATACGGTTAAACCCTCAACAAGCCCAAACTGCCCCCCAATCCCGTTCCCCACCCTCCTTCTTGTCCGCTAAGTAATGCTGGCCTGATCCCTTTCATTACAACTGGTCTAGAGAGCTGGTACCCGCACCCTCCCGCTCTGAGGTGCCTGCCTCCGAGTCTTGACTTTAGGTTCCGGGATAGGAGTGTCTGCCAAATGCAGTAGTCGCAGGTAGCGGGGGCAGCTCAATTCCCTAAATTCCCCTGTGAGCAGCGTCAGAAATGGCCGCCAAAGGTCTGCAAAATCCTCACCCCGCCCCGCTGCAGTCAGGGATAGCTTCTCCATCCCCAGTACCATCCAGAGTCTATGGAGCCAGCCAAGGTGTATGGGGGGCTGTGGGTCCCTCCAGCGTGCCACTATATTTTGCACCGCAGCACCCAGCGCTATGGCAATCAACCTCCCTCTCACGGATTTCAGGGGATACATAAGTGTGTTCGGCAGGCCTAGTAGCACATAAGCAGGGAATCGAGGCAGTTGAGTATCTAAGTGTGCGTCTATGAGATCCAGGATGGTGGACCAGTATTGTTGCAGCTTCTCACAGCTCCAGAGCAGGTGTTCAAGTGTGCCCCATTCCCCACACTCCCTCCAGCAGCAATCGCTTGTCTTGGGGTCCCATCGATGTATGCGCGCCGGGGTGTGGTACCAATACATGGCTACTTTCGTCAGGGTCTCCGTGAGGCCAGTATGGTAGGCCGAGTGTCTGGCTCTATGATAAATTCCCTCCCATTCCTTCCGTGTTAGTTGCCTCCCGAGGTCCTCCTCCCATCTGGCCCTCCCTGAGTGGTAGGTGTGTATGTGTGTGAGGAGGAGGTGTTGGTATAGATCTGAAAGTAGTTTCTTCTCCGACGTGCGCGTGAGAAGCCATTTCTCATATGGTGTGAGGAATCGTTGCGCGCCCGGACGAACGGACGGGTGCAGGACCCAGTGCCGGACCTGCAGGTAAGGGAGTCGATCCGCCTCTTGTATCCCGTAATCCTCTCTCACTTTCTGAAAGGAGAGGATTCCCTCCAGGTTAAACATATGCCCCACCTCCCTGCAGGGAGTGGTCCTCCAAGTTTTGAATGCCTGCGGATCTAGACCCGGCGTGAAATCGGGGTTCCCGAATATGGGCGTCAGCGGGGAAGGGAATGAGGTGAGTTCATTCTGTACCGCCACCTGATCCCAAATTTTCATCACAGTACTCGTGATATACGACGCGTAAAGATTAGGGGGTCTGACACCTCGGTAAGAAGGGTACTCCTTGGAGGGGGCGGCCAGCCACCGCCTAGTCTTGAAAGAGCCAGTGTTTGCTGGATTCAAGTTGGTACCATTCCACTAGTGTGCGCAGCTGCGCTGCTTGGAAGTACAAGGTGAGGTCCGGCAGACCAACGCCCCCATGCGCCGGTGGGAGAGACGCTATTTGCTGCTTAAAGCGGGGACGGAGCCCGTTCCAGACATAGCGTGTCAAGTCCGCCTGGGTCTTCTGAAGCCAACCCGTTGGCGGGCGTAGCGGGAGGGTTTGAAAGATGTAGAGAATCTGCGGCAAAAGCGTCATCTTAATTGCCGCCACTCGTCCGAGCCAGGATAGAGTGAGGCGGTTCCACTTTCTCAGTGTCTCATTGATTTGCGTGCTCAGTTTGGCATGGTTAGCGTCGGCGGTTCCCCGCACTGTAGGCGCCAGAAGGACCCCCAGATACAAAACTGTGGAAGCTGACCACTGCAGGTCGAATTCGGATTTGGCGTCCGCCAGAACGTCGGCGGGTAGGGACACATTCAGAGCCACCGACTTATCAACGTTGATTTTAAAGCCCGATGCCTGCGCGAAGGAGTGTAGTTCCACCAACAGAGCCCGCATGGATTGCATAGGGTCCATCAGGGAGAGCAAGACATCGTCAGCGTACAGGCTGATCTTGTGTGTGTCCCCCCCAAACGGGATTCCCCGGATACAAGGATGGCGCCTGACCCTTTGTGCCATTGGCTCCATGTATAGCGCAAACAGGAGAGGGGAGAGCGGGCAACCTTGTCTGGTCCCCCTACCAATAGGGAGACGCGGTGAGGTATGCCCATTGACCCGTGCTGTCGCCGTGGGCTGGCGGTAGCAATTAAAGATTCGGTTACGGGTGGTCTCCCCAAGGCCGAATCTCTGAAGAGTCTGCTCAAGATAGGGCCAGTGCACCCTATCAAATGCCTTCTCGGCGTCGATGGTAAGCAGCATACATCCCGGTCTTGTGCGTGAACCTGCCTCTATAAGGTGGAGAACGCTTCTGGTGTTGTCGCTCGTTTGCCGCTGAGGGATGAAGCCGGCCTGGTCGGGATCGATCAGCTGCGGCATATATGGTGCCAGCCGGCTAGCGATGATACCTGTATACAACTTCAGATCCACATTCAATAGAGAAATGGGCCTGTATGAGCTGCATCGGGAGGGATCTCTCCCGGCCTTGGGTATCACTGATATGGCTGCCTCCAGCATTTCGGGGGGAATAGTCCAGGTCTTATCGAAGGTGTTGAACAGGTCCTGTAACAGGGGGGCTACCTGCTGGCAGAACTTTTTGTAAAAAGCCGCCGAGTAGCCATCGGGGCCCGGGGACCTCCCCAGTTTAAGGCGGGAAATCGCGGAAATGACCTCCTCCAGACCGATGGGCCTGTCAAGGAACTGAGACTGGGCCTCAGTCAAAGACGGGAGAGTTGCCCCATCAAGGTAGTCGCTGCCGTGCTGCCAGTCTAGCTCGTCTGCATCGTACAGATCGGTATAAAAGGCCCCAAATGCTGCCGCTATGGCAGCGCTGTCTGTGATCACATCCCCCTGATTGGGCTGAATGGCCTGGACATGTCGACGTTGCCTTTGTTCCCGCAACTTGCACGCCAACAATTTCCCACATCGGTCCCCCCCTGTGTAGTAGGCATGCTTCAGGCGTATCGCGGCAAATTCCGCGACATCCTGGTCTAGCGCCGCTAGCATCTTCCGTTCCGTGCAAAGTTGGCGCCATGCCCTGGCCGCTCCGGTGCGCTGATGCAACTGCTCCAACTCCCGAACACGCTGCGAGAGGTCAGCCCTCTTTTGCGCGCGCTCTCTATTGTTGGCCGCTGCCAGAGAGATAAATTCGCCACGGAGGACTGCTTTGAGCGCGACCCATTGAGTAGCCTTGGAAGTGTCACCGTTAGCATTGTGCTGGAGAAAGTGGTCGATGGCCGTCTTAATCTTTTCCACAGAGGAAGGGTTCTGCAGCAGGCCGTCGCGCAAGCGCCAGTGCCGTTGCAGGCTCGGTGTATCAGGCACCAGGAAAGTTGCCGAAACCGGGGAGTGGTCAGAGAGCGAGGCCGGGTGGATTTCTACTCCCTGAGCGCGCGCCGCAAGAAGAGTTGAGCAAAGCAGGTAGTCCAGTCGCGCGTAAGTCTTATGGGCTGCGGAATAGTGGGTGTAGGCTGTGTCGTGAGGGTGAAGGTGTCTCCACAAATCGATCAGTCCCAGGTCGGTGAGATGAGCGTGCCCCTCTGTTGACAAGGCTCCCACCTGGGCCACCCTCTGGCTGGAGCGATCAGTGACATTATGAAACACTAGATTGAGGTCCCCCCCCAGAAGTAAGTGTTGGTGTGTGTTGGCTGTGGCCGCCTCTAGCGCCATGCGCAGGAACCTCTCTTGACCCTCATTGGGCGCAAACACAGAGCGAATTAGAAGCGTCTGCCCCGCCACCTGGAAGCGGTGGAGCAGTAGCCTGCCCTTGATCTCCACCTCCTTTTGCAGTACCTTCCCCCTAAAGGACCTCGCCACCAATATGGCCACTCCCGCCACCTTCTTAGAGGTGGATGAGAACAGCTGCTCAGGAAAGGCCCGGGACCGAAGCCTATGATAATCTTTGGACAGCAGATACGTCTCCTGCAGGAGACAGATGTCATCTCGTGAGCGCTCTAGGAAGGAGAGGATCGCCTTGCGCTTGTTTGGGCTGTTGAGTCCCCTAACATTCAGGGAAAGAACGGTCAAGTGATACATCAACCTGGGTGCGGGGCGCGGACTCGCTCATGGTCAGTGCGGGTCGGTGGCCTAAAGGATAAACAGTCAGTGCCATCTTGTGGCACCAGCGGACCAGAAGGTCCCCTCCCGCCCCCCCTCTCCCTCCCCCCCAAACAACCGCCCCCCCTACTCCAGAACCAACAAATCCCAAGGGTCCTCCCCCAGCCCTCACCCCGCTACCCTCCCCGTCCTCCCCCTCTGAGGAACCCCAACTTGGAACCAAATAAAACGAACCATAGTCTCGGGCCTGTTAAACCTCACAGGTCCGTAGAAGAGTGTCTATGGGAAACGTGACAGTAGTGGCTCTCTCCCGGCCCCCCGACCCCCCATTTCAAAGCGAGGTGTGAGCAGTGGCCCTCTCCTTCTGCTCACGGGGCTACAGTGGTATCTCGTTCCACTTCCTGTACTGCTGCCGCCTGTTCCTGTGCTATCGTCTCAGGGTCTGGCTACAAGCGGGCCCCACGCCTGCGCCTCCGTCTGACCTTCCGCCAGTCACCCTGACCCCGCTGCTCCGACCCTGCCTGAGAGCCATGTTGCATTTCATCCTCCGAGTCCGAGGGGTCCGGCAGGTCAATGTTCAAAAGGGAGCAGGTGTCTCTGAGGGAGCGAAGTTGGTGCAGCTTCCCTTGCCACTTAAAAATTATCCGGAACGGGTGGCCCCAGGAATACGGTATTTCTTTCTCACGTAGAAAGGTGGTCACGGGTTTAAATTTGTGCCGCTTCTGCAGCGTGATGGCTGACAGGTCCTGATACAACGCTACAGTCACTCCCCGGAATTGCAAAGGTTGCTGCCGCCGGGACTCCTGGAGAATCCGTTCCTTCAACGGGAAATCTGGGAGGTAGGCCAGCATGTCGGGTGGCGGGGCCGGTGCTCGTCTCGGCAGGCCCACCCTGTGGGCATGGTCTATGCGGACGGGAAAGTCCCCTGCCTCCCCCAACACCGCTCGAAAGAGGGCCTGTAGGTATCCAGTGACACTGTTCCCCTCGGCACCCTGTGGCACATTCCGGACCCGAATGTTATTCCTTCGTGAGCGGTTCTCCAGGTCCTCCGCGTGTGCCTGGAGGCCTACCTGTTGTTCTTGAAGGCGGAGGACCTCTTGTTGCAAGTGTGTGAGCTCGTCACTGCGAGCATGGCCGGACTCCTCCACCGCCGCTACCCTCTCCCCCAAGCCATCCAAGTCACGGCGTAGCTCCCGCTGTTCCCCTGCGATGTCCTGCTTGAGAGCCTGGAAGTCATCTCTAAGGGTGTTAAATAGCGTCTCCAAGAAGTTGCGCGTGATTGGAGCCTCCCGCTCATCCTGCTGCTGCAAGCTTGTGGCTGCTGGGGTAGAGGGGGGTGTCTGTGCCTTCCCTCCCTTGGTGGTGGGTTTCGCGAGCATGTCTGTGATGGTGCGGTTGGTTCTGCGACTCGAGCTGGCCATACCTCCTCCCGTCGCAGGTTCGTAACTTGGTCAGCTCCGGGGGGGAAGCCTACTCCCGTCTGCACGTGTCCAGGGCGGGCTCACCAGCAGAGCCCCTGCGGCCTTCAATCATCCCCCACCAATTCCTCTGTGCCACTCCTCTCCGCTGGGCTCACCGGTTCCTGCCCTCACATACTCCTCTCTCTTGCACAACTCTTGCACAACCGGGGACTCGAACACTCTGCCCCCCGAGATCAGCGGCCCGGTCTGCTCCACCGCCGGGGTCTCTCGGCACCAACAGGACTCTCCAGTAAGCCGGGTGCGTGGGGGCACCGTTCCAGCTGTCGCCGGGCCCACCCCACCTTCAGTGCTCCGGCGGGGGGGCCTGCCTCTTCCCACTGGTGCCACAGGGCCCAGTTCACCCCGGTGGCGCTGCACGAGTCTGGCCCTCCGCTCTGCTGCCTCAGATTGCCTCCGGTCCGAGGCCGGGTAACCATGTGGTCAGGAGGCCCAACCGCCCAGACTCCGGTGCTACTCCTCCGGGCCGCCGGCTCAGTGCTCTGCCCCTGGGTTGTGGTAAATAAAGTATTACCCTGTCATAATTTCTATAAATAAACAAAGGGTCATGCATAAAATGAGAGGCAGAGTCCGTGGTGTCCAATTCAAAAGGGCTTTATTTCAATAACTCGAGTTAGGGGAGAATCGGTTCCATCACCACGAAGGTTCAGGAAGGGTCTTCTAAACTTTATTCACAGAGTACAATATTTATACATTCAATTTCGCACATAGGGAGGAGCGCTCCAGGCAGAGCAAGAGAAAGAGAGATAAGAACATGTGAACGTGCATGAGGGCGTACATGTGGGCGTTCACTTGAGGAGTCATAGGTGAGTCATAGGTGGGTGGATACATGGAGGGGGTTGCATGGCCAGCTTGAACTTTTCCCTACTTGTGTGCGCAACTTGATCATGACGTGCAACTGACGTGTAACTGGGGGGAGCTGACTTTCGGTCTGGTAGGGAGGCCTTCAGTGTCAGGGCGACCAGCACATCTGGTATTATCTGATATCTTAAGTCCGGGGATGTATTATCTGAAGCAAAGGTCGCTCATCACCAAGAGCCAGTGTGGGCATCTATTTCTTCGTTCATTGCGTGGGGGCCTTGAGCTTTCTATGGACGCGAGCTCTGCAAATCACTTAAATGGAGACAGAAAGGCTAGGCCCTATCTCTGCAGACGGGTTCTGTTTACCTCCTTCACCAGGCAGGAATGTGATTCTGTAGAGCAAGCAGATAACTGTTGTGCACAATACTGTCTTGGCACCCCGTGCTGGGCCCCTCTCGGCTTAGCCAAAAGTATGCGAGGTCAGGGATACGTAGCTGCAGCCCTCAGAGTGTCTGGAGGCATGAAACCTCAATTCGGTGACTGGCTGAGCCACAAAATGGAGAAATGGGTTCTTCGCGATATATTAAAAGTCAACAATGCAAACACATGGGCCACATGGGACTCAGTGCAAAATTAACGTTTCTTTTATGGCAGACTTGGTGACTGGCATCCTAATGTGGGACGTAAATGCAGAGGCATCATTATTGCAGGCCATAGAGGGAAAATGCATGGGTGACATGCACGTACACTAAACGTTGGGGTACACGCAGGGGACATATTGGCCATATAAAATTTCTTTTTTTCTCATTCCCTCCTTGTCCCCTACTGTACCCTTCAGGACACATCTATTCTCATGAGACCGTATATTTGTTCATACAGCATCATTTGTTCATCTTTGATCCTTTGTATACGTGGATGTGGAACACAGGCAGTCGCACACAGGCCGCAAATGGCCGGGCCACACTGCAGACAGAGACAGCAGCCGAATATCATAAGCAGTATCATTCCTAGGAATGACAACACTTTCCATCCCCATGCCGATATTACACCCCAGAGCCAACTGGACCAAGTCCATGTGCCTGGGTCTTGATGTATATCGTGAGCAATCTTGTGGAGCCTTGTTATTGCTGCGTACACAGATGGCGCGTTATTAGGAATGAAAACGCAGCAACTGGAGCCGATCACCCTACAGGCCCCGCCCCTATCCGCCAGGATGACGTCAAGAACAAGGCGGTTCTGAAGAACAACCAGTCGCATGGCAGACTGCTCCTGGGTCAAGTTCGCCAGGGCAGATGCAGTCTCATTCACAACTGCTTCCAGAGTCCTTGTTAACCTGCGTATGAGTTTACTGTTTTGGACGGGACCTATGAAGAAAAAGAATCCTTTGTTGAAATCTGTATATTGCTCCCAGGCTGTCTCAGTCTGATCAATCTCTGAGGCATCCGTCTCTCTCCTGTGTCTAACATGCTCTAGTCGTGAATCTCGATGATAATAGGATGGGGCCAAAAAGACGGGTGGCAGCAGGAACGCTATATAGCATGTCCCACCCCAGTCTAAGGGCAGATGTACATAGGCTGTCTGACCGCAAATGAAATAGGTATGGCGAGATGCTTTGAAAGAAGACTTTCCTTTATCATTAAACTCTACTACAGCATTACACTCGCTGTGTCCCATATCTACTGATCCTTTCTTTCTAACGCACAAGTCACCTTTTACTGGTAGGACTGAAATAGATGGTGGACCCACATTTTGCATGGGCTGAACATTCAGCATTATAAAGTTGAGGGAAGCATTTCCTTGCTCGTACTCTTCATTTTCTAGATTGGTCCCCTTCCTTTGGGGGAGTCCGTCTTCGTCTGGAAAACATACCTCATTCATTACTTTATTCAAGTTTCCCCATATCCAGTCACCCTGGTAAACTGTGGATTTTTTGTCGATTGATGACATTAAGGCAAACCATGCTCCGCACAAACCATTGTGGGAGAACGGAAAAGGGAAGAGGGGCAGAACTCCCTTCATCTTTTGATAAGGTGGGAGTCGGCCACATACCCAGCAATCTGTCGCATTGCTGGTCTGATGAGAACGGTGCAACATCCGAATAAAAGTATTGTTGCGCAGGGCCAGTCGATATGACAGTTCATGGGGTGGCAGATCACTAAATGTATGCTCTACAGTGCCATTAATGGAAGAGTGTATATGTGAGGCAATAGGAGGAAAGAAAACATGTAGTATTAAGCTGACACAGATTATAGTGATGCACAGAAGAGACAGAAAAATCAGAGATACTATACATCTACTCCGTAATATCTTGCAGTATTTTTCTTTCATTTTGCTCTTTTTACTATTATTGTCCGCGATCTTATGCATGTCAGAAATCTTGTTTAACCGATTCACCACCTAGTGGACTTAAATGATCAAACGTAGTCTGGCTTTCTAGATCGTAATTTGGACCTGTACTCTTGCTGTGGAGTCTTTTCTAGCAAAGGGGGCTCAAAGTCTGTAATGTCTTTTGTCTTTACCAAAGTTCCAGAGTCTCCAAAGTACTTTTTACAATGATGGGCGTGAAGCCACCCTTTTCTCCCTTCGACTTTGATGGCTGTCCTCGTTGTTAGTAACACTAACTTCGGCGCCTTCCAACGCGGCTCAAGGGGGCTTGATCGATCAAAATTCCGGACGAGAACATAATCCCCTGGGGCTATGGCGTGCTCCTTGACCTGGGTGTTGTCAGGGAAGGCGGCGGCAACCTGTGAACGACAAGAGAGTAGTGCAGACATCAAGGAAGCCAGGTAATCTGTAAGCATGTTGCTGTCAACATCAGTTATTTTCTTAGGCATAGGCGTACCCCACATGTTCGGCGGTCTCCCGAAAACCACTTCATATCGTGATTGCCTGTTCTGGAATGGGCTACCATACGCATGTAAAAGAGGGCAACCGGCAAGGCTACCATCCAAACCACGCCTTTTTCTGCACAGATCTTTGCTAGTTTCGTCTTTATTGTCTGATTATGTCTTTCTACAAGGCCTGCTGCTTCAGGGTGTCGCACACAATGGAACTTCCAGTTATATCCTAACAGAAGGGACACTTGTTTCATTAATTCAGAAGAAAAAGGCTGACCATTGTCTGAGTAAACGACACGGGGCAATCCGTATCTAGGAAAGAATTTGCGCACCAATTGCCTGGCGATTGTCACAGCAGTATAATCTGGGACTGGATACGCTTCTGTCCATCTAGTTAGTGCACACACAACTACCAGGACATACTTGTAGCCTCTACATCTGTCCATTTGGATATAATCCATCTGGAGGACCTCAAAAGGTTGGTCAGCAGGATGAAATCCGCCTTGTTCCACCGGGAGGCCTTTACCTCGATTGAACTGACAACAGATCATGCATGTTCTTACTTTTTGTTTCGCTGCTGCACGTAGGTGCTTGTGAAACCAGATATTCTGTAAGCTGTCCATCATTGCCTTCTCTCCCAAGTGTGCTGGACTATGTGCTGTGTTTATGATCACTTGTACCATGGCATCAGGAAGAAACCATGTTGCTTTGCCCTTAGTCATCCAACCTTGGTCAGTCTGGACCCCTCCTTGTTCAGTCCATTTCTTTATTTCATCTGAAGTGTCTGTATGTCGAGTACATCTTGAGAAGGATCCCTGACTGTCATACTTTTTGTCAGTAATGGTACCTCTGTCTTTGTCGTGTCTGTTGGCGTCTGGGCTGTAAGTTTAGCAGTTCGGTCTGCCAGGTCATTACCCTGGGAAATGGTGTCTGTAGCTTTGGTGTGTGCTTTGCATTTCAGGATAGCTATGGCTGCAGGTAAATGTATTGCTTCCAACAGGGCCTGAATAAGCGGGCCGTGCTGAATTTTGGCCGCATTAGAGGTCAAGAAACCTCTCTCCCTCCATAGTACTCCAAAATCATGAACTACGCCAAAAGCATATTGTGAATCTGTATAAATGTTCACTTTCAAGTGCTTAGCTCTTATGCAGGCTTGTGTCAGAGCGATGAGCTCTGCTGCTTGTGCTGACAGTATGTCTATTCTTTGTGTCTCTATGACTTCAGTAGCAGTGGTCACGGCATATGCTGCCACTAATTCTCCCGCCCTCGTCCTCATGCATGATCCATCTACATAGAGTGTTAGGTCTGGGTCTGGCAGTGCAACATCTGTCAGGTCTTGTCTTGGTTTCGTCACTATATTCATTATTTCCACACAGTCATGTGGTGCGGTGTCTACTGTACTTGAGGGCAAAAGTGTAGCAGGATTTAGTGTGTTACATCGTCTGATCTCTATGTGTGGTTGAAATAACGTCAGTTCATATCCTGTCAGTCTCGCTACCGTCAAGTGTTGTGTCTGTGTCCTGTTCAAGAGAACTTCCACTGCATGCGGTACCTGTACTGTCAGGGGGTGTCCAAGCACTATCGAGTCACTTTGTCTTATGGCTAGGGCTGTTGCCGCAACCGATTTCAGGCACGCAGGCAGAGCCTGGGCCACTGGGTCCAGTGTACTAGAAAAATAAGCACAAGGCTTGTGTTTTCCTGCTTGATCTTGTGTGAGGACAGATAATGCTGTTCCATCCCGTTCAGTTACGAAAAGCATAAAGGGTTTGCTGTAACTAGGAGTCGCTAAAACTGGCGCTTGACATAAGGCTCTTTTTAATTCCTCAAATGCCAAGGTGTGTTCTTGTGTCCAAGGGAGGACAGTCATAGACGCTGCCTCCTGTGTTGTCAACTGTATGAGTGGTTTGGCTAGATAGGCATACTGGGGAATCCACTGCCTGCAGTATGAAGTGAGGCCAAAGAAGGCCCGCACTTCCTTTTGTGTCTTGGGCTGTGAAAGGTTAGAAATTAACTGAATACGTTCTTGTGTCAGCTGTCTACCCCTCTTGGACAGCAAGTGTCCAAGGTACACCACTTGCTGTGCACAGAATTGTAACTTTGAAGGGGACACTTTGTGCCCCTTGTCTGCCAGAAAGTGTAAAACCGTCAGTGATGCATCTTCGCAGTCTGTTTCTGATTGTGCTGTAATGAGGATGTCGTCTACGTACTGTATCAGTCCTGTGTTGGTAGGCATATTAATACTGTCCAGCTGTCTTTTTAACGCTTGACTGTAAATGCTAGGACTCTCTGTAAAACCTTGGGGTGCTCTCGTGAATTTAAAACTTCGTCCTTTTAAACTGAATCCGAAAAGGTACTGGCTGTCAGGATGAATAGGAATACTAAAAAAAGCATTCTTCAAGTCAATGACTGTAAAGAACGTTGCCTCAGAATCAATAGCAGTCAGTAATGAAGAAATGTCTGGGACCACTGGGTATTGTGGGACTACGCATTTATTCAATTCTCGAAGGTCAACAACTAGTCTGTAAACTGGTGGTGCATTAGGGTCTGATCGTTTAAGGATAGGAAGGACAGGTGAGTTACACACATTCGAGTCGGTCTCCACCACCACCCCTTGTGCAATGAGTTTGTCAATAATTTTCAATAAGGCCACTTCGGCATCAGGTGGTATTCTGTATTGTCGTATGCGTGGTAGTACTACTCCTGCTTTGAGAGTGACCCGGTGTGGTGTTATGTTCATGTAACCTACGTCAGTCGGACCTTGTGCCCATAGGTGCTGTGGTACATTCTGGAGTCTGATGTCAAAACCTGTCAACACATAATGACCCTTAAAATCACGTAAGAACAGTCGCACTCCCTCCGGAGAACAACAGATAACTGCTCCTAGTTCTTTTAATGTCTTTATACCAAGTAAGTTTTCTGGACATGATTTAGTAAGTAGCAAGTCTGTGGTACGTGACAGTGGACCAACCCCGAGGGAGACTGGTTTCGATACTTCATTAATAATAGGCTTTCCTGAAAATCCCAGGGAAATATTCTGTGAGCCCGAGAGAGGTGCCCCTGGAACCTCGTCATGGCTGATGGAACTTCTGCTCGCCCCTGTGTCAATCAGAAACTTTCTGTCCTGTCCCAGTACACGACCATGTACATAGGGACCTTCTTGATCTACAGGAACCTGAATAAGGGGCAAGCCATCTTCCCTCTCAAGGCTGTTTCATGAGAATGATTGGTATTCTGGATAGTCTGACTGTGTGTACTGATACATTTGTGGTGTGGCATGAACAGGCGGTGGTGGGGGTGGAAAAGTCGCTATTGTCTGTTGTGTGCTCTGTTGGGTGCTATTTTGCCTAGGAGTGTGTGGTCGTTCTTTTGTTTTGCCTGTAGCTATATTGTGTTTCAGGACAGTACATTCCTTTACATAGTGACCTGGTTGTTTGCAATAATTACAGTTCCCCTTGACAGGTGTCGTGCCATTTTTGTTCGTATTTGCCGGTACCGTTTGGGCAACCAGCACCTTCATTTTTGTCTCTTTCATGCGTCTCTTTTCCTGATCCTGCTCTTCTCTAATCCTGTTCTGGTGATATTGTAGCATTTGTAACATTTGTGAAGGGCTGCTTGCTTGCCAAGTACTCTCAACCTTCAGTACTCTATTCTTGATCTGGGGTAGGGAATTCTCTACTAATTTGCTCACGAAAAGATGGGGATATGATTCGCTACCGGGCTTAAGGCCACTATTAATAGTAAAGCATTTCTCGAATCTAGAATAGAAGTCACTTGTGTCCTCTTCTTGTTTTTGTTCACAGGCTGAAATAGCATCCCAGTCTTCCTTTTTAGTAGTCAATAGTCTCGGCAAAACCTGTATTAAGAGTTCAGGTAGTTCTCTAGCTTTTTCACCAAGACCAACCCCCGTGGCCCTGTCTTTATCCTCTGTTTCCAATATTTCCCAGCTTAACTTTTTCTCTCCCACCTCCCAGTCTTTTTCCTTAAGCTTTTCATAAATGCCTGCTGGCAATAGTACTTTCAATAGTTTCAGAATGCCAGCGTACGTATCATCTCCGATGCGGAGAATGTCTTTTAATTCTCGATGAAACCCCCCCGGGTCTTTATCATGGGAGGGCAACATCTTTTTCATTTCCAGTATTTCTAATTTCGTCAAGGGGGTGTAAACATACACTCGTTGAAGCACATTGTTTGCATTTCGGACGGGATGTACCTCTCGTAGGGGGTTCTGTCTGTCTACGTATAGGTTCTTTCTGTCGTGGTGTGGGGCGGGAAGCATGCATGTGGTCAGAAAATTTAAGTACTTATGTCGTTGATCCAGGATGACGTTAATTAATTCAGTACCCAGGCCTGTCCATCTGTCTAGAACTATGTCGTCCAGTAATTTATACAATTGACCGGGATTGGAATATTGATTCTCATAAGCTGTTATTAAATGTTGGACCATGTAAATACCGGCCAAACGCTGTTCGTTCGGCGGGAGGCTCAAGAACGTTTGGGCCACTATATCATTGCTATATATATTAGAATTGGACACCCACTGGGTGGCTGTCTGGGCCAACTCCATTTCGTGTGGGGTGTGAGATCGCTCGTTCTTTATCCGGCGGTCCAGTGCTTTTTCAGTAGCTTGGAATAGATTTTCAAGGGAATATCTTTCTTTTATAGCCGGCCCCTGTTTACGGAAGTCGAGGCACTTGGGCCTGTCAAACCGTCGTGCATTACCTACATAATTTATTTTGTCCTTCGCCTCGTCTACCTCTTCCGTTGATGACTCATCCTTTTCATCAGGCTCTACTTTGTGTGTTGCTATTATTTCCTTTCGTATTTTGTTCATCATGCTGTCTGTCTGTCCCGTTTTATCATGCCGACCGGCATCTATGTGATCACTCCATTCTGTCAAACCAGGCTGTACATCCCCGTCTCCTTCGTCTTTTTCCCTGATCAGGCAGTTAATAATAAAACGGAGGATGTAGTTCTTAACCCCCACCTTTCTGTTTTGCATGGCCTGTGTTATACTCTCGGGTCCCTCCCCCGTTCTAATGAAACTGTATATTTTATCTAGGTGGTCTTTCATATCTGGTAGTTTGTTCAAATATGCGACGGCCTGTCTTAGTCTTAGTGAAATCACGAGCATTGAGCCCTTTCCTGGTTCTGGATCATATATACAGTGGGGGATTGCAACATCTATAGTAGGCCCCCCTCCCCCTACGGCCCCGGGCACATGGTCGTCTTTCACGAGCTGCTGGAGCTGTTGGAGCTGGTCCGCTGGTGGGGGCGGAGGGAAATCTGCGTTTGCGTAGTCCGGTGGGGACTCTTCTAGATAGGAGGAAATAAACGCCTCGGATGCTGTCGGCTTTATTCTACGTACTCTATAGGGTACAGGTGGTGGCGTTCGCGATCTACGGGGTGTTTCTGAGGGGGTCACTCTAGCTAGTTCTTCTGAGAGGACGGGATAAATACCAGTAACGACGGCATTTCTTTCTCTATCAGCCTGTTCTGCTTTGACCCGTTCCCCCTCCTCCCGCAGTTCTTTTTCTTTGGCTGTTTCCGCTGCTTGTTTAGTTCTCTCTGCTTTGTTGAATTCTTTCTCTGTTCTCCTATGTGCTTCTTTGCGCCATAACTTAATGGCATCTTTCTGAGAGGGTCTTGATTTCTTTTTCCATAGCGCTTCCTCTACTCTCATAATGCATTCAGAATCCCACGTTCCCGAGACAGGCCATCTGTACTTCTCCTCTAAATCCTTTGCGTAATCTACCCATAGGTCTAAATACAATATGGCATCTAGCCCATGTTTATTATACATATAATGACCAAGTGTGTCTCTAGGCGGGATGTTAACTGGCTCTTCTAATACCTTTTCTGGTCCCTATCTGACGTAATTTTGAAAACAGTGGTATGTTGCAACAAACTTAATGAAAACACAATACACACCAAAATAGTCTGACTGAAACAATCATTAACACTAAAACACTAAAACACTAAAACAGATACAGTTTAACTCCATGTACTTGAAAACAGATAACTTTATGCACTGGAATACAGCACAACCATACCGGTCTCATAAATGAGACACGTCTTTACCGTGTTCACGCAAATGAACCCGTCTTTACCGTGTTCATATAAATGAACCCGTCTTTATCTTTATGCGTTCCCAATAGTAGTACTCACCGGGAAGCAGAACTTGAAGGCCTCGGATACTTGATACTGCGCATGCGCGGAACAGGTGGACCTCTGGAAACCTCGGACCTTGCTCTCTCACGGGTTGGGCTCTGGTTGGGATGATCCGCGATCCTCACCGCCTCGTGTGGATGCCTGGTCGCAGTCCGTCTCCTCCGTGGGCCTGAGGGAGTAAGCGGGAAGTCCCGCTGGCGTGTACACTTTGAAGTCCGTCACGGCTGTAGAAGGGGGCAAGGGCTGGACCTACATCTCCGGCGCGTGGGGAAAGGGATTGGTACCTGTTCGGGCGCCAGATTTATGTGGTAAATAAAGTATTACCCTGTCATAATTTCTATAAATAAACAAAGGGTCATGCATAAAATGAGAGGCAGAGTCCGTGGTGTCCGATTCAAAAGGGCTTTATTTCAATAACTCGAGTTAGGGGAGAATCGGTTCCATCACCACGAAGGTTCAGGAAGGGTCTTCTAAACTTTATTCACAGAGTACAATATTTATACATTCAATTTCGCACATAGGGAGGAGAGCTCCAGGCAGAGCAAGAGAAAGAGAGATAAGAACATGAGGGCGTGCATGAGGGCGTACATGTGGGCGTTCACTTGAGGAGTCATGGGTGAGTCATAGGTGGGTGGATACATGGAGGGGGTTGCATGGCCAGCTTGAACTTTTCCCTACTTGTGTGCGCAACTTGATCATGACGTGCAACTGACGTGTAACTGGGGGGAGCTGACTTTCGGTCTGGTAGGGAGGCCTTCAGTGTCAGGGCGACCAGCACATCTGGTATTATCTGATATCTTAAGTCCGGGGATGTATTATCTGAAGCAAAGGTCGCTCATCACCAAGAGCCAGTGTGGGCATCTATTTCTTCGTTCATTGCGTGGGGGCCTTGAGCTTTCTATGGACGCGACCTCTACAAATCACTTAAACGGAGACGGAAAGGCTAGGCCCTATCTCTGCAGATGGGTTCTGTTTACCTCCTTCACCAGGCAGGAATGTGATTCTGTAGAGCAAGCAGATAACTGTTGTGCACAATACTGTCTTGGCACCCCGTGCTGGGCCCCTCTCGGCTTAGCCAAAAGTATGCGAGGTCAGGGATACGTAGCTGCAGCCCTCAGAGTGTCTGGAGGCATGAAACCGCAATTCGGTGACTGGCTGAGCCACAAAATGGAGAAATGGGTTCTTCGCGATATATTAAAAGTGCACAATGCAAACACATGGGCCACATGGGACTCAGTGCAAAATTAACGTTTCTTTTATGGCAGACTTGGTGACTGGCATCCTAATGTGGGACGTAAATGCAGAGGCATCATTATTGCAGGCCATAGAGGGAAAATGTATGGGTGACATGCACGTACACTAAACGTTGGGGTACACGCAGGGGACATATTGGCCATATAAAATTTCTTTTTTTCTCACGGTCCCTATGCGTGGTCTCACCTGCACCCCCCGGGGCCCCTTGCCGCTTGTCCATTGTCCTTAATCCGGTGCTGCGTGGCCCCAGGGACGCGCGGGCTTACCTTCGATTGTACCGTTTAGGCCAGTCCACGGTGCTGTGGGGGCGGGCGGAGCCGTCGCTCGGAGAGCCTCCTGTTGCTCTAGGCTTCCGCTGCGTCCGTCGGTCGCCCACCACGCTGGTCTCACCGCTGCCACTCCAGTCCGCTGGGCCCCGCTGCTGCCACCAGGCCCAAAGGTGGGGCCTCGCCCCGGACAGCACGCCGATTGGGAGCGGGCGGAGACTGCTCCCTACCGCCACTGGCGCCTCCCAACAGGTGCGGAGCTCAAAGCCCCTGCCTAGGCTGAGCGACTCGTCCTTCGTCTCCCGCCTGGCCCCTCGCTGTCTCTGCCAGTTATGTCCGGGGATGTCCGCAAAGGCCCAAGCCGGGGCCTCAATTAGGGACGGTGCAGACATGCACCGGGCTGCCACCTCTCACCCCGGCTCGGGGGTGGGTCACTCCACTCCTGCCAGCCCCCGGGGGCCTCTACGCTGCCGCGGCTGGGGGCGCCGGTCTCCGCTTGCTCCGCGGCCAGTGGGGTCGATCCGTGGAGCTCCCCGGATCTCCCAGCCCCGGGTTCGCTTCGGCCGAGGCCGCCCTCCACTCCGGGCCTGCGCGCCGGCCACGCCGAATCCGCTCGCCTCCTCCCGCCGGCGGTCTATCTCCAAGCTGGGGGTCACTGCCCACCTCTCAGGGGTCAGAATGCACTTGTTTTCGAGGGCCACCGCAGCGTGAAGGGGGCTAACAGGGCATAGGGCCGGGGAGGCGAGGACAAGCACGTCCGTTCAGCCCGCCATCTTGGCCACGCCACTCTAAGCACTTTAAAGACATAGAACTTGCCCAGTTTATGGTGCTCAGCCTTGCCGGGATTCAAATGTTGAACTTTAAATGAATGCGTTTGTCAATGGCAATCATTCTACTTTCTCATTTCTTCTACCTGGTATAATAATATCAAATCTGGTGTCATTTCATTTTCTTACAGGCAAAATCACATGAAATCCTGCAGTCATCATACACCAGTGTACCTCTGATAAATGTGAATGGTGATCGAACATTCAAGCATGCTGCTCTGTGTGCTTGCTAAACAGCTTGCCAGTAGTGTTGCTCAATGAGGAAATGGATACTTAAAGTACCAGTAGTGGTGCTCATTACCTACTGATAGCATGTGCAAGTCCAGTAATGCACAGGTTACCATGAACTAAGGGCCGGATTATGAGTTTCGTGGTCCATCGGCCCTCCGAACCGGTGATGGAGGTGTGGTGGTGCCGCACCAATGGTCTGATCGCTGTACTACGAGTGTGGTGGTCAGACCGTTTTGGGACCGCCGAACCGCGTTCCTTGGCGGTGGCAGTCAGAGGCAGCAGTATGCTCCTTGGATACTTGCAGGTGGGCACATGGCGTGTCCCCCTGTGTGCAGGCACACCCAGTGCCTGCAGGGGATGGACTATAAAGTCTATGCCATGCCGGAACTTGCTTTGGCATTACCATTGCTTTTTGAAAGACACCGCCGTGGGAACATCAAAAGACTGCCCATCTGACCAGGAGAAAACTCTTAATCTGGCAGCCGGATGGCGGTCAACTTTGGCGGTGTGGGAGCGGGACGGTTGGTTCATGCAGCCTCACTTTCTTCACCAGGTTTGCTGAACACAGCCGAGATTTCAACAATTTGTTATCTGTGTCCTTCCATCACTTTTGCCGAGGGAGCTAAGAGAGCATAACCAGGATTGAGAAATCTGAGCCTAACTCTCATCATGGGAGCCGCATGTTATGCCCCATGCGCTGAAAGCAGCTGACATCTCTTGGTGGAATACCGGGGAAAACAAGTAAATGGAACAGGAAGTCCCATTAAATGTGGCGACGCACTATTGGGATTCTTTCAGGCCACTCATATGGAGGACGTCCGTGAAATCTGTCACCCCATTCATCTGTCATCATGGAGTTGTCATTCCACAAAATATACCGGGGTTTCTGATCATTCATTAACTCCACATCAATCCACTATTTTGAACAGACTAGCATTACTCATAATTAGTTTTAGCAGCTATTTTTTCTATTTGCCACTGTGGTGCTTGAGGGCACCATTGATTTCTCGCACAATGTCTCGATATGCCTATTCTATAATTAAAGTGTAACTGAGCACAACAGAAACATTTTGGATGAGCTTAAGTTTTAGACTATCCCCATCAAAAGAAGATGATTATATTATGTGTATGTCGCCAACATGCCCAGCAGTAGGAAATAAAGCCCCAAAACAAAACCTCAGATGTGACAACAAAGTAATGAATACACATAAGTACCTTTACTGAAATAAAAAAGCCAGTCAACAACAACAACCAAAAACATGTATAGTTGAGAAGTTTCTATAATAGAGACGGGTATTGTGTTCTTCTCTGTGTGAAAGATTGGACATTTCGGTGTGAATGAGTGCCTGGCATATCTTATCCTTTGAAATACAACATGCAGAGGTCTTGATCTAGAGTTATGAAAATAATCTTATCGTCCAAGCCATTGGTAAATCTTTTTCTTGTATCCATGAACTTTGGACGATGTTTTAAGTTTAACCTTCCAATGCTTTAATGTCCCACAGTCCCTAAAGTAAAATTAACTTCGCCTGCCATACCCTTCCACAAATAAAATAATTGAACAATTCCCATCAAAATGACCAACATGTGTTGTCACATAAAATGTTCAATACTACAAGCAGGCTTCGTACTTTTAGTGGCGCTTGAGAGACCATTTTCAAAAAATATAGATAAAACAGAGACGCAGGACAGCTTTTCAATTGATTAAAATACATAGGTGCAGTACAAAGAAAACCCATAACAAGCTAGCAAAACATTTCATATGATATTGGAGGCAAGAGGAGCATTTGAAAAGAATAATCCAGATGCAAACGTCAGTTGTACTTTTTCTCAATAATCCAGATAAGTGAAATAAAGATATATTGCAAACTAAAGTAATTAGTTAGGAACCATATTTTTATTATCTCCCATTATACTTCTAAATGTTGCATTTATAAACCTAAACCCATTTGAACATGCAGCTATTCAAGGTTGGTGACTTTGGCTCCAAAGTGGTTCTAATCACTATTTGTTGAGTCCATGTTAGAAACTCCTTGGCAAAAACATGTATGGTTTCTTTCAAAGCATCCCATACAATCCTACTATTGGATGTTGCTTGGTTAACTTCAATTTATTCATGACCTGGGTGTTCCATTTGTTTATATTTTGTTGGACTTGATGCAGGTAGTTGGCTAAGGTCCATATCTGAGTTGCAATTATTCTAGAAGGAATTTCTAAGCTCATTGATAGAGGAGCATGGTCTGATATCCAGTTCAGGTGAAAAGTAACAAACCAAATTTCTAACCTTTAACTTATCAAAAATTAGTCAAACCTTGAGTAATGTTTGTGGACACACACTTTATTACTGAAATGGCTTGGCTGGTTTTGTTCATACTGATGAGGGCATTTACATGTCTGGTGCCTAAGTTCAGGGATTGTATGCAGACGGAGTGTCACAATTATGTATTCCCAGGTTTACTCAATAGATATGCATGCATTTTAGTCAACATTGTAGGGCAGTCTATATCTGACCCATTAGCAGAATCTACAATTGAAGAGCTTGCAGCAGTTCTCGGTGTATATTTTACCCATCTACCACCAAGATCTGCACTGTAAGAAATTATCAGAAAGTGAGTTTTGAAAAAGAAATCTGCGGTCCCTTTAAACATTGCATTAACAGAACTATCATAGATAAGTTTATGACTGACATGTTTATATAATAAGTTGATTATTTTAGCTGGTTGGGTTTCTTGGAAGCAGGAAATATCTGGTTTCAGCCAATTCAGTTCTTGAGTAACCCATTTTTGTTTTATTTTATAATTTAGCCAGTTGACATTTAACATGACTATCCTTATGCATGAATAATTCATATGTAATATTAAACACTTGCCTAGTTCCACATGTGATCATCTTTTTAATGATCCTTGCTTTTTCTGATGCATTTGTACCTTCCAACATTATGCTTGCCCAAGGCTTCAACCCGTTGCCTGAGTCTTGCCGATTTCTCACACCTCAAGGATGGGGAGGAGTGTGGACTTTGAGGTTTTTCTGGCTGTGGCATATATTTCCAGCCACAAACAACACAGAAATAATGCCTGAATTACTCTCAGCAGATTGTGATTGCTCAGAATGAGTTCCAGTTTATTTGTTTTTCATCCACAATGCCACTTTAGATACAAACCTACAATTTATAAATTAGTCTTGGTTGTGCTCCAATAGGAACAATCCAGCCAGACCCGGCAGGCCAGATCACCTCCTGCCACTACTTGCCTTACAACTCAATATCCCTCCATCTGAACAAGGGTAGACTGGTAGCACAACAGTTAGTTGGCAGGATTTAATTTATTAATATGTTGGTGGCACTCAGTGTTAGCATTGTGACCTGCCATACAATCAACTGTAGAAGGTGCTGAACAAGGGACATAATAAAACATAACTTAGAAGAACACAGTGACATTGGGTTCATTCAGCTGGTTCAAGCAAAGAGAGATTAGAGATCCAGACGTTCATCAGAAAAAATCAGGTAGAACATATTAAATAGGTATCAAGCTGTGGTCACAAAACGTCTACAGATGATTCTGGGAGAAGGGAACAGATAGTTAAAGGCCCTCGTGATTTACCTGCACATCATTGCTTTAGCTGTATTAAAACTTTTACCCCATTTGTGTGTGCGTGATTCAACACTTACAAATTAAATATTCAAAATTGCGATCAGTAATTCATTGCCAACTGCAGGATGATATTACAGATTTTTAAGTTATGGGAAAGCATTTACAAATAGGTTATTTAACCCCTTGCGGGTTGTGCAAATTCCCGCACGGTGCGGGCAAATTAATGAGTGGGTGGGTTTCGGACGGCCCCTGGCCGTCCGCTGCACACGCCCACCATGACGGCGGACAGTTAGGAGCCGTCCGAAGCACACAAGGGGTTAAGCCTTATCACATATCATGTTACATGTTTAAAAATATACATAGAGGGGGCGTGGCCAAGATGGCAGGCTAGGAGGACCTACTCTCTGTGAGCTCCGATGTCCCCGAGGCCCTGCACCGTTTCCTAGCCGCTGATCTCCCCCGGATCGAGCGCAGAGGGAGACCGCCGCTGCCTGAAGCCCCGCTGAGCACACTGGAGCGATCGCGGTGCAGGCAGCCCTCGCCGGACGCCGATCGGATCCATCGAAGAGACGGGACCCCGGAGTGCGGCCGGAGGCCCGGGACCCGCCACCCTGTGTCTGCCAGGGACACCCTGACGCGGAGACGCCGCGGCGGCGGGCGACCCTGGGGAGCACCCGGATTTGCTCTCTCAGCGCTGCTGGAGCAGTGGTTGGCCGTGCGGGCAGGTAGGCCTGGCAATCTGGCGGGACCAGCACAGGGAGGAGACGGCGAGGGAGGCCTACGACGGCCCGGGGATCTGAGGACCGATTAGGCCACAGACACTGCCCGATCCCCCGGACCCGCCCCCTTCCGGGAAAAGCGAAACCGGACCCGGACCGAGTGCTGAGCCGGGGGCCTCCGGGGGTGTGAGACTGCTTTTGGCCCTGCTCGGCCGCGATCGCCGACCCTGTGGGGGTGGCTGACTGCCCACACTCGGAGCCCAATCCGACCCTGAGACTCGGCCCCCTGAGCCACCGCGGATTCCTGGTGCGACGGCGCCGAGTTGGAGCCGGGCGTGTGTGTGGCCCTGGGCAGCGTGGGCCTCGTGGGTGCAGCCCTGATATTTTCTTTGGCTGCCCTGACCGTGTGGGCGAAAGTGGAGGTGGACCACCCTGGAGGCGGACCCGGGGCGGACCCGGGGCGGAGATACACTTGCCGGGAGTTTCTCCGGCCGCTGGCGCGGCCCACACGGGAGCCGTCTGCCCCTACAGGTCCTGCAGCACGCCGTCCTCCCCTGGCCCTGTCTGGACGTCCGGCAGGCGGATTTGGGCGCGAAGGTGGCACTGGTGAAATACGCCCAGAGAACTAGGATCACACTCTGCCCATCCACTCGGCCCACTGGTGGAGCCATTGGAGCTACTGCACGCCTGGGGGCCACGAGATGTCGGGATCCAGGGGGGGTAAGAAGGGAGAGTGCACCCTTACAGAGATGTTGAGCCGTGGGACCCCTCGCCAGGACAGAGGCCACACCAGCAACGGTCCCCCGTCGAGCTCGCGGGGTGCGGAGGGCGGGGAGCCCCCGGTGACCAGGTCCTTTCTGGAGTCGTTGTTTGGCACCCTCAGAGAGGACTTCCAGGCATTGAAGCAGGAGGTGGCTGGAGAGGTCCGCGAAGTGCGCAGGGAGGTCGACTCGTTGGGAGAAAGGGTGGCCTCGGTGGAGGAGGCTGGCCACTCCAGAGATGAGGAGATTGCCCACCTACAACAGGAAGTCCTGCGGCTCACAGAACAGCATATCGACCTCCAGACACATAATGAGGACCTCGAAAACAGGTCCAGGCGCAACAACATTCGCGTCCGAGGCGTTCCATCTCAAGAGGAGGGTGAGGATGTGACCGTCTATCTGCTGGCCCTCTTCCGAGATATATTGGGGGAGCCCGGAGACTTCCCGATGAGGATTGACAGGGCGCATAGAGTGGGCCCCCCCCCGTAGAGCCTCGGCGCCTCCGCCGGACATCCTGGCCTTCCTCCCGGATTTCCCCCTGAAGGAACGGATCCTTAGAGAAGCCCGCAGGAAGCAACCCCTATCGTTCCGTGGACACCAGGTGGCCCACTTTCAGGACTTATCCACCATCACCTTACAGAGGCGCAAATCATTCAAGCTTGCCACGGACTTCTTACGAGAGCATGACACGCAGTACTCCTGGGGCCACCCCTTCAGGCTCATTTTCCGATGGAACGGGGGGTTACACCAACTGCGGTCCCTGCAGGATGTCTGCGAGGTGCTGGGACTCACGGCCACTGAAGGAGAGACTCCCACGCCTGAACCCCGGCGACCCAACAGAGACGGCTGGCAGTCGGTCCGGAGACGGCGTTCCTCGGCCCGGCCCTTGCGGCCCGATTCGCCTACGATCAGAGCGGAGATGGACAGTGCCCTCCAAGAGGTATCAAGAGAGATGGCGTCCACGGAAGTAGCCTTGACGGCCTAATCAGACTCCGGGGGGAGATCGACATAGCCTCATCATCAACGCAGGTGCGAGGGTTCCGGGGACGGGAGGGGGCGGGGGGAGTGGGTAGTGGCTGGACGTCCACTTTACAAACTTTCCACAGCCTTGTCCACTAGGGACCGGACTGGGACAATGGAGTTCAAGGTAGGGACGGGAGGTAGAGGAAGGGGGAGAGTAGAGGGAGGATTGGGGAGCCACCGGCTGGTGAACTCCTTGGACACATTGAGGGACTGTTTGCAGTTCGTGAGACCTGGTTTGTTGGGGGGGGTTGAGGGAGTTGTGGGTCGAGGGGTGGAGTCCCGGGTGTTGGGGGACGGGACAGGGGAGGGAGGAATTCTGAGTTCGGGGGGGGCTGCTACTAGAGCGGGTGGGGGGGGACGAGGGGACCGTACTGTGCTATAGTATTGCTTGATTTCATTATGTACTACACATCTGTATCGCTGATTGCGGGGCCTTCCCTGCACTGTCTGCCCAGACTGGTTTTGCTTACCCTGTGTACATCTTCCTGATGGCCCTTAAGATTTTGACCCTAAATGTGAAAGGGTTGAATAACCCGGTCAAGCGGAGAGCAGTGCTGTCCCTGCTAGATAATGCCCAGGCGGACATCTGTCTCTTACAGGAAACACACCTCTTGGCCAAAGATTGCCATAGGATGCGCACACCGAAGTTCCCCACACAGCTCTTCTCTTCTGACACGTCTAAAACAGCAGGGGTTGCCATCCTCGTCTCCGGGAGGTTCAAGGGGGAGTTTCTGCACAAAGTGGCTGAACAGAAGGGGAGGCTCTTAGCATACAGGGTTAGACTGGGTGGCCTGGCGTTCACTGTAGGCACGATTTACAGCCCCAACGACCGGCAAGAACGTTTTCTGCTTCAGGCTCTAGAGGAGGTGACGACTACCCCGGATAGGCATATTGTCCTGGGGGGAGACCTGAATATGGTTTTCGATGCGCCCTTGGATAGATCGGTTCAGAGGCGCTCACAGGCGGGCGAATTCTCTCAGACGCTTAGAACCCGTATGGAAGACCTTGACCTACACGATCTGTGGCGGCGGCTCCACCCTACGTCTAGGACGTACTCCTATTTTTCCCATGCCCACAAGTCCTATGCGAGACTGGATCACCTGCTGGTGACGGGCCCGGTCTACGAGTTAGCCTTGTCCTCCGAGGTTGGGGTGCTCTCCCTGTCGGACCATGCGCCAGTGGAGGGCGTTTTTCGCTTGCCCCCCATCTCCCCCTCTAGAGGGGTTTGGCGCCTTAGGGACACCCTGCTCCACAGGCACTCAGTGGTCACACGCATACGTGACTCCCTAACTGAATTCCAACGCAACAACGATAATGGGGACACCACCCGGGCGACACAGTGGGCAGCTCTGAAAGCGGTACTCCGGGGCGAGTTCATCGCGGTCTCCGCAGCGGAGAATAGAGAACGCCGTGCGAAGCGGGAGGAGCTCACGTGTAAGGTGAGGGAACTAGAACAGGTACACCAAAGGACAGGGGCACCCAGGGTTTGGCGTCAACTCAAAGCCGCCAGGAAACTCCTGTCCGCACTGGATATGGACAGAGCGGAATATGCGGCGTTACGCCTAAAGCACAAGTACTATACCGGGGGGGACAGATGCGGTCGCCTTCTTGCGAACAAACTTCGCGTACAGCACCAGAGACACCGGGTGAAGGAACTGTCTGTCCCTGGCGGGGGGACAGTAACGGAGGATGACCAAATTGCGGAAGGGTTCCGCCGGTACTACGAGGACCTCTACGAGGGACAGGCCCCCTTGGCGCAGGAGGAGGATGACTATTTGGACGCGGTCACTCTCCCCTCCCTTACCCCAGAACAGGCTCAGTACTTGGAGCGAGACATCAGACCCGAGGAGGTGATCTCGGCGATCTCCCGCCTCAATCTGGGAAAGGCCCCGGGTCCCGATGGCTACACCCCCCTCTTTTACAGGACGTTCTGCCAGGAGCTGACGCCAATTCTGACGCGCCTCTTTAATTCGTTCGTGGAGCCTGGGGCCATCCCTCGGGACTTGCTCCTAGCGACGATATCGGTAATCCCCAAGCCTGGTAAGAACCGAGCTGAATGTGGATCCTATAGGCCGATCTCGCTTCTGAACACGGACCTCAAGCTTTATACGGGGATCCTCGCGGCACGATTGGCACTCCACATGCCGGGGCTTATCGACCCGGACCAGGCAGGATTCATTCCTGGCCGGCAGACTTTGGACCACACCAAACGGGTGGTCCACTTGTTGGAGAAAGCCTCCAGAGTTCCTGGTGAACGTATGCTACTTTCCATCGACGCGGAGAAGGCGTTCGACCGGGTGCACTGGCCGTACCTCGAAAGAGTGCTGTGTAAGATAGGCGTGGGGGAGAAGTTCCGCACTTTAATATTCAATTGCTACAGATTCCCCTCTGCTGTAGTGCGGGTGAACAGCTGCAGTTTTGGTACCTTCGGGATATAACGGGGTACCCGGCAGGGGTGCCCGCTGTCGCCGCTTCTGTTCGCCCTTTATATGGAGCCTTTCGCCCAGCGGGTACGTGCCAACTCGGCAGTGACGGGCATTCGGATGGGGGGCTTCGTGCATGTCCTCAGTCTCTACGCGGATGATGTCATCCTGACGCTAGACGACCCAGGTCGTTCCCTTCCCGCGTGCATGGCTGAATTGGACAGCTTCGCCGGGGTAGCAGGTTTAAAGATGAACCTGGGGAAATCGGCGGCCCTTGATATATCCCTGTCCCCCTCGACGAAATCTGCCCTGCAGGAGCTTTATCCCTTGAGCTGGTCTAAGGACCCGGTGCCTTACCTGGGCATCCTCCTAGCGCCCTCCCTCCCCGCCATGGTCTCGGCCAACTACACGGCTATGGGCAGGAAAGTCAAGGACGAACTCGCCCGTTGGGATAAGGGGATGCTGTCACTGCTTGGCAGGATAGCGGCGGTGAAAATGACCCTCCTCCCGCAAGTCTTATATCTCTTCCGAGCCCTCCCGCTTCAGCCCCCTAAGGGTTGGATCCGGCAGATCCAGGCGGATATCGCTCGCTTTGTTTGGCAGGGCCGTAAACCCAGACTTAAGAGGGCTCTCTCCACACTGGCGCCTGAATCCGGCGGCCTGGGCATACCAGACCTGACCAAATACTTTCAGGCAGCGCAGCTCCGTCATCTGGTGGAGTGGAATAGGTGGGAGTCCGACAAACCCTGGTTGTTCCAGGACCAGGCAGTGGCGGGCCGTCCGCTGCAGGAGGTGCCATTCTTGCGTAGGCCACACCGCCCGCCCAACCTATACGCCTCCTATGTCACGAGGGTCCCACTGCAGGTATGGGATGCGGTGAGCAGCAAACACGAACTTACTACCTTTCCGTCGCCGTTCACCCCGATAGTAGACAACCCGGACTTTGGCCCCGGTATGGAGCCTGGTGTGTTTGTGCGCTGGCGCACGGCTCGTTGCTCTGCGCTGTTCCACATGTATGGCCCGGAAGGGGCCACTCCCTTTCAAGACCTCCGGCGGGAGTATGCTCTACCTGAGACAGAACGCTTGCGGTACATGCAGGTGCGTCACTGGGCGCTTCAGCCGCAGGCGCGAGACTCAGCCGATCGGACTCTTACACCATACGAACACTGGTTGGTGACGCGCTCCTCGGATGCCAAGCTCATCTCGGACCTATATAAGCTTCTGCAACCTCCCCCGACCCACATCTATAATCCTGGTCGTGAACGCTGGGAACGGGAACTTGGTAGGCAGCTAGGACACACTGACTGGGAACGCATTTCATACCGAGCACGACACTCCGCTTACCACACAGGACTCACCGAAACCTTCACGAAACTTTCCACTTACTGGTATTACACCCCCGCCCGGTTACACGAAATGAATCGTAATATCCCCCAGAACTGTTGGAGAGAATGTGGTCAAGTCGGGACACTCACACATGTACTATGGGAGTGCCCCTTACTGGGCCCCTATTGGGAGGAGGTGCTGGGGGAGGTGGACCGGTGTTTTGAGATTGAGCTTCCCCGATTCCCCGCTTATGTTCTGCTGGGTCTACCCAACGACCTGATGTACCCATTGAAATCCAAAAGGGGTAGACAAATAGCGATTGCATTGGGCTCGGCAGTCCAGAATATACTTATCCATTGGCGCACCACTACACTCCCCACTGCGGTTGGCTGGTTGCACAGGTTGTGGCATGTCTTGGGGATGGAGAAGATGTCTTTGGTGGCGACAGGGGAGGTAGATACATTTGAGGAGTTGTGGCTCCCCTTTCATACCTTGCTGCAGTCTGAATTCAGAGAGATCACCTGCCCCCGGTACCTCAGACTGCTACGTCTGACGTCCCCGACGACCCCGTCCACTTGATCTGCTAATGACCACGGAATTGTTGGGGGCCTGAGCACTCTTCTGCTTTAGCGATGCGGGGCACTTTTAGCACAGTACTGGGGGTGGGGGGTGGGGATAGGAGTGAGGGGGGGGAGGGGGGGAGTTGGGTGAGGGGAGTTGAGTTCTGGTCATGTCTCACTTGATGGTGCGCCTGTCATACAACCTAAAGTACCGTTGATCTTTTCTCACTGTAGCCACAGGTCGCACTTCCGTTCCATATTGATTGCTCTATTCTTGTTGAGACTCCTGTATTTGTTGACCTGTTTGGTGCTGTGTTTACCTTCTGATACTGCAATAAAATACTTTAAACCTAAAAATATACATAGAAAAATTAATGCTTGATAAAACATTAACAGAGTTTGATGAAAACACAAAAAATTGCATACAGACCTGTAATACTTCAACTTTAAGTAGCTTTCCTCCAGCATCAGTAATTTGTCTTTTGCCCAGGTGCAAGTCATTTTAGTAATTTTACTATCAGTTTCACAAGAAATTGAAATGTTGACATCTGTAAGAAGTAAAATTAATTATAGAAAAAGGCAGAAAAATAAGTGATTTTACTTATCAAATTGAGTTTATTAACAATTATCATACACAACATAGAATATCCTGCATAGAAACACAATTGTTAAACTTTAACCATTTTCCCCTAATTATATCTGATTCTACTACATAGTACCCCCAAGACATAAAAACACCAGACCAAAGGTGAAAAACAAAATAAAACGGATATGAAACTACTTCAAATCCTCCCGTTTGTCCTAGATAGATAGATACATTTTATTGTTTCAATGTATTAAAAGCCATCACAATATAGAAGACACAGTAAAATAGTAATACTTCCTCATAAAAACAAAAGGGAGCAATAGTGTGGAGGTCCTGTCATGTGGCTCTGTCAAAGACCAGCTTCCCTAAAGCTCAGAGAGCAGTAATTTGGAAAAAAGATTAAACTAGAGTAAAACCAATCCTAAAAAAAAGGGTTAAGGCTGAATGCCCATTAAACACATTAATACTCAGGAATTTGTTGGTACCACAGATAATAATTTTTGAATGCCTTTAAGAAATTTCCCACCCTGGGCTATTAGCTGTGGGATCATACTACTCAAGAATGCAAAATAGCTGTGTTGCTGTCCTTTATGCCGAGATTATAATACGGTACAAAAGGGGGTGGTGATGGACGGAGCATCTGAACCAATCAAACACTCACACCCAGTCAACAGATCTGGGTTTAATCCATCACCGTTCTTTAGCCCACTCTGCCACCCCAGCTCAGACATGGCCATATGTAAATCAGTCTGACCCTGTGCATCATGGGAACAGTCCAGCCCGAACTGTCAAGCCATGCCTTCCCTGGACCGGAAACAAGCTTCCTAGGACCGTTTTCTGGCATTACAGCCGTCTTCAGCCAGGCTTGCTTGAATCCAGTGGCAAAGTGAGCAAGGGACTCACTTCTGAGCATACCCTGCCAATTTATGGCGAACAAAGTGGTACAGAACGGTGATGGATTAAACCCAGATCTGTTGACTGGGTGTGAGTGTTTGATTGGTTCAGATGCTCCGTCCATCACCACCCCCTTTTGTACCGAGATTATAATACAGCAGTTTCAGCTAAAAACAGCTAAGATTTTTTCAAATTGGGCAAACAAATATTATGTGTGTTAAGCTTTCCTTTAGGAAATGACATAACCAACACGGCTGATCAAGAGACCCGGATAGTCTTCCAAATTTGTAGGCTTTTAAAATGATTGGTCTGCATCTCAGTCTCAATACTCTTTCTTCATTAATAGTTACATTTCGGAAGCTAGATACGTGCCTCTCCCTAGCTCTTGATATAGTGAGTCACATTTGTGCTTTCTTTTACATATTTAGGGAATGTTTTTAACAATAAATTGAATTGAGACCACTCAATTGCGACTAGGGCACAACAGACCAGTAGATGTATAGAGGGCTTGTTTTGCGTTGTGTCCAAATTGAAACATAAACCAGTGGCAGAAATTCTCATACTATATAAATCAAAATGTCGGTTAGTCACAACCTATGGGGCAGGAGTATGGGGAAGTCAAAAAACCAGCCAGTTACAAATTTTGGAAAATAAGTTTATTAAAAAATTGTTGATGGTCCCCATCAGCTCTCCCACAAAATGTTGTCACTCTGAACTGGGTTTGGATTATGTTGAAGATAGAGTTAAAATTGCCCCCTTGATCTTATGGGAGAAAGTGTAGTCTTCGGAGGAATTATCATTTACCACAGCGATTATAAGGGACTGTTTAAGCTTGGAAAATGTATTGTCCATTCCCTGGCTTTGCTATGCTAAAAATGCTTTTAATAAGATTGGCCTGGGAAATTATTATGAAAACACTGATGGCATACAATCTAATATAAAATTAATTATTAAAAATGCCTATTATAACGAGCTAATAACATCTAACATGGATGTGGAAACTTCAACCCTTGTGTTGCTAAACCTCCAACAATTCTACCTATCTTTTAGTACTCATACACAATCACGCTTCCTTCTGACCAGAATTTGTCTCTGCACAGTGCACTTTCTTGTGGCTTTTCCCAATCAGGTGAGTTGGTGTGAGAGACTGACTCCCTGCCCATGTGATAATTTAGCTGAACAAAGCACAATGCATTTTATGCTGGTTTGCACTTTATATAAAGACATAAGGGCACGTTTTATTAGGCCTATCCTGAGGTAAATCTCCCCTTGCTCACACCAGGATGGTTTTAATCATTTACTATTTTTGTCCAATGCCGTCACTTGTTGTGCTGTGTTCAATTTTATTAGAACTGCTTTTTTAATCAGGAAAAAATATGAATTGCGATAGGAAAATAGGGAAAAAGGGGCTCCAAGTAATTATAGGTTATAAATTTATCCTGATATCCTTGGATTGATATAGAAAATGGTGGATCTTGTAGAATATTATGTTTCAACATTTTACGTGCTGTGCAGATATATCTCATGTCTAAAATGCTGTGCGGAATGTTTATAAGCTTAGTTTTATAATTTTAACTATGTACTTTTATGATTCACTTGAATCAAATAAAGTTTTTCAAACGTTAAACGTTAAAACGAGTCACATGGGTTTGCTTGAGCTTTCCGGGACAGTTCTTGAATATCTGTGTCCTTCGATTGTAGCCCTGCTGTTTTTATCAATAATTTTCCTGAAAGCTTCTGGGATACATTAGGAAGTGGAATTATCGACATCTCCGGAGCTTCCATTGGATCCCTCAGTTAGCGTTCCCATGGTAGAGTTTTATGATGGATGCCTATGCATATCATTTCCTTGAGTGACCCTTGGTCCACCGTGCAAAGCTTCCCATTATATCCTAGAAATCATGCCTTTGAAATTACTCCTTGTCTAAAAAACCCGAATTCCAGGCTAACCTGTGAGGATGGAGAAGCATTAGGAAGATTAAAAATATATCTGTACCACCTCAATTGGGCTTTGTCCAGCCAGTGTTTCACAAAATCGTGTATGGTATGATTTCAGTGATACTAATAACCTGCAATAAATTCCCATAAACGGATAGTGATGTAAATACAGGAAATGACATCAAATGAATCAAGAAGTAGGGTATATCTTTGGAATAGCACTGCAGCATTGTATTTTATTCGGTTTTTTTTGCAGTCTGTGCAACCTATTAACACTTTCACTGGGAGCTGGGTACCTAGTGCTAAAATGTTCATATTTCAAACCCATGGCCTTCAAGCAAATAAGACAAATTAAGTTCTTGCAAAAAAGACATGGAGATTTTGGCAGAGACGGTAGCAAAGAAAAAAGCCAGATTAATGACACATTTGGCACAGAAGACAAGTGCCTTTGTGAGAATACAAATCTGGTAGAATATCACTGACAAAGTGAATTCAGTCTCCACCCATGCACGCAGTGTAAAAGACTGCTTAAACACATATCAAGTTCTCAAACAATGTATGAAAGAACAGATAGCTAAGCACCACTGTGAATGTCTGTAACAAAATGGGTTGTTGGTTGACTGGGGTGTAAGATCTGGTCAGGCAGCAGCCACAATTCTTGTCATGGTAAGGCAAAAGCAAACCCCAATTTAACCTGTGCTCACCTACTTGGTAACTTGGCACAGAGCAGTCAGGTTGAACTTGGAGGCAATGTGTAAAGTATTTGTGCAGCACATCAAAGAGCAAAACAGTGCAAACACACCCGAAAGGAAGCACATAACTGATTTAGGAATGTAGAGTAATTCTCAATAAATAAAATTAGACAAAACAACAACAATCTAATTAGTAGGACCAGAGATAATCAATTTTAAAACTGTTAGTGAAAATAGCTCCAAAAAGCACAAAGCTCCAACTGGGCATATCTGGACACACGGATCCACGTCAAAGATTTGCTGCGCAGCGATGTAATGTGTCAGTTTAAGGATGCGGTAAGGCTGCAGTGCGAGGTCCTGTGGCATCATCATCAAGGATCCCCTCGATGGGGCTTGCGCTGCGAAGTTCGGCATTGGGGATGTGGCGCACAGTGGGAGATGAGTTTGTTCCTAGGAGCTGCAAAGCTGCAACGCAGTGTCCCTCGTTGAGGCTGCCATTGACAAAAGATGTGAGGATCTGGGATGTGGATACACTGTGCCATTGGGGTGATATGTCAGTTCCAAGGACTATGAAGGCAATAAGAACCTTTGCAACAAATCCAATTCGTGCAGCAAAGGCGAGGCATCAGTTCTGCTTGAGGATGTGGCGCTTAGCAGAGGAGATTCGACGGTCCTGCTCAGGCATGCATTGCTCAGCAGTAAGCATGGGTGAATTTTGAGAATTCGCGATCCGCGAATTTGCGAATTCGCGATCCGCAAAATTCGCGAATTTGTGCAATTTGCGGATTTTAGTTTTTTTGCGTGTTCGCTGGGTTTTTGCGTGTTCGCGGGGTTTTTTGCGTGTTCGCGGGGATGTTTGCGTCTTCGCGAGCCGCTTGGATAGCGAAGTTACCCATGCAGTCGTTTATGGGAGAGGGAGAGAGAGATAGATAGATAGATAGATAGATAGATAGATAGATAGATAGATAGATAGATAGATAGATAGAGAAAGAGAGGGAAAGAGAGAGGGAGAGAGAGAACGAGAGAAAGAAAGAGAGGCCGGATCTCTGAAGGGCCAGATTCCTGAGTTGCCCCTACAGAACATACAGCTTTTTATTTTTAGAAAAATGCATATGAAAATTGTGCTGTAAAGGTCTCTTTTAGTTTAACCCCTTCTGACAACTCAAAATGGGTGTATTTGCCATCCTCTCCTTTCTTCCTGTTTTTTTATATCTGTAAGTGCTTCCTGATGAGGTTTAATTCCTTGGACAGGTGCCTCGTTGCCTACTTGTAACTATTCTCTGACCCTGCTTCAAGGGTCAGAGCAGGGTCAGAGAATAGTTGCAAGTAGGCAATGAGGCGCCAGGAAGCAATTAGCAGCAGGTGTCCAAGTTGAAGTTAATTTGTTTGTAACCCTTTTGTAAAAGGTTACAAAGAAATTAGGTTCAATTTTTGCACCTGCTGCTGTAACCCTTGCTTGGCCTAAAATTCGTCTCCGCTGATTCGCGGATTTTACCACAATTTCGCGAGATTCGCGGATCGCGAAATCGCGGAAAATCCGCAAATTCGCCTGCGAAACGGATTTTTAACCCACCCTTACTCAGCAGAGAAGATGTGTCACTTCCACTGGCAAGCACCTTAGGCCCACTTCCAAGGGTCCAGGACAGGGGTGGCACCACATGGCAGGGTAGACGCACAAATGGCAGAGTCCAGATGCAGGTGCAAGGTTGTTTAAAGTCAGTTATGTCCCTGAGACCTCAGATCAGGAGGCCAGCCAACTAGCCCTTGGAGTCACTATGGGTTCAAGAGGTGCAGGTCCAGCAGCAGGCAGCAGGTTAGCACGGCAGGGGAAGTTCTTTCAGAGAGCAGTTCAGCAGAGTGGCAGTGCTTCAGCCACACAGCAGTCCTTCTTCCTGGCTGAGTATCACAAGTCCAGAAATGAACTGACAAGCTGGTGTCTGAGGTCTCCTTTTTATACCCTGGTGCCCCGGTTCTGGAAGGTGGTAGAACCTTCTAGACACTGTCTTTGAAGTGCAAGGAATTCCCTACCTCCCCTGGCTCCAAGATGGCTGAATTGACAAGGCACTGTGATTAGGCACTTTGTGTGGAGATAAACCCAACTTATTCAGGTGTATGTTAGGCTGGGTTCAGTTCCTCTGTCCCATATTGCCAGTGTTGGGATACCCAGTCACACCTAAGATAACATTGTGTTCGGCTGTCTAGGAGGAATACACAAAAGCCCAACTACCTTTCACCCCCAGTCATGTGACCAGAGACAGGCTGCGAGCACCAAAGGGCTAAGGCAAGAAATGCCAAAAGTTCTAAAAGTGCCATTTTAAGAATGATAATTCAAAATCCAACTTCACCATCAGGTAGGATTTAACATTAGGATTCCAGAGACTTTAAATAGGTAACAGTTATCTCTTTCCATTTGGAAATTACACTTATTAAATGTAATAAGGCAACTCTCCTATGGGAGAGATTGGCCTTGCAGTTGTGAAAAATGAATTTAAGAGTTTGTCATTACCAGGACATGTTAAACCTAAAAGTACATGTCTAACTTTTTAAGTACTCTGCACCCTGCTCCTTGGGCTTTGTAGGATCTACCATAGGGAGGACTTATATGTATTAACAAATACAACAGACAATGCGGGGCAGGCAGGAGAAGCAGTTGTAGCACAACAGACCAGGGAGGGCAGAAGGGTGTGGCAGTAAAATGGACCATGGAGGACAGGAGGAAGAGGATAGGGGCATGGAATGTGGACAGGCAAGGTGGAGGTGGCAGGGACAGGTTACAGTCATCTGACAATGCTAGGCAGGTGGGAGGGGAGTAGCAGCTCAACAGAACACTCAGAGTTGATAGGAGTGGCAGGTCCATGGAACATGGTGGGCAAAAAGGATAGAGCAGGGGCATGCACACAGACATCAGAGGACAGGGGGAAGGAGAATAGGGGCAGTAAGCTAAGCACAGAGGCTAAGCAGGAGTTCAATGATGGGGCATAGAATTGGGCAATGGAGGGCAGGAGGAGTGCACTGGTACATCATGCTAAATGGAGGGCAGGGGCAGCACATCAGACCATGGATATCAGGAGGGAGGAGGCTAGTCCATGGATTCAGACAATAGAGGATTGGGAGGAGGTGGATGGGGCAGAAAGCTAACCGCTCAGTGAAGGCAGGAAGGCCAGTGACAGACCAACGGCCTCACAGGCCTGCAATAAGAGAGCATGGACATGGACTTGGACAATGGATGGCTAGGAGGAGGGAAGGCAGGAGCAGCAAGCTTGGATGGGGGCAGCACAATGCAAGGCCCTGCTTCCAACCCCCCACCATCCATTGTGATATGCATCTTACTAAAAGTTTTTAAAAAACTCGAAATTTGCTGAAAAAAACAAAAATTACAGGGATGGTATATTAAGACTCAGATTTTACTCATACACAACCAGTGAAATTCAGCAGTTATAGTTACCTGAGCCAACTATAACTTACGTCCCCGCAAGGTACTGCTAAGGATGTAAATTATCCCCCCTCCTGTTTGCCCTATCCTTGGAGACACTGGCGGCGTAGATACGCAGAGACCTGATGATCCGGGTATGCGCTGGTCCCCAGACTGGGAGGACTGCATCTCGCTCTACGCAGATGATATCCTGCTTTATTTGACTTCTCCAAGATGATCCTTGATTGTAGTTCTTGATATTCTTAGCATTTTGGCAGGTTCTCCGGGTACTTTATCAACTGTAGTAAATCCTTGTGGTTTGTTTTGGCCCGGGTGCCCCCCATCCGGCTGAGGTGATGCAATATACAATTATGTACAGATGGCTTTAAATATCTAGGGATCTTTCTCTCCCTAAATTCATCACTCTGTTATTCTCAGAACTTACTCCCCTCCCTGGCTAGGCTGCGTAAGGTTCTTCCTTGGTTCTTATATGCCCTGCAGAACTCCCTAGCCCTGGTTCCAGCATCCTACTTCAGGGAGGTGGAGGGTCTCCAACAGGACTTGCTGTGGAGTGGAAAGCCATGTATTGCCCTTAAAAAGCTTACTTTGAATTGGTACGACGGGGCATCAGCCTCCCCGACATTAAGAAGGATTACTGGGTGGCCCATCTGGCGGCCATAAACCATGGCACTTAAACCTGCCCAGGGAACCCAGGCTATAACATGGATAGGTGGCTCCTCCAGGGTGGGAAATATAATAGAGCCCTTTATTCCGGGACTGCTGTTTTGCTCTCACGGGTCCCACCAAGCAAGCAGTTCAAGTCTGGCACACCGCCACTATATGTCTCGGATGGAGTTGCAGGCTTACTTTCGCAACACCACTATGGGACTCCGAGCAACTGGGTAGCCTGTGGAAAAGCAAAGGGTTAGACAAGTGGGCCCTTACAGGAATCTCGCAAATAGGTGATCTGTGGGATAAAACTGATGTTAAGTCATTTGCTACCTTATAGCAGCAGTTTGAATTAACAAACTCAGAATTTTCCTGCTACGCACAGGTTAGGCACGCTTTGCGTTCCCACGTACAACGTGGTAGCATCCTTCCCGAGTCTTCTCCACTGGAGGACAGAGTTTTAGATGGTCTTGTTCCTGATAATACCATATCCTTAATATATAAGAAACTAATAAACAATATGGCAGACCCCCTCCAATCACTTTGGGAGAAGTGGTCCAGTGATGGAATAGAGATGGATGACGAGGAATGGCAGGAGGCCATCTCCTCGCCTAGAGTTTTGTCAATACCTGCATGCCTCCGGCTTGTACAGCTCAAAATTCTCCATAGGGTGTATGTGATTGGTCCCCAATTGGTGAGGATGGGGAGAACGGATGAGGGGAACAGTAGAAGTGGCTGTGGCCAAACAGGTACCTTTATGCATATAATTTGGGACTGTGATAGTATTCAATCTTATTGATGTAGAGTGCATGAAGTTCTCAACACTGTCCTGTCCACGCAACTCAGCCTGAACGCCCATAGCTGTCTATTGAATATTTGAGAGCCGAATGATTTGAATGATTTCTTGCTACAGTGCCTATGCTTTTGAAGAAAAACATTGCTCAGAGGTGGGGAGCGTCTCAGCCTCCAGAGGTGGGTGACTGGGAGAAGGACATAGACTGGTCAATGATCAGGGAAAAAACTGGATATGTAGCCCATGGTTGCCCCAAGTAGTGGCCGAGTGTGTGGGGCATGTGGAATTCAGACCGTGGAGATATATATAAGCCGTCTTTCTCCACCATGGGAGAGGACCCCCCTCGCCCTAGATCTTTCGACTGAATTTTTCTGTACTAAATGATGTAACCTATTGTCAACTTGTGATTCCCTTATTACTCCTCTGTAATATGATTGATATGCTGGTACTAATTAATAAAAAGTTTTACAAAAAATGAAATAATATAAATACATTAAAATATAAAATTCAACAATATTTCAGTTTGAATAAAACATTTTTTTTTTGCAATTTTCCGAAAAAAAAATCCGTTATAGTTAGTTCTGCTAACTATAACTCGCGCGCCTGCAATGCACTGCTGATGATGTCACATTTTACATCATTCATGACATGGTCAGTGACATCACTGATGACATCACTGATTGAGAAAATTACCAACGGCGGCCCACGTCACCTCACCGATACAATTAATACCGTTACCCAATACATTATTGAGAGTGATGTTGCACTGTCATATGCAAGGGATGCACAAGTTCAAGCTAAATGTTTATTAAGTAGTTGTCAAATAACTACTACTCAGTTTTCTCAAAACAAGGTAGCAGAACAACCAGCGACTCTTCCCAATCTACTATCGACCATTGCGTTGTTCTGTACAGGTCATACCCATTTTCCCAGAAAACAATTCATTAATATTTCTGCTGCTATTGTATGTTTAGCCTTTCATTAGAATTAGTATAATGTACACATGCTGAGCAGGTGAGGGCAGTTTATATTACTATCTGGGTAGTAGTTTGATCATACGTATGTGGAGATCAGTTAATTTTAGGGAAGGTAGCAATGTATTCTGATAGCTGTAGTAATGGATACATTATATTCGAGTGGGTAGAGGGTAGAATTTATAAATTGGGGGGTCAGAAAAGTATTCTGATAGATGTTGTTAGTAATGTGTAATTTCTTTTATAGTACAGCAATCATTTTATTGTGTTATTATACAAATATTTGTAAATAAAAAATGCAAATACATTAATTTACAGTTTTTTAAATTACTGTTGTGCATGATATATACACACACATATATATGTATATATATATTTATATTCAATTCAACTTAATGCTATTTAATTATTCAATTATTTAAAAGCAATCATAAATGCAACCGTGAGTCACACAGTGGCTCATATAAGGTTTTTTGACCCAGGGGATATCCATATTGGTTAACAGATGGAGGGATTCAAATAATTCCGACCAACTGATCATTATAGCAACAGATTGAGATCTAGAGCATTAACGGAGCAACCTTGATTAGATTGTATGCATGAGGGATACCCAGGGCCCGATTCACAGAATGAACTTAAGACTAAATCCTAAACTTACTACTATTTGGTATTCACAGAATGCACTTACTACTTTTGGGAGTCACAGAATGAACTTACTACTTTCGGTATTCACAGAATAGATTTAGGACTACTAACTTTACGGAGTTTCTGGCCCGGAGGCGGAGCTTCTGGCTTGGGGGCGGAGCTTGTGGCCCGGAGGCGGAGCTTGCGGCCCAGAGGTGGAGATTTCAGCCATGGCTAAATCTCCACCTCTGAGCCGGAAGCTCCGCCTTCAAGCCACAAGTGCCGCCTCTGGTCCGGAAGCTCCACCTCCGGCCTGCAAGCTCCGCCCCCACGCTGGAAGCTCCGCCTCTGGGCCGGAAACTCCGCCTCCGGGCCGGAATTTCCGGCCTGAGTGCAGACGTAAAGTTAGTAGTTTTAAATCTATTCAGTGAATACCGAAAGTAGTAAGTTCATTCTGTGAATCTCGAAAGTAGTAAGTTCACTCTGTGAATCCAGAAAGTAGTAAGTGCATTCTGTGAATACCAAATAGTAGTAAGTTTAGGATTTAGTCTTAAGTTCATTCTGTGAATCGGGTCCAGAGTTCTTTGTGCATAAAAAAGTGCAGGATCGATGGAGGGAGGCCTAGCAACCGCCGACAAAAGTGATTCTCCTCAACCTGTAGTTTACCATCATCATGGAGGCCCCACTCAGCAGCATCATCGATTAAAACAGGTAAATGTTTTGCTCATAATGTTATGTGGTCTCCCAGGCCCAGGCAAGAACACCTCCATTTTACATGCTTACTATTAAAGTCTTTCTTGAATGTTGACACTAGACACACATTTGCTTGTGTGCTTTTATGTGATAATATTCTCTAAAATGGCTTTGTTTATATTTACATTTCTCCGTAGGTATAAATCAGAGCCTTGACCATTCTGTATGAGGGCTAAGTTCACTGCACAAAATGCTGATGTTATTGTCCGCTCAGCAACAGCACTGTAAAGATAAAATCAAAAATGGCATCCTCACTGGGGCTTAGGAATGGTAACATGGGCGAAGTTTATCATATGAACAACATCACTCCATGGTTGAGGGGGACCATTTTGCTTATACTGCTGAGGTCGCCCCATGCAGGAATTCCGGACCTACTGAATCCTATTTACCTCCTGAGAGGGATGGTGCCCAGCTCTGCACCAAGACGGTCCCCCAGATAACTGAGTGATTGGGGATTTAGATCACCCAAAGGAATACTGGAAGATTAACCTATCCTAAGCAAATTAGGAGTGCGAAGTCAGAACATAATTATCTAAGCATATCGTCCATATGACAGCACAATGGTTGAACTGCTCATTTTCTTTACCAATCATGTGATACTGATTACTCATTTTTTTTCTTTCCATTCATTAGTGTAGCACACATATTTTACACAAAAATCTTATTACTTCAATAAATGTTTGAAATGCCATTTGAGTATTTCTTGTTTCTCCCTTTGGCCATAGAATAGAAAGATGATTTATATAGCGCAATAGTTACCCTGAGGCATCCTGGCGCTGACAGATCATGTGGGCAGGCAGAGTGGGCAAGGCCTAGATGGAGGTTGAGAAGAGCAGTGTCTTTAGTGATTTTCTTTTGTGTTGACATTTTTTATTAAAATTTTCAGATGAAAATACGAATACAAATGTAGTAATAAATCAGAATAATATTATGATAAATGGAAGAAAATACAAATGAGAAGAGAACTCACATAAGGCATAACAAATATGAGGACACAAAATTAACATATATTCCATAATCCTATATGTGGTAAGAATAGGAAGAATATAGGTAAATTATACTATAGAGGAAAAGATAAAGAAAAGAAAGAAAAAAAGAAAAGCAAAGAGAGGAAAAGAGAAAGAAAGAAGGAAAAGAAAAGAAAGGAAGAGATTACCAGAGTAACAAGAACAGATAAGAAAAGAAGTGGAACAAAGGAAGGGGAAAAGGCATCAATAGTAAAGTAACAGGGAGGGGATCATAGAGAGAATAGAGTTAAGCAGAAACAGTGTGTGTAGAAGAAGAAGGAGTAGGAACAGAGTCATCGTCCACAGTGGTTTCCAGGAAAGGGGACCAAATTTGGAGAAAAATGAAAGCCTGATCTTGTAAATTATAAATTGTGCGTTCATGGAAAGCTGTTTGCGTCATTGCCACCAACCACTCTTCCTGAGAAGGAGCCGAGGGGGATTTCCAGTGACGTAGTATACAGATTTTTGCCGTAGCAAAAGCAGTATGAAGAAGACGAATTTGCGGTTTAGAAAGTTTTTTTCTTTCCATTCATTAATGTAGCACACATATTTTACACAAAAATCTTATTACTTCAATAAATGTTTGAAATGCCCATTTGAGTATTTCTTGTTTCTCCCTTTGGCCATAGAATAGAAAGACGATTTATATTGCGCAATAGTTACCCTGAGGCATCCTAGCGCTGACAGATCATGTGGGCAGGCAGAGTGGGCAAGGCCTAGATGGAGGTTGAGAAGAGCAGTGTCTTTAGTGATTTTCGAAACGCCAGCAGGTTAGGTTCTGCACGTAGGTGGAGGGGGAGGGAGTTCCACATCCTGGACCCATTGTACGAGAACGCACGGCCTCCGCATCTGGCTTTCCTGATCCTAAGGACCATCAGTAAAGATGAGGTTGATGATCTGAGCTGCCTGGCAGCAGAATATGGGGATGCCAGGGACCGATTAAGGGGAGGACCAGCTTCCCAGATTGCCCGGTGAATGGTGCACAAAGATTTGAATTCAATTCTTCGTCTGACTGGCAGCCAATTTAGGCTCCTCAGTCCGTCTCTAACTAATGTTCGACGAGAGATTTAGAGCAGAGTCCGGGCAGCGCAGTTCTGTACGATCTGCATGTGTTCAGGGTCAACTGGGGGCACCCATATACAAAGCGTTTCCAAAGTCCAGCCTGGACAGGATAAGTCCCTGGATCATGATCTTCCTGGCCTCAAATGGTAGCACGGGGAAAATCTTCCGTAGGGCCCGTAGCAAGCCAAAGCAGGTTGCTGACAATTTAGAGGCTTGGGCGTTGAAGTTGAGAGCTTTGTCAAGCCAGACACCCAGGCTTTTAATTTTGTCTTTGTGCATCGGGGGCGGTCCTAAAGAGGGGGGCCAAAGACGTTTGAGGGCTAGAGGTGAAGGGTTGCCCAGGAGCATTAGCTCGGTCTTGTCACTGTTTATTTTCAGATATGACGTGGTCATCCAGTTGGATACCTCCTCCAGGCATGATATCAGATTCCCGGGGTTGGACTCCAGCTGGTTGAGGGACACCACCAGCTGTGTGTCGTCTGCATAAGTAACGATTCGTACTCCAAATGGGCAGACGACACATGCGAGTGGTTCCATGTAAACATTAAACAGTGTTGGGCTTAATGCGGTGGCTGAGGAACACCACAGACCAGAGGTTTTCTTGGTGAGGTGTTGTCACCCTCAAATACTTGGAAGGATCGGCCAGAAATGAAGGATTCTAACCAGGATTTGGCCACTCCCAACACTCCGATGTTTGATAGTCATGTTAGTAGTGTACTATGGTGGACAGTGTCGAAGGCGGCACTTAGGTCAAGGAGGATTATGGCCGCTGAGCCACCCCTGTCCATGATCATCCGTGCCTCCTCCGTAACTGCCAACAAGGCGGTTTCGGTCCCATGCTTGGGCCGAAAACCTGTCTGTGAGTCATCGAGCAGGTGGTTAGCTTCAATGTACTCCATGAGGACTGAATTAACATGTTTTTCTAACACCTTACTAGCCCAGGGGAGAAGTGAGATTGGGCGATAGTTTTTGGGGTCGGTGTGGTCAAGGCTAGGTTTTTTTATGAGCGCCTTGCCCATCGCCTGTTAGTGAGTTACTAACTAAAGGGCCTGATCTGTTTCCACGATTTCTCACAATATTCCTTTCCGAGAACCTTGTAGTGTAATGAGTTTGTTTGATTGTCCTACCTATGTAATTGAGATGGATTTTATTATGTTTTGAAAAATTATTTTATATTAATTGTTCATTTGCACATGTTTTTAACATATTATGTGATGTTGGAATAAAAAAAAAAATATTTTTTAATAAGTGCTTTAGCATCCCGAGTGGAATTTTAACGTAATACTGTGCGAATGCCGCTTGTGGTGAACACTTCAGTGATTTAGATGTGCAATACCTCCAAGGGGAATCATTATTTTTAACCTTACATTTTTCGGTGCTTTGACCCTTTAGTATGTTTGAGCCCCTCTTCTTGCTTTCAAGGTTTGTGTATTACTTCCAGACAGTGAGCAAAAGGGGCAAAAGGGGTTGGCAGAATGGGTTGACTCTGACTTGAAAGCAGTTGAGATGTCATCTACTATGCTTAGACATCACAAATACAATGGCTCACCCCACTAACAAAGTGTTTCACACTAGTGTTTTTTGTTGCCCCATACAAGCTGGGTCCAGGGCAGGGAGGCTGGAAATTCCAGACACCTTAGTAGCGGGAGGACTCCAGAAGCTTCTCCCACTTCTTTACAGTGGTAGTATCAAAACTATGGAACTCCCTTCCCGTTAGCCTCCGTCTCATTGACATCGAATCTCAATTCAGGGGCAAACTTAGGACTCTCCTGTTCTCAGGCTGTTAAATCTCTTCTCCCCCTGGATCCGCATTCCTCAGCGCCGGGACACCCCAGTTGGGGGTAGCTGTGCGCTTAATAAATGTCAATAATAATAATAATAATAATAATAACTTCAAAGTGGCCACCATATATAAATAGTGAATCCCCAGATCAAACTTATCAGTACACTTCTGGATCTGTGTAAGGCACAGAAGAAGGACTGCTGTGCTGCTGTGCTGCAATAAGGACTGTTCTGCTGCCATGCTACTCTGCTGCCCTGCTGCCTGAGTGAGAAGTTCCTGGACCTGCACCTTGAACCCGGGACCATAAGAGTGATTCCAAGTGCTTGTTGGCTGGCCTCCTGAGCAGAGCCTCAGGGACAGAAAAGGCTCCAAAAATCTTGCACCTGAACTCTGCCTTCAGTGAGTCCTAACTCCCAAATGGTGACCTTTCAATCCTGGACCACTGGAAGTGGGGCTAAAGGCGCTCTGCCAGCCCATCTGTGGTCTCATCAGAACCGAGGCCATGCAACACAAACCCATTGCAGGGCCTTGCATCACCACATCGGAACTGACCCAGGGCAATGCAGCTTCAACGCAAGCCTGCATCGCAGCCTGAAAAGCAAATCGGAATCTCAGCTGTGCAGCGCAGATCTTGCACGCCCCATCGGAAATAATGCAGTGTTCTGCAGCCTCAATGCAAGCCTGGATCACAGCCCTCACAGCTCATCAGAACATCTTCTGCACATTGCATCTTTGACACAGACCTCACATCACTTCTCTGGACTGCCACTGCATCCCGCAACTCTCCACAACCAGGATTTAAGGTACAAGTCTCAGAGGGACTAGCTTGCTCCCTATATCTGACCCGCACTACATGGCAGTTGGCCTGAACTTGTGAATTTGTCACAGTCTGGAGTGACCAGATATCCACAGTTGACGCTTTTCGCTTCTAAAGCACTATCTTCACCTAAAGCTTTAAAACTGCATATCTTCAGTTCTACTGGTTGGATTTTTGTTTATGTGGTATCGAATAATTTATTAAAATGTACTCTAATTTTCAAAATTGGTTTGGGAACTCGTGTTGTGTTTTTTTACTTTATTACTTTTTGTGTGCTGAAGAAGTACTTTACACATTGTGTCTAAGTTAAGACTGACTGCTTGTGTGCAAAGCTGCCAAAGGGATAAGCTCAGGTTAATTTAGTGGCTTTAGTGATTCATCATGATAGGTTTTGTAGCTGTTGCTTCATTAAGGTTTTCACCCCACTCAACCAACAACCAAATTTCTCACAGGAGTAAAAGAAGAGCCCAAGGCTAATTGGACTCCTGTTAAAAAAATTGAGTGGCAGGGTATTGTCACAAATTTGGCGTGCCATCACTTCAAACGTCAATGTAGCATCTTGGCACCCTCAGACAGTAGACAATGGTAAGAAAAAATGTTAAGATCTAAAGTGATGAGTATGTCAACCAATTTCCAAACACAGTGGGTATTCCCTCAGAACTGGAGGAGGTCTACCATTATCTACATCTCCAGTCCTGAGGGGACTGAAGGTGGTGTGGAATTCAGAGGGGTGGAAGAACCAGGTAATGCACTTTTATGTGTACATTTTACGATAATATAGCATCCATATGTCATTATTCTAATATAACCATCATTTTCAGCTTGATATATTTTATTTTTTCAATGCTTCTGTTTTGCTGTAATGCACCTACAGTAAAATCATGTTTTAAATCTTAATGTGCCAATTGATTTGGGAAATTGTTTTAAGAAAACATTTTCTATAATGTGTTTTTTTAATTTAAGTACAAAATATTAAGTGCTTTTAGTACAAGTAAAAGCACGATTAAAATTATAGTATGGGGTTTGTAAGGGGTAATTTTGTACTGGATTGCACTTTAGCAGTGAGTGTAAATATGATGTAGTTGAGATTCGTTTTGTAATGTCTGAATGCCCTCATGAGAGCAGGCAGGTTGCTGTCTGTTTGCTTCATCATTTGGAAGTGGGTGGTTTATCTATTGTTAGTAGATAAATATGTAGTCAACCATGGCCAGACTTTGGTGCAGAGATACTGAGGAACAGATATATAAAATTCAGGCTGGTATCTCCGCACAAAAGATCAGTCTTTACAAGGTTTTTTACATAAAATGTGACCAAATTGCCTGGAGTTGCTAGGTGCTTTACCAGGGCATGATTGTGCCAGTCATGAGGGGTTATGGTGTGCTCCCCCTGAACTGATTCCTATGGTATGTGGGGGCCAGGTAATGTTGATGTCCCAGCCTTTACCCTAAAGCATTACTCATTGATCTGGTGTACTTCGGATTTCTTGTGTTTTAACTTTTTAAAACTTTGATTATTGGTCTGGACACAGTTGCGATGGTGTCTTGCGTTATTTCACGCGACACTATTGTTCTGAGTGAATTAACCTAACTCATAACGTGGGACTTTATATCAGAACTTGTTGAAATTTTAACAAATAAAATGGCCAAGTTGCATTTATGATAAAATGCGCATGTATATATATATATATATATATATATATATATATATATATATATATATATATTCAAAAATAGGAAATCCACGCTCATAAAGAAGGAAATCATCCGGCACTCGGAAGAAGGTATTTTTATTTTCAGGCTTAATTCAAGGTTCACATCAACGCGTTTCGGGAGTCAAGCTCCCTTGATATATATATATATATTTTCAAACAAATGCCCGATACCTTCGGCATTTCATTCCTGCTTTCCGCCGTGTTCTTCAGTTATTACTGCCTGATGCGTTTCGATGCGATTTGCATCTCATCAGAGGCTGGCTTCTCGCTATCCAGGAGAAGAGGCTCTCTTTTATTTCTATTTATAAGCACGCTTCATTAGTTCAATGTTCTGTGTTGCATGCTGGGAATTATGGTTCCACATAGAGTGCCGTATTATTTTCCCTAAGTGGGTTTCTGCTGGAATAGAACTATTAAAAGCTGTTATTTCCTTTGTAGGATAAGAGACACATTGGAGAGACAACGTACTTCGGTCTTTCAGCGCTGAATGCCATGAGGCAGTCTTGTGGCGCAGCCTCTCTGTTTCCCATCATACAGATGGTCCTTCTTTTATTAGAAATGGTGTTCCCCCACGACGTGGGCCGCCGTTGGTAATTTTCTCAAACAATTGCCCGAAAGCTATTTCGGGAGGGCACTCTGCTGAAAGTCCACCCTTCGGCTTTTAATTCCTGCTTTCCGCCGTGTTCTTCAGCTATTACTGCCTGACGCGTTTCGATGCGATTTGCATCTCATCAGAGGCTGGCCTCTCGCTATTGAGAAGAAGAGGCTCTCTTTTATTTCTATTTATAAGCACGCTTAATTAGTTCAATGTTCTGTGTTGCATGCTGAGAATTGTGGTTCCACAAAGAGCGCCGTATTATTTTCCCTAAGTGGGTTTCTGCTGGAATAGCACTATTAAAAGCTGTTATTTCCTTTGTAGGATAAGAGACACATTGGAGAGACAACGTACTTCGGTCTTTCAGCGCTGAATGCCATGAGGCAGTCTCGTGGCGCAGCCTCTCTGTTTCCCATTATACTGATGGTCCTTCTTTTATTAGAGATGCTGCTCCCCCCACGACGTGGGCCGCCATTGGTAATTTTCTCAAACAAATGCCCGAAAACTATTTCGGGAGGGCACTCTGCTGAAAGTCCACCCTTCGGCTTTTCATTCCTGCTTTCCGCCGTGTTCTTCAGTTATTACTGCCTGACGCGTTTTGATGCGATTTGCATCTCATCAGAGGCTGGCTTCTAGCTATCCAGAAGAAGAGGCTCCCTTTTATTTCTATTTATAAGCATGCTTGATTAGTTCAATGTTCTGTGTTGCATGCTGGGAATTGTGGTTCCACAAAGAGTGCCGTATTATTTTCCCTATGTGGGTTTCTGCTGGACTAGCACTATTAAAAGCTGTTATTTCCTTTGTAGGATAAGAGACACATTGTAGAGACAACGTACTTCGGTCTTTCAGTGCTGAATGCCATGAGGTAATCTCATGACGCAGCCTCTCTGTTTCCCATCATAGTTGTGATGTGATGTGATGTGAAAGGCATTTATAAAGCGCAGTTCTTGGCGCTGAAGCAAAAGGACAGTAGGCAGCTTCCTGGGCAGTGCGAGGGAGAAGAAAGCAATGGCAAGGGTGAAAACGAAGAGGAGTATGAGGGACCGGGAAAAGGAGGATCATTTTAATTTTAATTGTACGCAGAGCGAAATAGGTGAGTTTTGAGGAGGGATCTAAAGTGGGTGTAGAGCGAAGCCGACCTTATGTCCAAGGCAAGGGCGTTCCAGAGAGATGGAGCTAGAAAAGAGAATCTTAAGCCACCCCATTTCTTACGCTTGACTCTGGGGATTTTGAGAAGAGCCAGGTGAGCCAAGCGCAGATTGCGGAAGGGGACATAAGGATGAATGAGGGAGGAGATGAACGTAGGACCTAGGCCACCCAGAGATTTAAAGACAAGGCAGCCTAGCTTGAATTTGCAGCGTTCAGAGACAGGGAGCCAGTGCAGGGATTTTAGCAAAGGGCGGATGTGGTGGTGCCTCGGTTGATGGAAGATGAGGCGAGCCACCTGGTTCTGAACAAGCTGCAAACGTTTGAGTTGGTAGTCAGGGATGCCTACGTACAAGGAGTTGGCCTAGTCAATTCTGGAGACGACTAACGCCAAGAGGGCCAAGGTGAGAGCTTCGGTGGTGAGGAAACGTGCGATTTTCCGGGTTTTGCGCAGTTGGAAGAAGCAAGAGGAGACAGTGGCATTTATCTGGGGTTTCATCGAGAGATCTTTACTGATGATAACCCCCAGACATTTGGCCAAATCAGTTGGGCGGGGGGGAAGGCCCAACTGATTCGGTTATGCTCCTTCTTTTATTAAAGATGGTGCTCCCCCCACGACGTTGGCCGCCGTTGGTAATTTTCTCAAACAAATGCCCGAAAGCTATTTCGGGAGGGCACTCTGCTGAAAGTCCAGTACTTACTGCGCTGCTGTACCTGTGATTAAATGCTTTTCTCCAGTAATGGGCCTCATGTTGTTTCTGAAGGAAATTCATGGATGTGCCTGGAGGCAGTGTTTTTGGATTATATATATATATATGACAATCTTTGTACATTTTATTTTGAAATATAGCTATTATACAGTTTAGGCCATACATTTCCGATGTATTTTCCAAACATATGTCTATAACCGAATCAAACACATGGAAGCTATGCTTGAAATTTATTAGCATGTTTCTAAGGTGGTTAACCACTGTATTTTAATTTAAAAAGTGAACACTTATTTTTGTTGAGGTGGAAACTGGAGAAGTTGATCCAGACGTCCTCCAAAAGCCATGCATGATTACATGCAGGAAGACTACGGCCTAGGAGATCATTGACACCGATTAGTCACACCAGCACTTCGACAAGAGCCATCACCACTTGCACAATATCTGATGTCTCGCTGGGGTTCCCAGAGGAGCCCTCCACTACCAACACTCTGAAAGTCATGATATAAATGGCGGGGATGGAGATTGATTTCCTATCTCTACAGAGCACATAGAGATGATCTGCCAGGAGAGACTTTTAGAATCCAGCAGAGGTTGGATTTACAATTAGACAAACCTCTCACATAGGGTGACTGGAGAAAGGTTCATGAAGGGGGAGAGAGGATCAGCACCAAGGCACGATTCAAACTCCTTCAATATAACTTAGTACATCAAGTATACCTAACCCAGCACACGCTCAACATAATCTACTCATCCTGTGCGGGTGAATGCCCCAGGTGTAAGCAGCATGGGGCAGATTTCCTTCAAATGAGATGGTAATGCTTGTCACTGTTTCCCTTTTGGGAGAGAGTGTTTGCATGTTCTGTCGAGATTTTACACGTACCTCCTGGATGTACGAATGATGTGAGCCATTCATCTCCTTTTAGTGAGGTAAACGGACCGTTTGTTGCCCCCCCGCGATATAGCGTGTCTAGGACATTGACCGGACGTGTTAACATCTGCCCCAAACTGGAATCACCCAGAGCGATAGTATTCTTGACTATGTTATATATCTCTATAGGTTAAAACCGCTAACCTTGGTGAGTCCAGCCTGCATGCTTCAGACATCTATGATCGCCTGAGTGCTCTGACCTCCGTGACGATATTTTATGAAAGAAATTGGATTATACGCCGGAATGTCTTTAAATACTGGTATGTCGCCCTTCTGGCTTTCTAGTTGGGGAGGGCGCCATACCTTGCCTCGTTTTGAGCGCTTACCGTGAGTCATACCCTGACCGACTCTCATGCATTTTACTTGCCCCTAACAGATTTATGTTACCGAAGACACCAGACCGCTAACCTTTGACCCATCGGTCCGTCAGTGAAAGCAATTCATCGGGCATTTTTTCGATAGACTTCCAGACGAACTTATTGAATACCTGTATATTTATGTCTATCTAAAATCTTCCTGGTAAGTCTGATAAAAACATGCGGCCCCCGTAACTCAGCACCTCCTTAGATCTAATATATGGCCCTACCGCGGCATCAGGGTGGGGGTATGCTTCCGAGATCATAGAGATCTCAGCATTTTGCTGCGTCTAATACACATCTGAGCCTGTCTTGTATTTCACCTGTCTAAACAGAACTTTGTGATTGAAGACATCAGACCGATCGGTTCTGTACTGAAAGGAAACTATCTGGTGCGTCTCCTGTAGATGCCCGGACAAACTGACTGAGTACCATAGCCTATATTCGTCCCAAATCCATACTAGTAAGTTTTGACTATAACCTGTGGCTCTTTGAAATCTAGCACCTCCCTAGGCACAAGGTATGGCCCCATTTGGTCTCTGGGTTTGGGCTAGCGCCATAGATTATTCCGAGTTCAGCGTTTTGCTGCCCCCTACTTGCCACGTAGTATGTCTCCTAAGTATGTGGCACGCCATATATATCTATGAGTAGAAATCAGCTGAGATGTTGGTCAGTTGTCTCTCATATTGTGTTTGTCTGGTTTCTTTAAATTGTTTAACATATTTTATTATTTTCCTTATGTCATGTTTCACTGATACTAATGTGCATCTTTATATGTCGTTTTGATCTTGAACTGTTCCCACTAGGTCTTGAGTTATTGTCCCTATGATAGTTTAATATATAAATAGGTATCCTAGAACATGGAACTTCCCAAAAAGTCTCTTATATGTAAGATGTGAGATAAACAATGACCTATTTATTTAATAGTCCTATAGTTTTAGAGATCGCTTTTCACACATACCATTGATATATGTGTATATATACTTTTTATTCACAGATGTTTTTTCCCACTCCGTGTTACATCATCGCCCAGACGAAGGTGTGGCCCCTACCAGGCCGGACAACAAAACCCGCGTTGGCGTTTATTTTGTGGGCAACAGGATTGTTCTTTCCATCTCCAATACAACTTGTGTTCCCTGCCCCTACCTTTGCCCTGTTGGATGATATATTTGCCATCTGGTCACCTATTCATCCTCTGGCATTAATGTAATATTGTGATTATATGTGGAGTTCCGAATGAGATTTGCTGTATGTGTTTTGAATGAAGAATGTGTCTTTATGAGTGTGAGATTGAACGGTTGGTGTGGGACTGTATACGTTGACAATTTCAAGTATGTGTTTTATCTAATGTTTATACAATGAAATGATTCTAATGTTTATTTAATGAAATGGTGCATACATTTTTGTAGCACCTTTGCACTCAATCTTGAACTTCAAAAAAAGGGGAAAAAAATGAAAAATAAATAATAAAAATAAGTGTTTATATATCATGGTTTCTGCTCCGTGACCTGTTTTTGGGTTGTTCCGTTTTCTTGACCAATATCAAGGACCCTTTATAGGGCCATATATACAAAATGTAGGCAGGGTTCTCCTCTGTTCCCTTGAATGTTTGCGGGAGGTCACAGGCTGGTGTATCACCTTCCCCTTGAGATGTGTTTATCTTTAGGCTGGCTCTAGCCAGCAGGCAGGTTGTTATAGCATGGATGAATCCCTGGCTCCCAAAGTATACAGACTAGATATGGGATGTGTGCAAGTGGGTGCCTGCGGAGTCGGTGAAAATGAAATTAGGCTGGAAGGATGGTAAAGTTGAGGAAGACCTCATGGCATGGGCCTCTATGTTGATAGCTATTCAGGGAGATCAAACACCTACACCGTAGACGGCCCGAATGAGGAGGCCCCTGATAGTAGAGAATAAAGGACGGAATGTTGCCTAGGACACAAGAGAGCTTTCACATATTGATGAAATGTGTATGAGAAGAACTTGTACTCTGAACTGAAACTGACATAAAGGGGGAAGGTGGGGAGGGAAGGTAACTTCAGAAAGTTGTTGGTTATGTTATATTGAATTAGACCCTGTGAGAGCCAAAGATGAATGTAAATGATAATTGTTATAAATGACACTCATTGATACAGATGTAATGTGGTTATCAAAATGCCATTAAAAATGTATTAAAAAAAATTAAAATATGTGGTGTCTCAGCCATATTTAAGACACCTGACATGTGTTCGTCTAATTAACAGTCTACTTCCTCGTGAGTGTATTCACAGAACACAAACAACATTAACTTAAACGGTCACCACATCTCATTCAACAATCACTACTGTGAAAGTACAAAACACATCTGCTCCTACAGGGACATCTGTTACTATTATTCCATGCAATAGCAATGTTCCTGCTGTTTCAACCATATCTCAGGTGGATGAGGTTAACCGGATGCGTCGGAGGGGAAGAGAGTGAGAATGCAAAAAACAATCCTGTTGTAGAGTCAGGAGCAGATACTGATGCTAATGATGAACACCAACAAACAATTGAGGCTCAGGCAGCTTAAGAAGGCAGGAAAACAAAAGTAACTTGAAACACACATCAAGGAAAATTACTAAAATGCAGAAGAATACGTCTACATTGATACAAAATTCAAGAGAATCCACACCTGCTATTGTAGATATTGGCGATAGACTGTCAACAATAAATGACAATATATCTAACTTGGTGCATATGCAACAGCACCAGTATAGTCAGCTATAAGACAGCCCACTTAGATGTGCAGAGAATTGACACTGTCACAACGCCAATTCATGTTAGACATGGGTGAGTTGGGAGCTAATTATAAGGCATTACAGAGAATGACAAATGTAGCACAACTTAAGCAGCCAGGTTGCACCAGCAGTAACTGCTTTGTTGTTTGCAATTGAACACATACCATAGAGCATACGTAGGCAATCTTTTGCTTCACAGAAACCTCTACGATCAAGCAGTGAGACCAGCCACCTCCTGCCATTCTCCCTTGCTGCTCAAGCACAACCTCCCATCAGCCTTTTCCAATCGGGCCTCTAAGAAGGTCTGTCCGTTTTGCCCATCCATTACAGGGAGTACAGACCACTGGTAAAAAGAGTTTGTCATAAGATTTGTTTGGGTTTTAACATGTGAGAGTGAAGGAGTACATGGGGGGTAATAAAATACAAAATATGTTTTTAGGTACAAATGAGTACACGTTTAATTTTGACAAAATATATGCTTTTCAAATTGGTATGTGTAGATTTTAAAACATCACTATCATAGCCTATTCTGAATCAGAGGGTAGTTGGACATGTGCCTGTGGCAAGCAATATCTTAACTTTGCTGCTTGGCAACTAAATGTAGCCGCATACATAACTGTAAGTAAATATTTGCATATTTGCCAACGCATCACTTCACCCTAATAGCACGTCCATCTGACTGCAAATAAAGGGAACGAGCAGGAGCTCCATTGCGATTAAAGCATGTTCATTTATCTAAAGTGCAGCAAAACAGTCCAATGCATTTTAGAGCCACCAGCTCCATGGTCAAGCATCAGCTGGTGGCTCCAAAATGCATAGGGCCCTTTATTTGCGGTCGGATGGAAGTGCTATGAGGGTGAACTGGTGCGTTGGTATGTAGAAGGGGTTAGGTACCCTGCAGTGAGCTCACTGCTAGCAAAATGAATATAAATATATATACATATATATATGTATATATATATATATATTCAGCTCCAGCTTTCTATTCCGATCCTTTAGAAAAAGAGTTCAGCACTCGCGGGGGGGTGGATTAGTTTCCAATCTTTATTCCTCACAAAACAGACGTGTTTCGAATCGCCTTCGTCAGTGTTTACAGCACGACACTGCGAGGGGCCATTTTAACTCAATTACGTCATAAACCATTGATCTAGAAAGGAGACTATCGCACGAGCCATTTATTAACAGTGTGTCCTAGTTCCAACTATACATATATATATACAGATATCTATGTACAAATTTACATTTACTGTACATATTTACATGTCTATAGAGGACGAATCACGCAATATCTTATGCATAGTGTAACCTTCAGCCCTTGGATCAAGCCATGGATCGACATAGCCACCGTACAATTCTTGTATATCCAATAATATTCTTGTGCCAAGAAACGGTGGAATGAGCAGCATTTAAATTTAAACACCATGTATATCTTCCATTTTCAATCAAGCCGTGGATTGGCATAGCCGCCAGATACATGCCTCACATTGGCAAGTTATGGCAGAATATTTGCTCAAGAGATTCTAAGGTGCAATACTTGATTATCAAATACACTAAAAAGTCTCCTACTCTAGAATAATGTGGATTCTAGGTGGTTCAAATGTAGGATATGTGCAAACCTCTTGCCTTTCCTATTTACCCAGATGTATTGCCAATTGCTCTCCTTTGTTTAAACCTTTTGGCACCTTGCACTGTAGGTCTATGATATAACGGGACTCCAGTCTCCGCAACCTCAGAATCCTTTCCCCCTCCTCTCGGATCTGGCAATACACAATATATGGCAAAATAATTCAACAGCTCAATGTTGCTCTCATGTTTCAAGGCAAAATGTCTAGCTACCGGGTAATTGAAATCTTTATTTGCGATGGCTCGCTGGTGTTCAAGAATCCTAATTTTAACACTATGTACAGTGCTGCCGATGTATCGCAGCCCACAGGGACATGTGAGGCAATACACAGCATGTGTTGTGTGGCAGGTGAGAAATGTATTGATAGTTTTTTCTTTCTTTAGACCTGGAATTCGATATGACAGTACTCTTCTACTTTTCACACAGGCTTTACATTTCCCGCAGGGGAAGAAACCTCTCATGTCCTTTACTCCGTCGGTTTTCTCTGGGATTTTCAGTAGGTTACTATGGACCAGCCGGTCCCGTAACGATCTTGCCTTTTTAAATGTGATAAGGGGAGCCTTAGGTATATCATTACCCATGATCGTATCAGCCTTGAGGATGTGCCAACTATTTCTCAGAATTTGTCTTAAGGTATTGGCATCATCCGAATAAGTTGTTAATAATCTGAATTTCCCTCTATCTTTCTCTGCTCCTACCTTTTTGTTCTTATCAATTTTTAACAATTCACTTCTGGGGATCTTTTTGACCTTCTCTAACGTGGTATTCAGAAGTTCCACATTGTACCCTCTGGTCCTGAACCTTGTAATACTAACCTTTGCAGCCACCATAAAATCACAATCTCTCGAACAGTTTCTTTTCAGCCAAAGTAACTCGCTATACGGAATGCTCTTTATCAGCTTTGGTGGATGATTACTGCTAGCCTGAAGTATAGAGTTTCCGGCTGTTATTTTTCTATATAGTTCTGTCTCCAATTTCCCATCTTTCCCAAACACTCTTAGATCAAGGTAATTTACTACCTGAGTGCTTATTTCAGAAGTGAATCTGAGATTTATCTCATTTTCGTTCAGATGTTCCACAAATTCCTCTGCCGAGGCTAGCAGCCGCCTCCAAACCAGGAGGAGGTTGTCTATGTACTTGTATCAGACGACGATATTTTCTACCCATGTGGCGCTCTTTGGGTCTTTGAGTACCTGCTCCTCCCACCAACCAACGAACAAGTTCACATAGCTGGGGGCGAAGAAGGTACCCATCACCGTCCCAGACATTTGCCTGTACAGATCACCCTTGAATAAGAAAATGTTGTTGGTTAGACAAAACGTTATAAATTCAATGAGTATTACGCTATGTTCAGAGTACTTTAAAGGTCTTTTGTTCAAAAAGTGCTTGACAGCTGTTATTCCATGTTCATGATTAATACATGTGTATAGGCTGGCGATGTCCAATGCCATCAGAATATATGTGGGTTCCCACACAAGATAACTAAGCTTGTTGATAATATCTTTTGTATCTCTGACATATGAGTTCAATTGTGTGACCCAAGGAAACAGAAAGTGATCCACATATATCGATAGGTTCTCCGCAACTGTTCCCATCGACGACACAATGGGTCTACCCGGTGGGTTCTTGTCATCTTTGTGAATCTTCGGCAATTGATAGAACGTTGGTATAACAGGATTGTTCTTTTTAAGAAATAGATACTCTTCTGTATCCAGCAGCAATTTTTTTATGCCATTTTTTGATGAGGGCTTGTTGGGTTGTGATACTCTCATTGTAGTTTCTCATATTCATTTGTTGTAGAATTTATTGTCGTTTAATTGTCTTAACGCCTCCTGACGATACTGCTCCCTAGTTAAAAGAACAATGTTGCCACGTTTGCCCGATGGCTTGCAGACAATGTCATGATTCATTTCAAATTCCTTCAATATCATTCTTTGTTCTTTTGAGATATTCTGTCTTTTCATCTACACAGCTTCATAATTTATACGAATTTTGATCAAGTCTTTGATCACAGCCTCTGAGAATGCATCAATCGCATCATACGGCATCTGCGGTGTGAATTGTGATGCTGGTTTGAAGCTGGTCGATGGTGCTTCTAATTCCGTTCCAATTCCTCTTATCCTTTGAGTCAATGTACGTTCATAATTGTCATCTTTTTCCGTTCTCAAAATTTCAAGGATCTCCAACATAGACAAATCATCAGTCGTTATAATGTCTGTCTCTCTTAATTTTAGTTCCCTGGATTCTTTCGCTGTGGGTTTGATCTTGAAAAATGTGTCCAATTTCAACTTTCGCACAAGTTAAAAAATGTCGATCCAGGTTTGCGTGAACTCCATTTTCTCATCCGGACAGAAGGTCAGACCTAATTTTAGGGTTGATTCTTCCAATGGTGTCAATGTCCTTTTAGTCAAATTTACAATGGTCAAGTTTTCACTATCCGCTACAACCTCCCTCCTCTCTTGCTCCGTGTTACTCTTGGAGCCACTGTTCCTCTTCCCTTTCCCCTTCCAACCTCCTTTTCTTGTTCTCCTATGGATTCCGGAGGCTTGCTCTTTCCTCCCCTCAACCACGATTGATGTATCAGGTTGAATTCCATGTGAAAAGGGGTTCTCGGGTTGTCATTCGAGGTAGTCGGGGTTTCGACTCCTGAGTTTTCATTCTCAGTGACCTCTGATTCTGAGGTTTCCACTCTCACAGGTGGTGCAGTGACCTTCTTTTTATTCATTTCTTTTCTTGGGGCATCGATTTTTTTTGCAAAAGTCAATACCCTCCCTTGGAGGTAATCCCTTTCATCTCTTTGGAATTTCTCTTGCTTCCGCTGCTGTATTTTCGTTTCATATTTTTTCAAGCATTTTTTCATTGCATCTCTCAACTGTTCTCTTTTGTTTTTATCCGTATCTTTCAGAATTTCTTACTCCAATGTCTTAATTTATATCAATACTTTCTCTCTGTCACTCCACGCAAATCTAATCAGTAACTCCAGCATTCCACGACTCGATTGGGCTGTGTGTTCCGCCCACAATTCGAGTAACAAGGGGTCAGGGTTCTCGGAGACTGGAGTCCCGTTATATCATAGACATATAGTGCAAGGCGCCAAATGGTTTAAAAAAAGGAGAGGAATTGGCAATACATCTGGGTAAATAGGAAAGGCAAGAGGTTTGCACATATCCTACATTCGAACCACCTAGAATCCACATTATTCTAGACTAGGAGACTTTTTAGTGTATTTGGTAATCAAGTATTGCACCTTAGAATCTTTTGAGCAAATATTCCGGCATAACTTGCCAATATGAGGCATGTATCTGGCGGCTATGCTGATCCACGGCCTGATTGAAAATGGAAGATATACATGGTATTTAAATGTAAATGCTGCTCATTCTACCAGTTCTTGGCACAAGAATATTATTGGATATACAAGAATTGTAAGGTGGCTATGCAGATCCACGGCTTGATCCAAATACTAAGGGCTGAAGGTTACACTATGCATAAGATATTGCGTGATTCGTCATCTATAGACATGTAAATATGTACAGTAAATGCTGAATGTATTTTGTAAATTTGTACATAGATATCTGTATATATATGTATAGTTGGAACTGGGACACACTGTTTATGAATGGCGCGTGCGATAGTCTCCTTTCTAGATCAATGGTTTATGACGTAATTGAGTTAAAATGGCCTCTCGCAGTGTCGTGCTGTAAACACTGACGAAGGCGATCCAAAACGCGTCTGTTTTGTGTGGAATAAAGATTGGAAACTAATCCCCCCGCGAGTGCTGAACTCTTTTTCTAAAGGATTGGAATAGAGAGCTGGAGCTGAATATATTGTGGTGCACCACCACAAGAAGCACCCGCCCGAGAGTGGCCCCGCAAGGTGCAGAGTGGAGCGGAGATATATATATATATATATATATAAATATATATATATATATATTCACAGAAAAAACCATAGGTTTCACACCAGTTATAGTTAGGAAATAGCATTTAAAAAACCTATTAAATTCACTGAAAAAAACATAGGTTTCACACCAGTTATAGTTAGCTGGAAATTTTACTGAGATAAAACCATTGAAATTCCACGTTATAGTTAGTTGGACTCACTATAACTTGCGCGTGTAATGCACTGCTGATGACGTCACATATTACATCACTCATGACATGGCCAGTGACATCACTCATGACACCACTGATGACACCATCCAGTGAATGTGTGTCTTTCTGATAAATAAATATGTTTTATATATGTATATGTAAAGGTCGAGGGAAAAATACATGTTTAAATAAGTGTCTTAATGGATGTTTCTTAAAAAAAAAATTGATTGGTTAACTTGCTTATTAAGTGTATCTTAGTGAATACATATATTAGCGAGTATTGTTTAAATATTTAAATGTTTGTATCAGTGTTTCACTTTGTGTATAAGTGGCTGCATGGGTTGGTGAGTAACTACATGTGTGTGTATATGGGTTATTAGATGTTTTTTTTAGTATCAGTATGAGTGTCTGTATGGTTTGGTGGGGGTATTACTTAGCCCATAGATGCATCAATGAGTGACTCACTGTTTGTATGTGTTTTGAAGACAGCATATGTGCCAGACTGTATGGGTGAATGAGTGTGTATATGTATGTGTTAGTAAGTGAATGACTGTCTCACTAGTGTCTTTATCAGTAACTACATATGTTTTAATCTAGTATATGTGAGTATTGATGTATATAAGTGAGTATATGTGAGAGTGAGAGATTGTAAGAGTTCCTGTTTAAATAAGTATGTGTTTCTATAAGTGATTGTTTAAGAGAGTAAGTATATGTAAGTTTCCTTAGAAGTAAGGTGGTAGTGTGTGTATAGCTGTATATGCAAAAAAATGGATGTTCAATAGTTTATTTGCATGTGTGAGTATGTGTGTGAGCAACTTTTGGAAGACTGTCGGTGTGTTAACGGATGTAAAGGTGTCTCACTACATATGATAAGTGAGTATATGTATGAATGACTATATAGAACTGTTGGTGAATGAGTGGATGTGTATATAGATGGTGGAATTACTGAATTGCTTGTTGTAACTGGTATGAGTATCTCTATTTTTTGGAAAATGTTAGTTTCTGTTTTTGAATATGTATTTCAAGGGTTACAGTGAAAGGAGGTCTGTCACTCTGTCACAAGGATGGTGTCATCAGTGATGTCATGAGTGATGTCACTGACCATGTCATGAGTGATGTAATATGTGACGTCATCAGCAGTGCATTACACGCGCAAGTTATAGTGAGTCCAACTAACTATAACGTGGAATTTCAATGGTTTTATGTCAGTAAAATTTCCAGCTAACTATAACTGGTGTGAAACCTATGGTTTTTTCAGTGAATTTAATAGGTTTTTTAAATGCTATTTCCTAACTATAACTGGTGTGAAACCTATGGTTTTTTCTGTGAATTTCATAGGTTTTTTAAATGCAAATTCCTAACTATAACTGGTGTGAAACCTATGTTTTTTTCAGTGAATTTCAAAGGTTTTTTAAATGTTAATCCCTAACTATAAGTCTCAGTTTATAAGTAAGACTGTTAGCGCTCTAGTTGTTCTTTAGTACACTCTGTGACATTCTGTCATTGGGCTATATTTGGTCTACATCTGGCTGATATTTGGGCTACATTTGTTTTTTTTTGTCTCTGGTGGCCATCTTTGGGCTACATTGGGCTACATTGGGCTACATTTGGGCTACATTTGGGCTCAAACATATTTATAGCCCAATGTAGCACAATATATATTTTATTCAAAGTTAATTTTCGTAAAAAACACTTGAGCATATATCTTGAGACATAGCAAAGGCACATCGGGCTACCAGTCCCTACAATTTTGCCAATTTTTTTTGTATATATATATATATTTTTTGTGCCTTGGAGCGCTCCCGGTGTGCGCCCCGGTGAGCGCCCTGGAAAGCGTAGTTTTATGAAGCGCCCCGGGGCGCGCACCGGGGAGCGTCCCGTATGCGCCAATATTGCGAACGAAAACATGATTGTGACGTATCGCGTAGCCACGACCGCGTGATACGCACGTGTAAACGCACCCGGAAGGACTCGAGCGAATACGATCGCGCAACGTAAACATCCGACGCGCTTACACGACGCGACCCGGGGTTCGGAGAAGACCTCAGATTTGAGGACCATATCAAGAAGCTGTCAGGGACCTGTTTTGCTACGCTAAGGGCTTTAAGAAAATTCTTCCCTCTGCTGCCCAGAGAAGCTAGGGAAACGGTTGCGCGTGCCCTCATCTTGTCCAGATTGGACTATGCTAATGCATTGTTTTGTGGTATCCCGGCGTATCTGGTCAAACGACTGCAGGTTGTCAAGAACGCCGCGGTCCGCCTTTTGTTTAGCATTCCGAAATGGCAGAGCGCTCGGTCACACATGCGAGCACTCCACTGGCTCCCTGTAGCTCAGAGAGTTATGTTCAAATCTCTCGTGCTGTCATTTAGAGCTGTCCACGAGCTAGGCCGCAGCTACCTGAGGAAGCGCTTCTCTTTCTACACTCCTTCTCGCTGTCTCAGGTCAGCCTCGCTGTCCAAACTGACTCTTCCCCGCTATAAGCGGGCTAGGCTGGGCGGCCAATCTATTTCTGTGGTAACTGCGAAGGCTTGGAATTCTCTCCCTCTTCATTTGCGTACCGCCCAGTGTCTATCCAAGTTTAAAAAGGATCTCAAGACCCATCTGTTTGTTTGTCAGGTCTAGGCTGTCTCTCTGTGTTATGTTTGGTCACCTCCGCAACGCGCCAGGATACTCCCCAGTAGCAGAGCGCGCTACAAAACATCCTATAACATAACATAACATAACATAGATGTTAAAAAGCAAGGGACTCAGAATATACCCTATGGAACACCCAAAGCCAGAGCTAGTGTCTTATATCTCACATTAGTCGAAGAGACCTCAAAGGTTTGGTCCTTTAAAAAGAGACCTACCACTTCAAGGCCGCACTTCCAATGCCCAAGAACTCAATTCTGTCAGACAGGATAGAATGATACACTGTATCAAATGCAGTGCTCAAGTCAAGCAGAATGAGAGCGGCCATGCCTCCAGGGTCTGGATGTTGTCTAAGACATTCATTTGTACCAAGCAGAGTGGACTCAGTGCTGTGCGCCGCTTTGAAGCCAGTTTTAAAAGGATGGAGGAGCCAATGGGTCTCAGTGAATATTGATATTTGCGTATTAACATGCTTTTCCAAAATTGCGGAGGAGACAGGTAGATGTGAAATAGGGTGGAAGCTAGACCAACAAGAGGGGTCCAAATTAGCTTTTTTTTAAAGGGGAAGAACCAAAGCATGCTTCCATTTTCTGGGGCATGCTGCTGTCCCTCAAAGAGGTATTAAGAAGCTTCAAAATAACAGTTAGGACAGAATCATCTAAAAGGGTGAGCTTAGCAGAGGGGAGGGGGACGAATGGAAAGCCAGACTTAATGGAGTGCAGGGTATTCTTTAATAATGCAAGATCCATGGAAGACCATGGACTAATTGTGGTGGTCTCTTCAGACGTGTTTGCCAAAAGAGAGGCTTCCTCATGACAAAGTAGGGGCTTTGAAGTAAGTGTAGGTGTCTGTATTTGCAGAACCTGCTGCTAAAAACAGGTGAATCTTATCAACTTATTCAAGAAAGAAACTGGCTAACTCATCACACTGGTTTTGTGAAAGAGAGGGTGGCGGCAAGATGTTACTGGCATCAGAAAGTTCTTTCTCCACCCTAAAGAGTCTTCTGGCAGTGTTGAAAACTGACAATCTTTTCAGTGAAATACTTGGCGTGCGCCGATTAACAGAGGACATTTTATCTTTTCAAGGCCACCACATATTGAGACTTGGCATCCTCATCATAAAATTTCCTCCACTGTCTTTCTCAAATTTTACATTGTTTCTTTTCCAATCTAAGGGTGTCAGTAAACCAGGGAGCTGGAGGGTGACTACTATCCACATGTTTTAAGGTAGATGGCAAAATGGTGTCAAGGGCCTCCGTAAGCCATTGATGAACAGAAATTTGTTCCAAGTCTGGCTGAGATATAAGTGTGGGCTTGTATTAAGAAGCTACTCATGTAGCACTGAGATGTTGAGTTTAGACCAGTTTCAGATTTGAGAGTTCAGAGCAGGCTGCAAAATGGGGTCAAAAGGAACCTTAATTTTAAAAAGGCACAGCAAAATTATCAGACCAGCATAGTTGAAGAGGGACGATGATTGTCAAGTCCTTTAAATTTGAAAAATTAGGGTCCAGAAGGTGCCCAGCAATATGGGTAGGTGTAAAGTTGAGGAGTGCTCAATTGAGAATGCCTAGATTACTGATAAAAGCTGAGGCTAGTTGTTGTTCGCATCCTCAAGATGGAGATTAATGTCACCAAGCAGAGTGAAGTTGGCATTGTGCAGAACGTGTAAGCATGGAGAGCAGAGCACCACTTACTGGGGGTACCCAAGAGGGTGACAGATCAATGTCCCAGAGAACATAAATCTCACAGTGAAAGAGAGAGTACATAACAAAGCTTCACAATTAGGGATTGGATGTTTCTTAATTTTACATTTGAAATCTTTTTTTTAAATGATGGCAATTCACCCACCTATGTTCTATGTGGTCTTTTTAAGCCCATTACAGAGACGTTGGCAAGGAGCACTGTAATGATATCAGGTAGGAAGCCTTCATGCAGCCAGGTTTCCATAAGGAATACTGCATCAGGTCTGTTGTCACAAAGAAAGTTAAATAAATGCAACTGGTGTTTAGAGAGAGAGCTACAGTTTAAGATTAAACAGAGAAAGTACTGCAACAAGGAGGGATCAGCCAGGTAAACTGAAGAGACCTCATGCTTAATGGCCATTACCTGCATGTCAGTCAGAGGAGTAGCCTACTGAACATCACTAGAATAGGTGATTAGCGAGCAGGTGAAATTGCAGGATTCACACGAATGAGATAAAGTATCTGGGTTAAAGACCTGACAATGCACTTTAGGTTTTGGCTTTAAGCCATGTGGAAACATGGAGGTGTAAGATCTTACCCCTGGCTGTGAAGGACCAGAATTTCTGGACCCTGGCCCCGGCTGGACGCGGATAGGCACAGACAGCCTTGCCTGAGGAGTGCCTTTGGTGCAATCACTGCACATGTCCGCTGCACGTTCCCTCAGCCATCTGATTTAATGGTGCTCCTCAGAGCATCTAGACCACTTTGACTCCAGAAGTGGGGGCAACACCGGAAGTGAATAAAGCTTCTGGCTCTTCTACCCTCTGCACAAATGGCACTGAAGACACACTGGGCCAGGGCCGGAGCCGTGCACGATACAGGCCAAGACGCAGCAGGTAGGATAAAGAATTTAAGGGCCCGATGTAGGTGGCCATTTACCGGCCGGTAACGGCCGAATTCGGCCGTTACCGACAGGTTAATGGGTTTTCAGATGTAGGGGGCCTATATTTTACCGATTCTGTAAATTTACCAAATAGGTAAATTTACAGAATCGGTAAAATACCGAATCGGTATATTTACCGAATCGGTAAATCCACATGTAGGTGGCACTCCAAAGAGTGCCACAGGCCCTTAAGAATTGGTATTTTACCACCCAATCCTATTGGGTGGTAAAATACCGAATTCAGGTGTGCATGCACATCTGTGCATGCACACCTGTGCAATGTGACACACAGACATGCCCTTAGGGCATGTATGTGTGCCACATGGCACACAAGTCCGGAATTGGGGTGCTAGAGGGTGTCAAAGTGACACCCCCTGCACCCTTGCTGAAATCGGTATTTACTGAATCTGTAAATACCGATTCGGTAATGCCCATTGATTCCTATGGGCTTCAATGCCCATTGGAATCAATGTGCATTACCGAATCGGTATTTACAGAATCGGTAAATACTGAATCTTAACGATTCGGTATTTACCGAATCTGTATTACCTACATCCCCCCCCCTCTATTTTACCACTTCTTAAATACCGATTCGGTATCATTCGGTATTTAAGAAGTGGTAAAATTTAATTACCTACATCGGGCCCAAAGTGAGGTAATTGTCAGAGCAGCAAGTGCAACACATTAAAAGCAAGCATAAAACAAGTTTACAACAGTAGAAAATAGGCCTAATGAAAAACAATTCAATGCTGACAACAGAGCGGCATAACAGCATCTATCCGCTGCTCAACCGCTCAGCCATCTGTTTTAAAAGTGTTCTTCGGAGCGGCTAGACCACTCCAACTCCGGAAGCGAGTGCAACACCGGAAGTGAGTGAAGCTTCAGGCTCCTCTACCCTCCGCGCAAATGGCACTAAAGCCACTGCTGACCAGGGCCAGAGCCTTGAAAGATACAGATGAAGAAGCAGCAGGTAGGAGAAACAATATAAGTGAGGTAATTGTCAGAGCAGCAAGTGCAACCTGTTAAAAGCAAGCCAGGTTGATTTACCGCATGGAGATCCTTGGTGAAGCGATGAATTTGTAAGCACCTATTTTGCTATGTGAAGGGATCGAAAGTATAATTGATACACACCCTATGACTAAGTGGGAGCCGGTATGTGGGCCCATGGCTCTCACTAGTCACTCTTGATTTTACGTTAGATGTCCAGGGAGGTGATTCGCGACCTCAGTTGCCCTGACAAATTTGCCGCTAATATACAACAGGCAATGAAAATTGTTGGCCATCCTTCAAGTGGTTTACAACATGCCATGTTTTTAATAATGGGCAGACTCACATTTTGGATTAAAAAGTTACAAGTGTGTGTGTGAGTTTAGCTCAATTTTATCAGAGACTTCTTGTGTCTAATTTTTTCACGGTCTCTTTATTGTATGTTTTTTCTCCACACCCTTCCTGCACTGGGCCCAGCCTTCTTTTTTGTTTGAGAAAGTTATTGATGATGATAAAAATGTGGGCAAGCTGGTGAGAACCTACCAGTAGCTCCTCTGGTGGTGCGCACATGAGATACTTTCTTTTTTCTCTACACATTTTTCTTTGTATTACACATTCACGTAATTAGAGTGGCTATGCTGTATGTTGAGGGGAAACGACCTTTACTACGTGGGTGTTTCACTGTGGTAGGTTTACAACGCGGGCCTTACAACGCGATTCGTGTCAAAGACTTGCGCTGGAGGGCGCTGTAAGCTAAGGAATAGTATGATTTACAATTCCAACACCTTCCCTACCGTACGTAGACTGGTGTTGGAATCGTAAATCGTACTATCCCTAAATCCAGCACCCTCCAGCGCAAGTCGTTGAATCGACTTGCGTTAAAGCCCGCGTTGTAAGATACTGCAATCAACATGATCGCGTAGTATCATCATACATTCATGATGAGTGACTTGACTGGCCACTTCTTTTCATTTCTGTTTTAAAATATTAAATAAGTAGGCACCGGGGATTAGGTCAGACTGTGCAGACGAACAGCTGGCTTTGGGTAAAGATAACAATATTCCACCTTAATACACACAAATTTGATAATTTGCCCACTCCCACTCACCTAAATAAAAAAATAAATGCCTGCCACGAATCCCACCATTCTCTTTGCCTTCACTCTCCCTCCTTACAAAACTGAGCTATCCGCTAAAATGTAAGCAGTGAGTCAGTACCACACTGCCAGAGGCTTATGCAGAGCTGCTGGTCTACATGGCTCATTTTTCTATGCAGAGTGCCTTCGGACTACCACACTGACAGAGGAATGTAGCAGTTGATACAGGCTCAATGTGCCTGTGTGCCCCCACCTCTCATGGATCTCTGGAGCCCCAGAAGAAGCTGAACAGTGTAGGTGAGGCAACCAGACTCTATCTCTTCACCTCACATGGGTCGCTGGAGACCAGGGCCAGGCTGGGAAACAAATAGGAAGTGAACACTCTCCCTGGAGACATAACAGCAGTGTGAAACTACTGACGTTTCCCACTGCTGTTACTTCATAGGATTGAACAACCAGATTTGATTCTGAGTATTCACACTAAAGGATCTCCACGAGAGCCATAACATTGTTTTTTTGTTACTGTTATTATCAGAATTATTATTCTATTATATATTATATTTTTATATAGATTATATTGTATATATTATATATTATATAATATTATCTAATATTATTCTAATAATAATAATTACATGATTAACGCGAACGATAATAACTACAATAATAATATTAATAACAATGATAATGAGCACCATTTTTCTATTATCAATTTACTAAGTCAATTCTTTGATGACATTTAGAGTGATACCTTAGCACTGGAGTGTGGACAAACGTACAAGCGATGGAACCTTACTTTTTTTTTTATATTCGAATAGATGAGCAATGAAGTAGTGCTTCTCACTTTTGGCAGCCCACAATGTAGGAATTGTTTTTACAACTTGATATTTCTTATCAAAGTGAAACTAATCTCCTGTATCTTCAGCCTCCAGGCCAAGAAAAGAGCTGAATTATGCTCTTTCAATTTCACGCTTGACCCTAAAGAGATAATAGGATTCCAATACAGGCCAGCACTCGGAGATCATTCAGGGATCAGAACTATCTCCGGGCACCTTAGCGGTGAGGCCTCCAGAAGATCCACGTGCTTTGAGAGTTTACAGAAGCAATTCCACAGAATGCTGCTTTGTCAACCAGCAAAGTGAGACTCCAATTCGTGGAAACCATTGAAAAATAGTTTGTTAATTTATTTGCCCTTGTTATATATAACCAGGAATCAATTTATGTTGGTCTGCAATGTTTAAGAAGGATTAACACATATGTTTCCCAATTATAATCAAATAAAGCAAGTGTGCTGTTTACTCTTGTTTGAAAACTAGACCTAACTCTCATTTTTTTTATAATGGAACATCCTTAAAGTTCAGGCAACGAAGCACAGCAGAGTATGTCACAAAAGAGCTGAGTGGAGTCGGTACTCTATGGGTCTCATTACCACACCTGTGACTTCTCTGATTGCCTTACAATGGATTATGCCCTACGGATACCCTGGTTACTTTATGTAAAATGTAGCTGTATCAGTCTTGGAAACCCCGATTTCTATGCAATTCTGATTGTGTTAGCACCTTCTCCACAGAGATTATTAAATTTCTGTTTTTCAGAATTGAAGCCAGTGAACTGTTGGAGATCTCCAAAACTGCAGTCAAAGATTACTATCTGTCTTCCACCACTGATGACAAACAACCCTACTTATTCGAATCCAATTATGCTTATTCGCAGCACAGGTGCTACCTGAACCGATTCAGACTTCTCGCCGCTCACTATCTAGTTGGGTTCCCAAAAGTTGCAATAAGGTCAGCAGATCTTTCTTTCTGTCCATGTGACTCACATTCCATTCAGTCTATTCTGCATTTTGTTTTTTTGCCATCTATATAAAAGCCCTTGGAAGAGATTATTGGTCTCTTTATTTAGATTGGTATGATTTAGACATAGTCTAATGACTTTTATAGTTACAACTGCTCCATATGGAACTAGCATGCTATACTTTTTTTATCTTCAAGCTGCTGTGGAAACATTGCTTAATTAGTGAAAGAAAGAGTGCTGGTCCAGGAAGCTCTGCTCAGAAGCCGGCCGTCGGTGAAATTAAAAATCGATGCCCGAACATCAAGGCTGGTAGTCTTTAAACCACTACTAAAAACTCCATGTCCCTTCTTCTCACTCTTGTAGGTCCCTGCTTTCTCCCTGTGGGAAGGTTTTGCCTTCTTTCTTGTCCACAGTCTTTCCCTATCTGGGTGTTTTTCTCTCTCTTGCACTCAGTAAATATCTGATGCAGAAAATAAGTGCTGGTCCCCAACAATACGTACTGGCGGCCCCCACCAGCAACCACAGGCTCAAATTAAGCACTGAAGATAAGAAATTTGTGGGGAGTAGCCATTTGTTTATTTTAGTGATATATTTGTATTCGATACTGGACTATTATATAGTGTACAGTTTTGGAAAATGTCTATCTAGATTTTACTTAGTATTGCTTTGGGTTAATGTATTGCATCATGCATGTATTTCTCTGTATATCTTTAACAGTCATTTAAGCAAAATAAAGATTTTTTAAATTTGGTTCGACTCCTGTATAAATGGTAACACCACACGCTGAGATATGCACCTGGTGTGTAATTACCTGTCTAATCTAAGTTTTCCTGCAGACAATGAAACACAGCATGCACAATCAGAGTTTTGCACACTGCGTACAGCACGTTCTCACATCTTTACAAGCAGTGCGTCCTGTTTACTTTTCGCAAGGGTTTTTTATGTCAAAGTGTGAACAGGCTACATGACCGGATCTGCAGCTTTTCCAGGATAGCTTGTAGAACTGGTTTGGATAAAAACTTACATTGCTGCTTGAATCAGTACTGCAAGGGGACTAGGAACTAGGCGCTAAAACAAAAGATCAAGGGCATATTATTTACAAACTACGATAAACATTGCAAAACGCGCTTAGCGCGTTTTACATCATTGCCCTCTATCGCTGAATTACATCGCCGTGTTAGTGGCATATTAGCAACACTTTGCTAACAGGGGAAGTACAATCCAGCGATAGACCGCAATCATCCAAATTGGAGTGTGAAGTCCAGCGATGATAATAGGGAAGTGTGTACTTAACCACACAATCAACCTCCCATAGTCAATAATGGTAAGTCAGGTTGTATTCAGTCATTAGAATCATGTGTTAATGGGGGCTTAGCGTGTCTTTTCTCATCGCTACGTGGGTCCGGGGCAGCGTTGATAATGCAGCGAAGTTGTGTTTGTGACGTCTTTCTATTAAGTAATTGTAAGGAACGCCTACTTTGCATCTCATTAACGATGTATATCGCTAAGATGCGTAGCGTTAGAAATTCGGCTGCTAACATGCGTTGATGCATGTTATCGCCGCCTTATTAATAGGGCGATGAGAATATCGCTGCTTTAGAAGCAAAAAGTGCTGCTAAAGCGGCGATACTGCGCTTGATAATTTGCCCCCATATTCGTTCTGCAGCACTGTATCTTGAACACTCTTGCTGTTAAAACAATCTTTATTTCGAACTCTATGGTTTCCCATTTGTAATTCTATTTTATAACCTACAGATCTTGACAAATGCTGCACAGAGGTTTCTGCTTTCATAGTCCAGATGTATTCGAATATCGACATTAGAACTGTGGAACTCATTTGTAACAAATGCCACATTTTTAGAATATTCAGATGAGTGATGAGACTGTAAGGTTCTGAGAAGGAGTGAAGTGTATTGCTTCTGATCTATTACTAACACGGAGGGGGAGAGCAATATTGAAGACACGTAGGACCAAAAATGGCCCTGGCAAAATGCTCAAACTAGCCCTGCTTCCTTCATCTGGCCGTGCAACCCACTCTGTTTTCATCCATCCATTCTCTGTCTCTCCTTCTATCCTACCTCTAAGATCACTTTCTCTCTACCTTTCCTCTCATTCCTTCTTTCTCTCTCTCTATTAAAGCCTCATGTGCCTCCAGCAATTAACCTCAGTGAGCTGGAGAAAGTGACAGATGCACCAGCAGTGGCCCTGGGCTTTCAAAACCGGCCTCCAAGGACCCCCGCCCATCGTGGAAATGCCCAGAGCGAGGAAAGCCACGTCCCGCCTTGCTGACATGAAGCAAACACCAGGGTCTTTAATGTACCTGCTCCCTTAGCTGAAGCGCAGTTGAGTTGGAGCAGAAGCATGTTCCAATGCAGACAAATTCTGCACCATTATTGAATGTGCATGGAGCATACATTCTGCAACTAGAGAACACTCTGGAGTTCATTAAAGACAGTTGTGAAGTTTACCTTCACCTATCCAAGGGATGATGCACATGATTTCTAAAAGAAGCAGTTACCAGAGCAAAACTCATAGTAAAGGATTACTATGCACCATTTATAAGACATGCTAATACCATTTCGATGAGTTACGCTGCACGTGAATACCTTGGGGAAGACCCTAATAAATAATACAGTCTTGATCCCAAAACGTCATATACAAACCTGTCTTCTCTATTAACGCAGGGGCGTTTAGGAAGGTAGACAACAATCCTGCGCTGAATTCCACTATCAATAATGAAACTCAAAATTCTGCAACACCATATGTATGGACATGTCAATGCTCTGTAGATGCCCTGGCATGATCATAGGGCCTATCCCTCAGTATAGGGCTCTATAACGATACTACAAATAGATTCTGTCTTTTGAGATTTTCTTTTTCTGGGATTTAACCCCTCCCATGCTTGTGACGGAACCGCTCCGTCACAAGCCACGGGTGAGCTGTGCTTGTGACGGAACGGTTCCGTCACGGCCCGCTCGCCGCGCCTGCGCGGCGCTGATTTCACGCCTGCGCGGCGCTGATTTCGCGCCTGCGCTGACGCTTTAATGGGCGGGCGGGTTTGTGACGGAACCGTTCCGTCACAAGCACAGCTCACCCACGAGCCGTGACGGAGCTGTTCCATCACTAGTATGGAGCCGCCGCGCGGCCGCCCCACCCCCTTAGTGTCGTAATTTGACGGTGATCGGGTTAGCGTTAAGCTTTGCTACACGCATTTTCCCCTTATCTTGACTATAGTTGTTGGACGCCATTTTGTATGTATCGGCGGCCATTTTAGAGAATGCGTTGCCTCGTGGTCAGCATGCCCTTTTGTCCTACCTCTGTACCACTGACCACTCGAGTTTGCCCAGCAACAGGCTATTTTTAGTAATGGTCAAGCTCACACATGCGCAGTTGAAATTGACCAGTCATCACTTAGGAATGTTCCGCCAAACTGACCAGTGGTGTTGTAGCCCCTCCCACGAGTTGGCTGTGTTCCAAAAATGACCATATATGTACCTAAAACTCTGTAACTGTGTACCGCCTACCTTTTTATTACTGTAAAACTGTATAAAAGAAGGACTTGCACCGATGTTCGGTGTGATACTTCTTGCATTACCAAAGGGTGCTGTAGGAATGTACCACCACCCCATGGGGTCTTAATAAACTTGTCTTTTACATTTTCTAGTTTCCGTGCCAACAGTTCTTATGGTGTAGAGGGTATTCTGCGGAGTATGTAGGCCTGGAGAACCCAATACCACAAATTGGCGACCACGAAGGGACTCATCGGCGACTCAGATGCCCGAAGGAGAGGTCGTGACGAAGGATTGGAAACTCGCCATGGACGCGTACGCTGCCTCTGAGTGACCCGAGTCTTGGCACCTACTGTGTTTTCTTCCTTTCCTTCTGATCTGACCTTCCAGGTGGCGCCGGTCCTCGACTGAGATCCTGCTCGTCTGAGTTGTCGTACAGTGACGATTTGGCTGATTTGATCACAGACCTTGGCAGTTGGAACCTGGATATCTGAGATTTTGGTAAGCTTGTGATTGGTAAGGTAGTCTGCGGACGCTTACCGTGGTTCTATGAATATGTTTTGAGTTAGCTAACATTTGATCCTATGATTTGAACTATATGTGCAGTGCACTTCACATAGGCAGGCATGTAGAGATATTTCTCTAACTTTGTTTGAGTTTGAGCGGCACATTTGTGTGAAGTATAGTAAGTGCCATTTTTGTGGTATCACGTTTCCGTGATACTTTTTGAACATGCCTGTTTTAAGCACACTCCGAGGAATGTGCTGTCTTGGAAATGGTACCACTTATCGATTAAATGAATCTCAGCCGGCTTCCCCAGAGGGGACACCTAATCGTGAAATGTATGTTAAATTTGGCCTTCCCCCTATATTGTACAGTAAATTATGGAATAAATACACCAAATCTGATCCCAAGTTGCAATGGCCACTACATGGGTCGTTTGATTTACGAAAGGTTCAGTTTGTGGAGCAATGTTTGTTTCAGCGCAGGTCTAGACAAGATATGTTTGATTGTGTACGAATGTGGGAGAAAGCAGTGCGTGAACGAATGAAGCGTGAGATTGCCTTGGTGGAAAAAGAGCAGCGCAAGGCTGCTCGAGATAAGGCTTTACAGCTGGAGGAGAAGGAGTTGCAGGAAAAGAAAGAGAGGGAGGCACAGGAACGTAATTTGCAAACGAGCGGTCAATTTCCTATTCAGCGTCCACTTTATCCTGTCCTTACTAATGAAGTTGATGATTTTTCATTACTAGATCGGTGCCCGCCTCCGTATGTTTCGCCTACGGCCCCGGACGAGGACTCGGACGACGATGGTCGAGGGAGTAAGAGTAAAAGGTTAACTGCCGGTGAAGCTGTGGAGTTGCACAGTTTTGCTCGCAAACTTAATTTGAATAAAATAACTGTGTCAGAGATTAACATTGAAAGAAATAAGTGGTCAGAGCGAGAGCAGTTGTATTTTTTAAGTGCTTTCGGAGATGAAGTTGTAGAACGATTTAGGAAATATTCAGCTGATCTAGTGCCTAAGGACATATCAGTTCATCGTGAGAATATGCGTAAAGGTTTATTTGTTATTGCAGATGCGGATGGGTTTTTCCAACGGTTGGTCCAGCTACGGGATGAGGCGTCCAGATTGCGGGAAGCACAAAAAGCATCAGACGTGTCTGCGCCGGGGTCGATGGAGAAATCCAAAGAGTGTTCCATCTTTGGAGCAGATAAGAATTCTAAAGTTCATGTTATGCCTATGCGTGAAGCTGCACCTTTGTATGTTCCCCCCAAAGGGCAAGGTACCAGTGATGATAAATTGTCCGGGGATGCAAAAGGGTATTTTATATGTAATTGGGTGTATACGCCTTGGAATAGAGCAGATGTTATGACATTGAAAAACGCTTTACCTGACCCCCGTAAAAATCCGGCAGCTTTCTATGAAGGAGTGGAGGGGGCTATTTCTTCATGTGTTATGACACTAGTTGATATTGATCTTTTCTTTGGGTTAATACTGCCCCCTGATATGTGGAGAGCAATTCGTAAGTTTGATGACCAGGCGATTTTAGGAGCGGATTGGAAAACTATAGCCCAAGCTGATTTAGACAGGGAGCCTGCATGTAAGCCTTGCCAGTTAATTCTAGATCTCCCAACAGCTATTTTGAATAAATTAAAAACGCTTGTTCCCCCTAAAAAGATTGATTGGACTATGTTTGCCTCTTGCAAACAGAAACAGGACGAGTCGGTATCTGACTTCTTTTCACGTTTCGAAGAAGCGTTTCATGATTATAGTGGGCAATTATTAACGGATGACACGGGTAGGCATTTGTTTGTCGATAAGTATGTGGCTAATCTCCTACTGGAGATTGCAAAGCGATTGAAAACTAGTGAAAGTTCCTGGACCACGGCGACCCCTGCGTCCTTGTTAACTATGGCTCAGTATTATGAGCGGCAGGAATTAGAGGCTAAAGAAAGTACCGATAAGAAAGCGAAGGAGTTAAAGATGAAGGTGATGTTGGCTCAGGTTCGTGCTACGCAGCCAAGAGGGAATGATAGAGGCAGGCGAGGAGGGTATGGTACGTCTTATGGTCGTACCGACATTGCTGAGGACCAATGTGCATACTGTAAAGATTTTGGGCATTGTGCTGAAGATTGTCCGGTGCTTCGTGAGCAACGTAGTCAGCGTGGTCGAGGAGGTGGAAGGACACGGAATAGTTATTCGGGAGCGAGAGGTGGAGCCAGTGATCGTGGTAGGTTTGAGGCGAGAGGTCGTGGTCAGGATGATCGTAATACTTTTGATCGACGGAATCAGTATCAGATATCGGAGGGTGAGAATGTGGAGTCTCAGGATTATGTGCACGCATAGGATTGCGTAGGATGGGGTGTGGAATCGGTTGAAGTGCCAGTAGATCAAAGAGGTCCATATGTATCAGCGGGCGTTTTGGGTTCTACTGATCAGTTTTTGGTTGATACCGGAGCTACTCGCAGTGCTCTGTCTAAAAACTTGGTTCCAAGGGCTCCCCTGTCTGGCGAAATGATTACATGTATAGGGTTCGATGGCACACCCTCTCCAAGCCCACTGTCACAACCTCTTACATTTTGCATTGACAGATTCTTTGGTCTGTGCCCATTCTTATTGTCGCCTCATACCCCAGACAATATTATGGGCATAGATTTGCTTAAACATTTTTGAGCAACAATACGCTGCGCTCCTGAAGGAGTGCGGGTTATTTTGAATGACAATTATCCGGATGTAGGAAGACTATGTACCATGCAGGAAATTGAAGCATTAGCCTCTCTCCCACACACGTTATGGGCTACATCAGACACGGATGTGGGACAGATGCACATTCCGCCTTTTCGAATAACTGTTAAGGAGGGAGTGTCTTTGCCACGTGTACCCCAGTACAAGATATCTAGAGAAGGTGAAATTGCCCTGACACACATTGTTCAGGATTTGATTATTGCAGGAGTTGTGGAGGAAGTTCCCTACAATGTTTGTAACAGCCCGATTCTTCCGATCCTAAAGAAAGACACTGACGACAAAGTCTATCGATTTATTATTGATTTGAGAGAAATAAACAAAATTGTAGTGCCCCAGTACCCGGTGGTGTCTGATATCACCACCTTACTTACTTTGGTCCCCCCCACTGCTACCACGTTTACTGTAATTGACCTTAAAAATGCCTTCTTTTCCATTCCCTTCCATCCCGACAGCAGATATCTATTTGGCTTCACGTTAAATAATAAATCGTATAGATTTTGTCGTGTTCCTCAAGGCTATACAGAAAGTCCTAGCATTTATAGCCAGGCTTTAAAAAGACAGCTTGATTCTTTTGATCTGCAATCTGGAGTAGCTCTTATCCAGTATGTAGATGATCTTTTACTGGCTGCAGACACATATGCGCAGTGTGAGGAGAGTACTCTTGCTTTGCTCTCCTTTCTTGCTCAAAACAATCACAAAGTTTCTAGGAAAAAGTTACAATATTGTAGACCAAAGGTGACCTACCTCTGTCATCTTTTGTCTAAGGAGGGACGTGCATTAACATCTGATCGAATTCAAGCAATTTTAGATACATCAGTCCCCCGCACTCAGAGAGATGTGCGTGCCTTTATAGGTTTAACGTCCTTTTGTAGACAGTGGATAATGGGGTTTTCACACATTATAAAACCCTTGTTAGCATTATTGTCCAAAACTACACCAATGCCTCTTGAATGGACAGATGAATGTCAGAATGCTTTCGAACAATTGAGACAAGCCCTTTGTTCTGCACCAGTGCTAGGTACACCAGATTACACAAAGATTTTCACGTTGTATGTGCACGAGAAAGATGGCTGTGCATTGTCGGTGTTAGTGCAGACACACGGGGATAAGCAGAGGCCCTGTGCATACTTTTCGGCAATACTTGATCCTGTGGCACGAGGTTTACCTGGGTGTTTCCGAGCAGTTGCAGCAACAGCAGTAGCTATACGGCAGAGTGAGGGAATAGTTTTGTCACACAAACTGTTGGTGTTAGTTCCCCATGCGGTAGATGCTTTGCTAAATCAAACGAAAACCCAGTATCTCACGAGTGCACGTTTAACAGGATATGAGCTCACACTGTTGGCGCCACACATCACACTAAAGAGATGTGCTACCCTGAACCCTGCCACTTTATTGCCGTATCCGGTTGCTGAGGGCCAGGAGGAAGAACACCATGATTGTGTTTTCCTGACTGAAGAACAAACAAAGGGTCGTGTTGACTTACAGGATACGCCACTTCCAGATGTGGATGGGGAACTGTGGGTTGATGGATCGTGTTTAAGGCTGCCAGATGGCACAACTTCTGCAGCATATGCGATCACGACACTTAAGACAGTGGTGGAAACAGCACGAATACCACAGAAGTCGGCCCAAGCAGCGGAGCTAATAGCTTTGACAAGAGCCTGTGAATTGAGTGCTGGCCTATATGTGAACATCTACACAGACAGCCGGTACGCCTTCGGAGTAGCGCATGACTTTGGCCTACTCTGGAGAGAGCGTGGGTTTTTGACTTCGCATGGAGTACACATCATGCACGGAGAACTAGTGCGTGATCTTTTGAATGCGTTACTTTGTCCAAAGAAAGTGGCGATAATCAAATGCAGTGCACATAAAAAGGTCACTGACAAAGTGGGACAAGGTAACGCTTTTGCAGACAGTATAGCAAGACAAACGGCTATGTCACGAAATGACTCACCAATGTATGTGGTGAAATCACAGGCTGAGCGATGGCATGATGCTAGAGAGGAGATACTAGACATCCAGAAATCAGCGTCTGAAGCAGAGCTTGCAACCTGGGCAGCAGAGGGAGTGCTGGATGATGAGGGTTGCTGGCGAAGCAAAGATATGGAGAGATGGAAATTGCCTGCAGCTTACTTGCAAGCGATGGTCCAAATGACACATGGATTGGCACATGTTGGAGCTCTCGCAATTACTAGATTGCTTACGCGAGTCTGGGAGCATCCTGAGATTGCCAATACGGCCAAAGGAGTAGTGCAGACCTGTCTGATATGCTTGCAGCACAATCCTGCGAAAGGGACGCATACTCCGAAAGGAGGGTTTGTTCCACCTGCTGCACCGTTTGAAGTACTGCAAATGGATTACATCCAGCTTGAGCGTTGCAATAACCTTAAGTATGTCTTAGTGGTGGTGTGTGCTTTCAGTAAATGGATTGAGGCCTTCCCCACGAAGGATAATACAGCGTTGACAACAGCTAAGGTTTTGCTCAAAGAGTACTTCCCTCGATACGGTGTTTGTAAATTTTAGTGGAGCGACAATGGTCCTCATTTTGTTGGGAAAATTGTGGAATATGTGATGAAGGGATTGGGAATTCAGCAGAAATTTCATGCTGTGTTCCATCCTCAGTCAGCAGGTCTTGTTGAGCGATATAATGCTACTCTGAAATTAAAGCTAGCAAAGATTGCGGCATCCACGTCTTTGAAATGGCCAGATGCCCTGCTATTGGCATTACTATCTATCAGATCACTGCCCCATTCCCGAACTGGCCTCACACCTTATGAAGTGGTGTTTGGAAGGCCTATGAATATATGGGGAGTTCCTAAGCCTCGATTGTTACATGATGTGCCTTGTATAATGATGAACGATTATTTGGCACGATTAACAAATGATTTACTTTCCATTCATCAACAGGTTCGAGAAGCGCTCCCCGACAATTCCATTGGAGAGGCTCACAATCTTCGTCCTGGGGATCATGTTATGATCCGTTCTTTCGAGAGAACAAGCAGCCTGGAACCGAGGTGGCGTGGTCCTGAACAGGTATTGCTGGCAACTCGTACGGCTGTGCGAGTCACCAACAGGAAGCGGTGGGTGCACTCTACTCACTGCCGCCGTGTCTCTCCAGATCTGGTGAGCCCAACTGTGCTGTCTGATTATCGAGACATCTTGGATGAGGAGAAGAGCCCAGCTGTAACGTCTGCCGAATCGGAGGGAGCCTTCCCGGACCACACTGTTTCTGGAAGAGAAAGATACAACTTACGACCACGATAAGCTGTTTTTTTTTTTGGTGCGAGACTGGTTGAGTTACCGCTCTGGGGTTTGTGAAACGGAAGCCGGGAATATCAAGGGGGGGGGATCTGTTCTGCCAAGTGTAGCGACACCCGTCTTGAATCTCGGAGAAGAAACCAACGGCTACCTCGGAGCTCAGCACTCATATTTTTATTTTTTAGTTGTGTTTTTGAGACATTTTTGAACTTTGAACTATGGCGTCTTCTGCATTGCGAGACAAGAGAATTCTTGGCGCAGTATTATTTGTACTGACAATTGTTGTGATAGCTGTGATAGCCTGGGTAGTAGAACTTGTGGTACCAGTGCGAGAACATTTGTTACCAACTACCCCGATTCCATCTGAACATTTTCATTTTACTCTGCCTTATCATGAAGAGCGACACCGACAAACTTATTCGAACAACAGTTTTATTCAGATTCTGCATCACACTCACAATATGACTAACACTTCGAACTGCTGGGTATGTGGGATGTTGCCTGGACATCAAAAGAAAGGAGGCACACCGCTTATCCCACTCCCGTTTTCTCATAATGGTTCTTGCAATGCCTGGTACACACTCCTATTCACTTTGCGATGGCCAACAAAAGGGGGGCTGCTCTTTCGACTCAATAAGATATGTTACAATGATCGAGATGGCTATCCGCAAGCTGAAGGAACTAAGTTTGAATGGGAGGAGTACTGCCCCGATAATGTGTCAGCACCACAAGTTTATAATAACCAACGGAGTGTCAATATGTCCAGTTCTCATGTAATTACTGTTATTGATACCAAAGCTGATCTCTGTGTTCGTAAGAAAGGTGCAATCCCAGTTGGCAGAAGTGAATGTAACACCACTCTTACCTTTGACACTCCAAATGGCATTTCATTTGTGGCCTCCCGAAATACGTATTTTATATGTGGAAATAAAGGCTATCATCGTCTCCCTATAGGATGGTTAGGAACATGTTATATATCTTTTGTATTACCCCCCTGTGTTTATTGCCCCGCCTATGTATCATAACAATTACATTCTTTATCATGATTTCATATTGAATAGGGTAAAGAGAGCATTAGTCCTTGAGGACATAGACCAAACGGACACTGCGTTGCAACAATATGTCGATTTTAATTTAGGCCTGTTTTCTTTTGTTGGAGCTGCTTTGAATAGTCGAAAAATACGACGGTTAACTCGTGTTGTAGAAGCTGGTTCCAATGATACTGCTTTTGCGTTAGGAAATTTAACTGAGGAGCTTCAGATAACTAGAATTGTAACGCTTCAGAACAGAATGGTATTAGATGTAGTCTTAGCTGACCGTGGAGGAGCATGCCGCATTATCGGAAGTAGTTGTTGTGTATACGTGCCAGATAATTCACCTTCTGTGTATGATGCCATATCCAAATTACATAAAATTGCTGCTGAGATACATCCTGATAATGGTACATGGACATTTTCGGGGTGGTTTTGGTCAATACTTAGTACATGGGGTTGGAAGTTGCTGACGATTCTATGTGTAATAATTGGGATATTATTTTTTTTATGCCTGTGTATTCAGTGTGGCCCTGTATTATGTTCTATGTGCCTATCTGCTTGCATTCCATCCAAACGAGCTTTTGCTAAACATGAACAAATGATTCATAAAGAAGTAGCACAAATTATGTCTATTGATATTGAAGATGAGTACCCCGACTATGTCCACTATGAGGTAGCTTCAGCTAAACGCTAAAAGGGTCGTCTGTCGTAATTTGACGGTGATCGGGTTAGCGTTAAGCTTTGCTACACGCATTTTCCCCTTATCTTGACTATAGTTGTTGGACGCCATTTTGTATGTATCGGCGGCCATTTTAGAGAATGCGTTGCCTCATGGTCAGCATGCCCTTTTGTCCTACCTCTGTACCACTGACCACTCGAGTTTGCCCAGCAACAGGCTATTTTTAGTAATGGTCAAGCTCACACATGCGCAGTTGAAATTGACCAGTCATCACTTAGGAATGTTCCGCCAAACTGACCAGTGGTGTTGTAGCCCCTCCCATGAGTTGGCTGTGTTCCAAAAATGACCATATATGTACCTAAAACTCTGTAACTGTGTACCGCCTACCTTTTTATTACTGTAAAACTGTATAAAAGAAGGACTTGCACCGATGTTCGGTGTGATACTTCTTGCATTACCGAAGGGTGCTGTAGGAATGTACCACCACCCCATGGGGTCTTAATAAACTTGTCTTTTACATTTTCTAGTTTCCGTGCCAACAGTTCTTATGGTGTAGAGGGTATTCTGCGGAGTATGTAGGCCTGGAGAACCCAATACCACATTAGTGCTGCGGCGGAATAGCCGCCGCAGCGAAGGGGTTAAAATGTTAAACAATATCATAAATATTGGGCAGAAAAATGGATCTACTTGGGCGATTCTGGGGGAGTTTCTGGGCCCTAACTAATTTACAAATGTGCATTTGCAAATCTCTCTAATTTCCAAAAGAAATCTCACAACAATCAGAGGGCAAATTCTTGGAGATCTCCTAATACGACCAAAAACGTCCCAATTTCCCAATGAGACCAGTGTGTCTACTGTAGTAAATAAATGTATATCTATGATATACTGTATTACTCCCAACATTCTAATCAGTGTAGAACATCCCTCTATTTATTTGACAGATCCATGGGCCGCCCTCCATACTCTAAATGACACTATCATGTCTTTCTTTCAGGTTCTCAAATTTCCACAGGATAATGCCCAAGACTGTAGCTAGTGCCAGGTCTCTGGGGCCAGATACTTCCTTTGTCAGCTCTGCAGTAGTCTTGAACCTGAATCAAAAAAGGCCTGGTCACCCCAAATCAGTATCCCTTGCCAAAAAGGATTCGTATTTTTTGGGCATCTTTAATTTCCTTGTCCCAGTCCTCCAAATGTCCGAACATTTTCCAATTATTGTTAATCCCTGGAGAGCCCGTCTTGGCTTCTCCTATAGCCCCCAGGTCCTCAGAGAAAGTTCCCAGTGTACATTTTCCTCTACGGGTAAGGCCGCCACTGGGACCAATGAGCTGGCAGCAGCACTCCAGGCGCCTGGTTGTAGCAAGGCAGCAGCGGAGGGTCACTCACGGGGGGAGCCGCGCGGTGTGTGGAGCGACCGGCCCTGCAGTCAGGGACAGGTCCGCGTCAACCAGACTGGAGGAGGCATCGCCATCGTACACAAGAACACCATCCACATCACGACCAACCCCGACGACACCTTCACCGCCGCCGAACACCTCCACTTCCAGATACACACAACCCCAAAACCACCCTTAGAGGAACCCTCATCTACAGACCCCCAGGACCACGCACACAATTCAGCGATGACATCGCAGACTTCATCAGCCAGTACGCACTCCCCTCCGCTGACGACATCCTCCTAGGGGACCTCAACTTCCACCTGGAGAACAACAAGGACAGCAACACCATCGCCCTGCTGGACAACCTCCCCAACCTCGGACTCAAGCAACTGGTGAACACCCCCACCCACTACGCCGGCCACACGCTTGACCCCATCTTCTCCTCCAGCGAGCACATCTCCTTCAGCCACTCCACCGCACTCCACTGGACAGACCACAGCTGCATCCACTTCAGCTTCAGAAGAACAACGACCCACCACCACCCGCAACAGATTCCTCGCAGAAGCTGGAGTAAGATCACCACCAAGCAACTCACCACCGCCCTCCGCCAGAACCCTCCCGCCAGCACTACGGACCCCAACAAAGCAGCCAGCAACCTCACACAGTGGCTCACCAACTGCGCAAATGACCTCGCCCCCCTGAAGAACCCTCCCAGCAGGAAAGCCTCCTTGTTCACCGACGAACTCAAGAACTCCAAGAAGAACTGCTGCACCCTCGAGAAAGCCTGGCACCATGACCAGACCACAGACAACATGACTGCCCTCAAGCACGCCACCCACAAACACCACCAGCTGATCCGCACCACCAAGAAGACAGCATTCACAGAACGACTGGACAACAACGCCCACAACAGCAAGGAACTCTTCAGCATCGTCAAAGAGTTCTCCAACCCCAGCGCCGGAAACAACAACATCACCCCCTCGCAAGACCTCTGCGACTCACTCGCCACGTTCTTCTACCGCAAGATCGCCGATATACACAACAGCTTCGGCGCACCTACCACGCACCCTACCACCGAACCAACATTCCCCACCATCACCCTCTGCGGCTGGACCCCAGTCAGCACCGAAGACATCACCAGCACGATGAACACCATCCACTCCTGATCACCAACCGACCCCTGCCCCCACCACGTGTTCAACAAGGCCGACTCCATCATCGCACCCCAACTCCGGGACATCATCAACACCTCCTTCTACACCACCACCTTCCCTGAGACCTGGAAGCACGCCGAGCTCAGCGCCCTCCTGAAGAAACCAACCGCAGACCCCACCGACCTCAAGAACTACCACCCCATCTCGCTCCTCCCTTTTCCTGCCAAAGTCATCGAGAAGACCGTCAACAGACAGCTCGCCGCCTTCCTCGAGACGAACGGAGCCCTCGACCCCTCGCAGTCCGGTTTCCGAGCCAACCACAGCACCGAGACCGCCCTCATCGCAGCCATTGACTACATCAGATCCCTGCTCGACAACGGGGAAACAGCGGCCCTCATCCTCCTGGACCTCTCTGCAGCATTCGACACCGTCTGCCACCGCACCCTAGTGCAGCGCCTCAACAACATCGGAGTCCAAGAGAAGGCACTGGAGTGGATCATCTTGTTCCTCACAGGCAGAACCCAGAGAGTCCGCCTCCCCCCGTTCAGATCCGAGGCCATCAAAGTCATCTGCGGCGTACCACAAGGATCATCACTCAGCCCAACCCTCTTCAACGTCTACATGAGCCCTCTTGCAGCCATCGCACGCAAACACAACCTCAACATCATCTCCTACACCGACGACACCCAGCTGATCCTCTCCCTCACCAACGACCCCACCACCGCCAAAACCTGCCTGCACGAAGGGATGAAAGACGTTGCAGTGTGGATGAAGAACAGCCACCTGAAACTGAACTCAGACAAGACGGAAGTCCTCATCCTAGGATCATCGCCCTCCGCCTGGGACGACTCCTGGTGGCCCCCTGCCCTGGGCACCACTCCCAAACCAACTGACCATGCACGCAACCTGAGCTTCATCCTGTACTCCTCCCTCTTGATGACCAGACAAGTCAACGCCATCTCATCATCATGCTTCAACACCCTGCGCGTGCTCCGCAAGATCTTCTGATGGATCCCCACTGAAACCAGGAAGACGGTCACACAAGCACTCGTCACCAGTGGCTGGACTACGGAAACACAGCCAAACTTCAGAAAAGACTCCAGCGCATCCAGAACGCCTCCTCACGACTCGTCCTGGACATCCCCCGACACAGCCACATCTCCGGCCACCTGAGAGACCTGCACTGGCTCCCCGTCAGCAAGAGAATCACGTTCAGGCTCCTCACCCAGGCACACAAGGCCCTTCACGACCTGGGCCCCAAGTACCTCAACAGCCGCCTGACCTTCTACGCGCCCACCCGCCAGCTACGTTCGACCAGCCACTCCCTCGCCACCGTACCACGCATCCGCAAGGCCACCCCCGGTGGAAGATCCTTCTCCTACCTAGCAGCCAAGACATGGAACTCCCTCCCCATCCACCTCCGACTGACCCAGGATCACCTCTCCTTCAGGAAGCTCCTCAAGACCTGGCTCTTCGAGCAGTAGCGGACCCCTCCCCCCCCAGCGCCTTGAGACCCTTCAGGGTGAGTAGCAGGCTATACAAATTACCATGATTGTTTGATTGATTGATTGATTGAATGCAGTCCTCTCCCAACTACACAGTTCATTATTGTAAAGAGGATATAGCCCGTCTTCAGCCGTCTATGTCCCTTGGACAGTTATAAGAATCCTCTCAGATGACCCCGGGGACATTTTCAGTCCCTGGATTCAAGCAAAGATCAGGTGACACCTCACACTTCTGCCCAGACAGGTAAGGCAGGATTCTTCATTCGCTGAAGTGTCTTCCGGGTGCACTGCAGATATCCAACCAACCTTTGTTATTGTTTGTCAGCATTTCCTGAAATGCATAAATGTAAACCCTGACAAGCCCTTCTTATAAAGATGGATTAAACCAACTCATCCTTTCTGTAGCATCCATTTCCCTACAAGGCCCAGCTTATGGAAATAAGGAACTACCCCCCTTCCTGATCTGGGAACAACTTTCACCTTTGCTGTCCAAAGGTGCCAATGTTTGTCTCTGGAAGAAGAGCTTCTGCCTCTTGGCCTTCCTTGTGACATCTCCATGTCAAAAGTAAGGGTACTGTTCTCAGCCTTTGCTATGCCTTCTGTTTCTGTTCTCCTCCCTAATGGCCTATCACAGATAAGTGTTCAATGGCTGCCTAACAAGAGTCTACATGTCTTTATATGTTGATGAATTGTTTCCTGGAAGAACACTTGTTCACACCAATTATGGGATATTAGTTACTGGCAGGAGACGAAATGGAGAGCAATTAAAGCCGATTTACTTCTCCCACTCAGCATAAAGAACGATGTTTAAATGTTACCTTTCTACTATTTATAGTAAAATGAACTTTCACCACTTCACTAGATGCTTTACAAACAGAAAACCTTGTTTTTAAGCAAGTTTCTAGAATGTTACTAGCTGTATTCCAAGCATAAACGCTTATTCTTCATCAGGCCTTACAGTAGGAAAATGCCATTTTATCTATACAATGGCAAAAAGCATTTGGCCGTTTCTCATGGTGAGGATACAATATTCATATTCAGCATGCCCCAGTTTTATACAGTATTCACCCAACTCGAGGGGCTTAAAATATACAGTCATTACGACTTTCAAGGAGAAGAATTCCATGGGTGGTGGTGGTGGGGGGGGGGGAGGGGGCACTGCTCTAGGCCAATCCAACTTACTCAGTGTCTCTGGGCCCATAAATACTGAGTCTGCCAACTCCAGAGGCAGGAACTCCATGCCAGCAAACACCGGATTCAGAGTCATATATGGGGCTGCAGGGACAAATTACACCTGCTATTCCCAGTCCCTTCCTGTCCTGCTCCTGAAAAATGAGGGGAGCTGTATATAGTCCACCAGCTTTTTCCTCATGTGTTTTGGCCTCCCCCTCTCCTCGGCCACCTACTGCCAGCCTCATTAGCCAAAACAAAGCCCCCAAATCCATTTATCTCTTGCTTGAAGTAGGTAGTAAATGAATGTGATCGGGACTTTTATTTTTCACAGACTGTAAAAAAAAAACCACATACACCAATATCCACATACACTCCCTAACACACATATACAGACACACACATTTCCCAGGTCCATGCATCACCTCCACAGCTAGGCTTTGATGCATTAACTGCGGCTGTTTAAATAATGGCATGTGCTTATTTTTAAATGTGCTTTTGTCTAAGTCGTGTCTTTTATGTGGCAAAGGCTCGTGGAGAATCCTGAGGCCCATGTGAAGAAGGTTTTTATAAATGCTGCTTAAATGTGCTTAAAGCTAGGTAACATAAACTAATGGGTTAACATTAGCAAAGGGGGTGGGTAACAGAATGATTTTCATTACTCAAATTAATTAATGTTTTGTGTTTCTTTGCATACTAGTTATCAAGAAAGAGGCCTGAGGCCTAGCTTTTTAAATGGGTGTTTAGAATCCTGTCGTGATGAGCCGAGCACAGTTAACCTCTTCGCCGCTAATGACAAGGGTAACTCGTCATGGACTTTCCATTGATTTCAATGGAAAATCAATGAAAAGAAAAATATTGCCTTAGCAGCCAAGTGGTTAAAGAATGGAAAAGTTTGTCACATTTTGTTCATCAGTAAACAAATGGAACTGTGCAAGATGTGCTCTGTGTTGTTTAACTCCAAGGACAGAAAGCGGCAGAACAGCCATGCTGAGGAAGCAGCGAACTGTTATTTAATAAGATGTTGCAAAATCCTCGGAAGCTAATGTTGCTTGTGGACTAAAGACAAAGACGTTTTAGTAAGGCACGATTTTGAATTGAAAAGGCAATGAGCTCACATGGACTGACGGCTGTCAGCCAATCAAAACGCTGAATGTCAAAGAAAAAGTATTCTTTTAGTTAGTTTTAGATAGAGAAAAGGTATAAAACTTGGCCCCTTGGGAGGAGGGCTGTTGGCTTGTTCCTGAATCCTGAAGGGCGTGAGATGCTGTTGGAATTTTGACTCACGCAAGGATAACAGAACTAACGACTTTTCCTTTAGGTTTAATAAGTTAAGACAGGGAATTAGATTTTAGGGAATGAGACCGTTACTGCTAAAATACTTCTCATGCTGATCCATTTTGAAATGACAGACGAATGTGCCTTTACTTAATATAAAGATGCTTTCAAATTGCTAATAAAAGATTTTCTTTACTAAAAATGCTGTTTATTTGAAAATAAAGTTAATAAAATAGATTTTGAAATGACAAGCTGGTCTTGTTTATTCTGAGTCTAGTTCCCATCAGTTGATCCATTACCTAGGTGACTTAATTAAATGTTTCCATTTTTATAAATATGATAATGAAAAACTGCAGCTGTATATAAAGTGTAAATAGTTTGTGAATAGTTCCGATTAATTAGGTCACATGATTCAGTTGGCCAATATTTGTCACAGTCTTTTATGGGCCTTGTGAAGAGTTTATGATTAATGGTGAGTATCATGATGTTGGGTAGTATTATTGAGACAGATTTTCTGTAGGGCCGCTGGATCAGTTGCTAATTACAAGAGGTGAGTGACAGAGCATTCTACCACTTACATGGCGTAACTCCCACCTCAACCTCGGCTCACATCCTATTTTTTGCCTTGCTGAAATCCTGTTGTAGTGCTTGACCCAGTTCCAGATAATGAGTCATGTTGGCAGTTGGGTTTAGGGGATGCCTGCCAGCTCTGAGCTGATATTAAGTCCTCATGGCCCCCTCCCTTGGTCTCAGGGAGTCCATTGTTTCACGTCAAGCCTACCATGCAAACTTCGGTAGGTGCACAGGGTCAGAATGTTAAGGATCACCCAAACATTAGAGGAGGGCACAGATCCTATCCCCTGGTGCAAAATATTCTGCCACAATCTAGATAGTAGCCTTTGAAAACATCACACTACAGAGGGATTTTGTTGCCCAGTCCCACTCAGTCAGTGTTCCTACTACAGCACTGGAAAGCGTAGCCCAAACTGCACACCCAATGGTCAATCTAAAACATCTTCTTCACAATGGCATTGGGAAGGACCCTTTTTAACTCATTCACATTGACATGATTCCCGGTGGCATCATCCCTATCAAGAATAATATGAGGTTCATCCTCTTCCTAGTGAAGTTATTCTGTAAAGTGAAGGTAATTCCATCAAAAGCCAGCACTGCTACCTGTAGTACTTGGTTTCTGATAATACGTCATCTTCTGATTCACAAAATACTTTTTAGTAAGTGCAACCAACTCCTGAAATTCAGGAATAATTCATAAATCAGGCAGGAGTGATGAATGCCTGCTTACAAAAATGTTTGTTTATCAGGTCCTTATTGTTCATACATTAAAAGCATTGCCTCTCTTTCAGCACTGTGTTGTTAAAACAACTGTAAAAAGTATTATTACATTGAATTGAGCGTCTTTTTACCTATCACATATATTTGCGCATAGCTGTGGTGGCATTCGTCATCGTGGCAGCAGTACAGGGCATCGAATGGGAATTTTCCTTTTGTTTTCGTTGCATTCATGTTGAGAAGAGTTACTTTCCCTACTTTCTCATTGATGAATGTATATTGTTGTTCTGGAACTTTCTCCGCTAGGTTCAGCCACCAGGTTAAAGTTTTAGAAGATGCGTTCTTCTTATTGTAGGTACAATAAAATGAAGCACTGGAGCCAACACTTGTCAGGATTTTCTGGGGAAAATACACAACTTCTGTTAAAAGAAAAAAATAACAACTGTTATAAAAATAATAATGCATATAGAAAAATACTATAAGTAGATCTAATTGCATTGCGAGTCACTTTACAGTATGGTATTAACAGATATATGTCAGTGCAGGATATACTAATAGCCTCATTCATAGTGCTGTGTGCAAATCAGGTGCAAACACAGTGCGAGTAAACAACTCTACTACAAAGTGGCCAGTCCGTTTTTGTCCTCGATTTTGATAACTAACCATAACTGGCAGAAATGGTATTTCAGACCATTTTTTACTGAATGATTTTACCCATACCGTAATTGTTCCTTGCACAATTTTAACTGGACAAACTGCATATGCAACAAAAAATCTTGCATGCAATTTGCGAGAAACCCATGATATAAGTTCACTTTTAAACTTAGCGTGGCACACAGATTGACACCAAATGAGGCTTGAGGTGAAGGCCCATGTTACAGCAAACTAATTCTAGGTAGACATTGAGGACTCCATCTGCCATTGCCCAAAGAATAGTGGCTTTTTGCATCTTCTAGTGATGACATTTTAAATTTTGTAAGGGAATTTATTGTGTAAGGTTGGCCTTTGGGAAAGCATTTGTTTAAAGAGCTACAAGCATTTTGGAAACTTAAAGATGAGCTGTCTATTGAGATGTGGTGGCAGTCGCATCCTAATACCTCTGGCGAGAAAGCTTGTTGGGCGGTCCCATTTGCGAAAGGGTGGCGGTCGGATGAAAGTCCAACTGCCATCCTAATCAGCCCTCAGTTTGTTAAACAACTGTTTTTGATGTCAAAATGCATACAGAGTTTTGAAAACCCAGAGCTTGGATCAGATCAGGAATGTGTTGCCAGATGAACCATAGAAAGATATGGCCATGGATTTGTTGGAACATTTTGAAGGCATTGAAGAAGGGAAGTTGTATATTTTAGTATGCATTGATTATTTCTCTAAATGGGAGGAACTGAAGTGGATATCGAAAGCTAACACTGTTGAAGTTTTGTCATTTATCCAAGAATGTTTCAGAAGGGAAGGTTTTCCTGATGGTATTACTTGTGACAATGGTGTGATGTTTATGGTAAAATTATAGAATTATGTTTCTAGTTTAGGTATTAAGCATGAACACACATTTCAATATTTACCAAATATGAAAGGTCTTGTGGAAACATTCAATAAAACTCTAATTGAAGGTATTCAATTGGCCATTAGATGAAAAATTGATGCAAAGAACATATTGCGAAGTTAATTTGGCCATATCATTATACTCCTCTTTGTACAACAAAGTTTCCGCCATTTTTGTTGTTGAAACATGGAAAACCCAGACAGGGCTTGAATCCTAGTTGGCTTATTGAATGTGTTTCTACATATTTTGAAAATTCATAACTCCGGTTCTATTGATTGGATTTTTGTCATTTTTGGTGTCAGATAATTTAGTAAAACCCACTCAATGTTTCTAAATTGTTTTGGGATTTTGCTTGTGTTTTGGTTTCACTTTTGTGCTGTTTGTGTGTGGCATAAATACTCATTGATTCTAAGTTAAGCCTGTGTGCTTTTTGTGCTAAGCTACCCAGGGTTAAGCACAGGTAAATCAAGTGACTTTTTTGATTCACCCTGCAGGGGATTGTGGATGTTGCTTGACTACGGCTCACACCCTAGTCAACCAGCAACCCAATTTATAACAGTGTAGAAATCTGTTTTTCTAGCTGACAATGATCACCTATTATTAGTGAAATGAGTATAAAAGCTGACATACAGAGAATTTCTTATACACTAAAATCAGGGAATTGGCAAGATGAAGCTGGCAAATAAATAACTGCTTTTCCAGACCCATGCTGCAACTACCATCCATGACACATTTGTGTGAGGTCAAATCCATAAGATGCATCATTGACTACCTAAACATAGGTTTGACAACCTGGAGATGAATGAGAAGCATAGAAATCCAACAACGATTTCACAGTTCTCCAATTTTAAGGAGGCATGAGATTATATATGAAAATAAATCCTTTAAGCAAACAGTAATAGCCCATTAATTTTTTCATCAGTTTTGTTGCTTTTTGTAAATTTTTTATTCAATTTAATAAAATGGGACAGTGCTTTGGCATAGATTCTTTGCGGTTTATGCAAGCTAATGGAAGTACAAAAGAGATAAACAGGAACATTATTATATGGAATTTGCTATAGTTAGTATTAACTAATAGATTTTTCTGAATTGAGGAGTTGGCATTGAGTTTAGCAGAAAGCAGTTCCGCTCATATAAAGTCTAAGCTACTATGTTTGAACTATTATAGTGCAGCACAACGACATCAAAGTATTGCACATATAAAAAAAGGTATGTTACTTTTTTCAGTCAATAACATCACATTCAAGTTGTGTGCACCTGTTTCTTTCACATATATGTAGTCCATGCATTACATCGAAACCTTTAATTGGCACGTGTGAGGAACATATCCTCTGCAAACAATCCTTTTTACACATTGCTTTCCTTCAGTTCTTTTTCCAGGCTTTTAATCACTGCCTCTTCACAATAACCTTACCTATTATAAGTAATAAAAGCAAAAAGAAAATCTCCTAATTAAGAATCACCATTTGAAATAAAAGTTAATTGCACACAGTAGAGTACATCATTAGACACTGGTGTTCTTTGTGGTCAGAAAATTAGAAGACTTAAATTGACCATATTATTCACTAATCTTTCATACCAAATGGATGTCATTTTGCATTGGCATAAATTGAGGTTTAGGGGGCTAACAGTACATTTTCCAATATAATGAGGTTATTTATCTTTTCAGTACATTAAATTTAAACTTTAGTGGGAAAACAGTCTTATATGGTCAGCTTATGTGGTTTGGATATCTCAGTACTTTGGGGGGTCATTTAGAGACTGGCGGACAGGGTACTCCACAACAAACGTGGTGGAGCCCCTGTCCACCAAATGTTCCGCTCTATTTACAGGTGAACAGAGCATCATGGTCCATCAACGGCGCCAATATTGGATCCAAGATTGTTAGGGGAATTACTAGTTTGTTTTTATTAAACTCCCATTCCAGAAGGTTGTTTTTGAACAACAAAAATGTTTGCTGAGTGGCCGCATGGCCCAAGGTGGCTGCTCAGCAAACTTACAATGCCTTCAAAGAAGTCCCCATTGCTCCTTTGAAGGCAGCTTGGCAACCAGCTATCAGGAAACCGCTTTACATCTAGAGCTACCTTCAAATGATATGTTTCTAGTGTTCCAATGCAAATATATAGGCTACCCAAAAGAAGAACCCATGTATTCATCCATGTGATACTACATACACTGAAACAATAGGGAATGGTCTCTTTCTGTTCACATTGGACACCTTAGAAGAATATGACGTACCCCCATCCCCAGAATCTGGAAACTGCACTCTGCACTTTTTCCTATTTAAAATGTGCTGACATATTCAATGAGTAATGTTCAAGTAAACCATGTACTTGGATGATGCAGAGCTGGACGAGACATGCTGTTCTGTATTACAAATGAAATACATCTGTGAACCTTGGGTGACCTTATGCAACTGCGTGGGAGGTATCATTTATTCTTACTGGGCAAGTGATTCTGTGAAATTATACTGATATAAACCCTTTAACGTCAAACTGTTTCACTCATTTCCTGCCCCTTTTTATCGGTGTTGGAGCTGTGCAATAGAGGTGTTTTTGATCAATTGACAATCTGTCTTATAATCCAATAAAATACAATTTCATTGAATCAGACTTTTGAGAAACCAGTCAGGCTCTCAAAGATTTATGAACTAGAAAAGTCGTACAACCTTTTTTCATCTGAAGGAGAAAAAAATTGAAATTGACAACAGTCACTGAAAATGTAATGTCCATGTTTAACCCTTTAAGTGCTGTCGTCGGCCAACGGTCGTCGCGAGCACTACCTTGCCAGTGCTGCGCACGACCGTTGGTCGAAGGACCTGCACCCGTTATTGGAACGTTCAGAACTGGGCGCTGAACGTTCGACGCTGCTAAGGTGTTAATGAATGGGTGAATTCACCAATGCACATTCGGCCCCAGTGTACAAATATGAGGTAGCATGCTTGCAATGAACACCAAATGGAGAGAGCTTCCCTCACTGGAAACAGAGATTGAGGCAACAATCCACAAATACATAAACAACGTAGCATGGCAATTAAATGATTATTGGCGTGATTTAAATCTTGGTGGTATGGATACTCTGTTGCAATGGAGACAGTCTCCATACCGCTAAGACTGTTGTCCACCCGCTAAATTTAAATGTGGGTGGACCTTAGGTTTATTCTTGGTGTACACTACTCTGCCTCTATCATGATGAAACCCTTCCGATGGCCATACAGATTAAGGGCCATCGGAGACAGATCTTTAATTTCACCTAACTTATTTAGATGGGTGGAATTAGAGGTCAGTTATCACTGCCTGTCACCACCAGAGGTCAGTTCTCACCACCTGTCACATCAGGAAAAGCCTGGCAGCAAGGGGGGCTGAAAAATGCGAAACGCTCTTCTCGCCATGGGAAAGGACTCCCAAGGTGAGGAGAGCATTATCTTTTTTATATTTAAATAGAAAATCCTGCTTCAGGATTTTTTTTAAATAAAAATAAATAAGTACGATGCACGGCTCTGTTATGATTCATGATGATGGAGATGTGCACCAAACTTTTAAAAGCTTTAGGATAGCAGAACGGAGGGGGCGGTTTGCCGTATACAGGGTGAAACGTCTCCTCAAGTACAGTGGCCCTTGCCCGTGGATGGCCCTGTAGGAAACATTAAGGGTCTTGAACAGCACCCGTTGGGCCACTGGGAGCCAGTGTAGATTACGCAGATGATGCCAGACATTAGACCTCAGCGAGATGTTAAATAGAAGTCTAACCACAGCATTCTGTATAATCTGGAGGTGCCTGACAAGATAGGCCGGAATACCAATGAACAAAGCATTGGCGTAATTGAGACGAGAGAGGATGAGGGCATGCTCTACCATTTCTTTGGCCTCCCTCGGAAGCAGTGGAAAGAATCTTCGGAGAGCTTTGAGGGTGCCGACAGCAGACACCAGTTAATTTCTTAATGTGGTTATCAAACTTTAAATTTTCCCCGAACCACACCCCCAATTTTTTTGCCGGATTTCCCACAGAGTTAGGGTAAGGCACATTGGGAGGCCACAGCAATTCTCTAAAGTTGACAGGAAACTGTCCATAGAGGAGAATTTCCATTTTTTCTTCGTTACACTTAAGTTGGGCAAGTGCAAGCCAGCGGAAGACCGATGAAAGACAGGTCTGGACAGTTGTAGTATCTAGATCCGAGCCCGGCCAAGTAAATAGTAGCTGGGTGTCATCTGCGAGGGCTATAATTTTTGCACCCAATTCCTCGGCCAAGGAGATCTGTGGGGTAAGGTAAATGTTAAACAGCAGAAGGCTTAAGGTGGACCCCTGAGGCACCCCAGTGGAGAGTATCCTGGCTGAGGATGAATAGGGGGGCATCCACACCTGCTGAGTCCGATTATCCAGGAAGGATGATAACCACTCCAACGCAGGGCCGATGATACCGATGGATGACAATCGGGTAAGAAGGAGTTGATGGGACACTGTGTCCAACAAAATCAGGGCCGCCCTGCCGCCTCCGTCTAGGCACTTCCTGATAGCCTCGGACATTTCGACCAGCGCTGCTTCAGTGCTGTAAGCAGCCCGAAACCCAGATTGAGCAGGGTGCAAAGCATTTGATGCCTACACAAGGGCCTCCAGCTGGCGAAATGCCACCTTCTCACAAACATTTGCCAGCACAGGCAGGAGAAAAATGGGTCGGTAATTAGATGGGAGCAATGGATCTAGCCCCAATTTTTTGAGAAGTGGTAGAAGTTTGGCCTGCTTCCAGCAAGTAGGGAAGGTAGCCGTCTGAAGGGAGAGATTGATGATCTCAGTATTCTCAGGGCTGACCACCTCAGCCACCCCTCCTAAAACACGAGCTGGACAGGGGGACCCGGACTTCAGGAATTTCGGAACCGCTAGGATGTCAGACTCGGCTGGCGGTGAAAATTCCCTAAACAAGTTGGCAGGGGCTGGCTGAGGGGCAGTGGAGATGTCAAGGAAGCGTTCCTCTGATTGAAAGAAGAAGTGTGCAGACTATCCTGAATCCTAGCTATTTTGTCAACAAAAAAGGAAGACAGGTCCTCACACCACTGCTCCGAGGAAGGCAGGGTCCATTGCTCGGCACAGGGGGAGAGAAAGCTTTAAACGATGGCAAAAATGTCCATGCTGTTGTTGTTGGCCTTAGTTATCCTACCAGCATAGTAGTTGCTTTTAGCCATCCTGATAGCAGAGTAATATTCCCTCTGGGCAGCACAGAGAGCCACCTTGGCCAGGGGACAATATACGCGCCTCCAGCAGCTTCAGTTCTTTCAAAGCATTCAAAAACCAGGGCTTTGAGGGAGAAGAGCGCTTTTTAGTACTGGCAACAGGTTTAGCAGGAGAACTAACCCCAAGGCCAATCCAGAAGTTAAAGCGAAGCACTGCCTCCGAGCCCAATGTTGGACGGCCCTGAAGTAGAGCGTCGGAGAGAGCTGGGAGACCGATCTTCTGAGGACGGATGCCAGGGGAAAGAGCAAAGGAACAAGAGGGCTTCACTAGAGACCAGGAAAACCTAATCAGATGGTGATCAAACCAGGTAAAAAATTCTAGATCTGATAAGTCTAAGTCAAAATTGGAGCAGACTAGGTCCAGTAGTTAGCCCCCTGAGTGTGTAGGCATCTTAACCCATTGAGTTAGCTGAGCTAAATTAAAAAAATCAAGCAGACTTTTTGAATCAGGAGCTTCATAAGCGTCCAGGTGAACATTAAAGTCCCCTAGTAGTAAGAACTTAGGAAAGCGCAGGGCACGTGGCATAATAACATCCTCCAGAACATTGAGGAAGGCCCCAGGTGGACCAGGGGGACGATATATCAACGTGCCTCCCAGCGTAAAGTGGGGGGAGAGAGTGAGAGAGAAATGTAAAACCTCACCCTCACCCAGTTCTTCCGACACCCCACTAGAGAAGGACCAGATGTCCCTGAACACCACTGCTGACCCCCCATCTCCCGGTTAGCGATCAGCCTGAACAATTTTAAACCCTCTAGGAATGGGAAGCTCAATCACCGGGTCACAGGAGTTATTTAACCATGTCTCAGTGATGAATAGAATATCAAGTCGGCCATCCGACAGAAGTTCAAAAATATTGGCAGCATGTTTGACCATGGACCGGGCATTTATAAGTGCCACTGAAATCATGATCTTATTTCTAACTTGGGAGGTGGGAACAGCCGTAGTTGATTGCTGAAAGCAGAATTTACAGGAGGGGCACACTCTGGAAGAACTATCAAGAACTTCCCACCCCGTAGCACCCCTGCATTCCACACCGTTTAATACCATAATCTCCTCACGATTATACACCCCTTGCCTCCCGACAGCTCGGAGGAAAATTGGGCAGCAAGGCTGCGCTAGTCGCACCCGGGGCACGGACGGGCGCAGACGGGCTTGCCATTGGCAAGCCTTTGGCGCGCCAGCGGCGCGACCACTGCACGTGTCCACTGTGCATCCGGGATGGCATGTGCAAAGTATGAGAGAAGTAAATCAAAAGAAGACTAGCTTAAATAAAAGGAGGGTTTTTTTTAACCAAAAATAATTAATTTTAGTTCAAAGGACTCAAGTATGCTTTGTCAGGGGTTAGTGGCACCTTGTGAGTGTGCTCATGAAGCCCTCACCCACCAACCTAGTTGGTGGCATGCTTCATCATTGGGCCCACCCAGTGACACCTAGCGTGTCCCGGGTGTGCTTCGACGCCTGATTACAGCGGAGCAGGTATGTCGCTGAGTGTGCGGTGAAGAGTGTTATGAAAATGAGATTAAAATGGCATGGCCGTGGTCCCAGTGCCCGGAGGTAAATTAGACTTTAATACCTGGGCCACCGTCAGTGGTTAAAAATAAGGCTGTGGGATGTTAGAGGCGAGTTACGACCTCCTACATCCTTAGTGGGTCAACATGTTTCAGGCAGTGCCTTATGGATATTCTGGCTTTCTTCAGGACGGATTAAAATTATGTGTGTGTGATTAAAACTAGTGGGTGTGTAATTCAGACTATGTGTTTACATGCCCTAAAGTGTTTTTCTATGTGTGAGAGGGGGATTCCCTTCTCAAAAACACGCTAGTTTAAGCAATACTCTGCTTCAAGGTTGTGAAGTGGCAAGGGTTGGCCAGAATTACTGGGCAGAGCCTGCTTTAGACCTGTAGTGCCTCCTTCGCAGAACCGGTAAAAAACACTTTAGGGCGTGTAAACACATAGTCTGAATTACACACCCACTAGTTTTAATCACACACACATCATTTTAATCCGTCCTGAAGAAAGCCAGAATATCCATAAGGCACTGGCTGAAACATGTTGACCCACTAAGGATGTAGGAGGTCGTAACTCGCCTCCAACATCCCACAGCCTTATTTTTAACCGCTGACGGTGGCCCAGGTATTAAAGTCTAATTTACCTCCGGGTACTGGGACCACGGCCAAGCCGTTTTAATCCCATTTTCATAACACTCTTCACCGCACACTCAGCGACATACCTGCTCCGCTGTAATCAGGCATCAAAGCACACCCGGGACACGCTAGGTGTCACTGGGTGGGCCCAATGATGAAGCATGCCACCAACTAGGTTTGGTGGGTGAGGGCTTCATGAGCACACTCACAAGGTGCCACTAACCCCTGACAAAGCAAACTTGAGTCCTTTGAACTAAAATTAATTATTTTTGGTTAAAAAAAACCCCTCCTTCTTTTGATTTACTTCATATAAACTCGGGGATTTGGACTAGGTTTCTGGTCCTCTCTCTCCCTCTTGATACACGACAATGTATGAGAGACCCTCCCTCTCCCAGCTAGAGCGCTGCCACCAGTCAAGCCGGGGTCCGGGACTTATCCCAAGATGACTGCCTGCCCTACACACAATCGGCACAACAAGCCGTGGTGGAACGGGGCAGGGGAAGCACTCCTTCTGCACCACAATATGGGGAGCGCAGGTAAGCGATGTTGTAAATAATGTTAGCAGTATGAAAAAAGTTTTAATAGATGGGCGCGAGACTCGAGTACAGTATAAAAATACAACAGTGATGAGCACAAAGTTGAAAATAGAAACGATCAGAACGCATACAGCCACTGCAGTGCAAACGGGGTCAAGTAGGAGCGGCCACCAAATACTCTAGCCGACTGTGAAGACATATTTTTCACAAAGGTACATATATGAAATTACATTTACTAAACCTATGCTTACCTATATATACTTACCTTCATATTATTTTTGTTGCACTATTTTTAGGACTCCACATTTTGGTAGTATACCCGTCTGAATTTCTTGCAAGTCTATATAGAACATACATGCAAATAAAGTATATCCTGCACTCCTTTATTGATATATTCAGCAGGCATATCAGGAGCTAAGGAAAGGTAAAGAGACTCTAGCGGCAATGAAGAAGAACCTTAGACTACAGGCATCTTGATGGACGCAGTAGGAACAACAGATAGCTTCCCCATTATCGAGCATTGTAGCCACCATCAAACAGAATACTGAAGTGGCTGAAGAGGAGTGTGAGCCACTAGCCACACGCTCCCAGTTGTTTGTTGCTAAATTGGTGTACTCAGTGGTGGCCGGCATGGATCGGGGCAGGTGGTGGGGGTGAGGGGGAAGGGAAATGTACAAAATGTAAAACTTACCTTATCGCCACGTCTCTTCATCTCTCCTCCATGAGCTGGAACAGGAAGCAGGGAGCACCCAAGCTCCCCTGACCAATCACAACGCTGAAATGCACTGTTGTGATTGGTCTGAGCACATTGGTTCAGCACTGAGATGGGGACTGGGGGCCTGGGCATGCTCTCCACCCAGGCTGGAATGCAGCCTGTGTGGAGAACATGCAAAGTGCGCATGACTGTTTGGAAGGCCCGACGGGGCTGACCAAAGCACCATGCGCACTTGGAGTGGGCAATTTGAACTACTCCTCCCCGTCCTGTTCTAAGAGAAGAGCAGCCCTGCCCGCCCAGCCACAAAGCAGCAGGAACAAATAATATGAAAATAACATTGAGTTATTATCATTTTATTTTTCCTTCAGTTACACTGCTTAAAAGCAGTGTGGCGAAGCTCCTCTGCCTTAGCAGAGGAGCCGCCACTTGGTGTACTAGGGTTGCTCAAGTGAGAGATGCATTCAAAGTATTATGCCTTGCATAAATCTCGGGTTCATATTTATATGTTCAGAGTACCCCCTTTCAATAGCCTTTGTTCACAAGTCTATCTTAGGTCTTCTTAACATTAATGTTTATTTGTGTAACTTACTATTTTATTTTTTATTTACATTGTTATCCAATTAACCTTTGTCATGGGTTTTCCTTCTACTTTGTCTTATTGTTACAGTATTTTATTTGCATATTTTGTTGTGCTTAAATGTACAATCCTATATTATGATTGAGTTCTCCTTGTATCTATATTAAAAATAGTTTAAAAAAAGGGAGATGTTCAAATCATAGGTTTTTGGTGTCTGAAAAGTTTGGGATAAATGGAGTTAAAAGAAGAAACCAAGAGGACCATGGGAAACTCTCAAAATATTTTCATATCCTGGATTAGCAAATTGAAACAAGATAGGGTTAGGTAATTTGATATTTTTTCAAATGAACTTTGGAAATCCTTTCTTCTCTCTCATGGAAATATTTTTCCTAACATCCCCTTTTTCCTTTCACCCCCACTAGCAAAATGGGGTGACTGATGTGCTGTCACTTACTTTCTGCAGCGGTTAAGCCTGGACCTACCTGTTGTATTTAAATGTGCAGAAAATAAGGGAAACACATTTGTGTATGCTAATAAAAATTTCAAAACAGACCCACTTTAGTGGGTTTGTGCCACATTTGTACGGTATTTCCCTAGCTACTCCCCAGGCACAACCCTAGGAAAAAGGAGCCAAAACAAGAAGAGTAAATAATCTATGCACATAACCCTAAACATACACTCTGTTACTTTACTGGTATATGACGGTTTTTTACTTCCTCTAGGTTTTTAACCTATGTTTGTCCTATTACTTACAGGCACAAGTCAGTCGTAAGGCATACAATTTCTCTTGGTAACCAATGCCTTAAATATTTTTTCAATAACAGTTTTAATTTTGCTTTTGTAATCAAAGAGGGATGAAGGTGTGCTGCCATAAAAGCCACGATTCTGAGTGAACAAATTGAAATAGTGGACTCTTTGCATGGAGTAAGTTTCATTAATGTAATAATAATTAAGAGCATTTGTCTAAATGTTGATTTCATTGAGTTTCAGCTGCTATTAAAATGATATCTTGACCTCCTTTTTATTGTATTATTTTGCTAAAACCTGAGTGTATTGACCATTAGCTGAAGTCCACCAAGCCTCCCCTGCCTCCTCCTCTTGAGGAAAGGACTCAAACCCTACATCTCCAAGCAGCATCTCATCACACTTTTGTATCAGTGGCAGACCCCATAAATGCAGCCCCCAGAAACGGACTCAATGCTATTCCCCCATTCTTCTCATTGTCACCCACCTGATCACCTTCCCTACTATCTTTCCCATGCTTACAGTGCAGTCCTGTGTTCTTATAAGCCACTACTCTATAATGGCAAATGTACACTCTCACTCTTTATTATGTGTGCTGCGCACATCACCAGCATAGGTCCCTCCCGCATGGAGAGATCTGTAGCATGGTTCTTGCTTTCCAAATCCTACATGAACTCATAAAAACAAGCATTTTTTCCTACTTTGGTATTATGAATAATGCATGGTCTAGGCACCATCGGTAAGCAATGCAATCTTTGTCCCGAAAGCCTTTTCTCAATTTCTACATGATGTGTCACTTTTAACTCTTGCATTATGTTCCTTTTACAGCCACAAACCAAGAAATTAAAATATATTTAAAAGCAACATGAAGGAGCATTCTTGCTTTTAAAGATTGGGGTTAGCAAGCTGCTTGCACCAGAAGATGAGAAAGGGGCTCATTCATATTTCGGATGGTGACACGCCAGGTCACTGCTTAGGTGGAGGCCTTCGCTGGTGTGCCAAATGCACTCTAAGTGAAGCTGAATGCTTTGCAAATGCCAATTTTCTGTTGGAAATCTCTTTTTTTAAAGCAAACTCTTACAGCAGAAGGAAGGATCATGGAGGATGATTGCCCTGCATAAATCGGGTGGGTTACCTCCATTGTGACCTGATAGTCATTTAGCTTACGGGACACCTGATCCAGTTTTTTCTGGTAGCAGAGCCAGATGAAGCACCATTTTTGGAAACTAAAAGTGGTGGGGGATCTGTGATTTTAGGAGGACAGAAGTCACACTATTTTATGGACTAGCTACTGTTCAACCAAACCACACATATTCCTCAAAATGTGAAGAAGAAGGTGAGGATGAATGCACAACATAGAAATGGAGCAGGGTCGGACTGGCTTACAGAGCAATCAGGCAGTGCCCGAGAGACTAGTCTGACAGGTTTGTTCGCGGGCCAGTTTTTTGACTGTTTTGAGGGCCTGTTTTATGGTCTGGTGGGCCGGTTTTTCTGAAGATTTCCCTGACATAGCCTGCAGCAAGCTCAAATGCATTAAGTCTTCCGAATCTCCTAAAATACTTAAACAGTGTGTCTCTACAAGTTCAAAACTGCCCCAATTTGCAAACTTGGGCCACTTGTTTTCACTTATGGGGGCCACATTCATTTTGATGCCCAGGACTGTTTTCTGGAGTGGTCCGATACTGGCAGTGAGCAGAGATTAGTGTAATATGTCATAGAGAATTCCATTCTGAGGAAGAAGAAAGGTACTGAAATAAAAAAGGAGGAACTAACAGAAAAGATCAACAAAGAAGGACATTCATTTTTTGAGGACATTACGGAATGGCGACACAGATGTTTGGAGTCAGAGTGACACACTCGGGGGGTCACAGTACTTAAAACAAATCAAGAAAAGCATTGCCAAAGGCAACTATTTTGTTGTGGAATAGAATCACTGCTTTTCACAGATCACATATGAACTATTTACATTATAAAAGACATGTCCAATAGACGAATGAGCAGTGCATGGCTTACAGTCAATTGGCTTTTCAAGCTAATTTATTTTATCAGCTATGCAATGACTGCTTTGCTCCAACCCACTGAGAGCAACCTACATTGATGTGCAAGTGTAGGACTCTAAAACCAGTTCAACACCATGATGTATTCTGCTGTAAATGAAAATCACTTCCATGCATCTAATTAAAGAAGTAAATTAGTTAGTTTATCATGTATTGGAGACCTTAATTTATAAGAGAGAGTGTACAGAAGAAGCTTTAATAAGCAATGTGGTAAAGGCAGAAGATAATGAAGTGTGAGCCCACAGAGGGGTGATACCATGATCATTGTAATTTATTGGATTATTCTATATATAGCACGCACAAGCACAATACAATGCTGGAGTAAAGAAACTTGGTTAAAGCTGATATCACAGAAAAATGTTATGGGCAGATTTTCCATTGAAAATGCATGTTTTGGTTTCCTAATGACGTCCGTGACGTTCAACAAATCAACCTGAAACGTTCCAAAAAAAGTCTATGAAAGTTGGATACCTTTTGGTAGCTTTTGTGTAGATTCATCACGCTGGAGTCAAAAACATCTGGGTTCCCAAATGTGATATTCCTTATTTTACATCCTATTGGATTCTTTGCTCCTCAATATAGAAAAAATGGTTCAACAGAATTATACTTCAATTTAGACCTTCGCCAAGGAAGTGACTTTGCTTATTTCAGTGTAAATAGAAATTACGTTTGAAATGTTTTCCGGTCTAGGCATGAAGAAGTTACATTTTAGAACTATTTTGACAATTGGAAAGGTGTATTTATGATTTTCCTATAACCTTGGCGCTCTTTGATGAATTTGACCTAAATTTGGCAGATACTTAGCATCTTTTCCTTACTCCTAGTATTTTCAAATTTCTGAGTAGTCATTGGGGGTGGACATTTAAAAAGCCGACAATAAAAGTGTTAATTTTTTAATAACTGTGAGCTCATTAGAATCCACATGAAAATTGGCAGACATTTGGCATTTTTAGTACTCTATGGGTGTGACAGGTTTTGTGCAGATATTTCAAGAGGAAGAAAATTTGAAAGGGGCGGACGCAAAAACGATTTTATGTGCTATTAACTTGGTACTCTTTTATGAGTCTGCATGAAATGTGGCAGTATGCTAAAACCTTAAGTTCAAAGGAGGAATCTAAGGTTTCATGCAGATCCAATAAGGGAGGCTAAAGTTATATTGAGGGGTGGTTATAATGTATTTGTTAATAACACATGTGCAGTTTTAACGATCTGCATAATACTTGACACACACTTAACAATATTTAACTTACTCATGATATTTTGAGTTTCCTGCAAACCTGGCAGGTGGTCAAACAATCAGCATTTCCCATTTTAGGTCCAATAGGAATCTTTGCTCTTCTACAGAATGTCATGAAAGTAAAACATTACTCAGGGAAGTGCCAGTGCTTGGCTTTGTGTTAATGTGTTCAGTAGTTTTCAAGAATTTAGCTTTGCAATAAAAAATAAAAGTTATTAGCAAATTAACACTTTTTTAACCAACCCTCCTTAACTTTGCCTCTTCTTGATGGATTTGGCTGAAACTCAATATATCAAGAGTAACCTAAACATGACAAGAGTGTGCCAAAACTTGGCACATCTTTGATAAGGTAAAAAAAGCTATTAGCAAATCTAAGATGTTTGGAACCTACCCCATATGACTTTGATTCCCCTTGATTGATCTGCATAAAGCTCGACATAGTAACAGAATACTAAACATGCTAAACTTCTGCCAAATGTCATGCAAAAGATTGGCATAGGGGATTCATTGATATGGTATATGATAAACAAATCACTATGAATAACAAAGGTTAACACAGCGTTATGGTTAGCTTAATTTATAACACCTTAAGGTATGTAGAACAAAATATCAGACAGTTGCTTAAAAAACAGAGTTAAAGTGATGTTAAGGCTATGAATTTAAACTGAAAAAAAAACTGAAACATGCATGTTATGGTTAGGAACATAACAGTATTGCAAACCATAACTCCCAAACCAAATGCAATGATTATGACTTCACAATAGTAATTTATATAAATAACAACACCTAAACTCAAAATATATTCAAAAGAGAGCACATAAACGATAAATTCTACTTAATTCATAGTCATCTCTGTCATGGTGGTAAGGGATGTGATATATGCAATCTCATCTGGAAGATGATATACAATATTTGCAAGTGTAGCTGTTTCATGAAGAGCAAGTGCTTCATGAGGCTTGCATTTAGAGTGTGAGTTATGGTTTGAATGGCGAGTTATGGATTATGCTGTTAACCAGAATTAGTGAATTTCAATAGCTGTGAGAAAGTATTCTTTTTTGACCTGATCACCACCATTTTTTGACTGATACCAGTAGTAACTGACTCTGACTATGCCCTGTGCTCTGCTAACCAGGCCCATGGACAGTGCTCTGATTATAAAGGCATATGGTAATTAGATGTAATTACCATTGTCGTTGGCAAACTACTTGTAAGTCCCTATTATATGATAGAGCATGTACGTTCAGAGGCCCAGAAGCTTTGAGGCACTTTAGTGTGCACTTTGCAAGATGCTTTTAAATTGAAATTATATGAAAATTCGACTTTGGATTTAAAAGTATTTCCAAAGAATTAAACTACCATATTTTTACATATAAGTAGGCTTTCCTGTTTTCAGTTTCTATTTTTGGTAAATTCTGGTGGGGTTTTTTCAGTGTTTTCCAGTGATATCAATACCTTAAAAAAACAGTGATTATCAGTGGTTACACATTTCCGCACCATAAAAAACAACAGAAACAGTGTTTTTCCGGTGTTTATGGACCGTTGCTGCACTGATAGAGCATGGTATATCGACATTAAACGTACAGTGTATATGAGGGTCAAATACATTTATTACAAATTAAACTTATTGTAGTACACCATACAATACTTCCTCAGTGAGTCTTCGGTCTTGCGTGCTCGCTCCTTCCTTCCCATGTAAACTTTTATCTGTGAAAAGGCCCTCTCAACATTGACCATCAAATAAGGGCTTCAGCAAACTATGGCTGAGTTCAGACCAGGGCACATGAGAAGGGCAGGGGGCAAGGAGAGGCCCTTTGTGTGCACAAATAGGCTGCCCTACTCAATTGATGTCTGTTCTGCATGTTTTACCAAATTTATTTCCTCCTGTATTCTCAATTTACTTCTCGATTGCAGTAATATTATTACTGCATGGGGTCCCTACCCCCCAAAATTAAAGCTCAACTGTAGATTAGGGCCTCAGTAGGGTCTGCCTACAGCAAGCACCTCTACCAACCCTTGCGGTCACACACAACAGAGTAGCTACTTACTTGACCCACCAGAAAGCACCTTGGGGCCTCTACAAGATGTAGGAGAGCACTACAGCAATTCTACAATACAATGCAGGCGAGGGTCTGATTAAAAGGCCTGGAGGCCATGATTTCCAGCAGCCTGGATCTGTCAAGCTCTAGGTGTCCATCGCCCAGAGGACGCGCAGATGTCCTGGGTACTAGGGTGGTCCAGTGTCAAAGCGGGTGCTTGGGGGGAGGGGTATTGGACCAACAGAAGGGGCACAGAGAAATTCAAAACTTATTTCAAATACCCCAGCAACAACGGCCTTGTATCCACTCACACTCTTTCAAATATTATAAAACACAAACACGCATACACATTCTGCGGATCTAACAAATGCCCTTATTTTTGTGGATTGTAAAACAGCATGCATGGGAAATCCTCTGTATCTCTGTGTCTTTATCCATTAATAGATGTGTGTTTATCTTTGCATGCAGGTTGAGGTGATTAAAAACATAAACACAGGTACATTCTAGATTGTTCCTGCTGCAGCGGCTACTTTGCCCTCATCTTCTCAGTACAAAGTTAACTTTTTGTGCACATGCTTCGCCGTTTCCCAGCTCCGGACATGCTGAGCGGGTCCCAAAACTAAAAATATCAAAAGAAAAAAAGTCTTATGAGAAGCTGAAGGACTCAGGCCTTCCTTCCTCACTGACCTTTGTAGAAGCATTTTCTCTTGCCAGTGTGAAAGACATAACACACTTAACTTAGCTAATTTACTGCATCTTTGTCCTTTTCCATTAGACACACATAAGACATTGAGTCTGGGCCCTGGTTTTAACCAGAGTACCTACGCCATGATGTAATGGGGAGGTGGGTGGGAAGATATAATCACGAAAATAATAGATTCAATTGGTTGTCACTTATTTTAATTTCCTAAATGTACAAACTAGAATGTGTGGAACAAAAGTGATGTACCCAGGATTACACAATTCTTTTAAAAGTTCTGAATCTGGCATTAGGGATCTTGGCCGACAGTATACAGTCATCATTGGTACATTTTAGTTAGTTAGTTAGTTTATTATGATTTGGCTCTCATTGAGGGCCACATAAAAAATACATACGTATTAACATAGCAATAATACATAAAAGCTACATACGACAACAGGAATAACCACTAATTATCTGCAAGTAATGCAATCATCATCTTCTCCCAGAAACACATTAATATATGTCTAAAAACTCTTTAAAATATTTAAAAATTCTAGAACAGAACATTTCGTTAGGGGGGCAATAAAGTGCATGGCAAAACATTTTTACATTCACAATTCCCAATTGTAAACAGATTGGTTTTATCCATTTTTGGCGCATAAGGCACAATACCGGACAAATAAACAATACATGGTTAAGGTCTTGAACAGCATTATTACATAAATTGCATAAAGGAGAAACTCCATACCATTTTGCTAAGAGTGTATTAAGTGGAAGCAAGTTATGACGTAAAAGGTACCATAATCTACGGACACCATGAGGAATATTCCAAATTAAATATTGTTGGGCTAATTTTGGTGTATAGGTTACAACCAGGGCTTCCCTTTCTTTATACTTCTGTTGGGCAAGTATATCCAACTTATAGCAAAGTTCCCAGGACATACTTTTTAACTTCAGCTTTAACTCTAGTGGAGAAAGCAAGAATAACGTGCTTTCATCTAGTTCAAGCAGCGAAACCGCTTTTCTAAAATTCTTTACCAGCTGCGAGAACTCATTAAAGTTGCCCAATAATTCCTTTTTTAAGATTTCTCGTAAGGTGCCCGGTTTACCTCTAGCCAAGCAGGCTACCCATCTTACGAGGGCAGCTAACCCCTGAGCCCAACAACTTCGAAGTCCGAATTCCAGCCTGCAAGAAGATGTAGAGCAGGCTGAGTTAAATGAGGAGATTTTCCTTAGTACCTTTCCTTCCATTTTTTGCATGAAACCCCATTGTTTCAGATCCACTAATTCCATTCCATAAAGGAGGGTTGCCGGAATCTTCGCTCGGAATACATCCAAGCATAGGGAGAAATGCCTCTTCCCTGTCGCTTTATATAAAGAACATAATCCCCTACCATGGGCCATTGCTTTTCGAGAACTATGTTCGATGTGGGGCTTCTCACTAAGATTAGCAGATATTATTTTGCCTAGAAACATGTAGGATTTAACTACCTCAAGTTTTTCTCCGTTAATTGTCCAATTGTAGCTACTAGATCTACACTTCTTCTTTCCAAAGATGCACATGATTTTACTTTTAGAGCTAATAATTTTCATATAATGTGCATCAGCAAATTGATTCAATGCATGAAGACGATTAGCAAGACCTTTCGGGGTCAGATCTAGAACAAGTATGTTGTCCGCATACATTAGAATTGATATAGCTGTCCCTCCAATTTTCGGGGCTAATCCCTCACAAACTGCAACAGTAGTTGGTAAATCGGCCATATACAGGGAAAACAATATGGGTGCCAATATACACCCTTGTTTTAATCCGTTCCGGGAGGGGATAGATTGAGAGAGACCCCTTTCACCGCCTTGTAACACCTTACACCATGTGTTCAAGTGTAGAGACTTAACTAAATCCAATAGGTGTCTCGGCATACCCAATGCCGACAACTTTCGCCACAACGTCGGACGGTCCACCCTGTCGAACGCTGTGGAGAAATCTATAAATGCTACGTATACGCCACCACCACGGACACGAGCATATTTATCCATAATTACCTGTAGCAATGTTAAATTATCTAAAGTTCCATGCTCTTTTCGAAATCCTGTCTGTTCCTTAGGTATGATATTATTTAAATTTGCCCAATCTGTTATTGACACTAATAAAAGTTTAGCAAAAATGTTCCCTATTGAGTCTAATAAAACTATTAGACGATAATTAGAGGGATTATCCCGATCTCCTTTTTTAAAAATTGGGATCAGGATACTTCCCCGCCAAGAGTCGGGGACTGTTTGAGTTTTAAAACACGCCAGAAATACTGGAAGAAGAATCCTGCTCCAAGTAGTTACGTCTTGCTGGATTATAGACATGGGCAATTCGTCAGGTCCCATAGCCCCGGAAGAGCGCATGCTCTTTATTACGGTAGCTATGGATTGCTCAGTGGGGAGTTCCATTTTGAAATCACTATTAAGCCCTGGAACCCATGAGTCCCCCCCTGCACCATTAGGCGCATATAAGGTGGTCACAAATTGGGTCCAGACATCTTCAGTAATAACTATAGGAGTGGACGTTTTTACGGATCCACATCCTTGCCTTATTATGGACCAGAACTCTCTAGAATTTTTACAAGTTGATGCCTCTCTTAACTTGATCCATAAAATATCTTCTTTGTCTCTTTTTAACTTGGATCTCAATCTTACCCTCCTTCTTTTTAGTAGAGCTAACTGAGACTCATTCTCCCCTGATCTATTAAGGTATTGCTTCCTAACAAGTTTATTGATCTCATTATTTAACCTTAATAAAGGACTAGGAGAAAAATATTTCTTTTTGTGATTTCCTGTAATCCTAGCCATTGCGGTGACTTTTTTAATGAGGTTTTCGAGAAACAGGAATTCCCTACCTTGCCAGTAGTCAAGCTCAGTTAGTAATTGGGTAAGGATGTTTTGTACATCCTTGCTATTAATAAATCCCCAATAACATCTATCTGTGTGACAATTAATAGAAAAACCTCTATTCTTTAAGGACCAGAGGTTAGTTTCAGGGGGTATTAATGAGACAGTTAAGTTGATAATTTTATGGTCACTCAGGGGGGTATGAGAGATCACTAAATCTTTAAGAAAAGAGAACGTGTCAAAGTCTGTTATTACATAGTCCAAAATAGATTCTCCCCTAATTGAACCATGTGTATAATTAGCCGGGGTATCTGAAGGCATCCTGCCATTTATAATAATTCCCTCCAGGGAACTGAGTTCCCCGAGAAGAATCTTGCCTCTTTTATTAGTTTTTATTTTATTGGGCAGGAGGGCTTGGGGTATATTATATGCTTCTTCCTTTACTTTATTTCTAAACATGTCTAAAGAAGTATTAGACACTTTACAATTTAAGTCCCCCACCAATAGTAAGTATGGGGGGTGATCCACCTCTAGTAGTTGTTTTACATAGGAAAACATACGTTTTAAAACTATCGTAAAATTATCTTCTGGAGGAATGTAGGCATTTAGTATTATAAGCGAGGACCGTTGAGCAACGGAGTCCAGGTTAGAAATGGTTATGGATTGGAATAGATTACTCTCGTCCTTATAATGTGAGAATTGCCATTGTAATGCATTTGATAACAAACAGGCAATTCCGCCTTTAGCATGGCCTTTTTTAGATGGAGTCGCCGCGGCCTCTAGGACGAAGTAATCATTCCCTCCATATGGGAGAGTTTTACACCATGTTTCCTGGATACATACCACATCCGCATTCAAGGAGAGAAGAAAATCAAATTTCTCAGGGCAATTAGACAAGCCAGCGGCATTCCAAGAGACAATTTTTAAACAGGTGTTAAAGATGCGAAAATGGTCGAGGGTTTCTCGAGGTGGTATTTGAGAGAACTCCTGGTAACCAGTTCCACATCGAAGTGTCTTCAGTTAGAGGATTATCTGTGCTACCAGGTAATGGAAGTACCTGGGAAACCATTCGTTTACCTCTGGAGAGCCAAATTTTTAGGTCATTATTACACATAGGAAAATCATCCTGTCCAGAGGTCAACTTTGAATTTCTTTCGGTAAAGGAAAGACACAAATTATTATTAACTAAAGGTAGCACGTCAATTCCTCTACATTGAAAGGCTTCGGCTTGTTGAAGAACTAAATTAGCAATTATTTTAGAGTAAAACTTTACCCTTATTCGTTGCCCATTTATAGATCTTATTGGGAGAACTAAATCAATGTCATTTGTTAAAACCAACTTTAAGCTTTCTATCTCATTAAAGCAATTGAGTAGCCAAGATCTATTCATTTTTAGATCAGAATCAAATAATGGGAGAAAGTCCAATGAGAGAGTATCTACATGTAAAATAGGGCTTTTTCCTAATTGAGGTATTGCATTCCTAACTACCTCCGTCTGAGGCCGAAAGATAGGTGCAGTTGGATTAAATACTCTTGTTACTATCGGCAAATGTATATTATCATCGGTACTTATAGATTGGGGAGCAGGAGCATTGACTAGAGGACATGAAACCACCCTCTTCACAGTTGCTTCAACCGGGGTACTCCCACTAACATCATTTATGATACCTTCCACTTCCACCTTATCAGGGATATCTGAAGGTGGGCTATACCCTCTTTCTATAAGAGCGGGCGTTTCAGATATTGTATGTTTTTGAAAAATAATTTGTCTGGGTCTTTTCTTTTTATATTTACGTATCAGTTTCCTATTTTTCCCTCTTGATTTTACTTTAGCAGCTCTGGGAGTCCCCGAGGGACCTTCTGGCTCCTTTTTATCTTGTACAAAAATAGGAAAAAGATCATGACCCCCTGTTTGTAGCTCTTCGATCACTTTTTCTTCCTGCTCAACCAGCACTGGTTCTGTTCTCAGAAGCAAGGGAGATGAGGCGGATTGATTAGGGGACTTATGGATATCCGCCTCTATAGTTAATCCCAAAGGGGCATTTCCCTTCACCTCAGTAGTGTTATCAACCTCTTTTTGGACAACAAGAACAGGGTTAGCAGAAGTAATGAGAGGGTTAATCACATTTTCAGCATTTTTCACATTTTGTGCCAACAGTGCCTGCAATATCTCAGTAACCGAAGACAAAATACAATCAGAGTTTACGGCAAATTTACCCATTAAAAGTAATATGGAAGACAGAATTTGCTCAAGGGCTATGAGTGACTCAGAAATAGGTTTATCATTTTTTGGGTAGCTAGATGATGTAAGGGGGCAAATCCCCGATAAATTAAATTGCGGAGATTGTACAGCACTCTGCGGAGAAAGATTATCTGTAGATTTAATGGAGGGCGTACTGCTATATAGTAGCAGACCAGATGGTGTTTCTCCACTAGGAGTTTTATTAGCCGCTAGATGGGATAAAGATATCTTATCTACATATCGACCGCAGAGTTCCAAGTCAATGCTGGTAGCTATTGAGACATCACCCTTATCTTCTTCTAAATTATCATTTCCCTTAAGAATATTATGGTCCAGAGATTGCGATGATATTATCAAAGGATCAGCGTCAGCCACATTTTAGATTTGCTTCCAAATATCTCAAATCACTACATGTAATGTGTAGGCAGCTGAGCCAATTCTGATTTTTTAAAGCTAGAAAAGTTAGTGTTCTTTAGTCGATGGATGTATGAATATAGCCAGGCTTTACTTATGTGCTGCGTGTAAAACCTCCTGATGTATGTCACAACTACTTTGTGACTCTGTTTGCCACTCTGTTGCCTTTTGTCTTGAGAGACACTTGTTGTCTGATCTGGCTTCATAGGCAACACCATTATGGAACGTGTTGTTTTACTTTCAAAATAAATACAGGCTGAAAAAAACAAGTATGCGTAGTGCTAAGGGTTTAGAAGTCACGAACACCTTATGCTATGGTACCATATTGTGAAGTCTGTATAGTTTGCAGTACTCCAGCAGGACACAAAGTTACAAGCGATATCTTCCGCCAGTCCTGAACTTTTTCCCAAAAGCAAATCACATTCTGAAACATATAGCTTTGCTTGTAACAATATAAGTGTGGGCTTACAAATCTTCAGCATAAGCACATATGTTTTTATAAACGCTTTGTAGACTTTTACTGTATCTCAGCACTGCACATAATGACACAGTCACACAACTGAATGTAAGTAGTGGTATTGTGCGGACCTACTGGGAAAAGAGACATGTGCACAGAAATAAGTGGACCTAGAAAAAAAACGTGCAGAAAGGCATAAGGGGCCCTATTTTGAAGTTAAAAAAAAAGAGATATACACAGCAGTAATGGGGCCTGCCTAGGGGACATAACTGAAGTAATAGAACAGCTTTATGCGGGATAAACTGACCTGCCTATGGCAGTAAAATAGTGACAGGCGTAGAAATAAGGAGACATACCCCGGAAGTTTAAAAAAAAAGCAGCTGTCTACACGGATAAAGGGGACTGCTTGAGAAGTAAAAGAAAACAGTCACAAGAAAAGGGAAGTGAAAGAGAACTGTACACAGAAAATAGCAATTAATGAAGAGAATTTTTTTTTCCAGAACACAAAAAATATCACTCGTTCATAGGAACTACTGCGCCATTTATGCATGAGGATTTTCATTTACAAGATTTAATGGTAACAGTTGTTTTTGTGAATTATATAAAAGTCCAACACCTCTTCAAATTAAGCCGTTTGTCGAGAGTGAACTCAAGCACACACAGTTTATCAGACGCATTTTTTTATGACAGATTTCTGAGCAACACCCTTAGTCTTAGAGACATAAAGGTAAAAAAGAGTAGGCATCATATTAAGTGTGTCGCGGAGGGTGACTTGAAAACCCTGTGGGACTAAGGCAAAGATATTCACGAGCCAGTCTGTGTATGGAGAACACTCACCGCGACTCCAGTTGCACAGACATGTCAAAACGTCTCCCTGTTCCTCTCTGTAAGGAAGTCCTCTTGTGTTTACATCAACATCGTTGTGAGCGTCTAAGAAACTGTAACGGCCAGATCTGCCGACTTTGATACTGGGCTGGGGAACCGGGTTTGGGTCTCCGCAGCGGCTCAACATCATGTGATTCTGGGCAAAAAAGTTAATTTCACTGTGCCTACACAAAATTAATCTGTCCTGTCTGTAATGAAACAGGTACTCATGGAAAGCATTCTAAAGCCTCTAAAGTCGAGTTTGCGCATATAAAACTGCCCAAAAAAAGAAATACGGTACAGAAACACACGACTAGCAATCATTATATACAGCCAGATGCAACTAGAGCCAAATTTCGGTGTGGGGGGAGGGTATTTTTAAGACAAAATTTCGGGGGATGGGTGCTAATTCTTAAATCAATCGGCAGAGTGGAGATGGTGGGGCGCTAATTAGGCGTGAAAACAAAACAAAGCTTCCTGAATAAGTAGATGGTCTTTCATAGACCTGTGAAGTGCTCTCTCGGGTGCGGCTGTGTGTGTGTCCGGGGAAGCTGAAACACACGACGCGGGGGAGGCGGGGAGGGGAGCTGAAGCCCTTTCAGCACAAGGGGACAAAAGAATTGTACTGTAGAATTTTAAACCCATCAAAGTCTAGTATTGGGGCGGCTAACAAAAATGTTATGCGTCTGACTCATCTACTTGATCCCAGTAGAGATTTAGGGGCTCGAGCTCTCATGAGCGCGGCCGGTGCACTAGCTCACTGAGCTGCTTTACAATTCGCGCTGCCTGCTAATTGCCTGTGGTGAGACTGCAGAACCTACAAAAGATTTTGGTACATCCAGTATTTACTTCTAGTGTTGTGTGTTTATAGCGTACTAACTACTGTGCTTCACTCATAACAAAAGCAATGGTACTGCTTTTACCAACCTCCAAATGATGGACAGGCGAGTCAGCCCCACCAAACTTCAGGCAGATTTCAGCACCTGACTGACTAACCCACTGAGCTTTCTTGCGGAGTGGATGACTCACACTGGCCTTTCAACCTTTGGAAGGGAGGGCCAGGGTAGGGCTGCTGTAACTTCTGATTAGCTGACGGGGCCCAGCCCCTCCGAGGAGTCCCAGCACCAGTCCTTCCGTCTGAGTCAGAGGACGGAGATATAATTACGTAGTGGGCGGAGACCAAGAGGTGGTGCCAGATCCAAATACGTCACACGTATCATTTTACTGGACTGGAGAAGAAACGCTGCTGATTTACGGAGCCTGATGACACAAAGGTAGCGTGCTTACACCAGGCTCAGATCGCCAGAATCTCCGCTGCAGGCAAGGCTGGCCTGTGTGTATTTTTGTTGGCAAGGAGATAGCAGATGGGAGGGTGCACACGGGGAAATCGGGCTAGTCCAATCCAGTCTCTCCCCATTGAGTTCGAGGGAGGGCGGGGGGCACTCGGGTCCTCAGCTGCTCCGGAGTCTAGATTGCACGCCCGCAAAATCAGTGATAGTCAGTTTAAACCGGCTCAGCTCATTTTCAGCCGGTAGTGTACTGTCGTTTGCAATCGGTTTAAACCGAATTCCGAACAGCCTACATATAAGTCACACCTAAGGTCTACCCTAGGTGCCCCCTGGGTGGGGTACCAGGTATAAATAAGCAAGGACATTTTAAAAGATGTTTTATATGCCCTGGTGAGGGGAAAACTACCAATTAAATGTTTCCCCATTGTAGCATCTTAGCTTCATAGGCTAACATTGGGATGCTGCAATACCGTGTAACTATTGATAGGAGGGAGCTAAACTAATAGTTCAAGGACTTAAAAGATTAGCAGTAATACAACCACCAATCTGCCACTCTTGAATTTATCATAATTATTACAAAAAATACGTTTCAGAATTTTTTTTTCTGTGAGCCAAAATCCAGCCTTTAGCAGCCTCTCCTGATTGACCAGTCCTTAACAGGCTTAGCCAAAATGATTTGATGAGGTGATAAGTGGCTAGCACATAGACAGAGGTCATCTGAAAGGGGGGAAGCGGGCTGGGTAAATCAAACTAGGCTTCAAAGAGAGCAGGACAGTAAGGAATGCTAGCCAGGCCTATCCCCTCTTCTTGTACCCATCAGCCAGATAGCAGCCCTGGGAATGGAATTTGCAGGCGGACTGGAAAGGGAGTCTTAACCCTTTCCGTGCATCGGATTGCCGGGAGCTGTCCAACAGCTCCTGTCCGTCCTAGCACCAACCCACGAGGGTAGCGTAGGTGCTCCCCTGTGGGTCGCCCTTCATACTGTCCCCACTGGAGAAGGCAGCAGAAGCCCTTACACTGCCCCCCCTCCACGTCATCTAATGACATCAGCGGGCCCCGCACACTGATGTCATTACATGAAACCGGACGCACTGGGAGACATTTGCTTCCAGTGCGTCCAGCAAAGAGGAGGTGAGTTTCTCTTCGGGGAGGGGGGAATTTCAACAAAAGAGGTATTGGGGAAAGGAAAGGGTTTTCCATTCCTCCAATGCCTCTTTTGAGGATTCCTGCTGCACAATTGCGCGATCATGCCGCAAGAATGCCCACTAGACACCAGGGATTTCTTGATTTTTTTTAATGTAATCATCAGTTTGGGGTGAGCGGCTCCTTAGGCAAGGGTCGCTCCTCTTTGGGGGCAATGTTTTTGTCTGTTCCTGCCCTCCTGGGGGGCAGATTGAGTCATTTTATTTAATAGTACCCACTAGATCACCAGGAATGTATTTGTGGGGAGTGACCCCTTGTGTAAGTTTCGCTCCCCTTTGGGGAGCATTATTGTGGCCGTTTCTGCCCCCATGGGGAGCAGATGGGAACATATTTTTGTAAAATTCTTCCCCACTAGACCATCAGGGATATGTTTGCAGGGAGGAGCCCCTTAGAGGAGGGTCGCTCCCCTTTGAGTAGTATTATTTTGACCATTTCTGCCCCCCTGGGGGGCAAATAGGCGGATTTTTATTGTGTTTTGTGTGACCACCAGGGATTTCTTTTTTTGGGGGGGCGGATGTTGGGGAGCACCCCTATGGCAAGGGTCACTCCCCTTTGGGGAGCATTATTTTGGCCATTTCTGTTTTTAAGCCCATCTGTCCCCGAGGGGGGCAGAAGCCACTAGACACCAGGGTTTTTTAAATGTTCGGGTTGGGGAGTGGTCTCTTGGGCAAGGGTTGCTCCCCTTTTACGGGGGTGAATATTTTGGCTGTTTCTGCCCCCTTGGTGGTAGATCAGCCTTATGTGTTTAGGCCCACCTACCTCTCAGCTTGGCTGGTGTCATAATAGCAGTATATTTAGTTAGTGTTTTGAGCATGAAATTCTTTGCGATGTGTTTTGCGTTGTCTTATGTGTCATTTTCTTTTTCTCTTTTAGTGGGATATTGTTGGTCCTTACTGTGTCTGTACAGAGTAGGTGGTGGTGAGTCTAGCTGCTTCTGGCAAGTGAGTTGGATAGTTTTGGAGTATATAGGTCTTTGTGATAAAGCCACATTTTGTTTATTACTTTTTTATGAAGTATTTGTTGTTGTTGACTTGTTTGACAAGTTACCTTCTTTAGTAAGGATTATGGCTAGCCGCAGCATTACTGCTCAGCAGGTGGTTGGTATGCTTTTTAAATCTTCCTCTGACCATGATAATAAGACTGACTGTGCATCTGAGTGAGAGGAGAAAGTGCAAGATTCTAGCAGTGAGTTTTCTGTCAATGAAGAATCATCTGATGATAAAGCTACTCTCAATGCAGATGAACTACTCTCAGTGCGGATGAAGTGCCTGTTTTAGAGGAGGACACTGATGTGTTGATGGTGCAGCAAGAGGCATCGGGATTGCAGCCTGGGGCTGCAAGGCTTTTTACTGGAAGTTCTGGACTCTGGGTTGATCCAAACATGGTGCAGCCGGTGTTGCCTGCCTTTAGTGGTTATGCAGGGTGTAGAGAGAATTGTGAATTTTCTTTGCCTATACAGTTTTTTCAGTTGTTTAAGGATGATGTACTTTTGGCTGAGATTGTTGAGCAGACTCATTGGTTTGCTGAAAAGTTTTTGAGGAACAACAGTGCCAGACTTAGGCCCCACACTAGAGCTACCTGGTGGACTTCCACAAATCTGGATGAGATGAAGAAGTTTTTGTGTTTGACTTTTTTGGTGGACTTGATAAGGACGCCGTCCCTGGCTTTATATTGGTCCACCAGTCCTGATGGCAATGGACATATTTCCTGCAATTATGAGTCGTGATCGGTATTTACTTTTGCTTCGGATGCTGCATTTTTTTGATAATTTTTTGGCGTTGCCACAAGAACACCCTGACTGTGACCATCTTTTTAAGATTCAGCCTGTTCTTGATTTCTTTGTAGATCAATTTTCAGAGAAAAAAATAGCTGTTGATGAGTCTCTGGTCCTGTTCAAGGGCCGTTTTGTTTTTAGGCAGTACATTCCTAGCAAGAGAGCACATTATGGAATTAGGATGTATATGTTGTCTGAGAGTAGGAGAGGAAATGTATATAATTTCTGGGTGTACACTGGTAGGGATTCCACCATTGACCCCCCTGGTTGTCCGTCCACTTTAGGAGTTTCAGAGAATTTTGGGTGGGAACTTGCTAGAGGACTGTTTAACAAAGTTTACCATTTGTTCCTTGATAACTTCTACACTGCTGTGCAATTGTTTAAGAATTGTTCAAAGTGGACACTCTTGCTTGTTTCACATTCTGCTCTAACCGTAAAGGTTACCCAAAAGAGCTTGTTTGCAAAAAGCTGCAGAGGGGACAGTGCCGTGCCTTGAGTAGTGAGGAAGTGCTAGCTGTGAAATTGTGGACAAGAGGAATGTGTACATGCTGACTACCATCCATGATGACATTACTTCACCTGTGACTGTTTGTTGTCAGGTTGCTGAAGTGCGCAAACCTGTGTGCATTGTAGACTACAATAAGCACATGGGTGGTGTTGATAGAGTAGATCAGAGGTTGGAACTATACACTGCTGTTCCTAAGGCTAACATTTGGAATAAGAAGTTGGCCATCCTTCTCTTCAATTTAGCAACTTTTAATGCTAATGTTGTGTTCAAGAAGTGTTCTCCTACGTCAAAGATTACTTTTGTTCAGTTTCAGAAGTCTGTGATAAGCAGCCTAGTTGTAGTGAAACAGGCAAGTGTTCCTAGAGTTGGAGTGGTGGAGGATGTTGCAAGATTGAAAGATCTAAACTAAAGGAATGTGGTTGCGCACACCTCTCTGAAATCCTGTACTCCAATAAATAGAACAAACTTAACTCATATGCGTGCACAAAAGCAAGAAGTTGCCTGCCCCTTGAATTGCAGAATGTAAACGAGTGACTCTTCACTTGGTATCTGGTTGCACAGCTGTGCAACCAGATATTCTAGATTGAAAGATCGCCACCTTTGAATTCTCCACAATACGTTTTCGGCCCTTGCCTGTTGCAAGTACTTGACTCACCCACACGAGTGAGGTACAATTTTTATCGAGAGACTTGGGGGAATGTTGGGTGGTAGGAAATCTTTGGCATCCCGGTGATCCCACAACTTTCCTACACAGAAATTTAAGAAAAAAGTGATTTGTTCAGCTACCTTTGAGGTTAGCAGGGGATTCTGGGTAGGAAAATGTTGAGGGGGTCCATGCAAGCTTTGCCCCCCTGAACTCCCCTGGGTGTCTAGTTGCCAGAAATGTGTGGGTTTGGTAAGTTTCCCTTGACGGCCACCGAGTCCGGGGCCAAAAACCCAGGTGCCCCCCTTACAAAACCAGGTTATTTTGTGATAGGTAATTTTGATGTCTCCTCAATAGGTTTTGGACCCTTGCCTGTCACGGGTACTTGGGCCACTCACATGAGTGCGGTACCATTTTTATCAGGAGACCTGTGATAACACTGGGTGGTAGGAAATTTGTGTCAGCCCGGTGATCCCTCAACTTTCCCACACCTAATTGTGAGAAAAAAGTTATTTTTACAGCTAAATTTGAGGTTTGCAAGGAATTTTGGGTAGGAAAATGAGGGTACCACGCAAGCCATATCTCCCTGGACTCAACCAGGTGTCTATTTTTAAGAAATGTGTGGGTTTGGTAGGTTTCCCTAGATGGCCGCTGAGTTCCGGGCCACAAACCCAGGTGACCCCCCTTGCAAAACCAGGTAATTTTGTGATAGGTAATTTTGATGTCTCCTCAATACGTTTTGGTTCCTTGCCTGTTGCGGGTACTTGGCCCACCAACACAAGTGAGGTACTATTTTATCAGGAGACCTGGGGGAACACTGGGTGGTTATGAATTTGTTCAGCCCGGTGATCCCACAATTTTATCTACACAGAAATTTGAAAAAAAAGTGATTTCTGTCAGCTAAATTTGAGGTATGCAGGGGATTCTGCATAGCAAAATGTTGGGGGTTCCACACAAGCCATACCTCCATGGACTCCCCTGAGTGTCTAGTGTTCAGAAATGTGTGGGTTTGGTAGGTTTCCCTAGATGGCCGCTGAGCCCAGGGCCAAAAACCCAGATGGCTCCCCTTGCAAAACCAGGTTGTTTTGTGATAGGTAATTTTGATGTCTCTACAATCCGTTTTGGGCCCTTCACTGTCGCGGGCACTTGGCCCACCCACACAAGTGAGGTACCATTTTTATCAGAAGACTTTGGGAAATGCGGGGTGGGTGGATTTATGTGGATCCAACAGATTCCAGAACTTTCCAGCACAGAAATGTGAGGAAAACGTGTTTTTATTTACAAAGTTTGAGGTTTGCAAGGAATTCTGGGTAACAGAACCTGGTGAGAGCCACACGTGCCACCCCCTCCTGGATTCCTCTGGGTGTCTTATTTAAAAAAAAATGTAATGGTTTGCTAGGTTTCTCTATGTGCCGCCAGAGCTAGGGTTCAAAATCCACAGCTAGGCACTTGGCAAAAAAAGGGTCAGTTTTCATTGAAAAAATGTGGTGTGTCAACGTTGCATTTTGGGCCGTTTCCTGTCGCGGGCACTAGGCCTACCCACATGAGAAAGGTACCATTCTTATTGGAAGACTTTGGTGAATGCGGGGTGGGTGGAATTATGTGGATCCATACAGATTCCAGAACTTTCCATCACAGAAATGTGAGGAAAATGTTTTTTGTTTTTTTACAAAGTTTGAAGTTTACAAGGGAAACTGTGTAACCGAACCTGGTGAGAGCCACTCAAGTCACCCCATCCTGGATCCCTCTGAGTGTCTAGTTTTCAAAATGTATAGGTTGGCTAGGTTTCCCCAGGTGCCGGCTGAGCTAGGGTTTAAAATCCACAGCTAGACACTTTACAAAAAAAGGGTTAGTTTTCACTGTAAAAATGTGTTGTGTCCATTTTGTATTTTGGGCTGGTTCCTTCCGTTGGCATTAGGCCTACCCACACAAGTGAGGTACCATTTTTATCGGGAGACTTATTGAAACACAGAAGTGTAAAGCAACTGTAATTGCCTAGTGACTTTCTATGCATTTTTGCCTTCCAAATGTGAGACAATGTGTAAGATATAAGTCACTTTGAAAAATGTCCCATAATTCACATGCTAGTATGGGTAACCACAATTTCAGAGATGTGCAAATAGCTACAGTTTCTAAACTCTATATTTTGTTCCCGTTTTGGAAATATATAGTGTCTTTAATACCTATTTTTCACTCTTTACATTTTACTAAATGACTAGCTATATACCCAGTACCCAATGAAAACCATAGCAAAATGCTGGTCAGTTATTGGCTCTGGGTTCTTGGGTTCTTGATGAACCTACAAGTCCTAAATATCCCCACAGCCAGAAGGGCCCAGCAGATGTAACGGTATATTGCTTTAAAAAGTTTGTCATACTTAAAAGAAGTTACAGGTGAAAACGTTGGCACAGATGGCTGATTTTTTTCAACTCACTTTCAATTTTTCTATTAGTTTCTATAAAGAAACCTTAAAAGATCTACACAAATGACCCCTTGATGAATTCAGAATGTTGCCTACTTTTCAGAAATGTATAGCTTTATGGGATCCATTATTCCTTTTACACCCATTTCTGCCAATAACTGGAAGGAGGCTGAAAGCACAAAAAGTTGCAAAAATAGGCTAAGTCCCAGTAAAATGCTAACATTGTATAACAAATTTTGGTTTTCTGACAAAAGTCTACTTGTCCCTGAAAGCTGGAAAGATGATGATTTCAGCACCACAAACCCTTTTTTTATACCATTTTCAGGGGAAAAACAGACACTTTCTTCTTCAGCACTTTATCCCATAAAAAAAAGTAAATGTAGCTGCATTTTGGGTAATTTCTGGGTCCCCTGCAGGGAAATCTACAAACCCTGGGTACTATTAGAATTCCCATGATGTTTGAAGAATAGGATGCAAATATGGCGTGGATACCTTATGTGGACAAAATGTTACAGCAGTCTAAGTGCAAACTAACCCAGATAGCCAATAAAAGGCTTAGCAAAGGGGAAGGGGGGCACCTAGCAGTGAAAGGGTTAAGGGAAAGGAGCCACACCAGTAGGTTGGCTTAGCCAGGTCTTACTCCCAATCAGAGGAATTCTCCATCTTGAATGATAAAGTACAGTGCTTTGTGGGGCAAGAACATGTCACACTTTGGAGAAAGCTATCAAGCTTTAGGTTGGATCCTGTGCCTCATTGGTCAGGGGGTTCCCCCTGCGTGTCGTCCCAGAACATTGGATAAATAGGTGAGTGCTGCATAGCAACTCAATTCTGCTGCCTGAAACTAAAAGGAGAGAAGGAATGCCCTGCTGGAACCCTGGTCTGCACCGAAAAGGATCGCACTCTGTAGGACTGCTTTAGCTGCACACTCGGAACTACAGCCCTGAGGATTTTGCCTTGCTTTAAAAAGGATTAAGGAGTGGACTCCCTGAAAGTTACAGGCTAATAGAGCTCATCTACACCATCTCCTCCACGAAGTCCCCAGCCTGTAGTGCATCCAGTGGATTGTTAAGGATTTGGGCAGGTGCATTGTGGCAATTGAAGTCCCAATCTTGCAAGGACCATATCAGCCTCTAGATCATTGAATCTGTGTTGTGGACATATTGAACCCTTTAAGAGGAACTTCAGCAAGAAAGCTCCATAATGACTTGACTGACCCAACGTCAAGAATCAAGCTGACTACCTTGCATCAGGACCTTGCCAGCAATTAAGGTTCGCCCAGCTGAACGCTAGGGAGCTCAAGACTTCCAGGAGTTGAAGAGGTGCTCCTGCTGAACCAAGTCAATGAAGCTGCTGCAAATCTGGCCTGTTGGAGAGGCCCACTCGATGTCGAAACTCCTCCAGGAAACCTTTTAAGTATGAAGGCAAAATTTTGACAGAGGCCTCCTCCTTAGTGCATCAGACAAGGACTTGATCGTGGTCAGCCTCAAACTTTGACTTTGTCCCAGTCAAGAATGACCAGATGTCCCAAGTTGGCACTATATGTTTTTAAGCACTAGAAAAGGTTTATTGTTTAAAAAGTTATATCTCTGGTTTCCTATATTGGTGTCATTTTAATCAGAAAAATACTTCCTTTGTTTATAACTTGGTTGTGGATTTTTATTGCGTACTGTGTCTTACTTATTTAAAGTACTGGTGTTTTTAAATGACTGCACACCCCTGTCTTTTAAGTTAAGCCTGTCTGCTCACTGCCAGCTGCCAAGGGCTGAGCAAGGAAGTACTTTTTTGCGACCTTGCTATTGCATTGGTAGGCTTATTGCTAGTGGTAGGTGCATACTTACCCCTACTAATGACCCACCTTCCAACTATAGCCGTGCACAGTGGAGGGCTGACAACAGGGTCTGGCCTCCAGCCAGGCTCTACTTTCAAGCTTCCACAGGTGGCCAACACAGCATACAGTCTTTGACTTTCCATGGCAGAAGATGGCATGCCCAACACTCCAAGGGTAGGCAGCCATCGCTGCACATGGGTGAAGGCTTTGTGTAATGGGGTTTATCACAAGGACTGGTTTCCAGGCCCTACTTTCCTGAGGTGGCCAACCACTACTGCGCACAGTCTTCAGTTATGTACAGCAGGATTGCCTGTAGGGCCTAGAATCCAGCCAGCCCTTGTACCCAACTCATGGTGGCAACTAATACCCATAGTGCATGACTTTGGCATTGTGCTAAAGAGTGGGACCTCAAGGGGTGGCCTTTCTCCAATCAGCATAGCCGTTAGCCACATGCAACTAGGACCCTGCCCGAGCAGCAAAATGACACACATTGGTCAATCGCAATAGTAGTGCTCTGAAGACTTTCTTTTTTTTCATGCTGTTTTTACAGGAATCACAAATCCTATGCTGGATTCACAAATTGTGAGGGCTGAGATTTGAGAATTTAGCACAGGATTTGCAAATCCATTGATATATGAGATTAGTTTTTGTTTTAATACCATGGGGGCACCTTTGTGCCCTCCCACCTCAGACTGGGGATCAGGGTAAGTTCACTCTCCCCCATGTCCCTTTTCTTTTCCCCAACATAATGCTCACTGCAAACTGCCACTTAATGATGGCACCAGTCAACCAGAACACCACAAAATTTGTAAATACAAAGTTGGATTTCCAAGTCCATAATGTATTAAGGGAGAAAAACCTCCCGAGTCCAATGAGTGCCTTTATTTTTTTTTAAATTGATTTGAAAATCTGTCAATTTGAATTTGAATTCGAATTCAAATTCAAATTCAAATTCTGTCAATTTGCAGGAGGATCTGCAAAATAGGAGTCCAGATACCATGTTAAGACCAACTCTAGCATTCTTTTCAGCACTAATTTCTTGAAAACTGTTTTGCCAAGTTAACCAAACCAACAAAAAGCACAAAACGGCAATAAGGTTTTACCTTCATGCTAAATTTGGTGGAATACCGTTCAGCTGTGTTTTCTGCATCAAAGAGAAAATAATCCCATAGGAACTAAAATGGGAAATTGTACTTTGGAATCCTCCTTTTTTTGGGGGTCCTGATTGACCCAAAGTAGATGTACTTTCTTTGGAAGGTTTTTTGCATATTCATCAATGCTATTAAGAAAACAAAAAATGGGTTCCTATGGAAACTATGGCCTAACCATATACATATAGACTACATGGGTAAGCCTTCGGGTCTGCATTTTTCCAGCTGGGTCTAAAGTTCCTATTTCACAGAAAAGAGATTTTTCTAGTGAATTATTTCCCGTAATTCACCGTACTGAGTACACTTGAACGACATTTAGTTTCCCTCAACAAATGAAAGAGTTGAGTGGTTGGCCAACACAGCATTTCGTCACTCTTTTGGTGCTGGTGAAATATGCTAATAAAGCTTTCAGAGCATTAATAAGGAACTCTGAGAAGCCCATCTTTCCAGCACCATACTTGATACAAGCCTCTTCCAAATACTCCTCATCAATGTGTGCAAAACAACAATTGAGAATGGCAGGCATTGTTAGCAAAATGTTACACTACCCCACTTTGCACTCTATTTTCTTTTTTTTATATATTTCTTGCCAAACCTACTCTACAGCATCAATTTACTATAAAGAAAAGCATATTTTAGAATGACTGATTTCAATTTCCTTACAATGTGCTTTGCATTTAATATTTGACTTATAATAATACATATTGTTGCATCAAACACATTTTAAATATAATCACATAATACCTAACTAAAACAAAGCCAATTATTCAACCCTGTAATATACAAAAACGCATAGCATGTAGTAGGTCCTATATTGTCAACTCAGGGCTCATGTGGCATTTGTAAACTACTCAGCATTCAGACCTGTGGTTTATAAATGTCACTAGAACTATTCAATGATGATATAGAACAACATTTAATAGTTTGCTGCTGTGTATTCTCTCTGCACATACACATGTATGTGTGTGAATGATGTTTGATGATGATAGAAAAAACAAAAAAAAATTAAGAACCGAATATCTACTCCCTAGGTGCATTCAATCTTGAAAAGCTAAGTGCAAAATAGAACAAAATGTTTTATCTCAAAAAGCTAACAGCACAAGAAAAAAAAACTATAATACTTTTAAACGCTTCAAATGGACAGTGACTAATCCTGCTCTCTGGCAGAAAGAAATATTTGAAATCATTCCTTGCCAGGAATATTTATCCAATTATGAGTATCCCTCTTTCAACAGTAAATGAGGCTCAGGGATAAGTGGATTTAAAAACAGTTCACTTCTCTTTACAGCATGAGTCCTCGCACACATTTTCACAGAGGCCGAAAAGTTTGGTCTTTGGTGAGGCCGAGTGATGCACTAATGCCAGAAGGCTGGTGGAGGGGAAGGAGAGGGGGGATAAAGTGGGTGTAGGGGAAGCGAAGCATGTACATTTAGTGGCTAAACGGATTTGAACAATATGGAACTGGACAATCTGGGGTGCAGTACACCCTAGTTATTTCCTTTCTTTAACTGAAATGAACATTTAAATAAATGATTTCTGTTTATTTAAGATGTTTTTAATGTTAGAGCTTAGTCCAGTAAACAGCAGCCCAATGCTGCTGCTGCCCAGAGGGCCACATGTAAAGGTTAGGAGGGCCGCATACAGCCCCCGGGCCACACTTTGAGTATTACTGCTTTAAAGCATGTCTTTGGCATATTCTCCATACAAAAATGCTTGGATATGGTTCTTACAGATTCGTTCTGGGTTGTTAACGCGTGGCTTCTGAAGGTTCCATTGCTATCTTGCAAACAAAGGGGCAAAAACATACTTCCAAGAGGCCATCTTTTGAATGATGTTACAATAGACACCATTAAAACATATTCTAAAATGCCTGTTGCTGGCAATTGTTAGAGTTGCAAGACTGCAAACAGAACTGTTTCTTTCACCACAGTGAAGGGCTCCTATAAAAATACTATTTTACATTTCCCTACTTCTTTTTCTAGCTAAAATGATCAAACATGCAGGTAATGTTCAGTCCACTACCTATTTGGAACAGAACAATCACCTTGACCACACATGGGCAAGTCGCTGACCAGCCCGAGGGATATAGTAAGGGCTGGTTACCACAATGAATGTCTTAGTAATCCGACTTAGTAAAGAAATACTTCAGGATTTGGTTCTCTTTAATGTTTCTGAGGCATCTGACAAGGCCTATTACCGAGAGAGAGCTCAGTGGGCTGGATGCCTTCTTTTCAGTCGGTCAGCCAGAGAGGGTTTAATCAGTCATTCTCTCCAATTAGTTTTTACCCTTTGTGGACTTACTATGTGGAGTACTCCAAGACTCTTTTATAGGCCCAACAATTGTTATGTACATGAGGGTGTTCACCACCTTATGTAGATCTTCTGACACAGCCTAGTTTGCAAAGTGAATGACACAAAAAGTATTATTCACTTTCAAGACCAGCTGCATTTAGAATTGCCCTATTGCTGTTTATCAGTGGATAAAATATAGCTAACTTAGATTGAACATCATCTTTGCATGTGCAGAGGACCGCTGGCCCAGCACTTGGTGGCCTAATGTTGTGGTCATTCCTGATGCTTTGGCCGACCAAGATAGGAATCAGAAAGGCCACAGCATCTCTCCTGGGCAGGCTGTAACTTGGGTATGTACCGTTTTCTGCTGATGGCTTTCCTGATGCGCTTCTTCCTTTTACTGGTTTTTGCTTACTCAAGCATCTGATGCCAGTGTGCTTAGCGTGATGGCAGCTAGCTGTATTTGGGCAATATTCTCCATAGGTTGTTAGAGATTGTGGTTTACTGATGAACGAAAAGCCTTTCTTACAGTCACAGAAAATGCTATAGGGTATAGGCTGGAGGTGAGGGTTGATGGTGTAGGAGAGGAAGAGTCGCTAGCAGCATTGACAAAGAGGAGAAAATTAAGATGATACAATTTGAAGTAGTGGCATGAGGTGGATTCTGGCAGATTGGGAAGGTAAGTTGTTTTGGTGTGCGAATGCTGGAGTCGAGCATTGCATTTAAACTGTCAACGACATTGTGTTTTATTAACACGCACATTTTATGACAAGTTTCTGGCAGACTGTAAATGAACTGCCAACATTGCATGGGCGTCCATGAAGTGGTCTAAGGGGGTAACAAGTAAGTGAGTGGTTATAGTTCACATGAAGTAGAAGTTAGATCCTGGGGTCTGTTGATGATGGCTGAGCTTGTGGATGTCATAAGACTATGAGGAAGGCAAGAAATCAGCCACATTTTGGAGTGGGGGAGTGTGAATGTCAACTTCAGAGTCTTACACTGAAGCACTTGAACTCTATGACCCTTGTAAACTCCAGTGAGCTTTGAGATCTATGTTTGTATCCCTAAACTGAAGCTATAAATGGGCAAAGTCTTGTTTCTTGTTAGCTGATTTAGAAAGTGGGTTTAAGTTTGGACCTGAACAGAGACAATTGTTACATTTTAGGGAAGCCAAGAAGAAGCATGGCCATCTGAGCAAGATATGAGGAGAGAAAGCACAGTCCAAAAGATGCAGGGAAGACCCATGTTGCCAGTATATTTTGGGACAGAGGGTTAAGAAAGGATCAGAAGAGTGAAGCAGTTCTTACAGGTACAATTCTGTAGTGTCTGAGACGTGGGCATCAGTGGTGCCTCTCCAAGATGAAATAAGTTTAAAGAACTTGGGGTATCTGCAGTAGGTGAAGAAAGGACCAGAGGATCAAAGGGGTTCCTATAATAACTATGATTGTGGGATGGTATGACTGGGTGTTTGTGTGAAAGCAATGCAGTAGAGTCTGAGACATGTCCTTCAGTGGTACAGAAGGATGGGGAAGATTTTACTATAACCAAATATGAATGTGTTCTCTATGTCCTTTATGTGGTGATGTAGAGAAACACTCCAGGTCATTGAACTTCATACGATTTAAAATAACAATAGGTATACTTCGCGAAGAAACCAATTTAAAGAGGAGGAGGGAGAGAGGTAGTGGTTTCCTCTGTGGTTTTATTCAACATATAAAACAGGAATCATTATAAGATTTTGGAAAAATATTCTTTCAAGGTAGGTAAAAAAATGATAGACCCAGTAGGGTGTTTTGTGATGGTATCAGGTTTCGATTTTTACACAATGTGCAAAGTATAGTTATTTACTTACCAAATAAGCAAGAACATCATTTACTAGGTGATTGTCAATAGTAGATTCTGGGCAAAGTGTAGCTGTGTTGTTTGTGGAGAATTTCAATCTTCCTTTAATGTTGCTTTAGGCAGGAGAACTGTTGGCTCATGCTAGAAATTTGTGAGTAAATTAAAGCTACATGATCTATGAAGAACTGTAAAATCTGATTTCCCTTTTTAATTCTCATATCACAATATGAGGTTAACGATGTAATGTACAGTGGTAGATGACTTGCAACTACAGCTGATCAGGGTCCTGGATGCTTTCCTTGATTATGGGGGACCACTAACCCATAACAAAATAATTTATTTCTAACCACTTCACAAAACAATATGTGGCATGTCCCAATCGAGTTATTTAACACTGACATGATATTTGGTGCTGTAATAAGATTTGGTGACGAAATAAGATTTCAGATGGAGTAATTCATTCAAGTTGGATGTCATTGAGCCGTTTAGAAATGGTGGGTTACATCAGATTAGGTAAGGAAAAGATGACCCTGGAATTAATACCCACTCTATAAAATTATTAAATGAGGTAGATTACAACAGTCGGTAATGTAAACATTCTGTAGATTGATTTTGATGTTGTTAAATCAAAAACTAGGAAACTCTTTACTGACAGAGATTAGATGAGCGCAAACAACTTTGCGGAGCCCATTTACATTTCCTAGTGGGGGTTTGTAGTGGGAACATCTTTGCTTACAAGTTAGAGGATGGAAAAATGGCTAAAATGATTCCAACTATAATACTGCAATCCCTGTATAAAAGACTGTCTCTAATTTTTTTATTACAGTCATGCTGTGATGTCTCTAGTCGCCTGTATTTATGAAATGATGTAGCCGCTGAAGTGTAATCAGCTATTGCAGTTGAGTTTTGACATCACAATGCCTCCTGCCAGCAGCTAACGTGAAAGGCAGGTCATTGAGCACAAGCACAGCTACAGCTTCAACAGCTAAAAACAAAAACTGTGTTTAATTATTATCATCTATATTTTTTTATAAAAAAATAAAGATAAGCAGAAAGGAGCTGTTTATGGACATATATTTATTTTTTGCGCACAGAACAGGAAAAATAGATTCTCTCTGCCTTTTCATACACATTCTGAGCCTCAGCACTTTTTGATCTGCATTACATCAAAGTGATTCTAATATTTCTTTGCAAAAATTTGCTAGCTAACTGCTTTTTGATGTGTTTAATTGTTATACTAGATTCCCATTGCAATCTTCATGTCTGCAGCCATACTACCTCTTTCATATAGAAGAACAAGACACCAAGGATGTGAGTGGTTTGCAAGAAAGGGGATGGTGTGACCATCTGTTATAAGGAATAAATTATCCTCTGACAATAAAATATCCTCCACCTGGTCAAGGACCTCCTCTGCAACTTGCAATATCCTTATAATATGTGGCAGGGGATATTTTATGGCCTTATAGCCCACTGCTAAAAGTTATACCAGTATTATAGGCACTGAACTCAAGTCATAGGTCGGAGTCTCAGGCGAGGGTCTATAATTGTGTAGAGGGCCTTTAATGGCAGTATAGTCCGAGGTAGAAGGGCTGTGAGGCTATTAGATTGTCCCACCTACTGATGGTAGAATGTTCTAAATTAAAAAAGGAGAAACACACGTTGGAGCAGAAGGTCTGTACCAGCCATTATTGGCCCTGAGCTAATCTGTTGGCCTCAACGGAGTGCCCAACATTTAAATGTCCTAATATCCCATATATTATGACTACTTTCTATTTAATTCACACTTGTGTAATGCATTTGTATAGCACAAGAAGTGAGTGTTTCGTAACATTTAGGAAAGAATAGATGCTGATTTAGGGGCTTTTATTGAACCACTTGTAGACAGAGTTATTCCACTTTGAAGGGAAAATAATTGGGGCACTTGGTGACTAGATAAAATTAGAGATAATGACAAAGAAAAGTTAAAGCTAGTGCTCAGCCTTGATGAGCAATGTAATTATTTTGTAAACAAACTCATTCATTTGATTTGATGTTATCTTGCAATGCTATCATGAGTGTTCTCTCAACTACAACCATGTAATCTGTAATTATTTTGATAGGGAGAGCAAGCGGAGATTTAGTCCAGTTCTAAAGTATCAATTATATATTTAATAGCCTGACAATATGATCTATACTAACATACATTTTAAATGGCTCATTTCCTTGTTGGGACTGTCGATTCACTCTAAACAGAAGGGGTTGATTTCAGAGAGGACACTATCTTCTTTGTTAGACAGGTATGTGCTTATATAATAACTTGCATTTATCTTCATGTTTTTCTAGAGGCTAAAAGCTATTCGGCCATGCTGCAAGGCGGGTGGCGTTGTAGCCCCTTTTTTCCAGGTGTGGGACTGCACCTAGTAAAACAAAACTTTACTGCAAATATTTTCCAATAGCTTTCAGTGGCTGAAAAATGTCCGTGGAATAGGCCATGGATTTGGGAACCGCAGGCAATAACGGACCTGGCATTCTAAATCCATCTGGCTATTACCCATTCCAGGACTCATGATACCCAGTAACTAGGGCAGAATCCTTAACCTCATCTCAGTATCTCTACCTGTAAATACCAGCATTGTACAAGGAGAAACATAGGGGCATTTTAACAACAACTAGCGATAATTATCGCTATGTTGGCTTAGCGGCAATATTTTTATCGCCAAGCTGCGGCGATTTTTATCGCTTAGGAACCTTGCTATTATCAAGGTTTATCTCCTAAGCGATAAAAATCAGCCAAAATGCATGAATATCGCTGAAAAGTCAGTGATATTCAAGCATTACCGAGCTAATGCTCTTAGCCATGTTATCCACCTACCATTGGATAACATGGCTAAGAACTGCTCAGGGGCAGGTGTTAGCTTTGGAGAGATAGCGATGTTAGCGACTGTTTCCTGTCGCTAACATCTTGGCACGCCCACTTTGCATGTCATTAGTGATAAATTTCACTGACATGCAAAGCGGGGCCCAACATGGTCGCTATCTCCTACTAGCTGTCGCTAACTGGTGTTAGCGACAGCTAGGTAATAGGGAGATAATCTTATCTCCGCTTTCTTGGCTTTTAAAGCCAAAAAAGCGGAGATAAACTCCCTTGATAATATGCCCCATAGAATTTAACAATAGCCCGACGATCTGCTCGTTTACAGAAGATCAAAGTAGAGCCAATAATTCTGTCCAAAATGGCATGTGACAAATTTTCCTGAATGATGGCAAGAACTGCATCAGAGCGGGATATGTATAAATGGAGAACTGAGAGACAATTTACTGTTCTTAAATCGATGTGAAAAACTGCATGGTGTTCATGCATGCGATAATATTTGGTGAAATAATACCACAACTTTCAAATCTATCCCTAAACACACAGATCGTTCAACTTTCAGCATGTTCTTCTTTTCCTTTCAACTATTTCGCGGTAAATTCAGCCCAGAATATAACCTTACCTCGAATTGGTGAACAAAAAGGAGAAGTTTAACTATAAGGTAGTCGCTTTACACGGGCACATAAACATCATACGAATACAAAAATAAAGTTGACATGTTAGGACAATAAGTAAAAGAAAAATGACCGTCTTTTCTATAACTATTTCTCCACATTTGGAACTTTTATTATCACCTTTAATAACCCTTCTGCCTGACCTCAGTTTACAGCCATTGGCTCCCTACTGCTGCTGTACAGCTGCTGATTTCCCTCACAGTGGAAGTGATCCTCACACACAGCGTGGTCGTCATATAGTTCTAATTCAAAACCTGCCTCCCGTGCCTCGCTCACCTTCATCTTTTCATTTTGCTTTTATTGCTCGGAATTGAAAAAGTGTTTACCTTGGTGATTTGTTACATAAGTGAAAAAGATAGCTACACTTTTTCAATCTCGACTTAGAAAAGAAAGTCTGTTCAGAGGTTATGCAGACATAGGTCTGATGCTCATGAAATGAAGTACTTGAAATCTACTTCAAGCTTCAGTTTAAAGCAACCTGCCACCCAAGCAACCTTCACCCGACAATAATTTCAATAACAATAAAATAAAATATTCTTACCTATCTAACTTCTTAGGAGGGATCCCCTTTAATCCTTATTGACAATTGTTACATATATGTAGGACATAACCATGGCTGTGCATAGATTTGATGCCCCATGTAGAATTGAGCAAAGCGTACAACTTTTGGATTTGGTGAATATGGCAAAGATTTTACGATTTTAGCTCAATCACATCTCTGGAAAAGCACTTCCGGCAAAAAGCCTTTTTTGCCAAATGTATCGCATGGTGGTGAAGTTGAGTAGGTTTTTTTTTGTTGGTCACAATAAAATGAAAATAACAGATTTTTACTTATTTTGTGGCACAGAAAGATTGCAAGATGGTAACTTAACAGGTTTTTACTCTTGCATGTTTTAAATTCTTCACTAACCTAATGAATTGTCACAAAGTTTGCAAAGTTTCTTACACGCTTACAGGAACAGTGAGGAACAAAGTGCAGCAACTATGTGCAGCCCAGTGACTAGGAGCCTGCAGCTGGGTCTGCCAAATGCCATGTTTGCCAAATGCCAAAGTGGTCTCGTACTGATTCCACGTTATGCCTCTTTCTTCCACCACCATAATCTTCATGTCTATTTATCTAACTCTTGCAGGTTATTCTCTACCCCAGGTATCTCCCATTCCCTCTGTTTTCCAATTTTTCTCTTCCTCCATATTTCTCCCTTTTTTATATTTCTCTTGCTTACAGACAGTTTGACGATGAACAACAAGCCATGAGCCCCAAAATAAGCACCAGTATCACCACACCTGCAGCCCCAGTACAATATCAGCAGAATAGCAGGCTCTTCCTTTGTGCTACATTTCTCTTTATCTCAAAAACTTCACCGACCAATAATAAAAAATTGTCATTGAGCAAAATGTGATGCTCTTGGTGTTGTGGACCACTTTGTATCAAAATGTAATCTGATAGCAGTCACTACAACTAGATCAGCTACCTAAATGTATGTCATGAGGTCTGAACCGCTTCTATGTGCTTTGGATTTCATGCCAAAAATATGGACCCTCTATAGACCTTCGACGCTTATGCAAAGGATGTAGCAACCTCGGAAATATATTTACTTTAATTGGCTTTTTAATCAGATTTTCATCAGAACTATGCACACCACATATATTTTGATTTCTACATAAAAGAGACAATAATTACAAGTTAGATTTTAATTACATAATGCACATTTAGGGTGCGATTATGATTTGGTCCGTCAAGGCTCCGACCAATGGCCGAAAACGTTCCTGCCCGCATCGTAATGGGCTGCTTGGCTTGCTTTCTGACCTCCACATTATGATGCTTGCAGTCGGAAAGTAAACCGGCCAGTCATACCGGCTGGCTTCCGATGGGCTCGTGGTTCCCGTTGGCCAGTCAGAACCGGCCTTGCAATCCCAAATGGCGGACCTTTCTGCCCTTGGGATTATGATGCATGGTTTCCAACATGGTTTCCATGCCATCCAAGCATGTTTGGGGGCCCCAGCAGTGCCCCTTTAGGTGCTCGGCCTCCGGTTGGGGGCCAGCCGATTGGGTGCCATAGTGCCCCCCTGTTGATCCCTGCACCTTGTGCCAGGTCCCTGCCAAGGGGTTCAGGGATGAACAGCACCTCACATTTCTTCATGGGAGCTTGTGCTACAGCCAGTTTACAGCCGTAACATGAGCTCCCATGGAGAAATGGAAGTATGCGACTGAACAGTGCTCTGTAGCATTGTGACTAACTGGTCGGGACCACCGATCAGAGGTCATCGGTCCCAGGACCGAGACGGCATCTTCCCTGACATTTTAATCAGGCCTGTAATGTTCAAATAGTATTTATCAGTACCCTGCTGACAGTTAGTCATAATCTGGCTCTATTTTAATGTCTTGAGTAAAATGTTTTCACAGTTCTGATTAATGTGTGGAGTCGAGGTCATCTGTTAGTATTTAAGGCTATTTCAATTACTAACTTGAAGCTCAGTGATTGTCCAGTGGGAGTGCTGATCGAAAATAGTTCATGTTCTAGTATAATGAGTATTTTGATGATTATTTGGAAGATATGTTACTACAACAGTTCTCCTTTGTAATTACAACTTTAGTAAGTATAAAAGTCCCTTGCACTTCTCCTGAGCGATAAAATATTCCTCATTTCAAAGCAAGCGACTGAGACAGACAAACGTGCTCTAAAAAATACCATCATCATAGGTGATGATTGAACCACAGGACTGGTAAACCATATCAGGTCACACCATGGTACAATGCAACAAATTAGCAGCTTTTGAATAAAAGTTATTACCTTTATGTAAAACTACTGTAGATAGGAATTAATTTACACTAGATCATTAATAGTTCACTGTAAAAGGCTATAGTTACCTTGATTTACACTGCCTAGGAAGTCTGTTTTCAAATTACAAGTCTGGCAATCTGAGGGTCGACAGACTCATGGGGTGTGGTGGTGGTAGTACAGCCACTGCTGTACCAGCAATCACCCCATTTTGAGTTGGGGTGTCGGACTGCATTTGCATTGGAGCAGCTGCCAGGGTACCACCATTTCCTGGTGGTGGCATGGAGGTCAGTGCCTCAGTAATAAGCTGGCGGTGTTTCTGCTGCACTACCATGCATTTTAAAAGTTTCAGGACTGCCATGACAAGGCTGGTGGTCCTGAAACAAAGAGGACCCTACAAGGCCCCCTGTTGGCCTTGGGCATGGGGATGCATGCTGTTCTCCCCTGTTTTCATGGACCCCTAGTTCTGCATGGCATAGCCTTTGGAGGCCATGCCATGCAGGAACTTTTTTTGCCGTTCACATTGCAGTGCCCATTTTCAGTGGCACTGCCAAAAAAAGCCAGTCCGAGACATGACAAATACTCGTAATCTGGTGGGCGGGTGACAGCGGGAGCATGGCGGTGCAGTAACACCCGCCTCCCCCGCACCACCAAGATTCTTAATCAGGCTCTTAGTGGTCACACCTTTTGCAGTGTATATTTCCATCAGAAACGCATATTTTACTGTTGACTTTTTTTTCACCAAAGCTAAATATTTAAACATCAAGTGCTTAAATGTTAAAAACAAAATCCTAATGTCGTCTACTGTTTACCAATGTTTTTGACAGAAGTATTATCCCCCCAAAAAAGTAATAACACAATGACTATTTTCTACAATTTCATACCTTGCGAAGCGAGGTCCATAGGACTGCTCCAGTCACTCCAGAGTCCGGGACCATGAATTCTCTTACCACGCACTTGAACCATATGTGAATAACCTTGCCTTGTTGTTCCTAGGGTAATGCAATTTCTTCTGACAGTCTCTACAACCTGCAAAATCAGAGCAATATTTTTAAGTCTGGTTTTGACTGTGGCCATTATTGAAAACAGACGTTTACAATGTCAGCATCCAGTTGGAACATTGTGTGCCCTTGCTATGAGACTGCTTTAAGCCCCGTTGGTGAACCACACATAATCAGCACAGAAAAAGTTCTCAGGACAGAGCAAATGAGAAGCCTGAAGGGCTTCAACATGTGAATTGGACAGCTGATGATAAAGTGTTTTACCAGCCCTGTCCCAACCTTGTTGTTCTGCTTTGGGCACTTATTCCTTTAACATCGAAACTTCCTCCCAAGTGTCAGACATGGACAAAAACAGATTGCAATCTATGTAATCAGAATAATCATTGACGTTGTCCCCATTAAAAGTGTATGAATTCAATACGCAGTACCTTGTAGCTTCATCTGCATTTTTGTTATTCACTGTTACATAATCATTGTCTTGTCTATGAGCGGCACATTTCACCACAGCAATTTGGGCAGCCAGTTGTAGAGCCATTAAAAAGTTTCTCACACTTTCACCTTTAAGGACAGGTGACTCAGAATAGGTCATGAATCCATGTTGAAATCAGAACTGCTCAAAGTCATGAACGACACCAAAGCCATACTGACAATCAGAGAAAATTGTCACCTTTAGCTGGTCTGAAACCCAGCATGCCCTCGAAAGAGCAATACATTCTGCCACCTGTACTGAAAACACTCCTGAAAGCCAGGAAGCTTCGCCCATGCCTAAGACAGTACTGGTGGCTTAGGCAGCTCTCAGGTTTCATTCATGGTCTCGTAAGCAAGAGCCATCAACAAACAGCACATAATCTGATAATCTGATTCTAGTAGTGGCACATATTCTATGTCAGGTCTCGAATTGGTGCATAGTTCAGTAGCATCAAAGCAGTCAACTTCCACTTCACCTTCAACCATATGATTCCCAGGAAGGGGCAGTAAGTTAGCAGGATTTACTACAGTACACCTCGTAAGGGACACATTTATGGCACCGAGGATGACTTGTTCATACTTGGTAATCCGACTATTGGTAAAGTGCAGTGTCCCAGTATGGGTTAGAAACACCACAACTGAGTGGGGTACAAAAACTGTCAAGAGTTGACTCATAACAATGCCATTGCTAATGGATGCAACAGCTTTAAGACAACCAGGCAAAGCAGCAGCTATGGGGTCAAGTGTGGCAGAAAAATAAGCTGTGGATCTGCATGCATTGTCGTGCATCTGGGTTAGCACTGATAGAGAACAGCACTCTCTCTCTGCAAAACAAAGCAAAATATTTATCATAATCGGGTATCGCCAGTGGCAGAGCACGGCAGAGACATTCTCTTAGATCTGAGAACAACTGCTATCCATGGTACCGGATCTGACCTTTGTGTGTCAGCATCTGTAAAGTTTTGCAAAAAGAACAATTGATGACAGAATGCAGAACAATGTCATAAATTCACCACAGTACAGAGATCTGGGCCTAAATCCAATGTTTTTTTGCTCACCATGCCATTCCAGTTTGGACCCAGCCATATGCATATTAGTCGTGACCCTGCACCCCATGGGGACAGTCCAGCTCGAACTGCCAGGCCAGGTCCTCCCTGGACTGGAAGCAAGCATCCTAGGACCGGTTTCGGGCTGTCAGCCCTCATCAGCCAGGATAGCTTGATTCCAATGGCAAGGAGAGCACAGGACCCACGTCTGGGCATACCCTTACCCCTCAGGGTGACAAATGCAAAAAGAACAATTGAAAGACAGAATGCAGAACAATGTCATAAATTCACCCCAGTACAGAGATCTGGGCCTAAATCTATCGTTTTTTTTGCTCACCATGCCATTCCAGTTTGGACCCAGCCATATGCAAATCAGTTTTGACCCTGCACCCCATGGAGACAGTCCAGTCCGAACTGCCAGGCCAGGTCCTCCCTGGACTAGAAACAAGCATCCCAGGACTGGTGTCGGGCTATCGGCCTGGACGGCTCCCATGAGGCACATGGTCAAGACTGCTTTGCATTTGGCTGGGTCTAAACTGGGGTGGCATGGTGAGCAAAAGAACAATGGATTTAACCCAGATCTCTTGACTGGGGGTGAATGTATGATTCTTTCAGCATTCCGTCCATCATTTGTTTGCATAGCACTTTTCACCCTAAGTGGGATGGGTATGTCCAGACATGGGTCCCTTGCTCACTGTGCCCCTGGTATCAAGCTAGCCTGGCTAATGAAGGGTAATACCCAGAAACCGGTCCCAGGATTCTTGTTTCCGTTCCAGGGAGGACCTGGCTTGGCAGTTTGGTCTGGACTGTTCCCATGAGGCACGGGGTCAAGACTGATATGCATATGGCTGGGTCTAAACTGGGGTGGCATGGTAAGCAAAAGAACAATGGATTTAACCCAGATCTCTTGACTGGGGGTGAATGTATGATTTATTCAGCATTCTATCCATCATTTGTTTGCATAGCTCTGTAAAGGCTTTGCCATCAGAGAAAAGTTGTGAATCCACTGTCAACAGTAGTCAATCATTCCCGAGAACCTTGTGACTTCTTTCTGGGTAGTTGGTGGATTTATTCTCAGAATTACAGAGATTCTCTCTTGTGACACCTTCCTTGCTCCTTTCTCAATGTAATGTCATAGATACAGGACTTCTTTTCTAAAGAACTGGTATTTAGTTGGGTACACTTTATGTCCATTCTCAGCTAAGTGGTGCAGCAATGCAATTGTGTCATGTTTGCAAGGCTCCTGCATATTTGACACCACCAATAGGTCGGCAATTTATTGGACCATAACTGAGTGGTAAGGAATCACAGAGGACTCTAGATTCTTATTGAGTATCTGGTAAAAAATAGATGTACTCTCTGTATACCCTTGTGGGATTCTGCACCATGCCAATACACGGCAGCCGAAACGGAAAGCGAAGAAAAACGGACTATCCTAATGCAATGATATAGAAAAGAAGGCTTGACACAAATCGCTGACAGAGAAGCACTCGGCCTCACATGGAATCTGAAACAAAATCTCAGCTGGATTCGGCACCACAGGACAACAAGGAACGATGATGGAGTTAACCTTTCGCAAATCTTGGATAATGCAGGTCTTGCTATTGTGTGTCTGCAAACCCATAATGGGTGAGTAATTTGGACTCCCCTGTTGAAAATGGGTTTATTAGTAGTAATAAGTAGTGATTTACCACTAGTAATAAGGCCACAAACACAATGAAAGGGTCAGTCAAGATCTCAATAAATTATTCCCTTGCTCATCCCTTGGTAGATGGCAACAAGCAGGCAGGACACAGGTGTATAAAGCATTTAATACACCGATACATTAAATAAATAAGACAAAACACACAATAAAAACCCAACTTCAATTTATAAATATAGGGTTTTTTAATGAACAAATTGACACCAAACCAACAAAAACCCAATGTATGGAATCAGAAATATGAATTGTTAATGAATAAACACTTTCTAGTGCTTAAAAATAAATAGTGCCACTTTGGGAAATTTGGTCACGCTTGACTGGGACAAAGTCAAAGTTTGAGGCTGACCACAATGGATCCCTTGTTGGATACTCCAAGCTAGAGGCCTTGGTCAAAAGTTTACCTTTAAACTTTTCTGGGGGATTTGCTTTTCTACAAGGTCGCAGTCAAATCCTGGAAGACTGGAGCTCCTCGAGCTTTCAACTGGATTAACCTAAAATCCCGGTTGGGTTGTGTTTGAAGGTAGTCGGCTTGACTCTTGATGTTGAGGCCGTCTCCTTATCGAGCTTTTTTAAAAGTTGCTCTAAATGTCTCCAAACTTCTGGAACTTCTTCCTGAAGTTCTTCTTGAGTGTTAAAAGTGCCCAAAACACAAATCCAAGGGTCTGGAATCTCCTAGATAGTCCTTGAAATGTCTGGATTGCAATTCCCACAAGGCACCTTAAAGTCCTTAAAAGTCCACTGGATGCACTCCATGGGCCTCATTTATGAGGCCTTGCGTCAGTTTTGCCCTTCCGATGCGTCACTTTTTGTGACGCATCGGCGGAGTAAAACATGCCTCCTGTTGCGCACTATTTACAAAGTGACGCATCTAAGCAGATGCGTCACTTTGTAAACCCCTGCGCTACATTACACCTGCGTCAGGTATAATGTATGCAGGGGGGGCGTTCCCCTGCAAAAAGCCTCATAGAAGTGACGCCGTGAAATCTATAAGATTTCACTGCGTCACTTCTAGGACGCTGTTGCGTCAAAATCTTGCGCCTGCCTCACAGCAGGCGTAAGACTGATGCAGGCCCTTTCACATGGGGCTTGCCCCATGTAAAAGGACGCATTGCTGGAGTTGCGTCACTTTTGTGACACACTCCAGCAATGCGTCACTTTTGCGCCATACAGATACGTCAGAAATACTGACGTATCTGTAACTCCTTGTGACATGATGCGTCATACAGTAAATATGACGCATCAGGTATGTCTCAAGGAGTGCGCACTGAGAAGTGACGCATCGCTGCTTTCACGCAGCGATGCGTCATTTCTCATAAATGAGGCCCCATGATAGGGACTCTTGGTGGGGATGGTGCAGGTGGGCTCTGTTAACCTGTAGCTTGCAGACCGCCCACTCCGTAATCCTTCTAGAAGCAAAGCAAAGTACTTATGGTTGTAGTACCATATTGTGCAATAGGAACAGTTCTTCAGAGTGCAGTCCTTTGGGTTCAGACCTAGATTCCTGCAGGACAGTCCTTCTTCTGCTGGTAGTGTTCCTAGGTATCAAGCAGGGTGGACCTCTGACCAATAGCATGCAGGGTGCCTCCCAAGTGTATGACCACTTCCTCTAAAGTGTGGCATATTCTTGTCCCAGAAAGCACTATTCTCTGAAAATCCAAAATGGAGAAAGTCTCTCCAAAGAAGCTGGATCAGCCCCACCCAATCTACTGGTGTGGGTATTTCTCCTAAACACACTCCTTCCAACCCTCTGACTAATCTAATTACAGGGGTTCCTGTGTGACTGGCGTGTCAGGATGTGGGGGTGGGGGGGTCAGCCTGTGCTAAACTAAAGTGTAATTTCTTCTTTGAAGACCAGTTTGGCTACCCCTCACCCACCCTCATCTTTTATGCAGTGTGTACTTCTCCACCCACAGGAACCTCATTGTCTCTCTAGCAGGTATTTTTGCACCTCATTAGAGCAGCCTAGTCAGAGACTGGCAAATCAGGAGAGAGCAGCTGCAAGGCTGGGTTTTGACTCACATAAAAGAAAGTTTTATAACTTATCTTCTGCCATAGTCGTTATAAATCTAACAGTGGCAAGTTGTTGGAGTTATCTTAACTATTAATTTGATACCTTGAAGTATATATTCACATGGCCTTCATCAATATTTATACTTAAGTAAAATATTACATTGTTAGCCTATGCAACTATTCACTAGAGTGAGGAAAAATAAACAATTGGCCATTTTTCCCTCTTCAGGGCTTTATAATGTCCCTGCTTATAGTTACAAGGCACCCAACCCCTGGGGTACCAAGATGAGAATTTAGGGTGACATATATGTAAAATTAGGGTAACTTACTACTTTGGAAGTACCATTAATTCCAAAGTCGAATTTGCATATAATTACAAATTAAATCAGTCTGCAGGGCTGGCTTTTAAAATGACAGAAGGCCCCAGTGCAGGAAATCTACTGGGCCTCTAAACCTCCCTGCCCTAATATATACTAGGGACTTATAGGTAGTTTGAATCCCCCTGGTCTTAATATATATTGGGACTTACATGGGTATGCCATTGCCAATTGGAAATAAACCAAATTACCATTTACTTTCTACACAGAACACAGGCCCTAGGAATCATTAACAGAGCCCAAGACACAGTCAGAGTCAGACAACCAGCACCTAGTAGTCACAATGGGGGCAAAAAGTGGGGTGACACAGCAAACAAGTCCTGATTACTCACATCCCCATAATCTTAATGAGAATGCTTTGCTCGTCATTGAGTCAATCACAGGTATAATCCCAACAATGGTTTCAGGGGTCAAATTATATTGTGGGTTTCTCAGGTACTCAGCATTTGGCTTCCCAGTAATATAGACTGGTTCAACATCTTTGATAAGTCTGATGTATTTACCTGAAAAGTTCAAGACTCTAAGTAACACCGCATCTCTCAATTCTGGGGCCAAATCGCCTTTCTTCAACATGGGATACATTTTGATTTCTGATCCCATCTTAGCAGTTTAAAGATGATGTCCTCATCATGGGTCTAGAACTCAATCCCAAGGGGCATACAGTAAATGGAACAAATCAGCATGCACAAGAGGTCTCGCCCAAGCGAGTTCACAGGACTAGAATCACATACAACAAATCGGTGATGATCCTCAAAGGACCCTATCTTGACAGGTATTGCTTCTGAAACTGGGCCAGTTATTTATATATTTGCAGCTCCTAAGACTTGAATTATTTGTCCCAAGAGGGGTATGTTTGGAACTTCTGCTGTTCTCACAGTAGAGTGGGTAGCACCAGTTTGAATGAGGAATGAAACAATATTCCTATTAACCTCACCATCCACGTATGTACCACCCATGTCTAACTCTAAGGTTGCACCAAGCATGCAATCTTGCTCCTCTCTAAGGCCCCATCATTGCAACAGGTCTGAGCAGAAAATCATCTCCTTGGATCATGGCGTATTGTTGAAATATACCCTTATTCACAAGCGTGCCAGGGGATAGTTTTCTTCAAAGTCGGCACATCAACACCTGTTTTCAGGTAAATTAGGCAACCTGGTCCCCTGCCTTGTGGTTGAAACCCTTGATGTTGAAACCCATTAACACCTTGCATCCTAGGAGCTCGCTGTTGATACACTCCCTGTATGGGAACTGAATTCTCAACAAATGTCTGATTCTGACCTCGCTGAGCTTCTTTTGTGCTATCATTAATTTCTCCTTCAATTTCTTACGTTTCATCTCCAATTCATCTCCACAATGCTTTGCATATCTCAATATTTCAGCAATGGGCTGGCTCTGCCAACAAATCAATTGCTGCTGAATCATAGAACAAAACCCAGGCTTCAATCCGAACATGAACCTGGAAATGAGATGTCAGATATATTTTTCCTCAATTGTCTCAGTTACACTGAACTGTTTGAACATCTGCAATAATCTCTCATAGTAAGCATGTATTGACTCTTTGATTTCATGGGTCATTCTGTCAGTTTTGAACCAATCGTTCTTTTAAGGAAAGATTTTTGATTTCTGACATATAATCACCTGATTCTACTTTTTCGTTATCAGTGCTGACGGAGCATGTGTTTGAGGATATCTCATCGGCTCCACATCTGGCCAATCCACAGCAATTTGCATTTGACCCACGAATCACCTGGAACCACAATTTCAAATAAATATCAAAAATGTCCATAAAACCTTTGATATTTTCACAAATGATCAAACTGTCTGTACATTCTACTGGATTCTCTCTCAATTTTGGAAAACATTTGCAAGATCCGATCTACTCCATGGTATTTGGACATACCCTCCACCGGGCACCTCTCACATGAAAGCATGTGTACATCCTCATCATTCTCCTCCAGAAGAAGGCATCTGTACCATCTCTTTCTTTGGCTCCTTTTTCTTTGACCATCCACCTTCCCATTTATCTAGTTCACTCCACTTTCGAACATAAGCATTTAACTGCTTAATCTGTAATTTTAATCCAGACGGACGCTTGTTTGCCAGATCTCTGTCACTAAAACTTAACCTATAACTTTTTTGGATTTCTGCATATCAATTCCATGTCATTGGGCCAATTCAGACAACTAGTCGTGAACCTGTCCTGCATGTTTGGTAATGTCTTTGAACAGGAAAAAACTTCATCATCCAGGTATGCATTCAGTCTTGATGAATCAAGAGTTCCAATTATAACTTCTTCTAATTCTACTTTCAAATTTGCCAAATTAATAACCCTTTCTCTCTCTGAGTCCTGAGCAATTGTCCCACTCGTTCCAGGTTTTCTACTACTCGTAGGAGTGTCTATTCCTCTGCAGCCAGTCATCAAATTCTGGGACATAAAGACCTGGTTGTTCTGCTGGGGTAGTAACAATTATCTCTCAACTGTAGGTACCGCTACTCAAAGCAGGAAGTGAATTCAGAAGGGACATGTCAGAAGTTCGCGTTCCCAAAGACATCTCTGCTCAAGGGGTACAGTAATTCATCATTGGTGGGGCAGTTGTGTTGGGCATGAAAAGGGTGACGGTCTCCGAGGTAACCTCCTGCTCAAGTCGAACCCTGTATGATTCAGTGTAGGATCTGCACTCTCAGCACATGGGGCAACCGTATTTCCTTGTTTTGGAACCATATGAGGCTGAGGAATAGATCTCATTGTTGAGCTCACTGAATTACTAGCTGCAGCATTTATTTCTGTGTATTTCTTCACAGAGAACTTTTGTTTAAAACTGTGCTTGGTACAAAGAATGGGAACCAATTGTGGACAATGTTTAATGGGGTCCAGTGTACTTGTCCAGTCAACTATTAAGCAAAAGAATACAAAGTTCCCCAGGGACAGTTAAAGAAGTATGTGTATAGATATGGAGATAGAACACAAGCAGGGAACGAGGTGTTCCCTTGTTGGAACTAGAAGACCTCACACACCCAGAAACCTAGGTGTCATGCTTCATCATTGGTCTCCTGCTCCTCGTCAGACTGGCGCTGCAATGTCTGACGGGCGCCGTAGGCGCTCTTTGATGGAGATCTTTTGTTCCAGCCAAAGGTTTGAGTGCGTGTAAGGGGTCTGGTGAAAGTGTAGTCGTGAGGGAATAGTGAGATTAAAAGGAGGTGAGCCAGTCCACAAGGTACTTTATTCACGTGGCTAACTCCCTAGGTTAAAATGGTGGGAGGGGAGAAAGGAACTGTTTGCTCTACAGTAGGCTAACTCAACCCTCTAAAAAGGTCGACATGTTTCTTGCCTCACTGGCAATTCTTCAGGACCTCGGGTGCTAGGTACTACACAGTGAGAAATGATATCAACAGAAGATAAAGGAGATAGATACAACCTCACTGGGTCAATCAGGGAGCAGGCCAAGTGCTCCAGCTCTAGAGGGGAGACCCTAAGAGTAACCCTAAAGGGCCCCGCAGTCTGTTCCCGTAGGGCTGCTCGTAAAGGTAAGGTACCTTGCACAGTAGCAGCCCCGGCGCGCAACCTACCCCAACGCGAGGGGCCCCAATCGGTGGCGCAGAACAGCTGGTCCTGTTGCTTGCACAACTAGATCTATTCCCCATATACGGAGTTCATTCTCATGTACAGATTATTCACTACGGAGAATTCCATACATAGGGGATGGAAGTAAAATTTTGGAATAATGTGATTGGCAGTGGATTGTGCATGGAAACCTATGTGGGCACACATTTCCTTGTTACTTGCAAGAGAAATTGGGTGAATTCAAAAAATCTGTGCACCTCCAATAGCACATAGAAATAGATTTGTAGGTGCAGATATGCATTTTTTTTCTAAGTAGGGCCCGCCTTCTTTAGTTCTTGCACTGTATTTCTAATTTTGCTTTCTGCCATTCAGTGTCATTAATTACTGCTGTGGCACACCCATTGCTCCCTTGTGAGTAGTGTTTTTAAAATTTCCAAGGGGTGTTGCTATTTGTCGTGCTATTAGGAAGATTTGCCTTTTTAGGTTGTTGTGTGGACTTCTTGGTTAACCTCATAGATGCTATTAAACATTCCTCCCCAGTGCTGCGCTGTCCATTGGAACTAGTGCTGAATGGACGTCCAATGGTCGTGCGCAGCACTGGGGAGGTAGTGCTGCCGTCGGCCAATGCACCGAGGCAGCACTTAAGGGGTTAAACAAAATGGGATCTGTAAGTGATAGTCATTATATAAAAATAATTTTAGTCTTATATTTAAAAAAGTGCATAAATGAACATTAATATTGCAATATTTGTTTGGAAAATATTTGTAAACATATGTTTCCTTTGGAAGATGTGAAATAGTAAATTCTGTTTGGAAGGTTCTGAATTTTTTCCTTCATTCTTCATGTTGCTTGATTTGTTTTTCTGAAGGTGAGTTTATTGGGGATATAATAAGAAATGAATACTAATTATATTTATTATTTATGTATGGTGGTTGTAATGGATGTTAAATATAACTACTATTTCACAAATCTTTAAAAGTACATGTGTTGGGAAGAAGATTATTAGTAGTGGTAAATATGCATCTACCATTGGCAATAAGGTCCCTAACACAGTCCAGGGCTCAATGCAGGTCTCAGTAAATTATTCCCATGCTCAGCCCTTTGGAGCTTGGCTGCAGGCAGGCTTAACATAGGAGAAAGATATGTAAAGAATTTAAAAACACCAATATTTAAGACACAACACACAATAAAAATCCAATACTAATTTATAAGAGTAGGCAATATTGTTATCTTTCAAATGACGTCAACATGACTAAAAGCTGATGCTGGTAACCAGAGATATGAGTTTTTTTAATAATAAACACTTTATAGCACTTGGAAACCAATAGCGCCACTTTAGGACATCTGGTCTAATTTACCGAAATACAGTCAAAGTTTCAGCCCGGCCGTGATGGGGCCCTCCTCGGATAGCTCTTGTGATAGGCCTCGGTCAGAATTTTACCATCAGACTTAGAAACGTTTCTGGAGTTTTTTCTGCCGGGGTCCCTCGACATTCTTCACCAGTCCGGTTTCGTTAAGAATTCTCCGGCTTGACTTTCAGGGGGCTCCTGGTAAAACTATGTAAGTTGGACCGCTAAAGCTTTTCAGCGGGATGTACCAGCAATCAGGTCGGCCCGCGGTTGAAGGTGGCCAGCTTGGCTCTCGCCGATGAGTTGGTCCCTTTATGGACCTTTTTTCCAAATGTGCTCCAAACTTCTCCAAACTTCTGGAACTCCATCCTGGACTTCCTCTTGAGTGTCCAAAATGTCCAAAATACAACCCAAGGGTCTGGAAGCTCCAAGATGGTCTTTACAAGTTTGGGGCCACAATTCTCACAATGCACCTGGACAAAACCCTTACAAGTCCACTGGACACACTCCAGGCAGGGGACCCTTGGTGGTCATGGTCCAGGTGAGCTCTTTTAACTTGGAACATGCAGTGAGTCAATTCTTAAATCCTTTTGAAGCAAGGTAAATCCACAGGCATGTAGCTCCAGATAATACAGCAGGCCAGTCAGTCAGAATGCAAGGCCTGATTGTACAAATCAAGTTTCAAGCTTGGCAATCCTTCTTCTTTCCTTAGTTTCAAGCAGAAGATCTGACAGGCTATGCACCTGTTCACTGGGGTCAAGCAGGAAAGCACTCCTATCCAATGAGGTGCATTGCCACACCCCTGAGCATGACCACTTCCTCCAAAGTATGGCATAATCTTCTCCCAGAAAGCACTATTCCTCCAAAATTCAGTATAGCTGAAATTTCAGCTGACATGCAAGAACTAGTTAAGCCAATCTCCAGTATGAATTATTTCCATGGCTCTCCTCCCCATCCCATCTGCAAATTACTGCCTTAAGCCTGCCAAGGCTGGGTCAGAGGGGCTGGTAGGTAGATGGACCTGGCATTCCCTGCCTGTCCAATTTCACTTTTGAAGCTTCATGCTTTACAACCCCTCGCCCAACTCTGGCATTCCTGTGTAGCAGATCTCTCTCCATTAGATAGGCTTTCCCTGGGTGAGCCGCTTATCACTTCATCAAAAAAGCCTGTCTAATCCTGGTAACTCTGACCAATCAGACAAGACAAGAAAGTCTTATAACTTATGTTCTGTAGACTTTAGGATAAATTCAACAATGGCATATTGTTGGATTTATCAATACCATTCTTCTACGTCACTGAATGGTATTTATATTTAGTTCCCAGAAATAGTTATGCATTTATAAGCTATTGCCCTGTTATCCTATGGGGCTAGTCATCTACATTGTGTAAACTGCAATTGGAAATTCCTCCATCATGAGGGCATATAAAACATATTTTATAACCCTTGCTTATAGTTACATGAACCACCACTGGGACAAATAGGGGAGGCTTTAGGGGCTGAATATGCAAAAATAGTGTAGATCCTCAGTCCACAGTTCTCCTAGCACCAAAGCCAATTTTGGGAGACCCCTAAAATACATAGAGGAGACCCTGGGGGTACCTAAAATACCACAATATTATAGTTTCTCAATTTTTAAGTGCCACTACAACCAAGGTCGAGTTTGGGCACTTTTCTCTCTCAGCATTGCACACGTGCATGTGCAACAAAGGTTTCTGGCCTCTAAACTGCCATGCCCTATTAAATACTTGGTACATAAAGGTAGTTTAATTCCCCTGCCCTATTATCTACTAGGGACATATAGGGAGGTCATACCAATTATAGGAATTATAGGTTTACCCTACACATACTGTACCCAAATGTATATGTGTGTTTTAACTGTGTTTTCAACATAGCACTGGCCCTGGCCTGGTTAGACAGAGCCCAGGGACAGTCAGAGTCAGTTACCACCAGTACCAGTCAGCAAAAAAATAAGGGTGCGCAGGGCACACAGGGTAACTTTGCAACAACATCCACTTACTTTATTAAGAGTTCAAGGTGAAAGGGTTGGACAGAGTGACAATCTCCTCTCTCATCAGATATATGTTATTGTACACATAAACAGTTATTTGAGGTTGTCTATTAATACCATAAATTTTCCTTTAACCTAATTCACTATTCTTTCCAAAGTCAATAACAGTGAAGGTATGACAAAAGAGTCTACATGGCATTAGTCTCTTTTCTACTAACTCTTGCAATTGTAGGTAGAGAATTGTCCCATGCATAATCACATTTTGAATAAGAATTTATTGCCTATTGTGAACACAGGGATGCAGAGCATAATACATAAGTTTTGAGTAGAGTTTATTTTCCAGGAAATATTTCCTATTAAAATCTATTATTTTTTTTCTCCTTTTCTAACTAAACATTATTTTTAAATAATTGGTTTCTGAATTAAGAATGTCTTCAATTTCATCTTGGGAATCTGCACTTATGTTTGATGTACTCAGGTCCTTAAGAATTGCGAATTAGGCAGGCTTTGGAAAGTAGGCTTCAATACTGTTTCTCAGCAAAGTGGTGTCTTTTGTGCATCATTTCCCATACATCTCTCGGCTGAGTAAGCCTACCAGTTGCACAAGGCTTCCTCTAAGTACTCCGCATCATTGACGGTACATTTAACAATGAATAGAACGCTGCTTTCAAAGCCACCAAAGTAAGGAAAGAGTTGTCTTTTTTTTGGATCACTTCTGGATAGAAAATAGGATGTACTGCTGGGTGACCAGCCCTCCTGATAATATCATTTCAAGTATGCAAAATTCACGTACTTTACTTTTGTGTAATTAGGCAACATTTCTGAAAAATATGCAAAATTATGTGTAAATGCAAAACTGGTTATTTGCATATATTAAAGTGTGACACATCTTAAGATATTTACAGACAAGTGTGCGGTTAATCAACACAAAAAGTAAAGATAATACCATTTGCAATCAAATTCATACACTGGAATCCAGTTCAGGAAGCAAACAAATCTGTCTATGCAAATATGTTTTTGGAGACTTCTAGGTCATTCTCAAACTCTAAAGTGGTAGAGACCTCCATCAATTAGGTATCAATTTCTTTGAACATCAAAGCTGGAACAAAGTCATGTGATTTTTTTACGTATACAGTCCTTTGTACCTTACGTCCTTCTGTGGTTGACCAGACATAAGAAGGTATTCGGATAGGCAAAATCTGCCAGGTAGGAGAAGTATATGTTGCTAATTATCAATATGGTAAAAAATAGAATATATGCTTTTTCTTCCGTTTACGTTTTCTTTTTACTTTTCTCCTGTTCAGCTTGCTCCACAGTTTTTTTAAAATATCTTTTTATTGGTGTTTTTATGCATCATTATAAACAGTCGTACTTTGTTATTTGTAAACAATATACAATAAACGTTTTGTAATTATCATTTCAACATAAATTATGAGACATCACCTATTGGTATATTCTCTTCTTTTATCTATTTTGTGTTACCATCAACAGCTGCTACATTTCAGTATATGAAAATACAACATATATCTTAGAAGCTCTGGGAGAACATTCTGCGTGTACAGGGAGGCAGTGATGTTATGTATTCGCATCCATTCTCAGTTTGTAAATCCGCATACAACTTAAATGCAATTCTACACAACAAAAGTAGAGGAAAGAGGAGGGGGAAAGAAGGGAGAGCTTGATTCTAATATTATGGTCTGTGGTGGGGGGGGCATCTGTAGTAACTAGTGTATCCCTGTATTTGGCCCACTGTGCAGCATATATCCGAAGCAATATGTGTGGTGGGATTATGCGTGATTTGTCTGGATGTGTCCTTTTGTCGTGCATCAGGTTGTCCTAGTGGCTGTCCAGATTTTTTTAGGTATTTCTCATTTCTTCTGTAAAGGCGGGGGTGTTCCATTATTGTCTTCATCATTTGTATCCGCGTTTGTTTGTTGCTCGTAACGACTATTCTGTTCTGGGTGATCCCACATTGTTAGTATTTCTGTCAACAGGTCTGCTATTGGACAGTCTTACCCCCCCAGCTTCTTCTCTAATGAGTGCGCGTTCTTCAGCTCTAGCCCATTGCATGACATCTGCTTTCCATGTCTTAGTTATTGGTCCTATCATGATCTCCAAGCTAATGCAATTCTTCTTTTGGCCAATCCTAACGCCAAGTCTAGAAAGCTTGTGCCTACATTTTTAGAGCTCAGTCTTGGGTATAATCTCAAGATACATGCCTCAAGTGTACGAGGGGGGATTTGCCCCAATGTAAGGTCTAGGGCAGCTAGGATCTCTGACCAGTGTGCGTGCAATTGTGAGCAGTCACATACCATGTGTACAAAACCTGCATCTATGTGCCCACACATATGACAGGATCGGGGATCAACATCATATGTAACTTGTAACCTATGTGGTGTCATATAAGTCATGTGAACTTAGTTGCATTGGGTATAATTTAGTCTAGTGTTTCTGGATATCTTTTTGGGAGAGGGTAGTACTCTTTGCCATTCTGGATCTGATAGCTCCCACTGTAGAGTTTTTTCTCACTGGTTCCATAATACAGTTAATGGGCCTCTGGGTCATGTCTGCAAGGGATCTGTAAAACCAGGTCACATAGGGGTATATTACCAACGAGGTGATATGAAATTATAGCCATTTTTGTGTCCGTTTTCGGCCGAAAAGCAGCGATAATTTCATCGCCTTATCAGCAAAGACACGCTATTGCGTGTTTTGCTGATTTAGCGAGCCTTTCAACAACACCTAGCTTTACATCTCTAAAGATATGCAAAGTGGGAGTTCCAGAGCAAAGTAATAGGAGAAATGTTGCTAAGCGACATTTCTCCTATTATCAAGCTGCAGGCTAACAAGCAGAGCGTTAGCAAAAGTAGCGCTAACCACAGTTAACGCCACTTTCCTAACGCCTGCTTGTGACCTGATTTAGCCATGTAATCCAATGGGAGGTGGATTACATGGCTAAGATTACCCTGCCCTATCAACAAGGTTATCGCCATTTTCAATGGAATATCGCTGGTTTGTGGCCCCTATAGACAGCACCAGTTGTAGTGTGCCATGTGTCGTGGGTTCCATCCCCTCTCTGCCCCATGGGTCCTGGAATGCTCGTGTCAGCGCTTCATACCTAAGAAACTGTCCGGGAGGTAGCTGGTAGCGGTCCATTAAGTCCTCCATTGTGATTAGCGTTCCCTGTTGGTAGCAGGCACCCACTGTAAGTATTCCTGCATCTGTCTAACTGGTTAATTTCCTCTGGGTGAAGTAGGCAAGGGGGTATTGGTGTGGCGGTCCTATTATAGGCAGCAACAGAGCATAAAGGACTGTTCCCTTAGTTTTGGTCGCACATCTGCACCAGCATTTTAAGGTCATAGCCAATAGTATTCCCGGTTTGGGGATCACTATTGAGGGGTTTAGTAGCTTAGCCAATAGAAGGTCTCTTTGTACCATCTTTCCTGATTGCTTTATTGCGTCTTGATTGGGCCCATCTAACCACAATGTGATCCACTGGAATTAAGATGCTAGAAAGTCTAATTCAAAATTTAGAACTCCAAGACCCCCCTCTTCAGTTGGGCATCTGAGTGTCTCCAGGGATACTCTATGTCTGTTCCCATCTCAAATGAGATCTCGTGATACGATATTTGATTGTTTGAACCAGGAGGCCGATATGTACATCTGCAAATTAGAAAAGTAGTGGAGAAGCCTCAGTAACATCACGATCTTAGAGATCGCTATCCAGGCCATTATGGGCAATTTCAGCGACCTCCAAAAGGGTACACACACTTTTAGGGAGCTTAAGGCTCTACCAGATTACTGTCTTGTAGGTCTTCTGTAGCATTAAATGTCTGTATACCAAGATATTTAAAAGACAATAAAGACCAAGTTAAGTCAGATGACAGACCTGGAGGTTTCTCCAGTCCCCGGCACAGGGCACAGGGGGAATAGATGCGTTGGCTTTGTTAACCTGTAGGCCTGAAACTTATTCAAAGTTTTTTAGCTGTTTCATGGCTTGTGGAATACCCATCGATCCATCTCTAAAATAAAGGAGTATATCATCGGCGTATAATGAAATTATGTGTTATTGGCCTTCCACTTTCAGACCCCATCCCCTTCCCACTTTTCTAAGCTGTTCAGCTAAAGGTTCGATTGCTAGGGCAAACATGAGCGGGGAAAGAGGGCATCCCTGCCTGGTGCCCCTATTCACATCATATTGTGGCGAAAGCGTGGTTCTGCTTCTGATTCTCACCTTTGGGGCCCTATACATTATCCTGACCCATTTAATCAAGGCCTCCCCCAGACCCATTCATTTCATTACTGCAAAAACTCCCATCATACTGTGCCGAAGGCTTTCTCTAAATCCAACATCAGCATCGCTTTGAGGTCTGTCTATGTCACCGGGTGATACATGACATGGGAGAGTCTTTTAAGGTAATGTGAGGTGTTGCACGTGGGAATAACCCCATTCTGGTCTGCGTACACCAGTTCCTGCATACATGGGAGAAGCCTGAGAGCTAGTACTTTGCTCAATATTTTGAAGTCTGGGTTCAACATGGAAAGGGGGGAATTCTGTGACTTTCACTCCTTGTTCCTTGCTTTTAGGTAAGGGTATGACCACTGCACCCCTGGTGGTCTCTGGGAGTGTGTCAAGTCACCAGGCCTCAGTGTACAATTGTTCAAGGCGAGATGCTAGTGTTCTGAGGTATGCAGAATACAATTCAGATGACAGGCTGTCTGGTCCAGGTGTTTTACCTGTTGCCAGTCCTTTCACTGCAACACAGAGTTCATGCATGGTAACAGGGGCTCCTAGCTCCCTGCGATGTTCTTCAGTCAGTTGTTTTAGCAGAATTTACATCAGGTAGCTATCTAGTATTTCCTCAGTAAGGTGATGGAGTGCCATGTATAAAGTCTTGTAAGAATTGCAGAATTCCTGGTTTATCAGTGTGGGGGAATGTATGGGCTGGTCGCTTTTTGTGTGTTTATCTTGGTAATGGGTGTGCCTCTGGATTCGGTATTAATGAGCTATGGTAACATCCTCCCTGCCTTATCTCCATCCTCATTAATCTTTGTCATATATTGTTGGTGATCAAGGGTTCTTAACTTCTCTAAAGTATCGTTGCATGTATTGCTTTCTCGTATCTTGAGCTTCTGCTATTGTTTCCTGGTTGCCATCTACCGTGGTATATAGTATACATATCTTCTGTTCCAAAGCTAATCTTTCTTTGCATAGCTCTGCTAATGCTCTCACTGTCTGAATAATGCATTGCCCTCTCATCACCTCTTTAAAGACCACCCATTCAAGCAGTCTTGTGGACGCGGAATCCTGATTTTTGAAAAAAGTAATAAGAGATAGCTCCCGCTAGCGAATTACTGTAACATACGTCTTCTAGTAAAATTGGATTAAGCCACCATGTAGGGGCAGGTGACCTCACTCCTATGGGGGTAAATCGCAATATTACCGGGCTGATATCTGAGATGGTCCTCCCCAGATATTCAGTATGCATTACATTCTTGGATATTCTATGAAAGCTCACAAACCGGTCTATTCTGGTATGAAGTTTATGTACCAGGGAGTAATATGAGTGTGTACAGTCTACATCGTGTTGCGTTTGCCATATATCTATCAGTCCCAAATGCCCAACCCACTCTCGCAGACCCACCTCTAGTTTTCTCATTACTGTCCCTTTTAGTGGGGTAAAGGATCTATCTAGTTGTATATTGAGGGCGCAATTAAAATCGCCTCCCAGTAAGAATGTGTCAGGTGGTGTACTTGCCATGTGCGTGGATAGTGAGTGGAGGAAACCTAGCTGGTCTTGTTTGGGGATGTAGATGCTACCTATGGTCATTTCTTTGCCATGTAGTCTGCCCCCTACTAGGACATACCTACCTTCTTTATCTAGGACAGAGTGAATTAAATCAAATGGCGTTCCCACTTTTATCCAAATTAGTGTGCCTCTGGCGTATGCTAAGTAAGATATGGCGTAAAGCTGACCACTCCATCGCTGTCTCAGCCTATCTATTTCGGGCTCTGCCAGGTGTGTTTCCTGGAGCATGGCAATCTGGACCCGCCTACCTTTAATGTATCTATGAAGATTGTGCCTCTCAGAGGGGGATCCCATTCCCTTGACGTTCCAGGAAATAAACAATATCCCCACTGTCAGATTAAAGGTGCTCACCATTTTTGTGTTGTGCAAACATTTGTGTTGTGCAAACATTTTAGTGCTGTATACCGAGAAGGCACTGTATTAACATAAGGATGTGGTATGCATTTCCGGAGTTTTTATGACAATTGTCTAAAAGGGCATGCATAGTCACATGCACAAAAAGTATCTTCAGTGGAGAAGTGTGGCTCAATGATTGGAGCGGCAGACCCTGATGCAGAGGTCTAGGCCGGGACCAGGGTTCAATTCCCCACCTCGGCGGGTCTTGGGCTCAAAATTCCACGGACCTGATAATTCTCGCCTCGGTGCCTATTCCAATCATGGAGTGCAACTCTGGGCAATAGCTTGCTTAATCTCCACAACGGCCCCCACAACGCTAAGGATGCCTGGCCTCCACCTTGGGGGTGCCCAGGAGTGGACGCCTCACAGGGAAAGCCAGGATGGGTTCCACAGCGGTATTCGTACAAGCGCCGTACAAGCGCCTTGAGACCCTTGCGGGTGAGTAGTGCGCTATACAAGTATCAATTTACAATTTAAATTTTACAATTTACAACACATGCATATGTATATCCACACGCACAGTCTCAAACATGAATCGCTCAAAGGGTAACAGACATACAGTCTATCACACACACTCTCAAATGTAATACATGCAGAGTCTCACTCAGGGGGATTGTCTTGCACCACTGATTTGCGACATTTGCAGAGAGTCTCAAACATGCATTGAAATGTGGGCAGGTAGCTGGTTTCATACATAAGCTTGGTCTAGTGGCTTTGTGGGCTAATACGTTGACTGTAGGGGGAGTGTGTTTGACCTCATTGTCACAAAGTTAAATCCCAGCTAGTCCAGTCAGGCTTTCATCTTTCAGAGGTTGATAAAATGAGTACTGTTGAGTTGGATAACAATACATATCGGTTATTCAGCACCAAGATGCCCACAAGTGAACGTGTGCTTCACAAATACACATGTATTGAGTCTCTTATGCTGTGCTCAAGCAGAGAGTCACAGTCTAGAAGAGTCTCCCAGAGGCAGAAAGAGTTCTACATCTAGAAAGAGATTCTCTCTCTCTCCCTCTCTCACTCTGTCTCTTTCACACAGTCACCCACACACATAAAGAGAATGAAGAGTGCAACATGACAAGTCACAAACACAGATTCTCAAGAATGTAATCTTAAACATGAAGAGTGCATTATTACAATCTCGTGCAAAGGCAACTAAAAATACAGAATGCCAAATATAATATAATGAGATACAATAGTATTAGGCACCTGTCTTTATGATTAGACGGAGAGTCAGGCGAGGTAAAGGGCCAGATACCAACCGATCCACCTTTCAGTCCAATCAAAGACCCAACAGCATGTCTTTCCAAAGGCGGCCACCCATGACCAATGGCCTAATATATTATATCCCCTGCCTTCAAACACCTCAAATAGGTCCTCTATGTACAGTGAGAATGTCCGATGCCATGGTTTGGCCAGTTTATATAGGACAATGGCACAGTCCATCCCAGACAATCGCACAATCCCTCCCTGGACTGTTTTACCACCCTGTCTTCGGAGACAATGAACAGTGAAGTTCGACAAAGCTGAATCTTAGCTCTTACATAAACATGCAGTTTGTCGGACATATGAGCTTCAGAGCTATAAATACATTTAAAGGTGATGTCAGATTATTCATGAGCGGGTCAGGTTATGTGTGTTTAGGTACAGCATTGATGATGCGCAAGAAGGGTTTTCACACAGACATCCTCCCCCCACCCTCAGGTGCTGTCTTACATTTCGCGCCATCCAAAGTGCTATATGAAAAAGCAGACTTAGGCTCTCATTATGAGTTGCCCGGAGCAGTGCCCAGGTAGAGGGTCTCACTCTGGGCAACTGCAGGTTTAATGGTGTCTCTGGGCTGGAATTACTGGAACCTCTAATTTAGGACCTTATAATTCCCCCCTCAGAAACACAATACCCAGAGACCTTTAAGAAGCTGCGGGTGTTGCACCCTCGTAATGTAATTTGGGGAAGCAGAAAAATCTCCCCCTAAGCAAACGTGAAAGGAGTTGCTCTCTAAATGTTAATCCTGTATTTGTAAAACGCGAACTACTCACCCCTACGGGTCTTATGGCGCCGGAGGCCATCGGGGGGATTAAGTGAGCTATTGCCCATAGTCACTTGGCCATCGGGGGGATTAAGTGAGCTATTGCCCATAGTCACTTGGTGCTAAGCTGAGCTGCCACTGGCGATCGAACCGTGAGTGCTGAGCCCCAGATTCAGCTGCCCTGGCCGCTGTGCCACACCTCTCCTACTGCTCCTGTCCCAGAACATCTCCCATGGCCCAGAAAATAATCCTGCAACATTTACCGCCTGCTCCAAGCAGGGGATCAATGGTTGCAGATTTGGCAGGTTACTTTCTTCGAAAAGGGGCAAAACATGTCCAATTGCAGGTGGTATTAAAGAGTTTGCCTGCTTTTTCTCATTCTAGGGAAAGAGAAAACCTGCAATCCCTGTTTGCTCACTAAAATATATACGTGGAAATCATTAAATCCAGACATTGGATCTTCCTGCAGAGACAAAGGGGAACTTGAAATTTGGCCCGAAGTGAGCAGTACACTGGAAGGGTAAATGAGATGCCAATGTTTGTGATGTTCAGAACAGTGCGGCTATCCTCGAAGAAGGATTCTACAAGGGGTTTATGCATCTATGCCTATGGTAAGACAGTTCAATGGATTAAACTCTTGTTATGAGATTGGAACGTAGTGGTAGGAAGTGGTTCTGCTTTTTAACGTTCCAAGATTGAGGAAATCTTATGCACTGAATTACAACTCCATGTTCTGGGCTTAACAGTCTCTCAAGATGTTCTCAGAAGGTCACATTCAGGGAAGACTCAGGCGATGGTCTGTGTCAATAAAGAAAGAACGGTAATTCAAATAAAAACTGGAAATCTCTGCTTCCAATATATAAATATAAATATATGTGTAGGACGTCACAATGTTGAATTCAACTGAATATCCAGGTAATTTGAACTAACTTTAAGATCCACAGTTTTTATCCAAATCAAAGAGAAATTGGACTGCAAAATGCAATATTTTAGTCACACAACATGATAGTGTTTCATAAGTGCCCTTTTCTAACTGCTTATAAAACGGGAAACGTTGTTTACAATGTGGCCGTTACATCGCGATGCCATTACATCGCGGTTTTTAAAATGCAGTTGTTACAACGACTTGCGCTGGATGGCGCTCTAGGACAAGGAATAGTATAATTTACTATCCAACACCTTCCCTACTGTATGTAGACTGGAGTTGGAATAGTAAATTATAATACTACTCCTAAATCCAGCACCCTCCAGCGCAAGTCATTCTAACGACTTGCGTTGTAAAAACCGCGATGTAATGGCATGCGATGTATTAGCATGTGTTGTAATGTCATACAACCTATAAAACCTATGGCTTGTTAGCTAACTTTTGTAGAAATGGTGTTGTAAAATTCAGAATTTGGGGCACTTTTTCAAACTTTCCTATGTGCGAGAACCTCCATTGCCCCCTTCCTGCCCCCCTAAGGGAATTCAGGCTTACAGGATTCACCCACTCAGTACATTTCGGACTGGTTTTTTGTGCCCCACCAATTTCAAAATTCAGCACGTACCACTGCCCTTTTGCCACCTGGTCCTTATGTCGTGGAAGGATGTCTCTGAATAAATTCTCTTCAACCATTTCTTCTGTTTGAACCAGAAGGTGCGTTCTCGTTCTAGTAGATGATGGGAATTGTCCCAGTTAAGAGCTGCCTGTGGGCATCTCACACAATTGCAGCACATTTACTCTGGGTCAAATGCCTTTCAAAACGGCCCATCCATCGTAAAGTAAGTGATTTCTGGAGGAGTTTGGAAACTGCTGCTAATGCTCTGAAAACTGGCAACAGTAAGTCGCATAGCAGGAAGACATATTCGTGGAAGTCATAAAACATAACAGCTGGTGTTAATCTGTTTTTGTTTTCAAAGAATTTTAGATGTGAGCTTATTAAATTGAATCTACAGAAACAAAATAGTGTGCTCATTTCTGTAAAAAAGCCACTTAGGGCCGATTCACAAAGGCATTTCTGAGTAGTTCAAGTAGTAATCCTGTCGCACTCTTAGACACTTTTGTTAAATGGTCCCAAACATCTAAAATGGGATTAACATGGGAATACTCAAGGAATATTTGTATTCAGTATGTACAAAAAGAAAGGACAGTGCCCTCTGTGTATGTTGTGATCGTTTCCTGGCTGGTACACAAAGGCATGTAAGTATGTTAACGAATACCATAGTAGTACTATTTCCTGTCATGAATGCGTTTGTGAATTGGCCCCATTATGTGCATTGTGAGAGTGGAGGAGAGAGTTTTATATTTAATACGAAATAGATTAATCCCATGAGGCTTAAAAAGCAGATAATTGTATAATGTATTACTTTAGTGTTATTACAATATACTTTGTTTAGTGATGGGGCCAGCATTATTACCCGTTTGAAAATATACTTTATCTGGGATAAAATGTACAATGTGGGGGTGTGTGGCTTAATGGCCAGAATTGCGAACCTTAACCATGGAAACCGGTTTAAGTCACGTCGCTGGCTCAACAACCTGTACTTCTGAGTAAATCACTTAAATTTCCTGTGAATAAAATGTTTAAAAAATAATTGGATGCTCATGTAAAGCACTACAGTGCCCTTGGCCCTAGTTTGCGCTTTATACAACCACCTAAAAAATGTGTTCAAAATGTATTATTACCTAACTAAGGGGCTCATTAGGATAGCGGATATTCCGCATCCTCTGGGCCGGCGGAAGTCACCGCTGGCCCGGAGGATGCAGAAAATCCTCTGCGGACCCACCAAAGACCCACCGCCACATTAGGATGGCTGGTGAGTCCTTGTTTCAGTCCACTGCTTTTCCGCCGCGGTTGGCTTACAACCGCAGCAGAAAAGCTCTAATATGGTGGCGGTGTCTCTCAGACACCGCCAGCCATATTAGGATGGGTTTAAAAAAATGCTTTTCCGCAGCAGGTTTTCCGCTGTGGAAAAGCATGTGGAACTTCACTGCAGGGGCCCGTTGCGGGCCCCCTGGGTGAAGGGGGTGTGGGGGGTACCTATGGTACCCCCCAGCATTTGTATGCAGAAATCAGCAGGCACCGCACGGTGCCTGCTGCTTTCTGCATACAAATGCAATGTATGCAGTTTTACCATTGCGGCAGGTGCAGCTTGAAGCCGCACCCGCCGCAATGGTAAAAATAGAGGATGTGACCGCCAGGGTGGCGGTCTCATCCTAATTTCACAGGAGGGAACTCCGCAGGCCATGCGGAGGTTCCCTCCTACTCTGGGGTCGCGGACGGACGCAAGTCCGTCCGCGATCCTAATGGGCCCCTTAATGTGAAGTAATCGACACATTCAACACTGCCTATGAAAGATGTAAGTTATTTTGGGTATACACAAGGAGTGGAAGATGTAATGTCCCACAAGTCAAGTACTGCTCTCCCAACGTCTTGTATTTAAAGCATTTGCCACTTTTAGGTTGCGTCTATAGGCAGCTACCAGCTGTTGTCGACTACCTATTGTGGACAATGCCAATACTTATACTGAGCTTGGGGTCAGCTCATTGATTACCATTGATTGGCTTTCTTATCAATCTCATTTGCTTTCCTCTTATTTGATCACTTGTCTTCCTCTTTTTAGAGTTGTCCCTCACCTAGCGCATATATTCTATACAATCATTTTGGTTGGAGCTTGCACAGATTCACATCGGGGAAGTACTTTTTTGTTTCGCTTCCAGTTATCCATGGGAGAGCATGTCTTTTTATGATCTCTCCCTGGGGCCGTATTACACTGAAGGTGCATTTACATTGTTTCAAAGGTGAACCCAGCCCAAACAATGAAAATGCACCGTATTATGATGAATGCGCTGCCCCCAGGGTGAAAAACAGGGCAGCTTTGAAGCTGCTCCTTGTTTTCACAGTGCAGCGGCAACCCACCTGCACTTTGAAGGGGAATTAGAGATCCCATTGCAGGCCGGTGCAATGGTATACAGTCAAAATATTGAGTTAAAAATATCGAATTGCATTAATATCGAATTCAAAATATGGAATGAACACAATATCGAATGGACAGAATACAGACAACAAAAATATTGATTGGACAGAATATAGACAACAAAAATATTGAATGGACAGAAAATAGACAACATAAATATCGAATTTGAGGTAAGTAGGTTAATATCGATTTTTTAAAGTGTTTTTTTATGTTAGTATATGTGTGAAAAGTGTATATTTATTTTTAATTTATTTTAATTAATTAATTATTTGGCATTACATTTTTGCGTAATAATATTCTGTAGCGGGTTGTGGGTTTATAGGGGAATAGGGTGGTAAGTAATTTAATTATATTTAATTAAATATGTTAATTTATTTATTGGTATTTATTTTGAATTAATTGTTATTTATTTTTCATTGGTAATTAATTAAAATATAATTGGTAATTAATTTTTATTAATTGATTAATTGATAATTATGGTAATTTTATTAATTTATTTTCTGTAGCGGGTTGTCGGTTTATAGGGGAATAGGGTGGGAAGTAATTTAATTCTAATTAATTAAATTTTTAATTTATTTATTGGTATTTATCTTGAATAAATTGTTAATTAATTTTTAATTGGTAATTGATTAAAATATAATTGGCAATTCATTTTTATTAATGGATTAATTGATAATTATGTTATTGTATTAATTTATTTTCTGTTACGGGTTGTCGGTTTATATGGGAATAGGATGGGAAGTAATGTAAATGTAATTAATTACATTTTTTGATTTATTTATTGTTTTTTTGTTCTAATATTTAATTATTTTTTAATTGTTAATTAATTAATTGTTAACTGGTAACTAATTTGTATTAATAGGTAATTATTTTTATTAATTAATTTTCATTTGTATTTTTAATTGATTAAATAGTATATTATATTAAATTGTTAATTACTTTTAATTAATTTGTAATTGGTATTAATATTTAATTTATTTTTATTCATATATGAAGTATTTACTTTCCCTACTGCTGCACTCACTGGAGTGGGAATAGTAATTTTTACTCCTACGCTATCCAACACTTTCCCTACTGTTGCACTCTCTGGAGTGGGAATAGTAATTTTTACTCCTACGCTATCCAACGCTTTCCCTACTGTTGCACACTCTGGAGTGGGAATAGTAATTTTTACCCTCCCGCTATCCAACGCTTTCCCTACTGTTGCACTCACTGGAGTGGGAATAGTAATTTTTTCACCTACGCTATCCAACGCTTTCCCTACTGTTGCACTCACTGGAGTGGGAATAGTAATTTTTACCTCTACGCTATCCAACGCTTTCCCTACTGTTGCACTCTCTGGAGTGGGAATAGTAATTTTTACCCTCCTGCTATCCAACGCTTTCCCTACAGTTGCACTCTCTGGAGTGGAATAGTAATTTTTACCCCTACGCTATCCAACACTTTCCCTACTGTTGCACTCTCTGGAGTGGGAATAGTAATTTTACTCCTACGCTATCCAACGCTTTCCCTACTGTTGCACTCTCTGGAGTGGGAATAGTAATTTTTACCCTCCCGCTATCCAACGCTTTCCTACTGTTGCACTCACTGGAGTGGGAATAGTCATTTTTACCCCTACGCTATCCAACGCTTTCCCTACTGTTGCACTCACTGACGTGGGAATAGTAATTTTTACTTTTACGCTATCCAATCCATTCCCTACTGTTTCACTCACTGGAGTGGGAATAGTAAATTTTATGCCAACGCTATCCAACGCTTTCCCTACTGTTGCACTCTCTGGAATGGGAATAGTCCTTTTTACCCTCCCGCTATCCAACGCTTTCCCTACTGTTGCACTCTCTGGAGTGGGAATAGTAATTTTTACCCCTACGCTATCCAACGCTTTCCCTACTGTGGCACTCGCTGGAGTGGAATAGTAATTTTTACCCCTACGCTATCCAAAGCTTTCCCTACTGTTGCACTCACTGGAGTTGGAATAGTAATTTTTACCCTCCCGCTATCCAACGCTTTCCCTACTGTTGCACTCTCTGGAGTGGGAATAGTAATTTTTACCCCTACGCTATCCAAAGCTTTCCCTACTGTGGCACTCACTGGAGTGGAATAGTAATTTTTACCCCTACGCTATTCCACGCTTTCCCTACTGTTGCACTTTCTGGAATGGGAATAGTAATTTGACTCCTACGCTATCCAACACTTTCACTACTGTTGCACTCTCTGGAGTGGGAATAGTAATTGTTACCCTCCCGCTATCCAACGCTTTCCCTACTGTTGCACTCACTGGAGTGGGAATAGTAATTTTTACCCCTACGCTATCCAACACTTTCCCTACTGTTGCACTCACTGGCGTGGGAATAGTCATTTTTACCTCTACGCTATCCAACCCTTTCCCTACTGTTGCACTCACTGGAGTGGGAATAGTAAATTTTATGCCGACGCTATCCAACGCTTTCCCTACTGTTGCACTCTCTGGAGTGGGAATAGTAATTTTTACCCTCCCGCTATCCAACGCTTTCTCTACTGTTGCACTCACTGGAGTGGTAATAGTAATTTTTACCCCTACGCTATGTTATGTTATGTTATGTTATGTTATGTTATGTTAATAACATTTATTAGGCGCAACAGCTGCCCCAGCAAAGGGGCGTCCTGGCGCCAGATCATGTACACAACACAACAGATCAGAGCTGAAAAGAGGGGAAATCAGATAACAGGGGAAAACAAGTGGGTTTTGATGGCCCGTCTAAAAAGAGTCAGACTATTAAGGGCACGAATGTGCACAGGAAGGGAGTTCCACAAATCAGCCGCCAGAACACGGAAGGAACGTCCTCCCATCCTGCTCAGCCTGAACCTAGGCTTACTCACCAGATGAAGTGATTCAGATCTGAGGGACCGCGTAGGGACGTAAGAAGAGATGAGGCCCACCAAGGAGGGGGGAGAGGAAAGCTTCAGAATCTTAAATGTCAGACAGAGAGCCTTGAATTTGATTCTCTGTCTGACCGGAAGCCAGTGAAGAGAGGTCAGAACAGTCGAGACCGAACAACGTTTTGGAAGGCCAACAATGGCCCGTGCAGCAGCGTTCTGCACCCTCTGAAGCCTAGTGGCCTCCGCCTGGTTGACTCCTAGCAGCAAGGCGCTCCCGTAGTCAATCCGGGAAAGGATGGAGGCCTGAACCACCAGTTGCCGAGTGGGGGGGTCGAAGAATTTGAGGACTGGTCTCAGTCCTCGCAGAATACCATAACAGGTAGCTGCTGTCTTCTTCGTGTGGCTGGTAAAAGATAGATTAGAATCCAGCCAGACCCCCAGATTTTTAACTTCGGCCGCTGGAAGGGGGGTCACCCCTAGTTCGGAAGGCCACCACTGATCTCCCCAGAGGTCCGCCTGCTTCCCTACGATCAGGACCTCGGTCTTCTTGGCATTAAGCTGTAGGCAGTTATTACGCATCCAGCTAGCCACAGCTATAAGTCCTGCCCGGAATCTGAGCGCAGTCACCTCAGGGTCCCCACTGAGTGTCACCGCCAGCTGCGTGTCATCGGCATACGATGTCATGGTGAGGCCAAATTGCCTGACGACAGCAGCCAGCGGCTTCACATACAAGTTGAATAAGGTGGGGCTAAGGGCAGAGCCCTGAGGGACTCCCAGTTCCAGAGGGTGGAGCAAGGACTGGCCAGATGGAATGGCTACCTTGAAGAACCGGTCCGAGAGGAAGGAGCGTAACCACTGAAGAGCCTTCCCCACAATACCCACTTCCTCCAATCGCCGCAACAGGATGTCATGAGACACCGTGTCGAACGCGGCGCTCAGGTCTAACAGTAGGAGCGCCGCAGTCTGCCCCGCGTCCAGCACCGACCGCAAGTGCTCGATCATAAAGAGCAAAGCAGTTTCAGTGCTGTGTTGAGCGCGAAACGCATTTTGGCTCTCGTCAAGAATGTTATTACGAGAGAGGTGTGCAGACAGGATGGAATTCACGTGCGCCTCAGTGACCTTGGCGGTCCAAGGTAAGAGGGAGATGGGCCGATAGTTTTCCGGGAGCAAGGGGTCAGAGTTGGTTTTCTTCAAAATAGGGCTGACCACAGCTTGCTTCCAGGATGGCGGAACCATGCCCTCACTGAGGGAGAGATTGATCAAGTCCAAAATGGGCTCCCGACAGAGAGGCGGGAGGCGGGCGAAGAGCTCCGGCTTCAGTGGGTCTAGGGGGGAGCCAGATTTAATTTTGAGGCTCAGAGTGTCAAATACCCCGTTAGACATGGCCGGCAAGGTGGACAGAGTTTCGGACACCGAGACCTTCACATCATTCGGAGTATCCCCGGGATCAGATGGAATAAAACCACGGTAGATTTTCTGCACCTTCTCTACGAAAAAGGATGCCAGGTTTTCGCAGTGCGAGTCCGTGCATATTACTTGCGAGGTGGCCCGTTTCCCCATCAAGTCTTTAAGTACCTTAAAGATTAACCCTTTCCCTACTGTTGCACTCTGGAGTGGGAATAGTACATTTTATGCCGACGCTATCCAACGCTTCCCCTACTGTTTGCATTCTCTGGAGTGGGAATAGTCATTTTTACCCTCCCGCTATCCAATGCTTTCTCTACTGTGAGAATAGTAATTTTGACCCCTACGCTATCCTACGGTAAAAATATTGTATATTTTTTAATAATATTATGTTAATATATATATATATATATATATATATATATATATATATATATATATATATATATATATATATATGTATATATTAAAAAATTAATTATATTTTTATTACTTACATTAATTATTTATTAATTTTAAGGTTATTTAAGTATTTTAAGCATGTTTAAGTTATATATATTTATTATTTCAATCATTTTCAATTACTTTGAAGACATTTAAAAAAATTCGATATTTTGACTAACTATATTTTTTACAACAATATTTTTGATTCGATATTTTTGTACTTACCTGTTTGGAGATAGGGATTCGATATTTTTGCATTCTATATTTTTTCCTCAATATTTTGGTAAGTCTATATTTGTGTCATCGATATTCTTTCAGTGATCCCGCTGCACCCACCTGCAACGGGTTGTTTGGGGAGTACATAAGACCCTCTTTACCCCATGCAGAGGACTGCCATCAGGGGTCATACTGACAGTGTGCCACCTTTTAGGTGGCTCATTTTCAGTGCGCTTTCTGAGAGCTTTGTCTCTGTGCCTGCATCTGTTATACAACGCGGGCACATAGGCAAAGGGATTCCCCAATTTGCATGGGGCACGCCACCATGCAAATGACTGAATGCACCCTGAAGATAGCGCTGGCGCTTTATATGCGCCAGAGGTATTGGTTTTGCAGAATGGCCCACAGAAGCGTCTGCAGCCTCTTCTGTAATACCAAACGCCCGCTGCTCTCCTGGGGGGACTTTTATAATATGGCCCCTGGTGTCCTGCTTCACCCTCATATCCTCATGCAACTGACCGCATCATCATAGTGCATGAAGAAGCATGCTTCACCAGTCATGCACATGTATATATTGTCATGTTTTTTTGTATGCTCTTCAAGGCTGGAAAAAATATTGTGTTTTCTTTTTGCTGATGCTCTAAGGTGTTGCCGATTTCTTGCTTGCATTCTGGACTTGCTCACCTCAGATCCACATATACTACCTCCGTGACTACGTCTCAGGTTCAGTAGAGGAACAATTTTCTGGACACTCTTCAGGAGGGGCATCCTGGACCTCTGTGGACTAGTCCTATTGTGGGGCCCTGGGAGTCAGCACTATAGACTCTTGCAGGGCACACAGACATTCTGCAAGTGGTGGAAGGCCTGGGTGTCTGGAAAGCGCAGAAAGGGAGTGGTATGTCATGGAAAGGCTTGATGTGCTGATGCCAGGCAGACCACGGGTCAGGAGATCACCAGGACGGGACAGGATAACATTCTAGGCTTCTACAGGTAAACTACTGCTAAAGAGAAGAAAGGAGGATTGCCAAAAGCTGTAGAAAGGCGTAAGGAAAACTCACACCACAATTCTTGATGTATGGAGTTTCCAGAAACATATATCTGGTAGCTGGAGCATGAAACTATGTACACAAAGCAAAAAACCCAGTTAAAGTTAGCCAAAGGGAACAGGATGTGTCTAAAGGTTCTAGCTGCTCATGCGTAGCATGTGCATGACTACAGCTGGTATTCTGATGGTGTGAGGTTTCTTATGATGCTTAGATTACAGCCAGTAAGAAGGAACCAGCATGATGAATTTTTATTCTCCAGGGCCTCTTGACATTTTGGGTCCCCCAAGGGACATGGCATGGTATTTTTACCCTTCCCTTTTTAGAGATGTGACAAATGAGTGTTAATTTATATAGCCCATGGGGACCGAAGAGGATTAGCTGTGTAACTTAGGGGAGGCCCTAGACTAGTGAGATATATCTGTGCAAAGAAGGTCCCCTGCCTCTCCTCCAGAAAAAGCCTCCCCAGCACTCGCAAGCGTCAAGTGCTAAAAGGCCAACGTTGGAGGATTCGCTTTACAGAAGGTCCAGGACACCAGAGGTGAAAGATTCCCATTGACATAGTTGTTCTCCATTAAAGTGTGTCCACCCTCTGACATCTGAAACCAGACTTCTTACAGCTATCAGAACTGTTTTATGTGTGGATAAATAAGCTTATGGAGTGAATATGCTACAAGAAACAGCTGGCCCATGTTGTTCCTTGTATCATTCATCATTAACCATCCAGCGTTACATCTAAGCAATATGTAAACACTGTTGTTGTTAAAATCATCTAATTCTACACACTTAAATGCCACATACACATGACTGTAACTGTGGACGCCACATATATACATCTATGGGAATAAATTTGTAGCCGAAACATTTTGGAGAATGGACTCTTGGGTTTTGCAATACACCATTACACCCTGCATAGTGCCCACAATATACTTGAGTGTTTAAAATGTGATGGTTTTAACAACAGTGTCATTTTGATATTGCTTAGATGTAACTGTGGGTGTTTAGTGATGCTTGAGAAGTCCTGATGAAGTCAGTTATGATAAAACACATATTGACTAGAATGGAAGAAAATCATATGACTCTACAGAAAACATGGCGTTTCTGTTGGATGACTAAAGAGAAGTGCTCAAGGGCCCATTGTTGAACTATTGTAGGTGTTTAGCACCCTCCTGAATTTGAGAAAGACATTTTCCAAGGTGAGACTGAATGGTAGAGACAACTTCGAATGGTACTCATGTGAACATCCAGTTTGAGTTTTGTGGCTCAGTCAAAGCATTTGGAATTCACTATTTTTCTTTTATGGAAAGTATCTGGTTGGACTCCTGAGTAGTTGTGATGTGGTTGTGACATTTCAAGCCAAACAGGAAATAAGGTAGATGGCTTTTGTCTCTTTGCAATTGTAGTGAAGAGCGTGGATAACGTTTACAGGAGTATAGTGTAGAGTACAGTGTAGAAACTGTTGTAGTAAATAAGTTGAGTCAGTGAGGATTAGTCCTATTTCCAGATGATGAGTGGTTAAGCACCCCTTAGTGGATGCAATTGTGAAGGAGACATACAGGCCAATTTAGAGTTTGGCGTATCGGGTTTTACTGCACCAGGGCAATGGAGTAAACTACTCCATCGCCTTGACAGAGTTCTCCACCAGCCAAATTCTGACATGTCCGCTGGCCTAGCAGACATTTCTAGCATTTGCAGGAACCAACGTCACAACAGTTCCTAGCAATGCATTGTAAGTTTGCCTGACAGCTCTGTCAATAGACTTACAGTTTTTTTTATTTCAAAAGCTAAATAAAAAAAAATTGGATTTTGTTTTTGAAAATAACCCCCCCCCCCCTTGCTGTGGGAGTTTTCTCCCATGACGAGAGAGGCATTTTGCAGTTTTCATTGACCCTTACTGTTAGTTTTTTTTTACCTGATGGTGATGGACAGTGAAAACTGGCCTTGTGTCTGCCCACTTTAAATCTGGTGGGTGGACATATGACCAAACCTCTGACAGTCATTACTCTGTCGGGCAATTGGAGGTTTATGTTAGCAGCAGAGATGGAGTATTCTCCATCTTCAACATCATGAAGGCCCACCCATTTCTAAAAGAGGCGGGCACACCTTTAGTTTGGCACAGAGGGTACTCTGTGGCTTTTGTGATGGAGTACCCTTTCCGGCAAACTCTAAATCGACTCTATTTATCAAACAGCAGATGAAGGTTACAAGATTATTACACTGGGTGTTCCGGAGATCCTAAGGGGCTGGAGATAATACAGAGCCTTGGAGCTCTCCATATTTGATTTCATAAGCTTTTCAGACTAATGGACCTAGCTTGACTTAGTAAATATGGTTAGAATGCTCCCTTAACACTGCAGAGTATGCCAGACTGTTGAAAAGCATCTGATAATCAATGGTGTAAAGTGTGGCCAAGAAATCTAATAAAATGTAGGGGGATTATTTGCAAGCCCTGTGCGCCACCAGAACATCACTTTTTATGATGTTCCGGTGGAGCATAGAGCTTAGCCATATCTACAAGGCCACGTGAAGCCACCCTGTATGGCTTTTCATGGCCTTGTAGATATGGAGTGAGGTAACATAGAAGAAATTAAAAAAACAAGGACCCCCCTGAACACTGGTGTCAATGAACTCCTAGGGCAGGGATAATAATGTGTGAACAAAAACCCTAGGCAGTAAACAATTGGGCAAACAAGTAATATAAAGTGACAGCGAAAAATCATACATGGAGAAATAAAATAAAATGAATCATGATTTTAATGAACACAGTTAAAAATCATACAAGTAAATGGCATACCCACCACCGTATGATGGTAAAAATTGGTTAAAAGACATACAATTCATACATTTATTATTTAATCATGTAAAGAACACCCCTACAAATTAATTGAGGTAACATAGAACAAGTCGCTAATTGTCACACATTGCCAGGGGCAGGCATGCTATGGGTGTTACGGTGAGTGTTCCCACGTAACGCCCATGGCATTTGACACATCGCCAGATTTACAAGAATCTGTAAGCCTGGGAATGCATAAAAATCGCATGCCTTCCCAGGGGAGGCACAACAAGGAGAAATATCTTTATTTCTCCTCGTTTTTTTCCTCTTTTTCTGTGTGTTGCATTCTGCAGCACCCAGAGAAGGGGAAAATGCGTCCATGGATTATTTTTGTGCCCCTTCCTACACAGAATCAATCCTATATGCGGAACAGGCATCCTTGCAGCATGGTGTACAGGGGCCGGCATCAGCGCTAGGCAGCCCATTGTACACCAGAGCAGGGGTAGAAGACAGAAATGCACCATATCCTGTAGATACAGTGCGTTTCTGCCATAACCCTGTGGTGCAGGTCACTTGCCCTATGCCACGGGGCTTGTAAATAAGCCCTGTTATGTTTAGATACAGAGGCCTGACTGACAGGCACTAAGAAACCATTATAATACAGGTGTGATGAAAGTTCACAGGTGAAATGTGTACAAAGAGCCTTTACAACACAGAATAGAAGATAGATACGTTTGTATTTTGAAATATTTTCCAGGTCCACAGAGGATTTCTGTATACTAGAGGTAATGATGGCTTGTTTGATGGTTTGAGGGTAAGCAACATAGATCCACGTCAAGGCTGGGTTGATTAACTGAGTAGTGAGTGGAAACAGTGCCGTAAGACAAAAATTAACCATTTTAGTTTTGAAGACATGTCATGGTGGGAGGAGTTTTCGAAAGACATCAAGATTTGACTTTTCAGCTTCAGTTCTGGGTGTGCCCTCACAAAAGGTGTTAATACAGAGAGGTGAACCTGGTTGGTCAATTTATTTTGGCATTACAAAAGGGGTTGTATTGTGCCATCTGTAATATTAAATGAGAAATGTATTGGCACGTACAAGCAGAGGTATCCCCTACAAATTGTCTGCTGCTGAATAGTAATGATTACAGTTCATTACGGAGTATGTGGAGGCTCCCGGTGTCTTTCCTTGGGGGCAATGGTTAGGAGCGCACGAGCAGTGGTATAGAAAGTGCATTTTATGGTGAGCGCCATTGGCGGGGAAGGTCCGACCGACCCCCTGGGCATATTCTAAGCATCTACACCAGCTCACACACGATGCAGTAGTCAGGTAGTCTGTGCTATGTTTTCATGCACCTGGGCTACGTGTTAATGATTGTACACGTTCAGGGGCGGCTCTAGGCTCATGGCGGCCCTGAGCAGGGAGCGTAGGTAGGGGGCCCCGTAAGTGGGGATCCAGGCGGGGCGGAGCACGGAGGGCAGTGAAGAGGGGGGGGTGGAACAGTGCCAGGGGCCACCAAATCCCTGCCAGGGGCCGCCACGCAAATATGTATCCATTCTTAGAGGATTATTATATTAAGGATATATATTGGCCTGGTGGCCCCTGGGGTTTGGCGGCCCTGTGCAGGTGCACAGCTTGCACATGCCTTTGGCCGCCCCTGACACGTTTCTGGTTTTGTGAGGATGACAGTCTGAGGGTCCTTGATAAACAAAAAGGAGCACCACCTGCCAGACACTGAGGAAGTCATCTAGTCCATAATTTACTGAAGAACGAGTGCACTGCGAATACGTTTTCAAAGGCCCTGTTCTTATTGTTGGTCAAAGTATACTCCTTCTTTGCAACCACTCTAATGTTTAAGAGAAAACTCAGTCTAACTAGTATCACCTGTGTAATTTAATATTGTTCAAAACTTAGGCCTGGCTACTAGACCACTTTGCTATTATTTTTTGTTGTCTTCTTTTCACATAGCCCACTATTTTTCAGAAGCTGTGGTTGCAGATCACGTGAGCAGCAGAAGTAACCCTCGCATGCCCTATTAATCTAATAGGTCCGTCCACATTATGTACATGTGAAAAATGCTAGTAAACAGAGCCCTTCATATTGACCTTTTCAATGGACGGATGATGAAATTACCTGCCAGATGTTTCCAGCCATGTTTCCAGATTGCTTCACCTCGTACTGAAGTTCATACGGTATTGGTTCGGAGTCTGACCAGCACAGTTGCAATTCTCCTTCCTCTGTTATTTTCATTTGCAGGTATAACGGAGGGTTGGGTTTCACTAAAAAAATTAAAAAACATGTATTGTAATTTCTCGTGTAATTGTTGTTTACAATTCACATGTATTTGTGTTTATTGCATGTACATTATTTAATCTTTGTGAAAATATTTGAACAAATGCAATATTTACCCAGGGTGCAATGCCGCTTTGCCTGATCACAAGTGTTCCAGTGTTCCAGCACCCAGATTAGATTTTCAAGATGTGGAAATGCTGGGCCTGATTATACCATTTACCTACTGGTCAAAGTAGGTGGTAAATGGGAACAGTAACCAACATCTAATTGGGATAATTTCCTTGTATAATTTGACACAGACAATCTGGCTGCAAGGTTATTCCCCAATCTGCGGGGTTTAACCCCATAAACTGCCCTCCATGCGGGATGATTCCTATTCCTAATGGTGCCTACCATTGTCAAATAGTCTGTTTGCCAGCAGGATCATCAAAGTGGTTCAAACAATTAAGTCTGTCTCTAATCGCAAGGAGTATTTTCCAGAATTGCTCGTTGTAAACCCCATAAACACAGCAAACACTCCTGTGCTTCATGCCCCTTATGGAATGACATACTTCACTCTTTAAATTCCATTACACCTGAACATGGATAGCCAGGTCACTTCTGTGACATTTGAAGTAGGCAAAGGATAGTGAGCTGGTTGGTTCCTGAGAAGGCTCTAAATCTTTCTAGCTCCCCTCACCTCATGTATGTAACTGACTCTCTTGGTTTCATGTGGTATCGCGACTCGAAAGAGCGACTGGTCCCAGGAAGATGTATACTTACTTTACACCCAGCAGTCCTCCTGGTTCTCATCGTTGAGGGTAGTTCACTTGAGGGGTAATACTCAGGACAAACAGATTCTTTTCAAATAGCCGTACAATATATGTTCTTCACACACTTTTCGTACTATGTAGATCGACCCCAGTACCTCTTTCACACTTTTTCACTCACTAGCATCATGACCCCTCTTTGCCCCCCCCCCCTTTTGCAGCTTAAGGGGGGTTGTTGACACACACAGTTATTTTTGAGCCTTCAGCCGCGGCCGGCAGTGGGAGTACCTGCAGGGCGGAGACGTGGGGAGGGGGAAGGGCAGGGTGGGGGGTAGTAATGTATGGATTACGGAGCTTCCCAGGTAAGTAAACATTTAAATAAATAAAACGAATTTCGTTGAGTGCACTGCATTCCCAAATGCAATGTAGGGCGTGCAACACAATTCGTTTCATTTATTTAAATGTTTACTTACCTGTAAAACTCCGTAATCCATACATTACTACCCCCACCCTCCCCCTCCCTATGTCACCGCCCTGCAGATACTCCCACTGCCGGCCGTGGCTGTGAGCCTTTCCTGTCTGCAACTCCGCAGGCAAAAGCTCTTAAAAATATGGGACATTGATAACAGAGGTCAAGCAAGGAAAGTCAGTTACAACAAAGAAATGAAGAGGAAAAGAGGGAAAGAAAGAGAGAAAGAGGGAGAGAGAGGGCTGGAAGGAAGAGTGAAATGAAGAGCATATGAAAATAAGGAAGACACTGTGACGAGAAGCAAGGGCAAAAAGGATGAAATGATGGATGCTAGGGTGAAGGGGCTGATGGATGTAAGGATAAAACAATATTTGCATGAGTGGCGGTAATGATAAAAGTTTGGTTGAATAGGTGAATGGATGATTGGTCGCCTGGATGGAGGCGTGGAAGGATGGATTGCTGAATTGATATAAGGAGGGTGAATTGGTGGATGAATGAAGAAGAATGATTCAATGAATGGATAGGTAAAAAGATGCATTAATTGCTTGGAAGTGCTAGCGAAGACTTGATGGATGGAAAACTAATAATGAAAGGGTGGATGGATGGAATGGTCAAAGGATGGATGAAAGTATGAAAAGTATGAAAAGATGGATAGTTGGATGTATATATGAAAGGCTTATTGATGAAAAGAAAGGGTTATTAAGGCACCTCATCAGGAGTTGGTAGGACTTACTCGCTTCACTCACCCAATGGCATTCGAGGTATGAATCAAAATTTGCTGGCTACTCCCTTAATTTCACTCCACTATTCATAGCCCCTATTCCAAATGGATGCACACATTTCCATTGCTATAGCAGCAAGCGGCAAACCCCAAGTTGATCACACTCTAGTAAAACTTAGCAAAACTCCTTATTTGAAAAAACGATAAAGGGGAATTAAACTGTAGGCTCAACAAATCCTCACCTTTGACAACAGGGTTGATTTCTCTTGTGACTAATTCTTGTTTAGCATGGGAAAGCGAGATCTTTCAGCTGATCCTGTTCCATCTATGGCTACAGTAAAAGGTTAAAGCACAGTTTCTTTTTTGCACAGTACCTTCACAATAATTAGTCCTGATGACTCTGTCAAAGCCTATGCCCTTTCGTGAGAGAAGCAAGTTCTACATTTGTTTTGTTTTCAACAGAAATCATGATTCAAATCTCTGCATTATTCACCTTAACCTTCGTTTTTCAAAAATGTATTTTGATTCTAGAACAGAAACCCAGGGGCGTGTGTACAAGGAGTTAACGCTGCCTTAGTGGCACTGTTCCGACGGTTTTGCAGCACAATTTTTCTTGCCTTATGTACAAGCTGCCGCTAACCTCTGTTAGCGGCAGTTTTCCTGCGCAAACGTCCATTCTACAGATAGACACTTCTGTTAGCGATAATGACATGCATGGGAGGCGTTCCCGTGCAAAAACGGCTGCTAACTCTACTTCGCAATATTTACAAGGGGATTACTTAACTGTGGAGGACCAAAAAAACTGCCACTAACTGCAGTGAGAGGCAGTTTTTATCACCAGAAAATAGCTGGTCTTAAAAATGGAGATAACACTTGGGGCCTCTTTTCAGCAGGTTTGGTGCTGGACAGCGCTGCAAGGAATGTTGCTGTGCTTCGCTGCCCTGCAACAAAACGCAGGGCAGGAATGAGCACCATCATTAAGATAGTGCTCATTCCTGGGATTCAGTCATGAAAAGTATTGTAGTGCTGTGACAAGACAGCATGGCAACACTTTTCACTACTCCTTCTTGTGACACCATGGATGTGCTGTATTCACTGGACAGCCTCCATGTCGCAACTAATGACACACAAGGCTGGAATCCTGACGTATCTTTGTGCGCTAAATTCATGAATTGCGGCAGTCGTGTCACAACCATGCCACAACTCCAGCAATGCATGGGGCCAGCCTATCCCTGTGGCAATGCGTCACCCTTACGCCTGCCTTAAGGCAGGTGTAAGGTACTGATGCAGTGCCTGTCTTGAGAGGTGACAGGGTGTCGGCGGAGTTGGAGATCCATCGTTGGCAGTTGCGCGCTGCAGTGTCATTGTCTGTAAGTGTTGGCGGAGTGGTGGTGTTGAGGGAGTTGACGAGACGTTTTTCGGTGGACTTGATCCAGCTGCGGGGGCGATGATAGCGGTGGTGTACGCTGAGCATGGTGAAGATGTGATGTATACAATGATGGTCGGTCCAGAAGAGTCCAGTGGTGTGGCTGTAGTTGAAGTTCCCACCGATGGAGGAGACATGCTCAACCGTGTGTCCTGCTATGTGGCTTGCTGTGGTGACTAGCTGCTTGCGTCTGATGTTGTTGAGCTTCCCCAGGAGGGGGTGGTTTTCTGGTCACTGGTGTTGTACAGGTGGAACTTGAGTCCACCGAGTAGGATGTTGTCGGTGGATGGGAGATCTGGAAGTTGAGGTGTTCCATCATGGTCATCATTGGGTCATTAGAGTGCGTGGTCAGTCGGAGTGTGAATCTGTAGGTGATGACAATGCCTCCTCCTGGACGGTCTGGGGGGTACTTGCGGGTGATTTAGTAGCCATCAGTGATGGCGATGTCTTGTCCGGAACAGAGGTTGGTCCTGGCAGGCGACCTGGCATCCAAGCTTGATGGCGAGGAAGGTTCTGGCATCATAGCGATGGAGTGTCCGAGTGGAAGGGTGCTTGGTGCTGAGCGCATTCCACGGGCAGACGGACACAAATGAGCCTGCCAATGGCTTGCCTTTGGCACAGGAGATGTCCATTACAACAAAGGCATTACATTGTAATGTCTTTACAACGCAACCCCAACAATGCAGGTGCATTTACATTGCATTCAATTACAACACATTGTGAGGTCAGTTATGGGATATTTGAGTTAGAGGGTGGGTATGGGTTATGGGTATCGAAGATGAAATTTGGGTTGTATTATGAGATAAAATTTAAAAATTTGGGTCAATAATAAAAATTGGGGTGTGCATTTGGGTCAAATATGATTTTTAGGGTGTGTTTTGTGGGCTCAAAGATGAATTTCAGGGTTCAGGGTTTGCTTTAGGGTGCAAGCGTTAGTTTTAGGGTGGCACTACCTGAAGTTGGAATGGTAATATTTACATCTCCGCTATCCAACACCTTCCCTACTGTTGCAATATGCCTAGTATTCGTATGCATTGTAATGGAGTGCGTTGTAATGGTATGTGTCGTAACTTCATATATAGCTTTGGCACATCAGTGGTACATCCGCTAGCATTGGCCGCAAAGCGACCAACATAGATAAGTGCTGCAGGGGGACTGGACAGCTGGGAGGTGGGAAACACCGGAAAGGACACTGGATGGGGAATGGGGGTGTGTGTGAGCGGGTGTTGTAAATATTTAAATGAGCGAAATATTACCCCGAGGCTGTGTCCCGTGTCTTTGTTTCTCCTGCTCACCTGAGTCAGGCTCCCTCCCCTAAGCCAATCACAACAGTCCTACACAGTGTTGGGATTTGTCATTGGCGCCGGGACAAGGCTTCAGCCAGGGGCTAGAGGGGTGGGCATGTTCTCCATGCAGGCTGTAATGCAGCCTGCATTGAGAACAGGACAGTGCGCATGATTGCTTTGGCCAGCCTGAGTGGGCTGACCAAACAGTCATTGCGCACTTGAGTGGGCATGCCACTCCGCCCCTGCCCTACTCCATGAGTGGAGCAGCTCTACCCACCTTCCCGCTCGCAAAGGAAACATAGCACGATTACATCAGGAAGTTAGCATCATGTGATGGTTTTTCCTTTTCTTGCACTGCTTGAAAGCTGTGGGGCGACACTCTTCCACCATAGTGGATGAGCCACCACTGGGGGTGCATCATCTACAGGTGCTAGGCTTGGGCGAATCGACCCTCGGGGCTCTTCCACTATGTGTCCCACGGTGTCAATGTCCACCTTACCTGGACATTGACACCGTGGCGCAATACGCTGCTCTCTCTCCAAATCTATTATCAGTAAGCAGGAGTCTCAGCCAGGTGGGATTTAACAAGCATGGTTAGAACAGATACCGATGGTGAACCTCCCGATGCAGTTGATAAAGCAGGGCCCCCTTAGGCGTGAAGTTGCAGCGCTACTCCAGCACAAGATCGGCGCAGCTCAGGGGCCTCATCCTCCACAGCGTCCGGCCAGCGCAACATCATCCGACCTGTGATGCAGAGAGGCGCTGCCCACTGTTGGTAATCCCCTCCGTGCACCCCGGTGTAGTGTTGAATCATAGTATGTGGTGCAGACCTCCCCTATGTTGCTGCGCAGGAGCGCCTCTACCATTCACAGCTCCAAGGCGCTCAAGGCGGTCTTCTCACACAGGTCAGCAAAGTGTCTCAAGACTTCACCACCAGGTAGGGACGTTTGCTGCACCTCATTGTCTACCGCCAAGGCTTGACTCCACAGCTCCTCCGCATCCCACTCCAGGCTCCAGACACAGGTCCAGCGAGGCATCAAGGCTCCAGACACAGGTCCAGCGAGGCATCCAGGCTCCAGGCGCAGGTCCAGCGAGGCATCCAGGCTCCTGGCACAGGTCCTGCAAGGCACCCAGGTTCTCATCCTGGTCATCCTGCATGCTGGGTGACTTGAGGGAGTTGTTGATGTGTGCTGCACTTGGCCCTGGCTGCTCCATTCTGCATTTCATTGATTTTCTGCCTATTTTCTATTGAAGGTCGACTGATAGGCTATTTTTTCCAATAGAGGCAAACAAAACTCAAGCTGGGCTGACTAACGTGTGTTTTTTAGCGCCATCACACTAATGTTAGCAGCACTTTTTGCTGCCGATGCCTGAAGCTATTGTAATGTTGCAACTGCTTGTAAATGCGCTGCTAACTTGGTGATCGTTTTCAGCTGTACACAGCAGTAAGAAAACTGCTGCTAACTAACGTAGTTTTTGTGTCAGTCCTTGTACATATGGCCCCCAGTTTCCATATAGCCTAGTTTATCTTCGAAAAAATAAATTTCTATGTCAGGACCTTTGGTTTTCTGCATGAACTGAGTGCTCGACTTCTTGTGGTGGCGTTTCACAATTTACAACTTCTGAGGAAACTCATTCCATCAATTCTCCCGCCACAAATGGTCCAGGAACCAGTGGACATATCTGTGTGACATTTCTTCTTGTACTTCAACCTGGAGGATCAAGCCCTTTCTATCTTCCTTCCTTTCCTCACAGATAATCTTGCTGCTGAGGACAGAGGCCCTGAGGTAGCTTTATTTAAATAATTTTTTTTAAACAGAGTCGGGAGATGAGGTAAAGATTCAACCTTGCTAAGGCTTCGCCACCAGCACAGAGGACTTATGAAGCAACATTTCAGCAGAACCATCTTATGAAGCTTGAAAAACACAATGTTGAGTGCCTTCCTCCAATTACCCGACAAAAGGCATGCTTTACCCTTGTTAATTTGCTTTAATATGCTAATCAGTGAGTGGACGATTTGCACCTGATTCGAACTTTGACACCTCGGAATTAGATATAACACAGATTTACCTGATTTCAAAAAATTGCAAGTGTAGGTGATATGTTAAGTTTTTCAACAAAGATAATGAGAACTAGTAATTCAGCTCTACATTAATAGTTAAGGGTAATTGACTAATGATTGTCATAAATGCCATATTAATTATATTCATCGGGATATGGCTGCAAAGAGGCTACATATCAGCAGGATGTTTTTGTAAATGTAGAAGTTATATTAAATTTGTATAGAACTACACACAGACAGTACTTGTAAATTATGACTGGAGGCAACCCTCTCGCTTTCTTATTTTTACAGTATATGTTCCTCCACTTAAACACCAGGGTGCAGTGCTCATTAGATGCTCTTTTGTCTATAAACTTTACGACAACTGTATTTTAATAAGGTCTATTTAAATAATTAAGACCTAGCCCAAACGCTTCAACTTCATGAAGTTGTTCTGTGGAAGAAAGAAAGGGCCAGATGTACATAGTTTTGTGTTTGCAATTTCCTAATAGTGAATATTTGCGATTCACTAATAGGTAATCGCAAATATCAATGTGCAAATGTGTGTTTCCCACATTTAGAAATTCACAGTGGGTCGCAAAAAAAAACTCCCTCATTAATATTCATGCGGTAGGTCTTGGTTTGCGACCCAATGGGAATCGCAAAAATCACAGCGATGGTGTCCTGCTGGGGGTCAGCAGACCACCAAGTCTGTGATTGCTTTTAAATAAAGAATAGTTTATGATAAAATGCAGCCCATTTTCCTTGACGAAAAATTGGAATCTTTCCAAAATGAAAAATGTTAAGTTTTCTTTACCTTTTTTAAGAGCAAACAGTGGTCCGTTGGACCACTGCCTGCTCATCAAAAATGTTTTTACAATCGTTCACGAAGGGGAAGGGATTCCTTGATGACCCCTTCTCATTTGCACATGGGTTACCACCTACTTGAAGTAGGCACTAAAATGCGAATGTCTTGTGATTGCATTTTGTTCACAAAACATTCACACATACCACTGCACATTGCTATTAAGAAGGAACGCCCTTACCATGCACCTTCCTAATACTGAATCGTAAACCGGTTTGCGATTCGGTAATAGGTTGTCAAATTGCAAAATAAGGCTTTGTACTTAGAAAAATGTTTTTTCCGGTCGAAAATGGCATTTGTGACCTAAAAAGAAACATTGTATCACTGGCCCAAAGTACCTAAAAATCTACTTTTTGACAGATGAACCTACAAAAGAACAGTGTTTTCTGGAAAAACTTGCAAGAAAAATAATTTCACTCTCATGCACTGACTCTCTAATTTGTATCAGGAAATTGAGCACTTCTTCACAAGGGCTTGTTTGGTAATGAAATTGTTGTTGATGTGAATATATGAACAACAGTTGTGTTCTTACGGGGGGCAACTTAGACATGAAGCTGATTATAAAGGTGCCGTACTGAGTCATAAAATGGGTGTTTTAAAACCCAGGGATCTGGAAGATGACACAGGTCTACTGTGCTGTTTCTAACTTGTGACATAAATACCTATTACATTAATCTTTTTCTGCAAGGATTTTTTATTCCTTATTTTGCTACTTTTTACCTGTGGTGATTGTTTATTCCCAGGGAAAGTACCCATTCCCCTGAACGCCTAGAGTCATATTTTATGAAAATGGCTCAGTCAATATCTGCCCATATGCACCTTCAATGGGTGTACCCTGTTAGTGACATAAACAATGAACCATATTACATACAAACAGCCTCATTAAAAAAATTATGGCACACTGCAGCGCAGCAGGCCTTCCTGCTGCGCAGTCATGTATCAAAAGAAAAGACCAGGAATGCGCCACATCTACAAGATATGTCCTTTTCCCGTGCACTGAAGCACAATGGGCTGCCATGCGCCAACGGAGGCTTCCTTGTGCCATAGCGCAAGAATGTCCGTACTGTAGGGGATCCCTTCCTGTGTGAATGCGGCACACATAGAAAAAAGAAAAACGAGGAGAAATAAAGGCATTTTTCTTTGTTGCGCCTCCCTTACACCGTCCCTGGGGACTGAGGAATCTGACACGATCCCGAGTTTAGGAAGCTTGTAAATCTGGGATTGTATAAGGTTCTATGAGTGTTACATGGGACCACCCACAGCAACTCCCAAGGAGCACCCCTTTCATGCAGAGTAATGCATGAATGAGACCATTAATTACCAGGCCATGAAAAGCAACGCAAGGTAAATATAGTCAGGCACACTGCGCCACGGGTGCATCTAAATAAGTAATACATCAGTGGCACAATGGGTTTGTAAATAAGAAGCAGAAGAATGGCACTAACAGAATAATACTCTTCTGGGCTGACCCAAGATTTGACAACATACAGCCAGATTCATCAAGCTGAAATCGGCTCGCAAAGGGCCAGATTCTGAGAATCTGGCCCTTTGCGAGCGCTATTTTTGCATTTGGGATTCATCATCCCAAATGCAAAAATCGCAATTATAGAAACCGCTAAATTGCGAAAAATCGCATTTAAGGAATCTCAATTAGAGATTCCTTAAATGCTATTCATGAACCTTTTGAAAATTGCGAATTCGCAATATGGGGCCGCTATTTACTGCGAAGCGTAACTTCGTGGTAAATAGCGAAAACTTAGAAAAATGCACTTTAGTGCATTTTTCTAAGTTGTATTTTACACACACACATGTCCTTTGGACATGTGTGTGCGCAACACCAGTGTACATTTGCATTTCAGGGGTTCTACAGGGTGTCCTTTGGACACCCTGGCACCCTTGAAATGAAATCGCTTCCTTATTTGCGATTCGCTAATTGCTAATCGCAAATAAGGAATGACTCCCCATTCATTCCTATGGGCCTCTAGGCCCATAGAAATGAATGGGAAAGCCATTCCTTATTTGCGATTAGCAATTACCGAATCGCAAATAAGGAAGCAGTAGAAATCGCAAGAAATATTGCGATTTCTACATGCATCCCGTTTTGCGAGTCTATAATAGCGATTCCTTAATAATCGCTATTAAGGACTCGCAAAACGGCACTTTGATGAATCTGGGGGATAGCCTCAAAACACAGCCTGTAGGATGTTGACCCAAAGCAGCCAATGACTGTACTGGCTGACCCTAGACCCACTCTCCGTTTATGTGTTCTAAACAAATTTCTTTGGCTACACAAAACCTAAAGCGATGTTTTTAACAATCAAAGCATTTTTACAATCTTAGCAGTTCTAACTGAACACAAAAATGATGTTCCACGTGTACAAAAAATGTGTTTCAATTACCAGGTGTCCGTCCTTGGAAGTGCTTCCTGTCCTACGAGGTATGAATGGTAAAGTAGTGATTACGGTAGGACTCCGGTTAAGGAGACAATTAAGGCAAAACAGAAAATGTGTATTCTCATTCAAGCAAGGGGCTGAGGTAAATGAGAAAAACCAACAGAGGAAATCAGTTGATAGTCACAGGAAGGCCGTTCTATCACTGCTAAGTACAGAACAAAAATAGAGTCCATTAATTGTTCCATATTCCACAAAGCAGCACACCAAGATAAATATGCTTCCTCATGCATTGTTTTAGCTAGCAAAACTGAAATATTATAACCTTCAGGCTGCACTGCAGAGCTAACTGAAAGCGTGCATTTATTTGACTGTGGATCATTCAATAGGTTAGAAAGCAAGTTATATTATTATGCTCTGAATTGAAAAATGATATGATAAATTGATGCAGAGCTTTTAAAACCCACACAATACAGAATTCATGTGCGTCTTTTAGCACATCAGAGATTCGAGGTAATAAACAAAGATACAACATTTACCCCAAACAGCACAAAGATAAGATTTACTTTATAACTCAACAAAGCGTCTGAACTTGATAGTTCAGCATGAAAATACATTCAGGCATCAGTTCATTATCCAATTAGGGCTTAAAGTAATTGCAGTCTTTGAAAAGAAGTTTATTTAGTTTCGTAAATAAAGAGTAATATAGCATTGAATGTAAGCAGAGGAGCATGAAATATTCCTTTTAATAAAGCTTGGTAACCTTAGCTTTATTGCAGACAGATTGTTTGCAGATGTAAACTTTATACTCTTCATTATGTTGCCCTGTATTGCTGTATTGGTTGCTATAGCTACCCTGAACTAAAATTAAGCATCTATTTCTTGGTATCCGCCTATTATTTACTTTTTTATAGCAATAATTGTTACAAGAGAATTCTAGTAAACTCAGTTTATTCATAAAGCACACTGAACAAGTCAGCCTTACTGTTGCTATATAATGAAACCTATGAAATGTTCAAAATGGACCTTAAGGGAGCGGTGCATTGCCAGGACACAACAAAACATGACGGTATTTTTTTGAAAATGCATTACTGGGCATGTTCTTTAGAATGTAAAATTGCTTTATGCAGAGTGTGAGAAAGTCACTGTCCGGGTATTTACGGAGGAGAGTCCATGCTCATTAAACTGTACCCGAGCATCCACAGAACACAGACTCAGATGTTAACTGAGGGTTCGATTCACAAAGGGACTTACGACTCGTAAAGTTACAAGTGCTTTGTCTCCTTACTCGCGGCACACTCCAATGCTCACGGCAGAGATTCCGCCATGAGTGTGGAAACTCTGCATTCGTAACTTTACTAGTCATAAGACCCTTTGTGAACCAGACACTGAAAGAGTTGCACCAAAGATACTGATGTCTCAAAGGTGTTGCCATCCGTACCTGAAATTAGCAGTTGATCTAAAGTAAGCATACCCGCCCATTGTCACGTTTTCCACAGGATATTTCATCACCCCACTTGAATGTTGGTTATTGTGCCAAAAAAGTCAGGCTTTCCTCCGGGGAAGTCTGTGGGTAGTAGGCCAGACCTTACACATCATCTGTATGATTGAATTGGTAGTATGTGAGGAGTGGGAATGGGTATTTTACAGCATTTGGTGACTCTATCCAGACCTCTCTTTCAATAGAGACCCACAGCGGGGTATCGTCCTGCCTAGGCTCATATACACCAACTGTTGCAGGTGGAGTGCCATGTGATAGTGCTCCATGCATGGCAGGCTCAGACCACTGCAGCGGCAATGGCCAATCAGTTTTGTCAATTTCAAACTGGGCCACAGGGATCCCTAGATGAAGGATTTATATCCCTGCCAATTTCCCTCAGGGGCAAAGTTTTGACTGGGAGTTGATGCATGCCCAGGATATAGGTGGAATGAGGTGCTTTCACAATTTTCAATGCCTGCACCAGTCCCGATAGCAAGAGATTTTGCATATTCCGCTTTTAACTTGGTTATAAGTAGGTCAAAATTGTCTGATACTATCCTTTCCAGACCTCTTTTGACACACACCCTCTGATACTTCAGCTGGTATTTGTTCCAATAAAATTTATAAACCAGGAGGGCTCCCCTCATAGTAATCTGGGAGAGCGTCAGGGTGTCGATCTTGTCCCAGTTAATATCGCAACTGGAGATAGTTGAAAATTCTGAGATGGAAGATGTGAGCGTCGTTAGGGAGGTGGGGAGGTCAGTGAGTGTAAGTAATATGTCACCTGCATAGAATATAATTTTGGAGGCACCCGCAGGTTTGGGTATATTTGCTATCCATGGGTGTTTATGTATGGTGGCAGCTAAGGACTATGGAGCCACAAGAAATAAGAGGGGAGAGAGGGGGCATCCCTGTCTGGTCCTTCTATGAACCGGGTAATGTTATTTAACCACATGCGTGCGGGTATTATTTTTGCGCTACGCGGATTTTTTGCAAAAGCCGCGTTACATGACGAGCTCAGCTCGTCATCAGCACACGACCACCGTGGCTGATGACGAGCTGAGCTCGTCATCAGCATCGAAGGGGTTAAAGAAAACTCATGAGGTTAACCTGAGCGGTAGTGCCTCATAGAGCCACAGGACCTTGTTGATGATGTCAGCTGCAAGCCCCAGCCTCCAGAGAATATGGAATAGATAGGTCCCTTTGATCCGATGAAAGGGCTTCTTGGCATCCAGGGAGAGAGCCACATGGTTTTCCTGTGAGTCCTTGGAAAGTCACAGTATGTGGGTCAATGTACAGATGTCGATGCGGGGGGTCCTGCACAGTAAAAAACCCACTTGTCAGCAATGCAGAAGCTTGGGGATCACATGCTTGAGTTGCTTGGCCAGAATTGATGCCAATATTTTTGTGTGAGCATACAATAGAGAAATTGTGCGGTAGTGCAGCAAGTGTTTCCAGGTTTCATAAGAACTATTGTAAGTTCCCTGTTTGAGAGGGAGGTGAACCTGCCTTTCTTCCAGCCTCCTTGTAGGCTTTGTGTAGGCAATCCTATCCTTCTGATTGTACCCAATGGTAAAATTCATTGTGGAAGCCTTCTTTCTCTGGAGCTTTGTTATATGGGAGGCTGGATATCGCCTGTGTTATCTCCACCTTCATACTATCACCCGTTAGGGGGGCCCTTCCTTTGTCATTAAGGCTCACTAGCATTAGTCTGTTAAAGAACGCACGTCCTTTGAAGTCATTGTGTTCCTTACAGTTCCGTATAGTAATCTGCAAACATATTGGCAATTACCTGAAGGTCTGTGAGCATTTGCCCTCCAGAACTGTATGTGGTAGTGGTGGGGGTCAAGGCTTCCCTTTGTTTCAGTTGTACTGCTATCGGGAGGCCAGCTTTTTCTCCTTGCTTATAATGACATGCCTCAAGCCTGTATAGTACACATTCTGCTTTAATGGTACAAAGGGTGTTAAGGTCCATTTTGACCATTTCTAGTCTACGTCTGGACTGGCCTGTTGGGTGGGTAAGGTGGAGATACATCAAGAGTTTGATATCTTGATCTAAGGTAAACTGCTGTTCTGCCCTGCCCCTGTTGCCCAACAAAAACCTATCATTAGGCTGCCATGGCAGTCGGCAGCCACATTACTCCTCCCTTCAAGAACTCTAAATAATAATTCAAAAAAGCCTTGTGTCATTTTTCGGCTTGGCTTCAATGACACCACAATGGGGCTACTTGTTACTAAATGTTATGTAGATGTTCCAAGAATCACCTATAGTGACATGTTGCTGTGGAAAAAGGAAGTATCTTTGCAATATAGGGGGAGGAAAAATCCTTATACTCAAAACACAAGAAAGAATATGCACTAGCAAAGCCGATATGCCTGGTGGAGCATTGGGTAATGTAATGTTTTAATTTGCATTTACAATTTGTCAATTTAGGTCAACTTTCAGGATACATGTCCTTTGTCCACTAAATGCTTCTGGGATTCCATCTCAATTTACTTTGTTTATTTGTACCATGTAAACTTACATCTGGAGTCCTGGACGCATTAACTATCCTTGAAGAACAAAAGTAAAAGGGTGGCAAAGGGATTTGTTGTTAATCCTTAATAGTCGGATGCTATTGGCAGTTCTGCATGTAGGTAGAACATAGCTCCTCCTTAGATGGTAGCCAATGCAGCCTACTGGCCTCACAACTGAGTAGAGTTTGAATAGTCCTCCACCGTGCCATGCTAGCAAGGAAGGAAACAAATTCAGTTCCTTCTTGAGGGTCTGGTAAGGGCATCTCCACCATAACTCTTTTAATGGGAACAAATTGCAACAAACTGTGCATTTTACAGCATTATGTGCAAATGCATTGTTTCAAAGCCACAAGTTTTGCAGGCAGTTGTTATAATCTGAGTAATAATGTATGGCCTTGCATCATTCTTAGGCTTGCCCTCAATGACACCCAAAGTGACTCCAAGTTACTAAACATTATATAGATGGTCCAAGAAGGACCATAGTGGCATGTTGCCAGGGTAAAAAGTAGTAACTTTGCAATGTAGTAGGAGGAAAAATCCTTATAGCTGAATCCCAAGACGAAATATGCATTGGCAAAACTATTAAGCCTGGCTATTGGCCTGGAAAGAATTTGGTAGCAGTTAGGTGGCTGTGTGTATGGGGTCTGAGGTGTCCTAGCAACATTTGGGGCTATGATAATATTACAGCCGAGAATAGGGCCTATTTCTTGAACAAACTGCTATAGCAGAGATAAGCAGTACTGCCACGGATTGTATGAAAACAAGTCCAAAGATGATGTATGCTTTGTAGGTGGTGGAATTAAAGGGCATACACTGAAATATATCCTTCTACAACAGCCATTCAATATGACCGCCACATGAGATAGAGTGTAACAATACAGTGGTATTCTAATGCTATAGGTAGGATGTTGATTGTTAGACCTGTCATCTTTGGTGTGGTCTTCCCCCAAAATGTATTACATTTATTGGGTGCTTACTTTTGATTGGGAGCACATATGAATGTCAAGTTTGGACTCAATTGTATTGTAATTTAAAATGTTCTTAAACGGTAAAGTTAGATTTGAAGTCAAAATTCTTAAAGTACAACTTTTAGAAAGTTTGCATTTTTTTTTGTCCCAACCATTTGATGCCTGCTGCCTGCGTCCAGGGTCACATGACTATAAATAGCTTGGCAGATGGCCGTTGTGTATTCCTCCTAGACAGTGAGACAAAGGGGGACTAGGTGTTAACAGGATGTGCCATCCTGCCAGGATGGGCGGAATAGAGCTGTTCCCTGCACCACTTACATTTCATTGGGCTGGCTCCAGCGCACACACCAAGGGACCTAACACCAATCGTTTGTTCACCTCAGACTACATGGATCCATGGCATGAGAAGAGAAGAACCTCCCAAAGCCATATGGGGGATAGTCAGGATGTTACCCTAACTACAAAGGCTGGCACCAGGTGACCTCCTGAACTACTTCTTCAATACACTCTTGGACGAGTGGACTACAGAAGAAGAACTGCCTTGCTCCCCATGACTGCTCTGCTGCTTGAGGCCCGCCTTGTTCCTCAGAGGACTGCTCTTCTGTTTGAGGCTTGGCGTGTTCCCCAGAGCACTGTCCTGCTGCTTGAGGCATGTCCTACTCACTGTGAAGGAAGACTGGACCTGCTCCCTTCATGCCAGGCTAGTCAGTTGGCAGACCTCCTGCTCATAGCTACAGGGACACAACAACCTTCAGAGGCCTACCTGTAACTGCACAACTGACCTGCTACAATTGGGCATACCACAGCCCTGTGGCCCCCTGCTGGAGTGAGTTCCTGATCCCCAAGAAGTGCCTCCCTTCGTCTCGGACCCTTGGTTTGAAATTAAGGAGAAATTCTGAAGTTTAGGGCTCTTTGCAACCACAAACGGGTCTATTTGTGCCACGACTCTGGCACTCACGACAACCGCCAGGAATATTGGACATTTCAGAGCACAGGCAATCAAAGCTGTGGCTTTTCATCCATCTCACAACTGGGGAGGAAGAAGGGTAGTTCAGAATACATCAGTATGCTTAGGGCTTCTTTCTGTTTTGACTGTAATGAGTGTTCATCCTGGCACAAACGCAGATTAAAAGGCTTGCTGCTTTAGTCTTCTAGCACCAGCACGTCTGTTTTGGATGAATTTAGTCATGGTAGATGGGATGTGGTACACACCCTATTTTTTTTTTAGCTGACTCCAGTATATAGTATGATGTGGAATTGTGTGTATACACAAGTTAAATAACAAATGGTAATGTCTTATCACTGTCCTGAGGTGCATTTTTATGTAGAACAGAAATGATGTCCATGATAAACCAGTTCCCTCCTCTGTTCTCTGCTGGTCTAATAACCATTTAAGTTGTTAAAGACCTAATTGTCACTGCATAGAAATGCTAAAGGAGGGTGAAACATGTTATATATTAATCTGTAGAAATGTTTTTCAAAATAATTTTTTCAAATGTGATAACTTTCATGGGAACCGAGGAGGCAGGAGGTAAAAAGGTTGATGTGAGTCTAAGGCCTGCCATATCAGTTGTGCATTGGTAATTACAATTACAAAAACATTTAGTGAATGACATAGTTCAAACGCAAGAAAAACACATAATACAATAATCCAGTAAAGTAAACTGGATTATTGTATTATGTGTTTTTCTTGCGTTTGAACTACTGTTATTCACTAAATGTTTTTGTTTTATATGTAGTGTTCCCAATTTCATTTTTGGTTTTTTAACTATGGGCCTCTGCCTGTGAATTACTAGCATTCTCTGGAGATAAGTCATTAATTTTTCAATGTGTATATATGTGATTATCTTACCCTTTTGATACCAATAAAATATGAAACAATAAATGTTGTGATGTTCTAAAATCTGCGGGACAACTACCTATGTGGTTGGGATGAATCACCCATAATATTATTCTCGTAGGAGGAAGATTTTGTTGCTTTACTTGTGGATTTCCCTGCTCTCTTCCTCCTCATTGAGATTTCAGGGACCCTCTGTTGTTTATTGGTCACATCCCTGGGAGACACCACAATACAATTTAAATGATTTAGTACAGTGCCCTGTTCTCCATATCTGATGGAAGCCAATACATTCATGTGTAATGCCTGAAGGAAAATTACCATATGACGATCCAGGCCTGTGTTGGTAAAAAGCTCACAGAGCTTGGAATGGTTCACATAGGACTACCTTTGCTATTTACTCACTATTATATGCAAATTGAGTTTTTCCCTGAATCCATACTGAACTTCAGGCAAACCTTTTGACTTATCTACCCATGACAAGCCAATTATAGCAGAATGCTATGAAATGGGTAATACACTCCTGCAATCAGAATGTTGTTTGCAATTATCGGTGCCCAGAAATTGATGTTAGATTTCTATTAATCAATCGGCACTCAGTTAGGTCCTGGGGTTCTTAATGCTTGCAGACAATCTTTCAGAATAGCCCTTTGGGGTCTGCTCCTCTAAACTCAAAGAAGGATATAACTTTTTAAATTGGGTCACCCACTGCGATAATATGTATTCCCAGTGCTGATACCTGAACATTATTTAATTTATCAGATTTTACAACCTTCTAGCAATGCCTAGCATATTTAGAAGTGCAAGAGATGGCAATCTTTCCCAAGGTTACTCTCTTAATTTGGATTTTCTCGGTTGAAGGATGGATTATAGTCTGTTTTACAACTTGCTGTTTCATCTCTATATCTAGAGCTTCTATTCAGTGCCCACCATAACATTCTAGTGGCCTGTGAACAAGCTGTGTCAAGCCATCAAGGGGAGTCAGAGCTATGGTTCCTGATCGGTTTCCGAAGTATGTTTCTGATGGTCCTACCAAGGATGATAACGCATCAATCACATTTCTAGGATGGCTATACTAAAATATAGCCATGACGAATTCAACCCAGATCTCTGACTGGGGGTGAGTGTCTGAAAAGTTTCAGCGCACCGTCCATCATCTCCTTGTGTTTGCTTTGTTTGCCCTAAGTTGGCAGGGTATGCCCAGATGTGGGTCCCTTCCTCACTTTGCCACTGGATTCAAACTAGCCTGGCTGATGAGGGCTGTTAGCCCGAAACCAGTCCCAGGATGCTTGTTTACGGTCCAGGGAAGACATGGCTTGACAGCTCGGGCTGGACTGTTCCCATGACGGAAAGGGTCAAGACTGATTTGCATATAGCTATGTCTAAACTGGGGTGGCGAAGTGAGCTAAAGAACAATTATGGATTTAACCCAGATCTCTGACTGGGGATGAGTGTCTGAAAAGTTTCAGCGCACCGTCCATCATCTCCTTGCGTTTGCTTTGTTTGCCCCAAGTTGGCAGGGTATGCCCAGACATGGGTCCCTTCCTCACTTTGCCACTGGATTCAAGATATCCTGGCTGATAAGGGATGTTAGCCTGAACCCGGTCCCACAATGCTTGTTTCTGGTTCAGGGAAGATATGGCTTGGCAGTTCAGGCTGGACTGTTCCAATGAGGCACAGGGTCAAGACTGATTTGCATATTGCTGTGTCTGAACTGGGGTGGCGAAGTGAGGAAAGAACGATGATGAATTCAACCCACGTCTCTGACTGGGGGTGAGTGTCTGATAAGTTTCAGCGCCCTGTCCATCATCTTCCTGTGTTATACTAAAATAAGCACAGATTTATTTAGGCCAAATTCTCCTTGATTGATATTGATAGTATGGACAGTATATCAGGCAATTTCCTACTTTAAACTTCTGCCTTTGTTTTTCCGTGGATAGATTTTCCCAACAAGGAGTGACGCAGATTTGCTTCAGGGGCAGCCAAAACAGCATCAAAAAGATTGAGATGACTTTATCACCTCACATTGAGAAGGTGATTAAAAAAGCAGGCAAAGGGTGCAGGTTTATCTTACGGGACATTGATAAATACAATCAAGAAATTTTGAGGCAATGCAGTAAAACTAAACGCTATTGCAGACTACAACAGAGCTTTACTAAAACTATGCAAAATTAATTTTTGCAACTTACCACACATGCCAAGGACAAGCCAGAATTATTTTTATTCTTGAATGCCAAAGAACCTTGAGCACAGGTCATATATACATCCCCCAAAATCATCAGAACCTTGACTTGCTTCTGGGCAGATCTATAGTGTTGTATGTGTCCACTTTAGAACCCTTTGGACAGGATGAGATTTTTCATCAACATTTCGTACCACTCATTGATTGCATATGTGGCAGCACTAAAATCATTGACATTCTTCAAGCAAATCCTTTGATTCCTTCAATGAAATACTGGTGACTTTAGATATAGAATCCCTGAACACATACATTACCTAAGAGGACGGGAAATGGGCTACCAAGGCCCTTCAAGACACCAGACCTCAAACTTAGCAGGTATATACACCGGATTCATACTTTCCTAAAGTTTGGCCTTGTCTAGAAATGTTTTCTATTTTGATGGTAAAGAATTTTTACAGATTAAACCAACATTAAAGCAAGCTGTTTTTCCTACAAATGTTGCTGTAGTCTTTATTGACTATCTTGGATCAGCTTTATCTGCCTTGCCAGCCTCATGTTAAAAAAAACTATCATACAAAAATGTATACATGTGTAGAGGATCACAATGAAGACTCTTTCACCATTGGTTTGTTGGAATGTCTCTTAAAATATATTCCCTCCCAACCAGCAGAAGGTCAACAGACCAGCCCACTTTAGCCATTGGATGCCTTCACTTTGAGTGACTGCATCTTGGCCTTGCACATGCACATATACACTTAAAAAGATTGAAATTGTTACACACTTGCGATTCCTTATGACTGACCTCCTGATGTATAGTGGGGCTACATATGCTATTTGTATAATTCTCAAAACATTTATTGTAGATTATAATTAAGGCTCACTGTTTTTATGGATTTTCAATACAGACAGAAAACAATGTGTTTTCTATCTGCACTTATTTTTAAAATTGGATAAATACAGAAAATGTGCTTCTTTTCAGTGACTCTTTGTATTGTCTTTCATGAATTTAGCCCAACAGCTGAGCAGAAGGACAGCATGGGAAATTAAAAATCAGGATAAAATTTATTTGAATAACTGCATGTGCCAACATACATTTGTGGCATAATGCTAATATTTGCAAGTGGTTATACTGTTATGTAATATTTGGCATCTTAATTAGCCAAACACGACAGACATCAAAGTTTGAGTGCACGTCTATCATTTAAATAATTAAGGAAATGTACAGTTTTACAACTACATTTATACACAAAACACAAAATAAATATGGATACAGATAAAATGGCCCAAAAAAATATGGATAAATACAGGTGAAAATGTTAAAAAAATAAATACCATAAAACCAGGAGCCATAATTATAATGTTCATTCTACAATATAAATCAGATTTGATGTATTTTATTTATTTTACTGAAAATGAGCACATGCCATTAGAGTAACTAGAGTGTATAAGGTTATTTTTTTGTAGAAGCCACCCTCCAGTCCCTACACCTGACATTTCAATTACTTGCATCTGACTTGAGATGATCCTCTAGTAACCACTTGTGGAACTGCATCTTCTCTACTGGAGTGTTCTAAAAACTTGTCATTCTCTAGAAATCACTCCCCTCAAATCAAAGACAAAGCTTACACCCGCCACAAAATAAAGAGCCAAAATATACTATCTAATTGCACTTTTATTTACCAGTACATTAAAGTTCCCATAAATAGTTGGGTGTGATCACAAACATTTTGATTAAAATAGAAAAGTGGGGCACGCAGATTTATATGCTAAAGCCATACCCCTAAGCTTGTTAAAGGTGATTCGAACCAGTTGATTCTGACTTGAACGTGACCTCTATTAAAAACAAGTGGAACTGTGGCTTCATATTAGAATTTTAATGCTTTTGCATCTCTCTGATAGTGACACCTACTGATGACTGGTGGAACTGCACCTACCTGTAAGAATACATTTGCATTTGTCTTATAAGGACACCTATTAATGACTTTCAGAACTCCACCTTCATGAAAGAAAATAAATGCTCCTGCATTTTGGTTGTGAGGAACACCTAGTAACGACTTGTGAAACTGCACCTTCATGAAAAATATCGAAGCTTGACTTGAGAAGTGACATATGCTATTAAACAATGTGGACAAGTCCTTTAGCAGGTTTAGGTTCGTGGTTCTCAGCCCAAACTCTGACAAAAAAGGAGTGCAAACAACAACAGTTGTTTTTTGGAAACCCCTCACCCACTTACCTAGTAGGTGGCATGCTTCATCATCAGGGCCCAGCTGGATCACCTAATGCAATCCAGCTGTCCTTCAACGCCTGAGTTACAGCAGAGCTGGTTGTGAATATGACAATAGTGAAGTGCTATGTGGAGTGTAATTATGTGATAAAAATGTCTCAAGGAAAAACCCTTATAAAGGTTTTAATGGAAGGGTCCTAGGACATGGGTAAAAAACATCACTGGGATCAGTATGAGGTATTGTAATGTACCTCTGTATCCTTTTTTGGTTTTAGGTCTACTAGTTTCATCCTTCTTGTTTGTTAAAGAGGCTTTTGTCAGGACCAAAGTGAGTGTGTGGCAAAAAAGTGCCAGTAAACAGTAACCCCTATGGCGCCTATCCCTGTGATATAGCTATTTGCTCTCGTTTGAGCAAACAGTAACTCTGCTGCCAGCAGGCAGGAGCAGGAATGCTGCTCCTGTTTTCTGGGAGAAGACTTTTCATCTGTTTGGGTAGTAAAACAGATGAAAGAATTGCTCCTGCATGCAGGAAGCATCATTTTTGGGTGCTCCCTACATGCAGGAGCAATGCCCGCTCCTACTGGACCTGGGATTATAGGGACATTGAAGCTCTCCCTGCGTTCCCCAATACAGCAGAATGAGTGACCTTAATGGGCTCCAGGCACCCAGCATAGAGAGGTCGGGCCCTTGGGACTGGGGTACTTGGGGCCAAAACTTGCATGGAGAGCCCGTTCACTCTCCTAATAATTGTTGGCCAGGCTAAAATCTGCCCAGGGAGGAGGGCTGCATGGCAACCTTTCCCCTTTGAATAATTGACCGGGTCCTGGAGGATGTGGACCCGGGGCCAAAATCGGCCTGGGAGGGGCCTGCACAGCCCCCCCCCAATAATTGTTGGCTGGGCCCCATAAGATGGAGTCCCTGGAGAAGAAATTGGCCCCAGGTGGGGTGCAAATGCCCCAATTCTATAAAATACAAAGCATCCTAACTTCCCGGGCTTGGCAAAGGCAAACCAAATGTATTTTCTCTGCAACTACATATTGAAAAAATATCTGAAATCCTTGTTGGGGGTAAATATATCTACTGGAGCTCAATCTGTGGTGACTGTGACAAGTGGGTTCTTTCTTGTCCTTACCGGGTGAGAGCAGAGTTCAGGTTCTCCCTTAAAATTACTACGAGTACTCAATGTGCAATTCACTTGGCAGCTTTGTCTGTTACGTCCTGCCCACTTTAGTAATATAAAACGGTCTTCTCACCTTTTGCCAGGATGATGGACAGCTTAACATGAGTCCTATCAGCATGTTTTCTGCTGATTTTGGTGAGGTGTTCTTGATGCTGAAGAATATGAGGACATCTCCACCAAACAAAAAAGCGCTTACTTCATATAGCTAAGAAGAATGATCCTTGTTTGGTGGAGATTTATCTCTTTGTAATCTTGTTGTCTTCAGTACAGGAAGATTCATGTTATCACAAATTTCTGGATAAAGACGCATGAAAAACAATCACATTACCAAAATACACACAAGGTCACTGGTGACGTTTCCTTGTGCACCATTATGCAGCTTTAGTGTAGAATATGTACAGGACATTTGCCCAAGGAGGGAGCACTTACTAATTAGCCAGTAGAAAGTACTCCACTTGGGTAGATATTGTGTGCTGCTGCGTGGACTTATGTTGGATAAAGAGGCAGATACGATTCCATTGCAGCCCAATCATTCACACACCCACACAGACACTTAGGCACCTACTCACATACTCACACACCCACTGAAAGACCCAGTCAGATACTGATGCACCCACTCAGAGACACACTTAGACACTAACACACCCGCTCACAGACCCAATTGCACACTCACTCACAGACCTACTCAGGCACTGTCACACACACTCATAGACCCAATAATGCATCCACTTACATATGCACTCAAATACTCTCACACCCTCTCACAAACCCACTCAGGCACTCGGGCACCCCCTCACAGAACTACTTAGACACTCCCATAGCCACTCACAGACCCATTCAGACACTCATGCACCCACTCACAGACCCACTCAGATGCATACATCTGCTCATAGGCCCACTCAGACACTCATGCACCAACTCAGACACACCACAGACACTTATGCACCCTCTCACAGACCCATTTAGACACTCACACACCCACTCACAGACCAATTCAGACACTCACATACTCACTTACGCACTCATGCACTCATTGCAATACTCACTCTTAAAGGTTACAGGTCACAGTTTGGAAATAAAATGTAAAAAACCTTAGAAATTCACCGAAAGAAAACAAAGGTCACAGGGACATAATAGTTAGGATATAGAATAAAAAAATGTACAAATTCACTGAAAGAAACAAACGTTACAGGGACGTTAGAGATACGTGAGCTAACTATAACTTATGCTCCTGCAATGCACTGCTTATGACTTCACATTTTACATCACCCATGACATGGTCAGTGACATCACTGATGACATCTCAAATGACATCACTGATGACATCATCCACAAAACCACTCAAAAGGTTCACTGACAAAATATTGCCTACTAAAATATTGTGCTACAAAAAATTTGGGACTTAAATATCAAAGTCAAAAATATCGCCATCCTATAGTTATAATGTTAAGTACAAAAATATCGAAAAATAATATCGCTGTCACTAGTATCGATGTATAAAATATTGTTTTTTAAATATATATCAATTTAAATTGCAGATATAAGATTGATTAAATCATAACATTAATATAATAAAAATAAAATATAGTTAATGTATATTTAAACAAATCTAACAATGATACTTATTTTAAAAATGTTATACACACATATATGTATATATGTATATTTGCATATATCTAGTTAAGAAAATGACTAAACTGATAATTTCAATTTATATTATAAATTAATGATATTTGTATTAATGTAAAAATTTAAAAAATAAATAAATGTACATGTGTATATATATATATAGATAGATGGATTTATAGATAGATAGATAGATAAACAGATAGATAGATATATCCAATAACATAAAAACAATACATTTTAATTACAAATAAAAAAGTAAACAACAAAAAATTACAATTTACCAAAAAGATTAACATAATAAAAACAATAATTATAAATATAATATTTTTTATTATACAAAAACATGATAATATAAATGGTGACAATATAAAATAAACGATGACATTTTAAAATTATACTGTTCCCACTACAATTTATACAAAAGTAGGCAAAGTGTTGGATACTTCATTCAGTGTAACAGTAGGGTAATTCTTAAATTGTAGAAGGGTATATTTTACTATTTCCACTACAGTAGGGAAAATGTTGGATAACAGCGGGGTAAAATAGACTACTGAATCTCAATGAACCATGGATTAATAATAATTATTTAATGATACATAATTACTATTTAATTAACTTCCCACCATTTACTCCTACAAATTCAACAACTGAAAACTAACATATAATACAAACAATACTATTTTACATATTTTACATAATGTTTAATTGTATTTAATCTTGAGTGTAGTTAATTTCCTACACACCCATTACACATACACAATAATAATCATAATTCTAATAATAATAATGAAATCATTTGTAAAGCGCTTGGTTACACCAAATCAGTGTGTCCCCACGCTGGACCAGAAATTGCAGCGAGGTAGACCTAAGAGGCAGTTAGATCAAAGAGAGCCTAATTAGAGTTGAATTGGTTTAAGGAACAGCCAAGTTTTCAATTTCTTCATGAAGTCAGTTTCAGATGAATCAATACATAAATACACACCGCAACAATTTTTTTATATATTACACAATGTATTTTTGTAAAGAATTATTATTATTTAAAAACAAATTATTACTAATATTTCTAATATAGTTACATAAAAATTAATTTACTTGCCTCCTTATACCCCTACAAAACCAACAATCCACACATAAAATGTAACTCTAAAAAATGTATTGCACAATTAAAAAAAGAAATTATCAATGAAATAATTATTATTAATTAAAAACAAACTTTTCATTAATTAGAATTAATTTAATTCCCACCTTGTACCCCTATAAATCCACAGTTCACTACGGCACTAAAAATCACAAACATGTATTACATGTAATTGAATAACTACAAAAAATGTACCAACTATATTAAAAAACATAAACAATATATATACAAAAATGTACAACATATACATTTGAATTATATACTGAAATGCATATCAATAATTTAAAAAGGATATTATTAACTATCTTTTTGTAAATTATATTACTGATTTTGAAATTTTCAAAATCGATATTACTTACCTTAAATTGATATTCTTGACAACGATATTCTTGCAGATGTTATTTCCATATCACAATATTTTGGACACAATATTTTGGTAGCATGATATTTATGTTTCGATATTTTGTCTGAATACTCACTCACACAACCCCACAACGTCTCATATATCTACTGACATACCTATACAACCACTGATACATCCACTTACTCATCCACAGAGCCACTCACACACACAACCATGCATCCACAGACCTACTCACACAGCTACTCACTCAACCATACAGTCACTCACACACCCACTCACTCACCTGTATATCTACTCACACACCCATACATCCTCTCAACAGAGTCACTCACACTTCCACCCACCCACATAACCACTTACTTACCTATTCACACATCGATACAAGCACTCACACATCTACTCACTCACACATACAACCACTCATACAGTCACTCCCCAATGCAGCCACTCCCACACCAATTCACTTAACCAAACACCTACTTAAACAGTCACTCACTCACCCAAACAGCCACTTCCACATCAAGTCACTCATCCATCTCCACTCACACAGCCACTCACTCACCTGTACAGCCACTCACACAGCCACCCACTCGCCAATACAGCTACTCACACAGCCACTTATCCACCCATATAGCTACTCACATGCTAACATATTTACCCATATAGCCACTTACACACCAACTTATTCGCCCATAAAACCACACACACACACCCAGTCACTCACATACCCACTCATATGCTGATGCACACAGTGACAAAGCGATTCACATAATATATGTTACAAATAGTATCACATAGTAGTACACAAAGTATACTGATTTAACTTTTGTAGTACCTTAGCATATATGTTTAACACTCATAAGCTTGTAGAAAACGCTCGCAATCACTGGCTGATGCCATCAGTGATGACATCATTGATGTTAGTTGAGTTGTCATCAGTGATTTCATCAATGATGTTACTGACCAGGTTATGAGTGGTATGATATGTGAGGTCATAAGCAGTACATTATGGGGCATGAGTTATAGTTAGATCAGGTAGCTTATTTTCACTGGTTTTGTATGCGTGAAATCTGAACCTTACTATAACATCGCTGACACATTTTTTGTGAATTTTTAAGGTTTTGATAATTCTGTTTCCTAACTATAACATCCCTGTAACCTTTTCGTTTTTTTCAGTGAGCATTTATATATATATATATATATATATATATAGAGAGAGAGAGAGAGATATATACAGATAGATAGATAGATTGTATTTTTTTTAAGCAATCAAACTATATATCTTAAATTATAAATAAAACACAAATTACTGTTTACCACAGAAGAAATAACTGATAAAAAATGTAAACTAACCGGTGAATAGAACTATAAACAAAAGTATTTAACCGATAAAATCAGACAAATAATTAAATCAACAATATGAATGGCACACTAATTTAATCAATTAAGTACTTGAAAAATGACAAACGCTGGAAGATGAGAAAACTCTGCCAGTTTCTCTAACCCGAACCTGAAAGATGAATTATATACATCTCAACAACTACCTAACCAAGTACGTTTTCCTTTATATTTACCCTGATTAAGAGCTAACAAAATCTTAATACTTAAAGACTAAGGGGCTCATTAGGATGGCGGCAGCGGAAAACGGGACCGCCCGCCTTAAGGGTGGGGGTCCCAAGATGTGCATTAGGATGCGCCCGCCACAGTGGCGGGCGCAATCCTCATTTTAACATTGTGGCGGGCGGTGCTCACTGCACCGCCCTCCACAATCTCAAAATGAAATGCACGCATTTGCATACACGAAGCGGCAGGCATCCTGCGGTGCCTGCTGCTTGGTTTATGCAAATGCGGGGGGGTACCACAGGTAACCCCCCTTTGCAACAAACACCTCGGCCTTCACTAGGGGGGCCCGCATGGGGCCCCCAAAGCAAAGACAGCCTGCCTCGCCATGGAAAGGCTTGCCAAAATGCCCATTGTAATATGGCTGGCGGTGTCTAACAGACACCGCCACCATATTAAACATTTTCCGCCCCGCAAGGCGACCGGGGCGGAAAACAGGCGGGTGGTGTTTTTCACCGCCGCGGTCCCCCCGCCATACTAATATGGCGGGGGGAAATTGGGCAATGGATGTCGGGCGGATTGCCTCCGCCAGGCTGGCGGTGGCTACCACCAGTCTGGCGGAGGCAATCCGGCCGACATCCTAATGACCCTCTAAGCATCAAAAATAAAAGTCTTCGGTAATTTATAGAAAACATGTTCAGAAGGGGCAAAATGCGGGGGAGTCGTAACGTTTGGCAGTCAGAGAAGAACGACCCCCTCTTCTCGCTCTGCGAACCCTGGGAACAAGCAGTAGCTTTAACGTGTTGGATCGCAATGATCTGCCTTGGTGGTAGGCTGTCAGTCTTTTGTGCTCAAAGAATCTATAGGCAAAGACCAATGCCTTATATTTAGTGTGGTTGGCAATGGAGAGCCAATGTAGACTGAGTAAGGAGGCTGGCATGGATGATGAGTCGCTATGTTCAAAATAAGACATGATGCCACATTTGGAATAATCTGCAGGCAGTGCAGCAAGTAAGAAGGTAGACCCATGACTAAGGTATTTGTTTAAACTAGCTCAGAAGTAACCGAGGCATGAATGATGGTCTTACGATTATCCTCATTAACCAGATGGAGCATGCCGCTTAGAGATTTGAACATGAGTAACAGCTTTGACCAGCAGTTCAAAAGACAGATTGTTGCGAAATTTGAAACCTAGATTTCTTACCACTAAAGATGGAGGAGAGGGGATGCCCAGCTCTGAAGGCCACCAGTTATAAGCATTGAGATAATTGTTAATGCCAAAGAAGAGTATTTCTAGAATTCAGTTTAACAGCAAAACACACAGGATGATGGACAGAATGTTGCACAATGGCAAAACATTCACCCCCAGTCACAGATCTGGGTTTAATCCATCGTTATTTTGCTCACCAAGCCACCCCAGTTCAGACATGGCCATATGCAAATCAGTCTTGACCCTGTGCCTCATGGTAACAGTCCAGCCAGAACTGCCAAGCCATGTCTTTCCTGGACCGGTTTCTGGCTATCAGCCGTCTTCAGCCAGGATCGCTTGACTCCAGTGGCTTAGTGAGCACGGGACCCACATCTGGGCATACCCTTCACACATAGGGTGAACAGCAAAACACACAAGATGATGGACGGAATGTTGCACAATGGCAAAACATTCACCCCCAGTCACAGGTCTGGGTTTAATCCATCGTTATTTTGCTCACCAAGCCACCCCAGTTCAGACATGGCCATATGCAAATCAGTCTTGACCCTGTGCCTCATGGGAACAGTCCAGCCCGAACTGCCAAGCCATTGTCTTTCCTGGACCGGAATCAGGCATCCTAGGACTGGTTTCTGGCTATCAGCCGTCTTCAGCCAGAATTCAGTTTTAGGCAATTAATGTTCATCCGATTACCGACAGCTTTTAGAACCTTCTTTAAAAAAACTGAAGACTCCTACATTCATCATCAACTGAGTATCACCAACCTAAGAGATCACCCCCAGACCCCATGCTTCAATGAGGCTAGCTTGAGGGCCGAATAGACATTAAAGAGCTGAGCTCTGAGACACCCCAAAGTCAAGTGGTTTGGTAAATTAAGTGAAAGGGGAGAGAAATACTGCTTGTGATCTGTCTTCCAGAAAGGATTTGAGCCAGTCAGCCATGGAAACCCACACTTCACAACCTGTTCATAAGAATAGAGTGGGAGACTTTGCCAAAAGTCACCAACACATGAAAAGGAATACCATTGCTGGCATGTTTTGACCACGATTGTCCTAATGAATACAGAGACCTCCGTGAGAGCTGATTCTGTGTCAAAGCATGCATGAAAAACAGTTTGCATGTCACATGGAAGGTGGTTATGCTCCAAGAAATGGTAGAGTTGTCGGTTGACCATTTTTTCAAACATCTGGGCTACAGCAGGTGAAAGAGAAATCAGCCTAGAATTACTAAGCACCTTGGAGTTTACAGTAGGTTTCTTCTGTAATGACAGCAGTAGTGCCTGTTTCCAGCTCTGCAACACTTTAGCTGCATCCAAAGAGGTCTTTTTCAGTTCCTTAAGAATAGGATTGACCAATTGAGCAACAAGTTTGAGAATGTCCAGGGACATGGGTCAAAAGGCGACTAGGCCTGTGCATGAAATTCCACTCCCCTCGCAGAGTTTTTCCTACTCTGCGCTCATTGATTTGCATGAAGTTCCCAAAAGCACAGTGGAGCAGAGTTTTTTCCTTGTTCACCAATGTTAAGGTGGTGTGTACGAGCAAGGAAAATCTCACTCCAGACCAACTGCCGTGGGATTTCTCAATGCGGGTGGTCGTGGATGGTCGCAGATGGTAACCACTGCTCGCGTTGAGAAATATTTTCTTCACATTGAGAAAGCTGCAGAGTAGAACATCTTCTCTAGTGGCAAAAAGAGCAGAGCACTCATTCGCTGCACATGGTGCTGTTTACGCTGATTTTGCAGTGCGGGCATACACCCGGCACTAAAAATCAGCGTGAATGGCACAACGTAAAGGACTCTGCTCTGTGCAGCATGGCAGAGTTTTTTGGTCAATTCACTGAGTTCAGTGTATCTGAATTCTGCAAGCTCTGCCCACGCTTAGAGGCGACCCAGACTTACAATTAGCCAGTAAAACAGATGAGTTCTCCAGAGAGAACAGATCAAAATTGGTCAACAATGGGCCAGGCGAAGGTCTGTCGGCCAAGTTAGGCTATTAGGGCTCCTGAGGGGAGAACTTATCATAGATCAATTTATTTTCATTAAAAACGAAGTCTGAAAGCGAAGTCTAGAGTGAAGTGATTTTGAGTAGCACTGGGAGACAGAAAAGAGTGCACAACCTTAAAGAGATTCAGGGAGGATGTTAGCTGCAGCAGCAACAGAAAAAGAGATAACCTCTTTATGCGCTCTGTGAGAAGATCCACAGAAGTTGTTTCATGCTGTCTTGTGCACCGCTTCTGATTCTAAATCATATTATTTCCTCTGCCTTATTTATGAAGGCCTTGCCCCACCGGTGCGTCACTTTTAAAATGTGAAAAAGTGACGCACCGGTGGCGCAAGGCCTTCATAAAAAAGGCCCAAGGAATTTACAGTGTGAACGTTATTCTTTTAAGTCAGCCAAAAACCACGGTGCTGAGGGTTTTAATCTCTGTAGAGATATTGTTTTAAAGGAGCAATGATATCAAGAGTTGAGAAAAGCTAATTATTCACTTCGTCAAGATCAGAGTCAATAGCGCCTGAAAGTTCAAGCGGGGTCAATTGTAGGGGTTCAGCAAGCAGTGGTTCTGAAATTTGGCTGCAAGAACTCATGACTTTCTGATAAAGCAACTGATGTGTGTTAGGGACATTAGCAATAACTTTAAAAGGCACCGGGAAGCGATCCAAGCTTAAAAACTGGGCTGATATACATGTTCAAAGAGTTAGACAAAATAAGGTTCAAGGAATGGCCGGCCTTATGAGTGGGGCCACACACTTGTTGTTTAACCTTACATCCCTCAAAGCTAGACAGACACTGTTTGGCCACTGAACAGCTATGATCATCTATTAGCGTTGCCCAGCAGTAGGAAGCTAGAGGAAGTATAGAGAGCTGACCTATCAGGCACATTAGCAAGCTGTGTGACTCAGTAGAGTAGTGAGGAGGTCTATAATTGAAATCTCTGACACCATAAAATATGGGTATAGAGTTATAGCGTAGGAAAGGCCTTCAATATTAGAATGTTTGGAGCTAGCACACTGATAAAATTCTCTGTACACTTTAGCCAAACCTTTGTCTGCTTAATCCACTCTGTTATTATACTGACGTAGGAACCCAGACGGGATAGAAAGAGCAATATCCGGTGCAGAGGAGTCCATAAACCAGGTTTCCATCAAGAATAATATATCACACTTATCTTCTGCAAGTAATTTGCAAATCTCAAAAGAGTGTTTAGATAGAGATCGAATGTTATTTTGAAAAGCCGAGATAAAGGGGCCCTGCTGCTCCTTCCATGGACGAGCAATGTTGGCTAATGAAGTCCTGGATATAGACGCCCGAAAACCACACAGGGAGTTGAAGGAGAACCCACAAGACAGGCGATTAGTTGTACCATCTTTACTGGACATATTGCACGGGCAACTATGGGAATGCAGAACAGCTTTAAGTCTTTGGTAAATAAGACAGTAAAAAAGTTCTCAGTGCTCATTGTGAAGGTCCCACGGTTGGAGCGTGCTGCAGAAAATAAATAATTTTTGGGACACAACACAGACACTTTTAACTCACTTCACTCTCACCTATTCACTACACAAAACGAACCAGCTCTGCAGTAATTCTGGCGCCGAAGCACACAGGGGAGGGACTCGACCTTCCTGGTGGGGCCCGATGATGAAGCATTACACCAACTAGGTTGATGAGTGAGGGCTTTCTAAAGAATCAAATCTGATTCTTTTCGCTTACACTGCTCTTTTTCAAGAAAAAGGCAAAATTTAAACCATGGCAAATAATTTTTATATAAATATTAAATATAATATTTAATTATATCACTCTAAAAATTAAATAAAACTCCACTGTTAATTAAGACTGAGAAGGTAAAATAATATATACATTATTTACACAAAAAATGTAAAAGTCACAAACCAAAAAGCTCAAAGAACAAGCTCAGTCCATCCCCTAAAATACATACAGGACATAACCCACGCAATTCGAAACAACAATGACATAATATTTACACAAACAATAAAATGTAATATTTGCCACCCACAAGAAAATAAATAAATATGAATAACTGTTCTGTAGCTGCAGATTTCCGTTTGTATTCACATAGTCAAAAATATTAACCCACCAAAAATGAGAAAATATTGACCAAAGGCCTAAAAAAATTCTAAATAAAATGTATTCAATAGACGTCCCTCGAAGCAGTTTAAAGTATCTGGCTGCCATAAAAAAACTGAAAATTGTTTTTTTAAAACAAAACGCTGATGGAAACCAGAAGGATGTCAAAGTAAAAAAAACTTGGTTTGTTATGAATCAAACAGAATTTCATTTTAAAAAAAAACAGTCAATCAATCAACCAATCATGACACTTGTATAGCGCGCTACTCACCTGGAAGAGTCTCAATGCGCTGGGGGGGAGGGGTATGTTACTGCTCGAAAAGCCAGGTCTTGAGTTTCTTCCTGAAGGAGAGATGGACCTGGGTTAGCCGGAGGTGGATGGGGAGGAAGTTCCATTTTTTGGCTCCCAGGTAGGAGAAGGATCTTCCGCCAGCGGTGGCTCTGCGGATGCGTGGAACGGCGGCGAGGGCGAGGCTGGTCGACCGTAGCTGCCGGGTGGGAGTGTAGAAGGTCAGGCGGTTGTTGAGGTACTTGGGGCCCAGGTCATGGAGAGCCTTGTGTGCATTGGTGAGGAGTCTGAACGTGATCCTCTTGCTGACGGGGAGCCAGTGCAGGTCTCTCAGGTGGCGGGAGATGTGGTTGTGTCGGGGGATGTTAAGGACGAGTCGTGCGGAGGCGTTCTGGATGCGTTGGAGTCTTTTCTGAAGTTTGGCTGTGGTTCCGGCGTAGAGGCTGTTTCCGTAGTCCAGTCGGCAGGTGACGAGCGCCTGGGTGACCGTCTTCCTGGTTTCGGTGGGGATCCATCGGAAGATCTTTCGGAGCATGCGCAGGGTATTGAAACACGATGATGAGACGGCATTGACTTGTCGGGTCATCGAGAGGGAGGAGTCTAGGATGAAGCCCAGGTTACGTGCGTGGTCCGTTGGTCCGTTGGTCTCAATGCCCATAGAAAACATTTGTAGATGAAAACCTGGAATGTAAACAAGAAACCCCAGCCGCAAAACACTATGCATTCTCAAAAATACACATAAATCATGCGTACTTATTATAATTAAGTAACATAGCACCATGTCACATAAAATAATCATACATTACTAAAATAGTGTGCAAACACCTAAATTAGTGACATTTAGCCCCTATTTATACAAGTACATCAACTTAAAACCCACAATCAACCTCCATCACTAACCCATTCTAGGCCTCCCCTACACCCACCTACCCTAGAACCCCTTAAAAAGGACGTACCTGTTCAGATGAACAGCAGCACCTTACCGCAACCTGATTCCGGTAAAATGACTAAAAATTACACAAGTAGATTACATAATAAAAGGTAGCAGTAACAAAAAATAGCAGCTAAATGAAACTGAAAAAAAGACTATCTCACTAGAGAAATGAATGGGAAATATTTAAAAATGTTGAATAAATGTATAAAAAAATAAGAAAATGATTAAACATGTAAAACATGCCACAAAAGTTGTAAAAACATTATGAAATTGTCAAGTTTAAATGAAATAATAGCATACAATATATATAATTATTTAATACATGCTGAACATATATATATAAACAATTTAAGGAATGTTAAAACAATTTAAACAATGGAAAAAATGGAAAATGTACAACATACAATACTATTTACACATGATTTACATATTTTGTTAAATAATAAAAATGTATGGAAACTGTTTAATTTATTTATCTATCTATAGATGTTTATTTTTAAGTTGTAATATATATTTATATATATGTTAAAAATGTAAAAATATACAATAATGAAACTTTGAAAACATAAATAAAATTATGTATGTAATGAATAATAATATTTATTACAAATATACAATATACAACCTTTTACTGTATTTCTAAATACCAACAATACTAATTAAATAATGCAAATCCTTTCTACTACATACAAATAACATTTAAACATGGGTTTCCACACTAAAATATTAAAATTAAATAATCACACTTCATTTTTTTTTGTTGATATTTCATTATTTTATTTTGACTTACACAATAGCAATTAAGGAAAATCCTATACCAGATTTTTCATGTGAAACTAACTTGTTCTGCCAAAGATATTCAACATATTGGAATATACGTGCATAGCCAGGCCTTGTGATGTTAAAGTACTTCATCTTTTTTTTATTTATTTTTTATTTATCAACATTGGGAGATCACAGATAAAGAAAACCGATGATGGGGACATTATCAGAGCATAGCCAATTAAAAAAAAAAAAGAATATACAATATATTTGCATAGAGCCAAATCAGAGCGGAAAGACCACAGATGATACATTGCTACTCCTTTAATTTTAGAACAATTATCCCCAGATTTCCTTGAGTTTACATAATGAGCGGAACCCCCTCATTTTAGCCAGAATAGCCTCCATGTCGTACGTCTCTTCAACCAACGTCCACTATTCCAAAACAGACGGAGGACCCCGCAAAAGCCAAACCCGAGCAATTGTCAGTCTAGCACATTCTAAAAAAATAGTAATTAAGTCTTTTTGGCTGATATTCATATTTTGCCCACTCATCATTACATCTAATGTTGAAAATGATATTGGTCTCCCAAGTTTCTGGAGATGCGATTTGAGAGGCCTTAGATCAGCTGCCAATAGATCACATTTAGGGCATTTTGTCCGATCACTAGGATAATTATTAGATGACCACTTCGCTATTCTCTCAGGTGTGTAGTAGAGTGAGCATATTGTTCTATACTGCAGTAGCCTCAGATTAGATGAGTGTACAGGCCAGCTGATACTGCTGAAAGCAAGTGAAATAGTGTTATCCGAGATTGGTATCCCCATTCTTTGGCTCCAGCGATCAGCAAGTCTAGCACAATCTTCAAACTTGTATGAATTTAAACTTTTATACCCCATGCTAATCAGCGATTTGTCATTTGCAGCATATACGCAGTTCCATATATTAGAATCAAGAACATTTGTAAGATTCAGGCTACGTATAAAGTAGTCTCAGACCTGATAATATTTTAACTGCATATTTTCCGGGAGATTATACAGAATTTTCAATCTTTCAAATGCAATGAATCCAATATAGTCATACAAATCCTCGAGATATTTAATACCAAGGCTAAACCAGCGCTTTCCCAAGACATCATGAAAAATTTCTGGAAGGCCTGGGTTGCCCCATAAGGGAAGTTTGACATGATAAAACTGTATGTTGCATTTGAGCAGAATAGCACGCCATATGTTTACAATATCCTGTGCACTCTTGAATTTGACCCTCTTGTAGTAGTTTGGGTCGTTAGTTCTAAAAAGAAACATATTATGCTCTTCCCTTAGCATAAATTTGAAAAAGAAAAAATTGCTCATGGGATTTATTCGGCTGCAAAGGCGGCCAAGAAAGGATGCCCAAAAATATAATTTGAAGTCAGGAAAATCAAGCCCACCCTGATTAAATGCAAGTTTCAATAAATCAATTGTGCGGAGCGCTTTCTTGTACCCCCAGATGAAACTGCTACAAGTCCCATCTAGACGTTTAAAAAAAAGAGGTATTCACTCGTAGAGGAATAGAATGGAACAGATAAAGGAATTTGGGCAGGACCTTCATTTTAATTGTATTTATTCTCCCACTAATACCCATAGGAACCTTGTGCCACTTTTTGAATGATTTAACAGTAGCTTTCAGTCATAAATCATAGTTTAAAGCAACTATCTTGTCTATTTTAGCAGACACTCTGACCCCTAGATATGTAGCCACACTGCAGACTCCCTGTTTTGGTACTTAGGATTTATAATCCAACAGAATTTGTGTTGTATTATTATTTAGTCTGTAGCTGGAGATTACCCCAAACCTCTCTGCCTCCTCTACTGTACCCTTCAGTGTCTCTGTGACATCCGTTGAATACACTGCGATGTCGTCTGCGTATGCGGTGACTTTAAGAGAGTTTATCCCAGATGTAAGAGGCTTTATTCAAGACTGATTTTGCAAGGCCAGAATGAATGGCTCTATGGGCAGGGCAAACAATAAAGGTGATAGAGGACACCCTTGACAGGTGCCACGGTAGATTGAAAAGATGGGGAATTGTAGTCCAGCATATATTATTTTAGCACTAGGATGATCATATAGAGCTTGAACCCATTGCAAAAACCGTCCTTTGATACCATATGCTGAAAATATAGCCCAGAGAAAGTCTGACCCCACTCGGTCAAAAGTTTTTTCAGTGTTTAATAAGATCATTCCGAGTGGGGTTGACTTTGTCTTTGCGACATCAAATGTTGTCACGGCCATATTTACATGAGCCGTAGTGTCCCTTCCAGAGATGAACCCATGTTGTTGAGGGGACACCAGCCCGGACATCATCGGGGCAAGACGGGTTGCCAATATTTTAGCAAATATTTCTGCATCAGTATTTATCAATGATATTGGTCGATATGACCCCCATTCCTCGGCTGGCTTGTTTTTTAAACAAAAGAAGACAATCTGTGTGATGTTCCATGAACCGTGGGCTTTTCCTCCTGCTCTGATGGATTTGATTACCTGTCTAAAGAGTGGGAGTAGTTCATCCATGCATATCTTATATAGCTCCAGGGGTATTGAATCTTCACCTGATGCTTTACCCGACGGCAGATCAGCAATTGCTAATTTAATTTCTGCAATCGTAATATCCTCTCCCAACAAATCAGATGTCTCATCTCCCATGCCTTTCATTGGACTAGTTTGTAAATATCTATGTATATCCACCAATTCAGGTTGATTCTCTGGAGTATAAAGCTCTTGATAGTAGTTAGCAAATTGCTCTAATATCTGATTTGGACGCTCATAGACCACATTATTAGGTCCCTTAAAAGTATTTATGAGAGTCTTAGCCTTATCATCAGCCACCTCGTATGCCAGGATCTTCCCTATTTTTTCCCCGCTCTCATACTGGGATAGCCTGTATTGATTTAGTTTTACCATACCTTTTTCTCTGAACGTCTTTTTTAGTGCAGACTTTAGATTAATTAAATTAAATCCCAAGTCCTCTGCCTTTGTAAGACCCTTTGATAATGCCTCAGTCTGCTGATTCTCTACCATAAGAATTTTTGCGATAGTTGTTTCTTTTTCCTTCTTATGATCAGCATTCTGTTTCCAGATAAATTGCTGAGAGAATCCCCTAATGCTGTTCTTACACGTATCCCATACTACGGTAGGCGGGGCTGAGTCAGTATTTATTTCAAGAAATTCCTTCAGATGACTCCTTATATGAGCTACAAAATCTTCATCTGTCAGTAGATAGCTGGGGAACGAGAAAGGCCTAGGTCTCTTTCTCTCTCCAGGCATTTTAAATGAAAGTAGGATAGGATTGTGGTCCAATATAACCCTTGGGCAAATCTCCATGTTGCTTGATTCCAAGAACTTGTCTGACACCCAGGCCTTGTCTATTCGAGAAAATCGTATGTGCTGCTGAGTAGTAAGTGTAGCCTCCTATTTTTGGGTGTAATACCCGCCAAGCATCCCTTATGGCATGTAGTCGGCCCAATTCCTTAATTGCAGTGGAGGTCTTTCTCATCCTCTGAAAAGTCCATTGTCTAGTAGTGTTGATATCATAGTTCGTAATACAATTAAAATCACCCATAAACACCCGCCCCCCTTCCCAGTTCAGCAACTCTATGTCAACCTGGTCAATAGTTGAAGGATCATCTATATTTGGGCTGTATAATACACAAAAAACATACTTGCACCCTTCTATTCCTATCTGTGTAATAGCCAATCTGCCTCCCTTATCTGAAATTGTTTTACCGTCATCGGCTCTGAGCCTTTTATGTTTTAAAATAGCAACTTCCCGTATTGAGGCATTCTGGTCGGAGCAGATAACCACATCATAGCCCAGTTGCTCTAATAATGCACGGTCCTTGTAGGAGATATATGTTTCTGAAAGTAGAACTATCTGTGGGTTGTACATCTTGAGTTCTTCCGAGACTAGCCGCCTCTTATTCCTGTTATTCAAGCCTGCTACATTCCAGGCTATGCATTTCACCCATTCCATCTTACTGATAGTACTCTGCTTTTCCCCCTGTTAATGAAATCTATAGCCATCCTAGTCTTTGTCCCCTTATTTGGTAGTAGCCTCACGTTCATTTTTTTGTTTTTTCTCCCCCACCCATGACCCCCCTACCCCAAACCACCCCACCCTGCTTCTATGAAGAGGAATCATCCTCTTCTTTCAGCTGCAGTTGGAAAGGCAGCCAACTAGGACCCGGTCCCCACATTAGCTTCCCAAAAAAGCACCACCCGTTTTATATCGCCAAAAAAAAAAAGGAGAAGAAAGCAGATTGTATATGTAAACGTAAGAGAGAAAGAATATATCTGAATAGTCAGATCTAGGCAGCCCCCTCCTTTTGCCATTCATGCAACATTTCATTGACCTCAGATTTAGAAAAAATAAAATGAGTTTGACACCCTCTCGTAATTTTCAAACAAGCAAGTTCCTGCAAGAAAACTTGAGCCCCCATGTCCTTCAATGGATCGATTAGCTGTCTCAATTGCCATCTTCGATCCATAGTAGCTTTACAAAAGTCTGAGCAGAAGAATATAGATAGAGAATTAACAGCTTTTGAGGATCTGGGGCAAGCTTTTAGAGAGACTGCTTGCCACAGCCATCAATTGCCAAAGTAAAGCAAAAATGGCCTTGGGTAGCGAGAATCCTGTTGGCGTTGGACGATCGGAAGTCTAGGGGCCCAGGGATATCTTAAGGATTTTGGGGGCCCTGGGCCAAACGTATTTTGGGGGCCCCTGTTTGGAAGAGTTTTGAATTTATGATCCAGTTTCAGCTCATCCATGCGCACTTTAGCCAATTCACTGAAAGTGCACAGACGCACTGGTCTACATTCCAAATCTGTTTACATCTAATATTCAGGGATAGTGATGTGTGCTTTCAATATTGTAACACAGCAACAGCTCACTAATGTTACTGCAAATAATATCTGTGGCACCCTTCCATTTCTCATATGTGAGGCCATGGTTTGATTTAAAAGAATTTTTTTTATGGATGTTGCATGAATCATAAACAAAAAAATGTATCTGCAGAATGTTTGTAATAGACTCTCGCACATCACTGCATTAAAATTAATGAAAGGGAAAACGGTATTTAAAACAACATGTTTAAGAATTATTCAAGGCAATCAGGGCAAGACTCTGCAGAACAGAGCTGGCTGTATAAGAGGGCCCCCTGAAAGGAGGGGCCCTGTGCCAGAGCCTACTTTGCCCATGGCTTAAAACGTCTCGGTAGGGGCCCTCTGGATCTGACAGTCCCAGTCCCAATCTCCGAGGTCAGGGAAAGCTTTTTGCAAGATTTGAAGTATATAGGCTCTCGGATCAGCTCCCTCTTGACCTTCAGGTATGCCAAATAATTTAAGATTCTGTCTCCTCTGTCTATTTTCTAGATCCTCCAATTTAAGTTGCATACTCCTTAGTTTATCTTCGTGCTGAAAGACCGAGCTTGCAGTTCTGGATGCAGTATCTTCTGTACAATAAACTCTCTGCTGAAGATCGGTCAGCTCTTCCGCCATGAACCGAACTTTCTCCGTTGCATCCTTCAGAGCTTGTTGGATATTGTGATTATCCACCCTGACCTGAGCAAAGAGCCCTCTTGTTTCATCCCTCTGATCCTTCAAAGCTTGTAAGATCACAGAGAGTGTTGTAGCTTCATTACACTGTCCGCAATTATTCTGCGAGTGCTCTGCTGAATGAGGCATATGGGTCATATCAGAGGTTGAAAGTGTCGAGGATGATGGGGCGGAGGAGGGAAAGGACCCGACATTGAAGATGTCAGACCCTGAATTGCTTTGAGAGATCCGCCAGGAAACCTTGCTGCCTCTAGGTCTGATTCCAAAGTCAAGCAAATTGCACCTTTAGCAGCCTTTATTGCGTTAGACCCCCCTCCAGTCCCTCCATCGGTTAATCCAACGTCCGACAATCTAGCGATCACAGTTTTTATTCCACCTTTAGTCTGAACCCATTTCCTCATTGTACTATTGTCTGGTAGCTCCTTGGCCTGTGTTGCTTTCTTTTTACCCAAGCCGAGATTAGTGGTAGTTAACCTCTTCTTCGGGTCTCTTGTTGTTTTGGCCTTGAGGTTCTTTTTTAAAGGAGTCCCTGGCGCAGCCGTTTTCTTTTTCACATCTCTATGGCGTCATTGTCCCTTTGGCAATCTTCTTGAGTAATGCTCTTTGTCCTGGCCCCCCTCAGAAGTATTTACCCCACTAGTGTCCTTGCCAGAATGAGCACAGACTTCAAGATCTTCTGTAGAGGTGTCGGCACACTGTGCTTCTGAATCCTTATCAAGATCGATATTACAAATATTCATGACTTTTTCACCATTTATTATATTTACGTAATTTTCAGCCATGTCTAGCTCAGACCCAGCCCAAGAAGCTTCCAGCACCTCCATCTTGGTTATTACCATGACTGTATTCTCTGCGGTCTGTGCACCTGTGCATAGAGACTGCTGTGGCTGCTTTGCATTCATAGGATTCTGAAGAACGAGCAATATGCTACTTTGTTGCTTGTTAGAGATTGCATTTATGATGGTTTCCACCAGCTGGCAGCCGCTAGGAAACTCTGTAGCGAGCTCCAAGAGCACAGCTGACCCCCTTGCCTGCAGAACCTGAACGACTGGTTTCCCAAGTTTTGTATCTGGTTTGAGCGTATCCACAGGATCCGTAACATCCACGGCGACCACTTTCTCTACTATGGCGGCCACCCCCTCCGTGAGGTAGTTTTCCCCTGCATCAGCCAATGCCTCCAACCCCATGCTAGTGGCAGTGCTCAGAGCAAGACCCACTGGTTGCCGGCTTGTCCCTTGAGCCCCCCGAGCCGTGGTCTCCAATGGCACCATGTCAGCCGGTAGTACAGGTGGAGCGGAGCAGAAGAAACGAATGGGACTGATATGACAGCGGAACGAAGAACTCCAAGCCAGCAGCACCACCGCCACTTACGCCAATGACGAACACCTGGAGCAAATCCGAGACAGAGCCTGCATCGGAACCCAGTAGATTTCAAGACAGGTAATTTCTTTTCTCTTCTTCTCTCAAGAAGCGTTCCCACTTTCAAGTATTATCTCATAAGCATTTTTCAAATATATTTTCTTGCTATGCGGCACACATGAGTGACGGGGAAGCCGACTTCGGGAACCTCAGCGGCCCGATCCTAGAGACAGCATCAACCCGCCATCTTGTCCCCTCTCCGCCAAGTCCTGTTAATCACACTTCAACATAAACTATTTTTAAGAAAGTGTTGGAGATGATATTTACTGTTACCAATCCAATTTAACACAATTTGGGGATGGTGTTGGTCACTTAAGGAGTGATATATACTATTCCTACTCAAATCTAAACCAATTTAGGAAAGGTGTTAGACAATATAAGGGTGGCATTTACTATTCCCACTCCAATCTAGACCAATTTGTAGAAGATGTTGGTCAGTAAAGGGATGGCATTTACTCTTTCCACTCCAATCTATACAAAAATGGGGAAGGTGTCAGACACTTAAGGGATGTAATTTAATATTTCCACATCAATCTAACCCCATTGGGGGAAGGTGTTGGACAACAAAGGGGTGAAATGTACTATTTTCACTACAATTTGAGGGCCTCATTACGAGTTTGGTGATGTGGCAGCAAGGCGCCCAACTCCTGCACCACCAAACCTGTGTAGTAACCGCACGCCAGATCAGGAGTTTGCTCATGTTCAGGAGAGTGGTTCTTTGGTGCTCCCAAGGTGGTGCCTATAAAAAAGGCACCGCAATGAGAACATCAATAGTGTCCCTGCAAGGCATGGACTGCTGCAGTCCATGCCGTGCAGGTGCTGGGGTGCATGCACACAAAGGGGGCACATGTTGTGCCCCCCTGTATGCAGCCACTTGGTGAGAAGTATCAGGGGGCCCTGTAGGGCCCCCTTTGTGTCCTCTGTGCCATGGTTTTCATGGCGGGCTCACCAGCAATAAAACTGTGGAGGAGATACGCTTGGCGGGACCGCCGCAGTCCTGTCAAGCATATTGCAAGCTCAGGACCTCCGTGCAACCACCAGTGAACAGCAGTTCCCTGGCGGTTGTGACGGTTGCAGTGGTCCTAGGATGGCCTGACCACCCTAGTCATAACAGGGCGGTCGGGAGATTGCCTCAGTGAGTCTGGCGGTCTATGGATCGCCAGACTCATAATAAGGGCCTAAAACATTTTGTGCAAGGTGCTACAGATTTTAAATGTTATATAAACAATTAATACTTCATACTCACATATATTTTTGAGATATAAAATAAACAAAAATTTACTTAAAAACATGCAAACCAAATACAAATCTATATTTAAATATATTAACATATAAAATAATACTTTTATCACTATTAATAATTAATATATTTTACAAATATTTATTACCAGTCCTAAACTTTGAACCATAAAATGCAAAATAAAATCATATTCCAAAATTAACAATCTAAAACATTTTAAAAATGAAACAACATTTTTTTTATTTGAATTTTACAATAACATTATAATGTTCAACTTAAAGATGATTTCAAATATTTTAATTATGATGTATTTTTCAGAACAAATATAAAGTTATTTTTATTAAAGATTGTTGAACTTATTTTACTATATTAAATTAAAAGTGTCTTTTATTAATTTTCTATTTAAATATGTATATTTAATTATATTTGCAATAACATAATTTCCTTTTAATTTAATATAATAATATATTTTAATACATTACACATTATGATTGATAAAAAACGAATTATATGACAAAATACATTTTAAAATGCTTCAATATTGATTTGTCTATTATGAAAATAATCTCAACATTGAATTTATATTACAATATTCACTTATAAAAAGTACTAATACACTCCCATTTCCATATGGGAGCTTGTGCTGTGGCCCTCACCGGCCGTAGCACAAGCTCCCACAGAGTAATGGGAAAATGTGTTCATCCCTGCACCGTGTGGCAGGCACTTACAAATGATAATACACAGTGCAATATTTTCTAAATCAATATATTTTCCTACAATATTAAAAACAACACTTAAAACAATATTTTTACCTTCGATACTCCTGTTGATATTTTTGACATCCCGATTTTCTAGACACAATATTTTTGTATCACAATATATTTTTTTCAATGTTTTGCCCAAACACCCTTACTTTACGCAAACATGACTAGAACTGATAAATCTAGCTGTGTTCATTCACCAGCAGGAGGCACTGTGAATGGATTTCCCCTGAGGAGAACTGACAATTTCATGTACTCATTGAGTGTGGTAGTAATAGCCACCGTGCTGGGTCTGAGAAACTAAATATGGCAATGAACACAAAACCCAAGAATCAATTTTATTATGCAAGGTCACAGACTTCTGCCGTGCTCAGGTATTATCTTGTAAAGAGGGGTATTGCATAAAATATTGTGATGAGGGACAACCACGTCTATATTGAAGAGGTCAACACATACCTACTCTTTCCTGACAGAAAATCTCCCTTTAGACAACGGTCAATTAGGATTTGCATGGATTCACAAAACTGCTTTCATTGTAATTCTAGACATAAGAATAACCTAAAAGTTAGAGATAGAAAAATGTTGCCCATCAAAGCACTGGTGGCATGGTGTAAAGCTGAACCACAAGTTTTAGTTGGATACAAGATTAGATGCTGGCACACTGACAATGTGGGACTGAAAGTGAAGCCACAGGGAGTTATTCCTCAATAAATAATCGAGCTACTGGCAAAAGAATTAAAGCAAAGAAAAAATGTAGCAGCACTATAAAACCCACACTGAGAATAAAAAAGGGCTCCATCCCATGCTTAATATGTACTGAGTGTCACATTCAGCATCTCTACAAAGTGGCACAAGATCTTTGTTTAAGAAACAAGAGATCCACAATCAGCTCCAGTCCCCCCAACACTGACCTCACCAGTGACCGTCTTTGTCAGTGGGCAGAATACTCATTTGTAGATGCAGTTAATTTTTGACAAAGAAAAATGTAATATACATTGGTAAACGGAAAAAAGTTTGACTGAAAACTCACTGTTTCAATAAAAGCCTGCTAGAGGTTCTGCTATATAATCCTATGAATGTAATACATATTGGTATGAGGCCTAATGCAATAGACATAGGTCTGTGCTTAAAAGTAATAATGAAATAATATTTGTTCATTCCCACTGTACTTTTTAAATGAGGTCTAAACTACCAGTGCAAAAGAGTTGTTTACAGTATATTTCTTTGAAGGATCTGCCACTAAGGGCCTTATTATGATATCGGGCGGACTACGGCCAGCGGTTCCACATACCTAATTACAATGTGACTGCACATGGTTCAGTTGCAAACTCCCATTTCACTATGGGAGCTTGTGCTGCAGCTGTAAACCAGCAGTAGCACAAGTTCCCATATAAAAATGTGAATTTGTGTGAAACCCTGCACCATGTGGCAGGCACACAGCGCAAGGATTCCCAGGTGGGCACATAGGCGCCCCCTCGGCCCCCAACCAGAGGCCATTCTAGGGGCCCCCAATGTCACAGGCTTTCCATATTGGAAAGTCCAATATGGGAAGCCTGTCGGAAACCGACATCATAATCCCATTAGCAGAAACGCCGTCCATTGGTATTACGTGCCAGTCTCTGACTGGCTGACCCGTCGGAGTCCAGTCGGAACGACCAGCTGGTTTCAGTTTCGACCGCCTGCGTTGTAATGCGGCTGTTGAAACTGAAACCGCAATGAAGCTGGTCCTTAATGTTAATTGAATTTGTGTTAGACACACTACCTCCTTATAACTTTTCATCCTACACATGGTCTGTATCCCTACAGTTTAACATTTATTTAACCTCTCTTTCCAATCTTGTGAATGGATTCAAACTCCCTTGTTATGACCCTGACGACACTCAAATAGTCCTGCAATTGGAGCAACCTTCAGAAGTCATGAATTCTAGACTTAGAGAATACCTATTTGGAGCAATATATGATGCAGATTAACCTAAAACTTTACTCATCTAAAACTAAAACAATGACTTGTGGAACCCAGAGAAAATACAACTACACACTTTTACCACTTGAATTGGGGCAGACATCAACAATATCAATTCGACTGAAAAGCCCAGTATAATCATGACTTGGTCTTTGATTGCAAGTCAACGAAGTGACAAGAAACTCATTCTATAGAAGGGGAACTCTACAGCATCCCCTTCCCAAGTTCTCTCATCAGATATCCCAACTTGATTATGCAAACGGCAATTAGATTGGGTCTACTACGAAAAATATTTGCAAAGTTACAAAGAATTCTGGGGCTGTATTACAGATGTCTGCGCCAGCGCTAATTGCCGCTATGTGCCCGACTTTGTCTATGTTTATGTGCATTAAAAGCAGAGTTGAAAGTCTGCGCCAACATCATGGCACATTACAGATAATCCTCTGTAATGCCGTCGGGTGCATACTCGGGCGCACAGCGAAAATTATTGCTAGCGCAGTCATCTATAATACGGCCCCAAAATGCTTCTGGCAGACTGGACCACATCCCTTTTGGTCACAGAGGACTACTTAGGCTGTCAGTGGCAAGAATAATTTCCTTCCAATCACACCTGCACTGCAAACTGTGGTATGAATGGACAAGGACCAATTTTCCTTCAATCCAAAACTCATATTTTACACCCAAAGACAAAATCTAAGGCCAGGAATGACCCCATTCCTGATAGTTACTCGTTTAAAAACATAACAGATATGCAAGATGTAGACTATACTCCCCCAAAAAATATTGATCATTAACAACCATGAATAATTCTGAAGATCAAAAAATACTTTTCGCAAAGCCATGATTGCAGTGACCAACAGACCACTACCCTGACTGGTTTGTGTATACCGCGTGCACTGTTTAGAGTACACTATCTGGGCATCAATCACAATACAAATACTCCAAAATAACAAATCCCAACACATTTAAAGCCTCTCTTTTATCCATCCACTTCACGAGTCATCTAATATAATAACCCTGTGATAATTTCTATAAATCTCTTTGGGACCCAAAAAACTGTGGAAAGTGCTTTAGAAATGCAGCATTACTATATAGTAGAATGCAGATCACTTAAAATTACAATGGCATATTGCATGCACATACTTTTTCCCAATAACCTCCATCTGGCACAGCATTTCTATTTTATTAATAATATAGTGTTCACTTTGGCATTTAATGGTATTTTCTCTTTATGATTATTTTTGCATTTGGGACCATAATGGAGCTGTGCTTGTGCTGGGGACCAATATAAGATTTTCTAGCGATTTAGATGCTACTTTGTCTGTGCCCAGTGTAGTTGGGAGGTCAATAGCAGACACCAGTCAGTATTTCATAGCACTCAACATAATGATATTTCAACTTGTCACTTTTTGTACTCAGCAATTATGGTATAAACAAGGTGGTATAAATTGAAAAGTTTCACTTACCTATATTGAGAGGGTAGACGTACAATAAAGGAGATTGGACATGTGCCATATCAGTTGTGAAGTCAAGCCACGTAATGTAAAGGGAATTTATGTTCACAATAGGTATAGAGCATTCACACGACGTATACCCGCTGCATTGACATACGTCACTCTTGAAACTGCCTTCCTGTGCTCCCGAAGACTCTTCAATTGATAGATTGGAGCTGCATAAAAAAATACATGTCTTAGATTTTTCCATTGAAAATTATTCAGATTGTATATCTGCAGCAGTGCCACCACCAATCTCTTTCCATGAAAGTAATAAAAATAAACCATGTACAATACTGCTCTTTCTACAAGTGTTTAACCTTGTGTCTGCAAAAACTGTGTGGGAGTATATTTTCTGGACTTTAACATTAATAATTTACCCTTAAGACAAGCTTGATTAGTACTTCAACATGACCAGAGATGCAGGAACAATTTGTATAGGCCGCTAAAGTATTTCATAATTGTGTTAGCTGATAAAAAATAAATCAAGGAATAATTCCAAATGCTTTGGACATAAACACAGATATTTGTTAAACATACATATCTCTACATCTGTACTTTGTACATGCTTTGAGTTCAGTACTCATTAGTTGTTTGACACAAACATGAATACAGAGCTTCTAAGCAATGTCATACATTTAAACCTGTGATCCCTCTTGTAGGAAATTGGGTTACTGTTTGAGGGGCTAGACCCCCTACTCAAGCAGAAACCACAATCCTGGTCAGGGTGAAGTCATGAGCAAACCCTTAAATTAACCTGTGCTCGCCCCTCTGCTCTGCCGTCCCTGGGAGCTCGACACAGGGCAGTTAGGCTTAACTCAGAGGCAATGTGTAAAGTATTTGTGCAACACTTCAAAGAGTAACACACATGAAACACGCCACAAAAGGATCTCAAACCAGATTAGAAAAATATATCATTCTTTAATAAATAAAACAAGGCCAAAACAACACAAATTCAACCAGCAGAACCAGAAATGTGCAATTTTAAATGTTTAGTGAAAATAGTGACAAAAAGCACAAAGCACCAACTGTGGATATCTGGTTGATCTGCACCGGGACAACGCCAAAAAATTCAGGGATCCAGTCAGGCCTGCTGAATAAAAGTAACTTAAATCCTGGTACCGGAGCATTGTGAGGTCTGACATCAGGGATGCGTTGTACAGCCTCAGCGATGCATCGGTTTTGAGGAGCGCGATGAAAGGTCCTGCATCATCGTCCAGGATCCCATTCATGATGGCTTGCGATGCAAAGTCCAAATACGAGGATGGTTTCCACAGTTGAGGAGATGTGTTGTTTCCGAGGAGATGTGAGACTCTGACGTGAGAAACTGTTGTTTTTGAGACTGTTGTCGAGGGATTTGCGATGTGAGAACCTGTATCAGCAAGGTGTCTTGCAGTGGTGGATCCAATGTGGACTGTAGGGTTGATATGGAGTCCTTGCTCAGGGTGAAGCCTTGAAGCAAAGATAATGCTTCAGTTCTTCTCGGAATTGCACCACACAGCGGAGGAGATTCATTGATTCTGCAGGACCCACCGGTGGACTAACAGATCAGCTTTAGGTTCACTTCCAAGGGTCTAGGACAGGGGTGGTACCACTTGGTAGGGTAGGAATCACATATGGCAAAGTCCAGGTGCTGTTTTCAAGATTTATGGAGCCTTCTATCCCTGAGGCTGGTGTCAGGAGGCCAGCCAACCAGCTCTTGAAGTCACTCTGGGGTCCTGGGTTCCTGAGAAGCACCTGGACTTTTCCATATGTGAGTCCTACCCTGCCAAGTGGTACCGCCCAAGTCCTTCTCACCCAGGCAAGAGAGTAGCAGGCAGCAGGCCAGCACAACAGGACAGCAATCCTTCAAAGCAGCTGTTCAGTAGAATGGCAGTCCTTTGAGCAGCACAGCATTCGTTTTCCTGGCGGAGTTTCCATAGTTTCAGAAGTGTACTGAAGAGTTGGTGTCTGAAGTCAAATAATTAACCTACCTTTGAAGTGGGAGAAGCTTCTAGAGATTTCACTTTGGAGTACACAATATTCCTGCATTCCCTTCCTGGCTCCTGACTAACTACAAGGGGGTATACAACCCATTTATATATGGAGGCAGGACACAGCCTATTCAAGTAAAAGTAGGGCTGTGCCCAGCTCCACCTTCCCATCCTGCTGGTGAGGGCCTATCCAGGCACACCCAAGCTCTCTATTGTGTGTGGCTGTCTAGGGGGAATACACAAAGCCCATGTGTAACCTACACCCTGTCTTGGGACCCAACATTTCCAACTACCTAAAAGTGAAATTTTCAAATTGCTATTAAAAATCTGACTTCACCATAAAAGAGGATGTGTTTTTCATTGCAATTCCAAAGACACCAATCATTAACTGTTCCCATTTGGAAGTTACAGCTTATTAAATGTAATATGGTAACTAATGTGACTTCACCATAAAAGAGGATGTGCTTTTCATTGCAATTCCAAAGACACGAATCATTGGCTGTTCCCATTTGGAAGTTACAGCTTATTAAATGTAATTTGGTAACTACAATGTTATAATATGAGAGAAGTAGGTCTTGCAATATTAAAAAATAAATGTAGAAGTTTTTCACTACCATGACGTTTAAAACTCAACTTGTTTCGGAAGGACCGAGTTGGAAAGGCTGTTCCAACCGACAATACAGGCTCCCATTGAAAAAGGGTTGGTTTTGGAAAACCTTGCACCCTGCTACACCGCACATCGTGCTAAAGAGGAGGTCCATGGGTAAGCCCACAGGCCACAACTGGAGGCTTTCGCAATGAAGGGGGGTCTGCTACTGCCCCAAATTCTGCTTCTGACAGCTGTTCTGTGTTGGATGAACCGAGTCAGAAAGGCTGTTTGAATGCAACATCATAATTGCGCAGTTGAAAAAGCGGTCCATAGAGCTGTATGAGTCTGCTCCGACCAACACAATTTCTCCAAATGCCTCTCGGATAAGCATGGGCGAATTTTGCGAATCTCGCGTTCGCGAATTTTGTGGATTTGCGAACTCGCAATCCGCAAAATCCGCGAATTCTCGCGAATTTGCGGATTTTTTTTGTGTTCGCGCGGGTTTCTGCCAGTTCGCGAGGGTTTTGTACAATTTCGCAAAACGCGAACTTACCTGTCGGGTCGCAAGTTTCGCGAACTTGTTGTTTCTACGTGTCCAGCCTGTTTGGGCCACTCTTCTTCATCACTGCCACTCTCTGTCACCACTGCCACTCTCTGACTACTCATGCCACCCTCTGGCCCACCCATGCCACCCTCTGTTTCATCACAGCACCCTCTGGTTGTCCAGTCAGTGTACATTATTGTGGCAAAGCAAGCACACCTTCCCTGCCTCAAGTGACCTGAATTAATTTGGGGCTGAATAATGTGTCACAGAATATTTTTTTAGCTGGCACCTGCTTCCTTAGTGCTTCCTGATTAGTGATCTTTTGCACTTGCTAAGTGCTTTCATTGTTGCAAAATTAGTTACAACACCTGCCCTGCCCCAACTGACAATAATGAATTAGGGGCTGATTAATGGATTTGAACTTCCAGCCTGGCTCCTGCTTGTCTCCCTTAGCTGTAATTCAGGACCTTTGTGGCATATGTGTAACTATTCTGAGGTTCAGAGCAGGGTCACATAATAGTTGCAACTGGCAACTGAACTCTGGAGGGGCCCCTCAGGAAGCACTACAGGAAATGGCTACTAATGATGAGCCTGAACTTTTGAACCTGGTAAGTAGTTTCAGTTTTGCTAAGATCGTATTTCTGCAATTTTGCGCTTATTCGCGGGGCGCGAAGTTGTACTGGGAAGCCGCGAACTCACGCGAACAGTGCGAGCAAGCCATAAAATCCGCTGCTCGCGGATTTGCGGATTTTGCGGGAGATTCGCGAATCTCGCGGATTGCGAATTTACCGAAAATCCGCAAAATCCGCGAGCGAAACGGATTTTCCGCCCATGCTTACTCTCGGAATCGAGTCGGAAAGACTGAGTGGTTACTTTTCATCGTAATCAGTCAGTCGGAAACATTTCCGAGTTGGTCGGAAACATGGGTTCCGACACGGATTCGGACAAACCGAATACCATTCGGAGCCTTTCCGACCAACAGCGTAATGAGGCCCTGAGTACTACAATGGCCATCTAAACGTATAAATATTTTATGCAAGTCATCCAAACTTGATTGCTATTTTATCATCTAGTTGGAAACGTAGAATCAAAGGCTTGTGTTTTTTTTGCCTATAGTGTGTTGAATGCTTTAAGGATGATGGCTCATACAATACAGTTGACAGTTACAATTGGAAAACTGAATATGAACTTTCTTGACATAAAGGTGAATATGGTGGATATTAGAAACTAATTTATTTGTGAAAAATATTTTTACTTTCAAGTTAAGTTTTTTTTATTACAAGGTTACAACTTGTGAATTAAAATGCATTCAGTCAGTAAGAGTGAAAAGAACAGTATCAAGTGTTGAAACATTCAACGTATGACTAAAAGAAAGATCACAAAAATTAAAAAGAAGGAAATATCAAGACGTTTATTTTGTAAGGCAAAAACAATAGTGATGTACACATGGAAAAAGAATATTAAGGACATGCAAATAAAGGCAGAATTATTTTTAAAAAGTTCCAATATTCCAATATAGAGGATAGTGAGAGCCTCTAGCCAAAGAACCTATCCATGTGGGAACGTACTTCAGGTTACTAAAACCATACACCCAGAAAGTGTGACGATAATTAAAATATTTTGGGACATGTGCTTCTGAAAATTTGATGAGCCTAAAAAGTATCCTTTTGTACTTGTATGTATCGGGCAGACTTTATACAAATTAAAGATACAGTATATAGATTAAGTAATGGTGTGGCAGAAACGCAATAAGATTTGACAAAACATTTCACAGATTCAATTCTTTCAATTAAGATCATAGATCTGTGAATAGTTAAGAAGGCCAACAAGAGAAAAAATAGGTACAAAATGCTACTGCAAGGAGAATTTTGTTGTATAAAAAAATCAGGAATGAATAACTAAAATGATTGAAACTGTTTCTTTTAAATAATGTAAAATACACACAGGTTAATTCATTCAGGTCAAAGTATTTGAGCATGGCTGAGGGAAGGTTCCATAGATTTGAAGAAAGGCACACCCTACTTGGGCACAGGAAAAGATGCAGCAATTGGAAGGAATTGACACACTTTACAAAAATGGTAGACACAAATGTATAATGAACATGTTAAAGTAATAGAATGAGAGTAGAGGTCTTGCTATTGTTTTAATATATTATGAGAGTGGTAAACAATACTGAGCGTAAAATTTTCTTTTTTAAGTTAAACTATCCAATGGAGGGGAAGTCAAAACAACCATACTTAGATCACAAATTGATTGACAAATGATGTTTTATGTTTAATTGTAAAAACAAATAATTTGGTTTAAAATATAGTCCTGATCAAAGATAGAAGTTTAAAATGCAGCCTGTTGAGCGTTGGATTTAACGTTTTGAGTTAGATAATATTTCAAACGCTAAAATCACTTTTGAATCAGATATGCTGCAACCAAAATAAAAATATATTTGTTGAAAAGAACTTGTTGTGGGAGTGTCTTAAGTGGGGTTTAGACCCATCCTACACGAATTATATTGGCATTGTGAGCTGGGGAAGAGGTGGAGGGAAGATTGGCATAAGAAAAGCAGGTTCATCTGTAACAGCTCTGCGTGTGTTAGGAGTGGCTTATCCTAAGTGTATAATCTGTACTCGAACCTCTGTGACCTCTGCAGGGCATGAAATAGTTACTCTAGATTTCAGCTGCACCCTCTGGGAATAAATTGTATCTTCTAAGCTGGCAAATTCTGAATATGGTGCTTATGGATACAGGGTAGGACAAATCGATTCAAGATACAGCTGTTGCTCATACAATGGATTAGAAGTGTCAGACCAACTACGAAGATAGGGAACAGGCTTAAGCGAACTATGAAAGGAAGGAATGCTTCTGAATAGCTTGAGTGGTGCGTATATAGACCTATTTTTCTGGCCATGCCTTCCAGGAACTTGGAGACTTTCCACCTGTTGCTTCGCCATATGGTTTAGGAGAAGAAGGCATGACCCACAACTTCTTCGATAGGTCCTATACTGGTGTTTGAGCATATTTCTAAATAATGCTTTTCTGTGGAAGGAAGCCTCAGCAGTGAGAATTCATCTTGATGTCTGCTTTGTTTGCCTATACGCTTCAGGAGACTTATGTGAAAGAAGTGGTAAGCTTCAAGTAGAAGATAATCTCTGCAACAGTAGAAGAGAAGGACTGATTTTCTTAGACTGGATTGCAACTGATGGTTCCCAATGGAGGAACTCAGTTTGGCTCCTTGGTGTATCTTTTTGGAATCACTGGATCATGCTGATACTAAATCATCTAATCGAGGGTTGTGACCATTTGTTGCAACAAATGAGCACCAGCCCAATGCAATCTAAATAGTGACTGTGAAAATGATCTTAACACAAAAGGGTGATCGTCTTGAGAAAGGATGCCTCATTGCCTTCTCTTTGACTGTTTCTCAGAATATTGTAGTCAGAAATATTGAGTGACATAAATATTGTGCCCTATGTGTTGTTTACAAAAATATCTCCCCCCCTGAATTTTATTTACTAATATTTACTCCAATAAGGCAATATTTTTGTGAAGGATTTTTACAAACTGTAGGCCACTGCTGGTTTCACACCTACTCTTCTGGATAAAACCCATTGTCTTTCAAGGGATATGTTAACCAGGAAGGCACTAGTACCAATAGTAGTACACAGACATTCCCCTAAAAAGGTAACACAAACATTCTGTGGGTCAGCAGCAATGACCAACTAGTGGAATGACCTAAACCTAAAAACCGAACTGTTACACTATAAGCTTTCAGAGGAGAAGAATATAGAGACAAATAGCAAAGGAAAAAAGATACCATTGTGGTGATGTATGAAATCTTTCTGTGGCTACGAGATCAATATTCCCAGTCATTAAATTGTAAAACAGTGAGTGCCGGTGCCCTAAGCTTAGCTCTGGCGGTGTTGTTAAAAATCGGCTCACTGAATACCAAGGCAGCTTAGTCTTGAATTTATCTCATGCCTCTTTAGTTCACTACCAGATGTTGCTATCCCTTTATCTCACTCTGCTTTCTACTGGTTTAGCCATCTTTCTCTTCCCTCTTTATTCCAGATTGTGTGTTTTTCCTTCTCTTGCTAGTTCTCAGTATCGTATGAGGAAAAATAAGTGCTAGACATCAAATATGAGAGCTGATGGGCCCCACAGGCACCTTTTGGCTAAAAGAAGCACTGCATATTCCAGCCCACACCACTGAGTGAAAATAAATAACTCAAAGTGCTCTTCTGCATTAGAGATTAAGGCAATACTGTTAATGACATACACTCTCTTACACGGTGCAAGGTGTGCAAGTATGCTTGTTATCAAGTGATGGCAAAATACATTTTTTACAAAATTATCAAAAAATATGAGAGTCCTTCTGCATCAACTGTATCTTGAAAAGGCAAATAAACAATTGTACCATGCTGTCAATATTTCATGATTTTTTATTTTGTCATTTTCAAGGTTTAGGCCTGATTAGGATGGCGGTTGGGCTTACTACCGACGTCATCCCTACAGAAATGGGACTGCACGACTTTCTTTCGGTGGTCCCGCCATGTAAATTACAATGCCACCACCTTTAAGGCAGCCACAAAGTGTATTTTTTGTACTGTGGTGCTTGCTGCGGACTGCAGCACATGCTGCAGTCCACAAAATGCACATTTTGCATATCCCTGCACTGGTGCACAGACATAATATCGACTCCAAAATATCGTTTGGACAGAATATCGAGTTTTAAATATCGTTTGGACAAAATATCGACTAGACAGAATATCGACAGCCAAAATATCGTTTTTAAGGTAAGTGAAGTAATATCGACTGTAAATAATATAGACAGTGAAAATATCCAAGTATATAATCTAGATAGTAAAAAATATAGTTTTTAAAATAATATTTAATTATTTATAGTGTTTTTATGTAATAATATGTGTGAAAAGTGTCATTTTATTTTATAATTATTTTTAATTAATGATTTTTTTAATTATTGTGTAATTTTATTATGTAGCGGGTTGTGGGTTTATAGGGGAATAGGGTGGGAAGTAATTTAATTATAATTAATTAAATATGTAAATTCATTAATTGGTAGTAATAATTAATTAATTGGTAATTAAATAATATATGTTAATTATTTAAAATTTAATTGGTAATTAATTTAATTTAATTGATTAATTTCTAAATATGTAAATTAAAATAATGTATTTTCTGTAGCGGGTTGTGGGTTTATAGGGGAATAGGGTGGGAAGTAATTTAATTATAATTAATTAAATATGTAAATTTATTAATTGGTAGTAATAATTAATTAATTGGTAATTAAATAATATATGGTATTTAATTAAAATGTAATTGGTAATTAATTTAATTTAATTGATTAATTGCTAATTATGTTAAATTAAAGGGGTATTTTTAGGGTTCAGGGTCAGTTTTTAGTTTTTGGGTAAAGGGGTATTTTTAGGGTTCAGGGTCAGTTTTCAGTTTTTGGGTAAAGGGGTATTTTTAGGGTTCAGGGTCAGTTTTTAGTTTTTGGGTAAAGGGGTATTTTTAGGGTTCAGGGTCAGTTTTTAGTTTTTGGGTAAAGGGGTATTTTTAGGGTTCAGGGTCAGTTTTTAGTTTTTGGGTAAAGGGGTATTTTTAGGGTTCAGGGTCAGTTTTTAGTTTTTGGGTAAAGGGGTATTTTTAGGGTTCAGGGTCAGTTTTTAGTTTTTGGGTAAAGGGGTATTTTTAGGGTTCAGGGTCAGTTTTTAGTTTTTGGGTAAAGGGGTATTTTTAGGGTTCAGGGTCAGTTTTCAGTTTTTGGGTAAAGGGGTATTTTTAGGGTTCAGGGTCAGTTTTTAGTTTTTGGGTAAAGGGGTATTTTTAGGGTTCAGGGTCATTTTTGGGTTTTTGGGGTACATATACAATATTGCCTATTATTTAATTAAATTTTGTTACTATATATATATATATGTTTTAAGAAATATGATTAAAAAAATATTATTTTTTTACTTTCATTAATTATTTAATTATTAAAAGTTATTTTAAGTATTGTTAATTATATTTTAGTAATTAATTTTTTATGTTAATGTAATTAAACATTGTTTTTAGTAAAGTCGATATTTTTTACAACGATATTTTTGTAAACGATATTTTGTACTCGATATTTTTGTACTTACCTGTTTGTACATACAAACTCGATATTTTGGTTGTAGATATTTTTTCCTCGATATTTTGGGTAGTCGATATTTTGGTAGTCGATATTATTTCAGTGATCCCCCTGCACTATGTGGCAAGCACCATGCGGTGCCTCCCATATGGTGCAGGGATAAGTAGGGGGGCACCATAGGTGCCCCCTAAGTCCCACATGTGGGGGCTAGGAGATAAGGTGAGCCTGATACAGGCCCCCAATTTCCCTTTCAGCCTGCCTTTCATGGCGGGTAAATCGCCATGAAACAGCCCTTAGGGAGGGTCATCGTAATCCCTACGGCAGTGCCTGGCAGGTACCACCACCCTTGTAGGGATTGTGGCTCCCTCCGATGCACCAACAGGCTCCTTGAGTCTGTCAGATGCATGGTGGTCGGTCTTTCCAACCGCCAACTATCTGCCCGCCATTATAATATGGCGGGCAGTAAACAGTGTTGCGATGATGGCAGGACCGCCACCGACAGGCTGTCAGTGGGGGTCCCACCGTCATTGTAATCAGGTCCTTAGTTCATTCATAATCCCTGCATGTTAAATAATTTAGCCTCACAGGGGTGGAAGGGGTGGCTCTAGAATTTCCATGCTTAACAAAATGCTGATGACTGTCAGTGTGTATAAAATTAGCAACTATAGAAGTTGCTTTTTCCTATATCCTCTGTAGGCTAGCACATGGACAGAACACACTTTAAAACATGTTTCCCCAGAAATTCAGCTATGATTGATAGCTGGATTGGTCATGCTTAGCTACTACCATGAATTATGGGCTCCTGTAGATGAAGAGGCTATGTCAAATAGAGTTTTAAGTGGGTTGAAAGAGGGTTTCACAAGCACTGCTAATCTCCTCACATGTATGACAAATGACAAAGTGTTGTTAGCTAATGGCACATCACCATCATCTTGATGGAATCTATTAGCTCCCCTTGCTGACCAGCGTCATCTTCAAAACCCCCTGAATCATTTATGACGCCATCATGACTATCACACCACTTATGGCAAGATCACCATCTCTGGTGGCTCTCTGCACACCCCCAGCGAGGACCCAATTAGATTGCAAAATAAGAAGGATAAAAAAGAAAAAAACAAGGCAGCAGCTCTTTTCAGCAGCGAACCCGATATCTAGAAAAACATCCCTGCTTCCATACTGATAGCCCCAATTCTGCTCCAATATAGGAAAGTGCTGAATATGCACCTCTTTAAATAATACTAAATGCAGTAAGAATCCAATAACCAGCTACTTCTCCTTTCACTCATTGCCTGTATGCGTGCTTTTGACCCAGCATAGCATCTCAGTGCCTTTCCTGGCTAGGTTAGTATGAAAAAAATATGTACTTATCTTTTAATTGTAATCACACTATGGGTCTGATCTAGATCTTGGTGGCACTGGTTTCAATGTCTTTTTTTTGGATATATGACGGTACCACGCGTACTTTTACAACGCGTACCGTTACAACGCTACTTTTACCACGCAAGTCGTTACAACGACTTGCGTGGAGGGGCGCTGGATAGTAAATTTTTTAATTTACTATTCCAACTCCAGTCCCCGTGGACTCTAGGGAAGGAGTTGGATAGTAAATTAAACTATTTACTATCCTGGAGCGCCCTCCAGCGCAAGTCGTGGTAACGACTTGCGTGGTAAAAGTAGCGTGGTAACAGCACCGCGTTGTAAAAAATGCGTGCTAACCGCTGTATACCCTTTTTTTTGGCAGTCTTCCCACCCGGCGCCAAGCCGGTCCGCTCGCTCGATTTAGATGTTGGATGGTCACTGGAGGAAAGACCATTGCAGTCCCACCACCACCGCCAGAATCTCCTATGGCGTGAGAAGCAGAAGTTGCTGTCGGAAGAAGTCCCACCAAGAATTGCGCCATCTGGATTACAATGTGGCAGGAAAACATCTAAGGGGAAGGATGATCCCCATTTTGGCATGCAGCGGCACAGATTTTATACTACATTTCACTTGCCAAATGAACCCATTGAATCATTTGTGGGAGCATTCAGAATCCAAGCTTCACAATGTGAGTTTAATGACATTCTTGATCTGTGCATCAGGGAACAAATCATAGTAAATTGCTATAATAAGAAAATCCACAAGGTGTATGCTTGATTACTGCCTTGTTTTATATGCCTGTATATATAGATTGTTTTAGCACCTTGGTGGAACTATATCTACTATTCACGCTTTTGGTGCTTGTAATCATTTTTTTCCGCTTCTGTCTAATAATCATTACAGCACATGAATTCTGTACAAGAATAACGTTGGTTCGATAAATATATTGAAAATGTCCCTCTATGTATCATCTGTCTACTTCTCTGAGAATAAGTGAGCATTACTGACTGAGCGAAAGGTTCTGTACTGTTTCCATGATCTCTGCGGGGTCAGGGTTGTCATGTTCAGTGGTTGCCAGAAACCATTCGCTCCCTGGTAGGTTAGGGGGGCTTACGGTGGCACTGTGAGCTAACTGGTTTATAGGCCGACATATCCTGCGAGGGTGTCCGGATTCAGTCCTGACAACAAGCCCCTAGTTAATGTTGACAAAACAATGCTCAGATCCTATGGATTAGTAGGAACTACACGACAGAGGCAACAGTATCAAAGGTAGGACAATTATTGGGAAAATGTATCAGTCAGTAAAAGGCCAACATCTCTTGGGTTAGCGTCACCAAGGTAAGTTTGGTTTAACGTTGAAACTTGGAACTAGTGTCCAATTTCATGCATTTCAGGAGAGATTCAAACTTCTAGTTCAAGTGTTCTAGAAATTTTAGAAGAATTTAAAGGCGAGTTAAAGAAAGAATTGGGATGTGTTCATGGGTTTTACCATTAAATCAAATTTAGAGATAATGTTATGCCCATCAGGCATAATCTTAGATGTGTACCACTAAGTGTGAGGAAAAAATATGCTGGCTGAGATGTGCAAAGAAGTGATTATTCAGCCTGTAGAATCTGCGAGCAGGTTTCCCCAAATATTCTTGTAAAAATAAATCATGAAAGTTAAAATTGTGGCTGACTCTAGATCTCTGAATAAAAAAAGATAGTGGACTGCCACCCTTTGCTAAAAACTCAGGAGATTTTTGCTATGTTAGGAGGGGCTAAACATTATTTTCCACTTTAGATTTGGGGAGGTACAACATCAGATACTATTATTACCAGATTGTCGCCACAACACCACCTTTTTTATTGACACTTGATGGTTCATTTTGTTATTTGTATATGCCTTTTGGTCTTGCCTCTGCTACCTTTGTGTTTCAATGTTTAATGGGTGCCCTATTTTGAAACATGGAGGGGATAGCAGCATTCCACACATTCTCATTTGTGCTGCAATTCTAGACGAGCATAATAGGCTATCTAAAGTTTTAAATAAATTACAGAAAGTTTGCATGACCTTGCAGATTGACAAATGTAAGTTTCTAAATGCAGAAGTTGAGTATTTAGTTAACCAAATGATGGTATTAAACCCAAGGAGTCATTATTTTAATCTATTAGGGAGGATCCCATTCCTAATACTACAGATCACATTACATCATTTCTGGGGCTTTGTCAATACTATTCAAGGTTTGTGGAGGATACTTGGTCTTATTTCGATTTCACGAGAACTGTTCTTAAAAAGAACACTAAATTTGTATGGACAAAGGATATGTCAAAAGATTTTGAAATGTTGAAATCGAAGAATATTTATGCACCTGCATTATGCTCTTCAATGAAAAAGCTGAATGTGCAGTCAATGCTGATGCCTGTAATGTAGGCATTAGTGCTGTACACACTCAGAAAGTCAATAACAAAATCAATACTGTTGACTTTACCTTACGAATCCTATCTTCTGCTGAACAGAGGTATTCTACTTTAGAAAGAAAATTCTTGGTTGTGCATGGGCAGTGGGACATTTAAAAAAATATTTGTGGGGTCATTTTTTTTATACAAAGGTATCACAAACCATTGATATATCTTTTGTCAGGGAACGGTGTAGGCAAAGTGTCTGAGAAACAAGTAAGAATGTTATCAAAAATGTTTGCATTTTTATTTTTCAATCAAACACACTGCGGGTGGATTTTATTGCTGAGTGATCTGTTTGTCTCACCTTCCTTTCCATGTGGGTGAAGGGTATTGCATGTTTCAGGGTGAATAATGTGTTGTAGCATCGGTCTCTGATGTGAAGCATATGGTAGGTAGTATTTTCACAGAGGAAGAGGGGTTTGAAGCCATGTGCAAAGATGTTGCTTTGAAGAAAGTAAAGGATTACATAAATCAAAGATGGCCTAAATAAGGTATACCTAAGGACAAACTTCATGTGTTTTACAAGGTCAAAGATGTATAGTCTCAAGAGGGTAACATCATGTTTAGAGTTGACAAGAGAGCACCTCCAGAAGGTATCAGATCTGGTATCAGTGAGTCTACTCAGAAAGGACATCCAGGTGAGACGGATACCAACATATTGGTACAAGAGAATTTATTGGTGGCTGTACATGGATACACAAACACATAAGTATGTCAAATCATGTTCTGATTGTGCTAATGCTGATATTAGCATGAAAACATGCCCGACCATATCACATACTACCTTATCACTGCATATATATTATTGCTTTGGTTGATCAGCTCTAAATGGGTCGAATGGAAATTTATGAAGAAAACTTCTACAGAAGGTGTAATTAATTTTTTTAATGCTTGTTTTCTCAAGGAATGATTTCCCTTTTCTATCACTACGGATAATACTGCACAGTGTTTATTGGTCAAGATCCATTATTTTCTTCTTCAAAGTGGTGTTGAAGATACATGTATTCCTTTGTATTCTCCTTCAAGTAATGGTATGGTAGAAAGGATTAATAGAATTATGGTTGAGTCCGTCCAAAGGGTTTTTCAAGAAGCGCTCCTGTGAGAAATTTGCTCAAAAAAGATTTGGGGTGTATCATAGAAGCCTCAGTCTACCACAGAATTTTCACCATTTGTTTTCTTGAAAAATCATATTCCACATTCTGAGCTATGTCCAACTTGGCTCACAGGGGATTACATCAAGAAAATGGATCCAAGAATGTATGATTTGGCAAGAAAGAATGTTGAACAGGAACAAATTAAAAAGTACAATTTGGTTTAATACAAGCCGGTCACTGCAGCCCGTGTGGTAGTTCCCATCATGCTCCACAGCTGAATCTGCTGCCGGGTTGAGAACATGCACCGGGATTGTCACTGCGTAGGGAGGTCTCGCTCTTAGCCACTCCCTTCTGGGAGCAAAATTGTTGGAGAATATGCGCTGTAGTGAGCGACTTTGGAATCTGGTATTCAGTCAGCTCATCACGAACGAAAGCGGCATCCTGAGTGGCTCCAGCAGACTTTAATCTATGCGGATCAGTAATTCTCCCTCCCCTCCGCCCTAATTTTTTTCAGATTCTAGAGAAACTGTGCTGCCTACGGTTCAGGATATATAACGGCACATCGGGTTCCTGCTGTTCAACGTGAATTTTGGAGACTTCTAAATCAAAAAACACTTTTTATCAAGTGCAATGAAAGACAAATCCTTTACCAATTCTGATAATTTTTTATTTCACATATTTTCAGATATGTCGGTTTTGGCTGCATACCTTCATAAAGATATCTTATATGCATTGTTTTTGAACATGAAATACTAATAAAAAATGATAACACACAAAAAAAAGAATGTATTGCTTTAATAGATGATTTCAAGCACCATGGACCCCGGCTTGCATTGTTCAGCAATCAAAACGTACGTTATTTTAGCAGGGGCGTGCACACATTTTTCAGTCACTTAATTTAGCTAGAAACCTTTTGTTTTTATTAAGCAAAATCCAAGAGTAGGTAAATGTAAATTGATACTTGTATAGCGCACTACTCACCCGCAAGGGTCTCAAGGGGCTTGTACAAATACCGCTGTGGAACCCATCCTGGCTTTCCCTGTGAGGCGTCCACTTCTGGGCACCACCAAGGTGGAGGCCAGGCATCCTTAGCGTTGTGGGGGCCTTTGCGGAGATTAAGCAAGCTATTGCCCAGAGTTGCAGAGTTGGAAACCATGATTGGAATAGGCACCGAGGCGAGAATTATCAGGTCCGTGGAATTTTGAGCCCAAGACCCGCCGAGGCGGGGAATTGAACCCTGGTCCCGGGCTAGACCTCTGCATCAGGGTCTGCCGCTCTAACCATTGAGCCACACTTCTCCACTGGGCCAAGAAGTGATGGTTCTAAAGGAATATGTGTATCAACAAGCTAAAGAATTAGCTGATTTGATTTGAGCGGTTTGAGGGAAGGAATTTCCATATTGGGGGATGTGATGTCAAAGCACTCATATAGGGAGAGGGGAGATGCAGGATGGGGGAGGGAGGGAAACCCCTGAGGGAGGCCTAGGACAGGTGGTGCCTTAGTATTTGAGGGTTGGGAGGGGAGTGGGGTTTTGAGGTCATGAGGGGAACAGGTGGAGCATATGAGCTAGGCTAAAGAGCAGTGTCCGCAAAAGGAGAGAGCTAAGCAACTAGGTATAGAGGGAACTGATATCCACAATCCATTTATACATTTACTTCACACCTTCTATGATGAGTAACAAGTTTATAAAAGTAGCAATGTGTAATATAAATGAGGTCAATAATCAGGTCAAACTAAAATCCACTCTGAAATGGCTTGCCGTAGCCCTAGTTCAGATAATTCTTTTACAAGAGACGCATCATAAAGCACAATACACACTGCCTAAAATGCCAAAATGTATTTCTTAAGCATTCTTTGCTTTGGCAAGTGCTGCAATCAAAGGGCTGGCTATTTTGATTTTGCGGACTTTTACAGGGGAAATTATACAGGTAATCAGAGAGGCTAAGACAAGATGGATCATACTTAAGGAGGTAGTAGGATCTCAACTATTTTGTATAGTCAGCTTTTATGGTTCTATTGATAACGATACAGTCACGCTCAATGAGTTATACGATGTGTTGCATGTATTCCCTGGCCTGTTGGTGACAGGAGGAAATTTTATTATTCTTCCGGACGTTTGGTCGAATTCATTCTGTATAAACAAGTCACAGAACAAACCCAGGCCTTCAAGAATATTAGCCAAAATGGTTGAGGTCTTAGCTTTAGTTGATACTTGGCTATTAGAGAATCATCAATCCCAGGAGTTTACCTGTTTTTCCAAAAGTTTTAATTTGGCTAAAAGGTTTGATATTTTTTTAGTTTTGTATCTATTGGTTAGGAGGAACTCTGGCATTTTGTCAAATCCCTTTTCTGACCATTAAGTTCCATTAATAGAGATAAATATCACTTTCGATCAGGTCGAATGACCAAGGTAGTCCTTAGATAAATCACTTTTTACCAATATAGGTTGGGTAGCAGTCATGAAATCGACCCTTATGGAATTTTTCGAGTGAAATATAGGGTCAGCCTCCTCTTTTTCTGGTTGGGAGCATGTAACGCCTATATGCGGGGTGAAGTAATTGCTTTTAAGCACAACTATCCAAAGAGGGGACAAGAGAAAGCTCTGCAATTAAATCAGGATCAACTCAGATTAATTTTAGAGGCAATGTGCAGAATTCTGTCTCTAGACTAAGAGAAGCTAGACAGGCCTTGAAAGAGCATTACATTGCCCAGACAATCGTTATTCAGAATTCTAGTTTTTAACGGTATTATAAAGAGAGTGAGCAGGCCAGAGGAATCCTAGCTTGGTCTGTCAAAAATAGACGGAACAACACAACTATTAAATCAATCTATGATGAAGCAAGGGGTCAGATGTTATTTCAATCGGAGGAGATACAGAAAGTTTCTTTGGCCCACTATACAAAGCTATATAAGTCCTCCGCTACTATTATGCCCAATGTAATAAACCATTTTCTTAGGAGTATTAACTTGCCTACTCTTAGTCAAGACCAACAGTCAAGCGCAGTAACTTCTATCACACTTAGAGAAGATCAAGTTGCTCTAAGATTATTGATTATTGTCTCTCAATTTCAGAATAAAGTTTAATGTGCCACTCTTCAGGAAGGAAGGATTTGTATTCAACTACGTTAAAATGAATTGGAATTTACGTCTACTGGTGATTTAAAAGACTATTTTTGTGTCCTACAGGGAAACGATGGAGCCTATTGTGTGTGGGCTGCTCTTATTGTGAAAGGTGGAGTGTATCTTGTTTACTCTTTTTTTCATCTGCTGGGAAAAATAATAATAACAAAAATAATTGTTATAATATCAAATCAAAGATTAATGAGACTGTACTGGTGGAGGGGACTTGGTGAAAATAAAGACTGCCAGGCATGTAATGAAAGATTATATAAATTTTCCTAAGCACACCACGTTGTTTGTATAGGAAAATCATCAATCAGACCGGATGATAGGAGTTGGTGGAATCTTAATGGAGTGGTAAAGGCCAATAATCAAGCTGTCAATGAAGGAACAGGCAAATATGATTCTTAAGACTATTCGGAGGTTGAACGGGATAAACCCTTTTAGCGATTGACTTCATAGGACAACTATGAAGTGAATGCATCACAAGTATATCCATTCACCAATGACAAAGATGCAACAAAAGGGACGTGTCTTGAAAATTTGTGTTTGAAGATGAATTGGACAATGGGCATAGACGAGAAAATGTTCAGAAGACAGGCAAAACAGATTATAAAATTGCTATACCACAAAGTAATTTCAGACGTTTGTTTGACCAAAGTATTTGGATCATTTGGTTGTAATTGAATTGTTATAGTATTTTACTGTGTGTTGTTATGAGATGGAAAGTGAATTGAATATTGTTTAGTCTGGATTTCTTTTTCATTTTGAAGGGAGATTTGTTGCAATGAGTAAATAAGTCATTTAAGTGATTCGGTTATTGTTGCATGTGTTGTCTATGTGCTCTCCATTGTCAGTGTTTATGTGTCACCCTGTCCCATGTCCCTGTGGCATGTATGTATTTGTGTTCACTCTGGCTGTGTTAAATATTGGTTTGTAATTAATGTCACAAGTCTTGTTTGTATGGATGCAAGCTGTATTCTTTCACCTCTTCAGGCAGGCTTCCGTGCCAAAACAAGTATTTGTGATCAAGTTTTTAGGTACACATTATTAAACTGGAAAAGTGCTGTCCAACAACCTGACAATGTATGTTGCTTTTGTTGATTTAAGACCTGCTTTTGATCTTATGCCTCAAGAAAGCTTATGGAATGTACTGTTAAGCATAGGTGCCCCTATTAACTTGGTAACTTTGATATCCAGGATGCATGAAGCCAATTACGCTCTGGTCTGATGGGGGAAATAAGGAGAGCTAAATTAAAGAATACCCATGCAGTGTGGAGTACGTCAGGGGGGCGTTTTGGCACCAACATTATTTACCATGTATATAAATGGGGTGGTAAATGATCTTGCTGATTATAAGAATGATTCACCATGTCTGAATGGGAGAAAAATACAAATTCTATTGTTTTTGGACGATTCCTTATTGATATTCAAGACCCCTTCAGGCCTTCAGATATTGCTAAATAAATTCTTGAATTTTTGTGCCTGTAGTGGGCTGGAACTCCACACAGCAAAGACAACATTTATTGTGTTTGGAAAGGGTAAATCTATACACTCTATAGTTAAAGGTGATGGAAAGCCCCTTTGAACAGGTTCATAGTTTGACTATTTGAGTGTTAGGATGTCAGATAAGTTACATTAGGACTGGGAGTCACAGCTTAGCAAATCAGATCAAAAGCTGTCCTCCGCTTTTTTTAGCAGACCCAGCTGCAAACAATACGCCCAGCTTTGGAGGTTTATCGTGCTAAAGCCCAAGGTGCTGCACTCTTTGGAGCCGAGATATGGGGACATGTTGACATTAGTAAGTTGGTAGTAGGGGAGAACAATTTTGTAAGGTCCCTTGTTTCAGTTCCCATTAGTACGCCACTTGTCCTTCGGTTGATGATGTAAGCACTATTAGAACATTGGAATGTTGGGAGCTCCATTGAAAATAATGGAGTGCTCCGGACTCATAATGGCTGGTAAAAGCCTGGAGCTCCAACATTCCAATGTTTCTTTGTTCACAGCTCTGGCTGTGAACAAAGGCTTCAGGGAACCTGAGGGGATTCCAATCCCCTCACGCTCCCAAAAGGCTTTGTTTTTTTTGTTAGAACATTCTGTCCTCTAGTGACAGAATGTTCTAATAGCCTTATAGCCCTTCGTAGATGGGCTATACCACTATTAAAGTCCCTCTCCCTTGTTAAAGGCCCTCGCCTTCGGCTCAGGGCCTTTAACGCTGGAGAGGGCCTTTAATAGCCGGTATAGCCCTCTACGGCGGGCTATAAGGCTATAAAAGAATTGCTGATGTTGCCTCACAGAAGCCATTGAAAAATCAGCGCGAATAGCGCAACTTAATGCACCCTGCCACTTGTGGAACTCCACGTAGCGTGGCTGAGTTTTCTGATCATTGTGCAGAGTTTCGCATAGCGGAACTCCGTGAACTCGGCCCAGGCCTATTGAAGACCCCGCTGTATGTTTTAATGTAGCACTTTTTATAAGGAGGGCAATCTACCTCAGGAAAAGTATTGTATGCTGGTGCTTAATATAGGGGAAGAAATGGCTGTTTTTTAATCATATGTTTTTATTCTTACCATTGCATTTTTTTATGTTTTATATTTATTGATGAAATATTATATTGCACTTTTATGCAGTTTTTAACTGTGCTGATGCTGAATAAAGATTTTGAATCGAATAGAACTGTTATAGTATTTTACCATGTGTTACTATGAGAAGAGAGTAATATTAGTTAGTCTGTATTTGTTTCCTTTTTGCTATGAGAAGGGAGATGTGCTGTAATGAGTAAACAGGTAATGTATCATAGTGTTATTGTTGCATGTGATATCCATGTGCTCTCCATTGCCAGTGTTTGTTTGTCACCCTGGTCCATGTCCCTGTGGCATGTATGAACTTGTGTTCACTCTGGCTGTGTTAAATATAGGTTTGTAGTTAATGTCACGAGCCATTCATCAGCTTGTCCTGCTGAGTCCTCGTGAACCCTTTTTAGAAGGTTTGGAATGTTGATATTTAAACCACCAGTTTTGAACGGAGCTGCAGTCAGTGAGGTTGTCTGCTGGGGGATTTCTTCTACAATAAATCACTTACCTGATTTCTTCATCTCTTCCTTCATGGGATGGGTTGCATATTACTAACTATCTTCACCGAGACGGATATTCCTTGTCTGTACGTACTCTTCTACTAAGTTGACCTCACAAAGGTACATACAAATATTACTTATGTATATTTACAGTAGTTTTGCACTAGTCATCTTGCTCACTGGTCACTTTTGCTCAAGTTTATGGATGGCACTGTGTATACTACTTGTACACAGCAAAGTTTTCTGCGTAAAGTACTCCGATGCTTTCAAAAAAAGAATAAATACTTGAATGAATATGCTCAACTTTCTGTTACATCTTTATTACATATTTTCTGCTATATTCTATTTTTTATTTCAGAAAATGTCTATAACCTCATTTCATATATCACAACCTCTCCTTTTTTTAAATGCTATCCCTGCAACATAAGAATACATAACATACACCAGCCTACTAATCTCACCAACCATTCACCTAAAACTACATAGCTACCATCATTTATCGCACCTAACTGGTACTAATTTTGATCTGCCATAAAGAATCTGGAGTAAATTCATGTTTTTTAGAACACATGACTCATCCTAATAACCATCAATACTGATGGATTAACCACTAACCTTGGGTTCCGGGGTAATGTGTTACTAGACATGAAGGGCTTCAAAGCATCATATGAGGTACTAAACTCTACATAAAAGCAATTACAATTACAATATACTTTGTCACGTGATTGGGCAGCTTGAAAGTGTAATGAAAAATCTAGAAAACTATGTTTCTTCTGCACTCTGCCTTTCTTGAGCTGATCTGAAAGAAGTAACAATTTCAGTCCATGTGATGTCCTTGTGCCCATCAGAGGGTATTTGACTTCTCCCATTCCTCCTCTCTGCTCTTTTTTTTGTAAAATTAGGCTTTTGTAGCGAACTGTGTTTTTTCGCTACCTTGTGCCATTTTTGCACTGAAAAGCACATTTCACATGTAATAAATTAAGTTATAAATTAGGCAGGAGGTGAGGCCTGTGCAAGTAAATGTCCATAATTTCTCTTTACTGGGAACCAATAACCCCTTTGTAGCTCTTGACTCTCTCAGGGTAGTGAAGTAGAGGAGTCCAAAGCCTACTCAGGGGAGGTGGTGTGGACTATTAATCATTATTCGCTGGCAGGCAATAATAACACTCAGTAAATGATTGGTCAGTCAGTCCTTTTTCTTTGAAAAAGGAAAACTACATTTACTACACACACACATACTGACATTTTTAAATCTCATTTGACTCCTAATGTGCCATGGCCCTCTAAAATCACAATTCCCTCCAACTATACCAGATAGAGCATCACAATATAGGGGGTATCAATTTAAATATAGTAGGCCTATTACCTGTGCCACAGTTCATCGCAAAAAGAATATAATGCAAGCCTATTGAGTTTGTCAAGGGGTCACTACCTCAAAATATAAGGCAAGCCTATTGGCTTTGTTAAGGGTTTGCCACATTGAAAAGCTCAGTACCACATGTTAAGAATTACCATTGTGCCATTGAATCAGTAACCATGTTTAAATGCAATCATTATTGTTAATAAAGCATTGTTTGAGTCTTTCTTACAAACATTTAGACCACATAAAATGCAGGCATAAAACCAACCACTAAAGGTCAATCACAGACTGCAGCACAAACGTTCCATCCATAAGAATGCTTTGAAATAAGATGATAAATATCTTGGGGGTCATGCAATAGAAAGCCCCGAAACTTAGGGTCCGTTCTCAGATTCATTGTGGGAAGGCTACCTTATACTCTGCAACCGCTACAATACTTAAAATTCAAGTTGGTGATACCCCTGCGGGTGCCACCAGAAGCAGACAAAAACATTCAGATCAAGCCACTCGCAGCATTTTGGGGTACTCCCACTGTGCAGCAGTGAATATTTTATTAGCAGTTCTCCCATTGTTTTTGGAGAGCAGCTCTGTCCTCCATTTTCCTTTTCTTTTTACAGGGGTGCCCAGATCCTCTTCGAACACCCCAAGGCAGGCTTTTGTGGTAGGGCTGTGGGGCAGGCTCCAAGGCCCCCACAACTTCAGCCGGCTTCAGTGCACAACTCCATACTTTGTGGGCCTGGCATCATCTTCTGTGCTGCTCCCTATGGGCAAGACCACTTCCTTTGTGCCCTTGCAGCAAGAGGATAGGATCCTGGGACCTGGTAATTTGTATTTGGGTCTGGAGATGGGGTCCGAGGCTTCCTTTAAGTGGAGGCTGGCCCAGGGGAAGGCCCCATGCATGCCCCTTTCATGGAGAAATGAATTAATTTAACCTTGCACCAACCTCCAGGCATTGACCTACCACGGGGTTATGTTTGGGGCACCACATGCTTACTTTTTCTCATGGAGCGCCAAAGGTGGAAATCTTTAAGTTGGCACAACTCAGGCTCTGATGGACTGATTTCAAGGATCTTGGGCTCATTTTGCTCCTGGTGGCGAGCATTTGCCACTTGGAGCATTTCCAGCAGGCTCTCTGGCCTCAAAACATTTGCTCTCGGTGGGAGCTGTCTTCACTGGCTACCTGTGCAAGCCTTCTCCTCTGCTGTGCCCTCCAAAGACCCCTTTGGCTACTGGTCATCTTGCAGGGCATATTGGGGGCAGTGGTGTCCAAGTCTCTGCTCAACTGATCCTCAGCTATTGCAAGAGAGCCAGCATCACTGGCCCTGGGGAGCCCTACTAGTCCTGAGCTTGGTAGGCAAAGTTCTCAGTCCATTAGGGCATCATGGGGTTTGTCCTTCCAGCTGTCCATGGTGTTGTCGCTCTCACAGTCCGAGTCCAGGGTCTTGCTCTCCTACAGGATTTGGGATGACACTTTCATTCCCAGTCCATCTTGTGGTTGGGGGGATTACTCCTTTGTCTAACTTTTTCCCATTTCCTAGGTTTGGCTCCCGCGTTGCAAGTGATACAAAAGGCTGGTGTCAGGTCTCTTTGAGTATACTGGGGAAAGCCCCTTTGACATATAATCAAAGCAGGGCTCAAACTCTTCCCCAGCCATCCTGTCAGGAAGACTCAATCCCATTACACTCAGCTTCCTTTTTGCACTGCCTGGCTCCAATATGCATCTCCCAGTGGGAGATCTAGCATCAGCCCAGGCAGCTAGAAACTCCCAGAACTTTCAGGCTGGAAAATGCCAACTTTCTGAAAGTGGCAATCCTAAAGGGGTAATGTACAACGAGATGTCACCTTTAACCCGTTTAGAGCGTTGAACGTTCAGCGCCCAGTGCTGAACGTTCGAATAACGGGTGGGGCCGCGTCGGCCAACGGACGTGCGCAGCACTACTAAGGTAGTGCACGCGACGACCGTTGGCCGACGGCAGCGCTTAAGGGGTTAAAGAGGGCTTTAATTACAATTCAAAAGAGTGTAAGAAGTATTTTTTTAGCTGCTGCCAATTTGAATTTAGCATTTAATAAAAAAAAGAAGCTCAATGAATCCCTTTGGCAGCCAGATGCCTTGCTACAGTAAAAATCGTTTTTGGTGATATTTCACTGTAAGGAGATGTTCAACATTAAAACTTTAAATACATGCACCCTGCCTTTATTGGCAGTAAAGTCTACATATGGATGGCTAAACAATTTTTAAAAGGAAGGCTTAGGTCTGTCAAAGGGGGTATTTTGACATGATAAATTTTCAGGGTAAATCTGCAACAGGCAGGCTACCTGTGTGCAGTTATCAGGCTGTGCATCAGGCCGGCCTGTGCAGGGCGTTATACCGGGGCGGTGATGTTAGGCGGGGAGGGGCAGGGTGGGGGGTTCGAAAATGCGGGATATGGACCATTACAGGTAAGTAACGGGAAAAAAAGAAAACGAATTTCGTTGCCTACGCTGCATCACATTTGGCGATGCAGCACGGGCAACAAAATTCGTTTTATTCATTTTTTTTGTTACTTACCTGTAATGGTCCATATCCTGCATTTTCAAACCCCCCACCCTGCCCCTCCCCCGACTGACATCACCACCCCGGTATAACGGCCTGCACGGGCCGGGCCTGCCGTGCATGACTGTAGTATCTCACGTGCAGCCTGTACCTGTGCACATGTGTGTGCACAAATTCATGTGCAACCAGACTAGTGCCCTTTTACCTAGCTGCATCACAGCAGCCTTATTTTTAAAGGCAAACACTGGCAGTAAACACATGCAGTCCAATTTACAATGAAATCACTGGAAGTGAGACTCACCGACCATAAAGGTCCAAAAAGCAAAAATTCTGTGTTCTAAATAGGTGGAACCCATTCATAATATCACATTCAAAAAATGTTGTCAGCTACAGGTAGGAGACTGGTTTAGTAGAAAATGTCTCTTGGCAAAACATGTCCTACTCAAACTAATCTCCCTAGGAATCTCGTAAGACCTTTTCACAAACGAGATCATCAAATTGCGCAAATCGAAATTTAACTAATTTGGCATAAAGCAATATTCAGGAATTAAGCAAATTTCGCCAACATCATTAAAATGTGTCACTGGCTTACTACTCATAACATGGGGTCAATTTTTGCAAAACAGAATCAAAGAGTGGGGTTTTGTGATCAACAAAAACAATGTGTGCTAATAGTGACGAGAAACTATTGTAAAAGTGTTAAGTGATAGGAAGAGGGTGGTACTCTACAAAAGTTTTAATCAACACACCATGTAGACAAACTTTTTTATTTGCAGTTTTGTACAGTGAGAACTTGGTCCAATGGAATTGGAACACTTTACCTGCGCACCAGTTACTTTACACAAGATCATGCAATGGGAAATTAGGCGATTTGCCCTCGATCACACGATGTTGAGCCGACGCCGAAACTCAACCCTGGTTCCCTAGTTTCAGAGTTTGCAGATTTACCAGCCTTGCTTTTCTGTTACACTATCCAGGAACAATTGGTCAGCTACAGAAGAATTGTTTGACACAAATGGTAAATTACAGTTTTTGACTCAGATACTTACTGAGTCACAGTAAACATATCAACATACGGATACCGTTAGAGATGTATAATTCCTGAGCTTGTAATCATCACTGTCGGTCTGCTGACACAGATTATTGTCTGCTGTCTGCGTGTATAATGCATTTAAGGGGTGGATAAGTGGATCTAGAATTGAAGAAAGTGAAGAGAAAATGATATTTCTTCTCTCACGACATAACTAATGTATCTATTGTTGACTTGAAATTGTATGCTAGCTCACAACAATATCAGTCTATCTTTTAATAAATAGCATTTAACCTGCCATCTTCCCCTCAGAGTGAAAGCCTACGCAGTAATGACTATGCTTATGCTCACCTCCCTGCCTGTCCCTTGGCTTCTTAGCCTCCCTCGAACACATCATCTTTTGACTGCTACCAGAAGGCACCGGTACAGAACAGATGTTGATCAACAGATGAAAGAGAACATCAATAATCAGACCTTGAACGTGACATTTGTGTTCACAAAACAAACATGCACGCAGCAGGGCCTCCCTTTCAAACGGGGGCCGGAGAGCATGAATCACGCCATGTTTATCTACTTAGCAGCAGCGCGAGCGGCGGGGCGCGCGCGCAGCAGCGGGGGGCGGCTGCTTAAGGAGACCAGGGAGGCAATTACATGAGCTAAGTGGGGAATAGAACCAAGAACGGAAAATCAAACGTGCTCCCGTGTGCTGCTTTGCTCTCGGGGTTTTAAATGCAGAACAATATCTAATGAACGTTCCCAATGATGACGAAGTCGGCGGTGCTACTTTAGCACTAAACATAAACATCACCACAATAAAGGAAGGACAACTTCTTGTTACATCAGTTGCATTTCCCAGCCACTAATTGTTCGCACGATATGTCTAGAACTGGCTTTTACACTTATGTTGCAGTATAAATGACAAGTTTCCTACTTGCGTCCATGACAGATGATTTTATTGTATGGTTCTGTAAATGCATTTAATACCTGAGCCTGCATACTGCCCCATGCTAGGACACTAAAATGGAACAGGAATGGGCCTGGGCTGACTGCATGGCCTGTTGACCCTCTTTCCTGTGGGTCAGTAACTTCCTGTGATCCCATTAGCATTGGTCTGTCTTCTACTTCTCTAGTTTGGAATGTGCATTTCCTGGTGAAAGGAGACTCCTCACATAGGCCTGGGGAGGCCAAGGTCAAACAGGTAATCTAAAGCTTGAGGGTCTTATTTATGAGAGCGTGATGCAGGGCTCTCATAAAGACGTATGTAGCCATGCAAAGCCACCCTGCATTGTGAAGTACACATAGGAAGAGAAAAACACCTTGTAGAATTGTTTTTGTGTTGGAAAGTGGCCCTTTCTGCACAAAAACAATCCTGCCTGCAACGGAGGCACCCTTTCACCATGGTGCAAGGGTGTCTAGGTTGGAGTTAGGCTACCAAAACGGGACCAGTGCAGGCAGAAAGGACAAGAATGCACCGGTTTGCTTAAATATGGTGCATTTCTGCACTTTCACTTTGGGGTAGGGCAGCCCAGCAAAGTGCCTTGCTGCACTGCCCTAAGACAAAATCCGATAAATGTGTTCCTGCACTTCTATATTTTCATTTAATGCACTGGTAGGAGGCATTCAGACTTTGGAGTTCACAACCATTTGAAGGTCTTAGGAAGTGCCCTTACTATTAACTAAAGTGTAACAGGACTACAACCTATAAAACGCCCAAAGCTGTTACATGAAAACCCAGGATTTAGGGCTATGTCCTTATTGACATGGAGCCATCTGGTAACTTTACCGTTCCACCTTAGGTGGAGATAGTAGGGCATTATCATTCTAGAGTGATAGAGGGACTAATCCAGTCCTGCCTCACATGTTGCAGGCAAAAGTTAGCCATAAACGCAGTGCATTGTATCACACAGTCCTAGCCCTGGTGCCACTGCACCTGCTGACATTCACTATTGCGGCATGTGTGTAATGGTGGAGCAGGCAGGCAGGCCCGAGTACCTGCTCCTGATGAGGCCGGCATCTCATGACCGAATGCAGTATGTACACAGGGCCATCTGTCAGTAAGCATACGTCAAAGAGGCAGGCTGTGCTATCAGTAAATTAAATGTATGCAGGGCGTTCAATAAGGGAGACACAGATATTTCATGCACTCAGCTTAGAGGACATATTTCCTTCATGCATCGGTTACAGCCTGTCACGCTTCATTAGAGTGGATATCAATGAATTGCATCAAAATAATCCTACCCCACTATCATATTTTGGGGCAAAAAGATGATTCTGCTATGATTATGTGACTCATTGAAGAACACATATTCTTCAATGATTTCATGTCAGTGTGCTGCTGCATTTTCTATCTAAGGGGCAGCCAGCACAGCAGGGTTAGTGAATTTCTCTCTCTGGTGTTAATTAAATCAATGCAAAAAGTGTCACAAATCATACCTGTCTATTGCCGAACTTGATTAAAACTTCCACAAGGTCATGATGTTGTCATAAATAAAGTGGCTGCAAAAGATGGATGTCAGATGCGGTTTGCCTGCTCAATTAGTGTAGACTTGCATCCAACTTTGCAAAGGGGTTTTTCTTTTGGAAAGTGTTATACTATTTCGCAAAATGCAAACGTTTCCTACAAGTAAGGCATATCTCTTCTGAAAGGTGCATACACACTTAGAGACTAGGAGCCCATTTTAAAGTTTGGCAGGTAGAGTACAGTCCGTCAGGGTAGAGGATATGTAGATCATATTTATTAAATATTTGCAGCTAATTTATTGAGGCTAATTTTGTCGACTTTCCTCTGAATGGCTAAAATAAATGAAAAACAGAAACCAAAAGATTTGCGATCTACAGGTATTAGCTTATCAGGTTATGAGACTGACTAGCCCATTCCAGTTAAAGATAATGATGGCTATTCAAACAGATAACTTACACTTGTGAGTAATTTACATATGCAGTTTACACTTTTTATTAACTTTACTACTTTGGACTATTCACAAAACACACGTGTAAAATTACTCCAAAGTGTAGGCTTACATGTCTCCACCTCATGAAAAAAATGGTTGAGCCAAATTTAGGAGTGTGAGTTAACAGTGCCAAAAAGAAGCAAAGCAGTAGTAAGTTCAGCACTACACATGGCCAGCTAAGGATACTGCAACTCCCTCCAATAGAAAATAAAACACCATAGGAAATAATGTTAAAATAAAGTTCTTTCACATTTTCACAAATATAAATAAATGTAAAATATTTTAAAAATAACTAAAAGCAAATCATCTCTATAGTGCATTCATATAATATTTTAGCAACTTTTTTTGAATTTATAAATTAATGTATCGGCAATGCTTTTTTAAATATAATTAAACACATTTTAACTAATACTGTACACCATGATAAATGCAGAATCAATTTATTTTTACTCTAGGTGGCAATTTATTTTTTAATGCAAACTTCAGAAAATCAAGTTTTATTTAATTTAGTATATTTAAATTAATGAAAATGTTAATTCAAAATTAAGGTAATGGTGCTGTAGCAATTATAATTTTGTTCAACATTTAAAATAAGTATATACAATTAATTTACACTAATATGTAATGTTCTTCTGGTAAAGTGGAAGACGGTGGACCTGACTAAGGAAGATCTTTACGTGGCATTTATTGACCTGAAAAATACTTTTAGCCTTGTGCCTAGAAGCATGTTGTGGGAGGTGTACTGTTGGATGGGGACCCCTCCAAAACCTTCTGCACTTGATCCAACTGCTTACTAAGAGAAATTCTGCCAGGGTGAGAACTGGCGCAAAGGGAGAACTAACTGAGGCCTTTCCTGTAAATCAAGGTGTATGTCAGGTTGTGTACTCGCCTTAACCCTCTTCTTCTTATATATTAAAACTGTATCTCCTATATACATAATAGTTCCAACGATTCCCTACCATGGCAAGTAAAAAAAAATACTGGTACTGGTGTTTGAGGACAATAAGCTGCTATTGTCCAAAACTAAAAGTGGTCTACACATTTTGATTGTTAGCTTTAACCAGTTCTATAGAGATTTTGGTCTGGAAATTAATATGGCCAAGACCAAATATATGATTTATACCAAGAGAGGCAGAGTGAGAGGGGTCATCAAGGTGGGATTGGAAACATTAGAGAGAGTTTGACTACCTGGGTATCAGATTATACGATACTGGATCCTGGCCCCCCATATCTTAAGGAGCACTTTAATTGCAAAGCATTAAGCCAGAGCTATACACAGGCTTGTCAAAAGTGTATCTTGATTCCCCTGTACATCCAGTATTTGAAATTTATAAGGCCCAAGCCAGGGGTCCACCCTGTATAGGGCGTAATTATGGGGCCATTGCAACATCAGTACCCTGACTGGAGCTGAAAATAATGTTATTAGGGTCCTCTTTGGGTTAGGGAAGGGCATGCCATTGGTCCCATTTCCACCTGAGAATTGATGAGATTTCAATACAGTTAGCGCTAAAACTATTTTTGCTTTGGATTTGAGTACTCATGAACGATGCCATCTTAAGTAGGGAGGGCCTGCACGAAGTCATTATGTCTAACGGGGTGGGAAAAGTCAGATGGCTGTGGTTGCTTAAAAATGCCTGGAATGAGCTGGGACTAGGGAAGTTTTGGAGTGAGCTCCAGTCCATTTGTCGAGGTGATGCCCCCGAAATCACATAAATGGTCCAGGAGAAAGTCATCAGTAGTAATGATCACTCAAGCATGTTAGGTATCTTAACAGGCTCCTTCCTTCTTTAGAGGAAATTCTGGATTTTATTTGCTAAGTATGTGCCCGATATTAGTATCTTCAATTGAGGCATGAGATTCTCCTAGTAGCCACCTTCACCATCAACTGGTGGAAACTGAAGTAGGGATCGGATCATTATTTGTGTTGTAAAAAACATGCATGACAGTGCTGAGCACTTGTTGTTGTTTGTTCCCTCTATGTCAAACCCAGAAACAAATGTATTGTTCCCTTGTGCAGATCCTTGAGCTTACAAAGGCGAAGTGAAGCTGACAGATTATGTAAAACTAATACAAAGCTGCCCCGTCCATGGGGAAGACTCCTACTAGCACTGCAGAGAAGACTAAACGAGTCTTGTTCACTTTGATGCTTTTTAAGAATTTATACACCAATGGTTTGTTGTGTATTTTTTCAATCCATTAATTTCATGGTTGTTGCTATCTCAAAACACATTATTCATGGCGCTCATTGTATACCTCTATACCCCATGACTTGGGCATCGAGGCAGTGGAAAAAGTTCTTACAGCATCTACACCTGATCATGATCTCCAAGTGTTTTTAATGGAACTTCTCGTGTTTACACTATATCACAGCTACTTCTCTGTAGATGGCAACTGGTTTCAACAACTATGCAGTACTTCGATGGGCAATTGTGCAGCGCCATCGTATGCCAACACACTCATGAAGGTATTTGAAGAGACTCACATTTTGGAGAGTAGTGTTTGGAAGGTACATGGCAAACTATATCTCAGGTTCATTGACGATATATTTATACTTTGGGCAGGCAATCAGACTAGTCTTCTCAACTTTCTAGAGGATTAGTCTCATATCAACGATCGCATACAGTTCACATGGAACTTTGATGAAAAAAGCATCCACTTCTTGGATGTAGCAGTACAGAAACATGGGAGCAAAATCTCAACCAACATTTTCAGAAAGCCCACGGATCGCAATTCAATATTGCATTTCGAAAGCTTTCACAGACCTGGTCTCAAACGTAACCTACCCTACTCTTAACTTTTGAGAGTTAAACGGATTGTATCCTCAACCTCAGAAAGTGAAGAACAGCAAAGACTTACGTTGCAAAAATTTAGGGCACGAGGATATCCACAGGAGATACTAGAAAAGGCAGCGGCCCGATGCAAGAAGGCAAAGCGAAACGACTTGTTACGCATCAAAACAAAGACAAGAAACACTTGCATGGTAGTGGTGTCCAAATGCACAGTGACCAGTAACCAATTCCGGAAAATCATCTTAAAACACTGGCCACTTCTAAGTACTGAACCAGATTTCAACAATATTTTTACTCAAAAACCAATCTTTGCCTACACTCGAGGACGCAACCTGAAAGAAATCCTCACGAGACCTAAAGATCACACAGAAACTTCAACTTACAAGGGAGTATTGCCATGTTTTAACTGCAGTAACTGCAACAACACAATACCAGGGAACTTCACCAACCATCCTATGAAAGGACACAAAGTGAAACTCAAAGTCAATGCCACATGTAACTCTGCTAACGTTATTTACATGCTGAAGTGCCCTTGTGGCCTAAGCTACATTGGCCACACAGAGAGAAAAATACGAACACGTATCTTGGAGCACAAAAGTAACATCCGGACAAAGAATGTGAGATCTACCGTGGCAGCACATTTCATGGAGAAAAACCACACTGTGGCCCAATTGAAATTCTTGATTCTGGAGCAAGTCAAACCCACGAGACAGAATAAAAAAACACTTCTGAAGCGTGAGAACTTTTGACGACGTAACTAACGCTCACTATTTACCACTCCAAGATGGCGCCCAATACAGCGGACTTAGTCCATCAACAATGTTCACACTATTCGTCGGTTTAACCCAGCACTTTGGTACACCCGTCACACGCCAATACCACAGAGGATTAGCGGTACACCACACTACGTGAAGCTTCTTCATTACTCAGTAAGTACCTCTTATTGAGGAGTCCCCACTAATGAGTTTGTGTATATGCAACGCCGTGTGTTAATCAGCTGCGTACAACATTATGTATTTCAGGTCGAAGTATTTCACATGACTACGTGAGAGTGAGTTACACACTCGTTGTTCAATGGGATCATGGTTTCTTTTACACACCATAGCAATTTCACTTGTTTCACATTTGCACCAAGGGGGATTTCGATTCACCATGCAATAAATCGCGCCTCACCGTTCTGACCATTAATTATTCACGCCACCAATACACACTGGCTATCGAGCCCACAGCATGTTTTAGTTTCGAACATCGGGTCTTTGTTTCTTTGCTTTTATAGTTTTCACGACCCACATACCCACGCCCATAGATTAAATCAGCACAGACGGTCAGTCACCCTTATATGATGTTTGATACAGGCAGTTCCCCTTTTAGGCTGACAGCTATGCCTCTTTCTTTTTGTAGAGTAATCCCCTGATGAAGGGCTGCAAGAGAGCCCGAAATGCATGGGGACACATGAAAACTTGTTGTTATATGCATTTGATGATTCAAGCCATGAATAATGTGTTTTGAGATAGCAACAACCATGAAATTAATGGATTGAAAAAATACACAACAAACCATTGGTGTATAAATTCTTATTAAAAAGCCTCAAAGTGAACAAGACTCCTTTAGTCTTCTCTGCAGTGCTAGGAGGAGTCTTCCCCCTGGACGGGGCAGCTTTGTATTAGACTTTGTTCATGTATACGCTGTATGGACCAGACAGCGATACCTCCTTAGCACGCCACAGACCATAATTAGGATTATCATTGTTTAACCGAGCAGTGCCAGCCTCAATAACTTTCTTTGTTAGATTATGTAAAACGACCCCTCTGCAATTGTAGGTGAGGCCGTTTCCAATTTTTTGCACATAGCTTGGTCAATCAGATCTAAAGTATTAGGCCCTGTATAAAAATCCATAATCTAGATGATTTTTGCATGGCCTAGATTTTTTGCTGATTCTATTTGTTGATGAAACATCGTATGTGATTTTATAACTATTTATTGTTATATTAAAGTGCTATTATTTCTTTTTTAAATGTTTTAAATTTGTACCAATGCATTCCTGATGATAAGACGAATATGTCACAACACATTAACATTGTGAGATTTCCACACCCTTCTTATAGTACATTTCTAACTACCTATTACATTTTCATTCCTCCCCACCTTCATGGCAAAAGGCATACATCACAGTTTTTTAGAAGCTTGGCAAGAACTCAACAGTATGCCATTTCTAATGGTCTGTACGCCTTATCAATCAACTCTCAATTGCGTCATTCATGTGAATTGGATAAACATGGTTATATTCAGGTTTGTATACATGGTTGAAAAGGGTTTTATCTTGACCAGCTATTTCAAGAAAGAAAATCACATTTGATGAGCTTTGATTGATCACACCTTAAAGGTATCTCCTGAACCACTGATAATGAAAATAATGGTCAATCAGGAGTGCTGCCCTTTGTGTATGTCACCATTAATCACGCATTCAAGTGAGGAGCGTGGCCAGGCCAAGCACCAAGATGGCCACTCGACCGTGAAGCTCCAGAACCACCAGCACATAAATGCAGCCTCACGTCTCGCCACCAGCTTCCTCGCAGTAGTGGCTGGGGGTGTAGATGCCCCTTGGTCTGCAGAACTGCAGAACTGCTGGGCCATTCAGAGGTCAGTTAAAACCTGCAAGCGAGACGCAGCAGCCCAGGCTGTTTGTGAGATGACGTGGCCCTCGTAGGCCCCTCAACGGCATGGGCCATAGGCGAGCTTAAGCCGGAGTCACATGCATGCCAGGCTGTGGCACTGGTAAAATTGAGACCGGGGGCACCTAGTGGACATCGGGCATTCATGAAGTGGAGAGCTCTCAGCTGAGGCTGAAGCACATGCCATATGCTGTATAGTTTTACCAGCAATGAGCTGAGGGGTTGAGTACCCATTTTCAGCTACAGCTCTACTTACCCCTTTGCTCTGGCTGTGACACATGCCCTGCCTGAACCAAAGGGTGTTGTGTGATAGGGCCCCTCTCTCCAACTGAAGTGATATGCAGGGACTGCTGGAGTCATGTGCTTGGGGCTAGGTGGATGGCTACATATTGGTAACTACCCTGACAGTTTACTGCTTCAAGGCATAGCACTGCTGCTTTCTGCACCTCGCTGTGCTTTCTCAATTGGCTCTTCCAGCGAGCTGAAGTTACTCTTTTTTTCAGAGAGTTTGAAGCCTTTGGGACTAGTGACTACAGAGGGTGCCATATTGTCACACGCTTTCATCCCATCTCTTATGTTACAGCGCCTTTTTGCCACATCGAGGTGTGCAGTGATCCCAAACAGCTTCACCTCTCATTTAACTCAGCCAAAACTCCTTTCTGCGAGGAGATTGATGAACCACCTGGGATAGGGGCCCCCTTTAGACGGGGCTGCGGCAATAGTGGCAGAACTGTGAGCTGGATTTATATTTATTGATGCATGACTCAACACATTGACAGCCCAGTTGGAGGACATGCATGGCTATATTGAACAACATGAGACCCACATAGATGCCACTGAGCAGCCAATATCGGACCTAGAGGATGCTCCGCCTGCCACTATCAGGAAACTTGAACAAGCCAAACGTCTCCATAAGGCGGTTGCTTCCAAGGCAGAAGATTTGGAGGTGCGGTCATTCCGTAATAGTATTCATATAGCCGGCATGGCAGAATCCACGAACACTAGTCCAATGAATGCCTATGTGGAGTGGCTCCTTGCAAATCTTTTTGGCAGAGTCTTTTTACTCGACCTTCACAGTGGAGAGAGCCCAAAGATCGCTTGTCGTGAGGCCGGCACCTGGCACACCTCCGCAATTAAGAATCAGTAAGTTCCTCAACTCCCATGACCGGGACACAGCTCTTCTACTAGCCTGCAACAAGGGGACCATCCAACATCAAGGCATGACACTCGCCTTCTTCCCAGACTTCACTCCCATGATCCAGGAGGCACTCCGTAAATGTATAGACATTAAACGCATGCTTCAGAAAGCAAATATACGCTATGCCATGCTGTACCCGGCATGACTTCTCATCCAGATAAATAGTAAATCCCACGTTTTTGATTCACCAGCAGGGACGCCAGTTTTTGGAAACATTGTCGGGTGGGACCTGCTCCCCATACAAATGACAGAGCCGTCATATGCTCTCAATTGGAAACGGCAGACTCTTGAGGATCTTCTCAAACTGTTGCCCCCTATGCTGTGTGCCCAATCCACCTGCTGTCCTCCGCCTGCCTGGTGTTGGGCTCACAGGTCCGCTGCTGGACCATTGGGCGTGCAACCTTAGCACCATACTTCTATTGGCTGCACTATGATTTATCAAGACATATAGACCTTTTTTGGCATTCTCCAATGGATGTTGCCTCCACCCCAGGATTTCTCTTACAGTTGTAATTAGTAGTTTCTTAATCAGGGTAATGAAGGGATTATTCGAATATAATCTGATGTAGGTGGGAGGTTTGGAACTTGGGGTTATTTAGTGTTGTTTATTCTGTTGCTAAATTTCTACAGGGCATTAATTAAGCTGCTGACCATGTATGTGCATATCCTGTGCATCCTTGCTCATCCACACATCTCTTAACGATTTAAATTACCCCACCAGCTGAAGGATCTGGGACATTACTATTGAAATGTATTACGTGGAATGTCAGAGGGATCTCCAATCCACGAAAAGGATAACAGGTCCTATCTTACATTGCCAGGCACTCTGTTCAGGTAGCGTTTCTACAGGGAAAAAAATATATGCTCCATATTCTACTAACTGCTTTGCATCACAGTGGGTAGATAACCGTTTTTTTGCTAGTTATAGTACCTTCTCTAGGGGGATATGTAGCCCGGTCCAAAAATCTATTCCTTTCAGGGTGAGAGAAACCGTCCCTGATCCCGATGGACAATACCTCTTAGTGGCTGGAGAGATGAGATGGGGACTGAGACCCTCCTACTTGTTAATGTGTATGCCCCAAATCTTGACTCTCCTGAATTCTTTCCTAACATATTTGCACACATAACTCAGCTATCAGCAGACACTGTATTAATGGGTTGCAATTTTAATCTTACACTTGACCCGTTGTCAGACACAACGGGTACTAGACAGATTACTAAGCCTCATTAAGTGCGGGCACTCACTTCCCTATTGCAGACCTTCCTCCTTGCGGATACTTGGTGAGACCGAAATACCACCAAAAGGGATTAGTCCTTTTACTAAGCTCCTCATGGTTGGTGTTCATGCATAGACCATTGATATCTTTCTCCCTAGCTTATGCTAGACGGTAACATAATTGAACACTTACTGTGCATGCTATCAGACCATTCACCAGTTTTTCTGACCCTCTGCATCATCAGTGTTGTGCACCTTTGCTCTACCTGGTGCTTCCCAGCAGAGGTGCTACATGACGAAGTGTTTCACAGCAAGGTCAAAGATGCCATTGTAGAATATTTCCTGTTAATACCAGCACAGTGGAATATCAGGCTACCCTTTGGGAAGCTTTTAAAGTGTACATTAGAGGAATCTGTATCACCAAACAGACAGGAGTACTGTGTTCCATTCGCTGGGAATTTGAGACTATTGAGGGAGCACTACAAGAGATGCATGTGATAATTCAAACTAGTGACTCCTCCCCTTCGAAACATTGATGTGTGAAACTCCTTACCGAGTTTTGAGATCTTGTGGTGAGTGAGGTGAATTATCTTGGCAAATAGCCTGGGTTTGGGTATACGGTGAGGGCGAGAGGCCTGATCGGATGTTGGCAAGATTGCTCCGCCCCCAATATCAATCCTCCTTTATCACACACCTAGCATTTGATGGTGGTGCGATGCTCACGCACATGAAAGACATCACATCTTCTTTTCTCTCTTATTACACCCGCTTATATACCTCCCGGTCACCCCCTGTGGGTGGCCCGCTCACTGAATACCTACTGAGGTGGCTATGATTTGGCTCGACGATGGGCCAGGCCTGGCCTATCACTGCTGATGAAATCTTTCAGGTCATTGATGACTTAGAAGGTGCCCCTGGCACTGATGTATTGATGGGAGTATTCTTAAAACCTACAAAGCCCTATTGGTTCCCCATTTGTTGGATGTATATGTGGAATCCTTAGAGGTAGGATCCCTCCCGCTACCATGCGAGAGGCGGTAATTACACTTTTGATTAAGACCAACAAACCTCCTCACTGCTGTCCCCGTTCAACCAAGAATAACATTTTTTAGCTTATGTCCTTGCCACACACCTTTTCTTACTGGTAGATAAGATAATTTGCCCATTCGAAACTGGTTTTATCCAAAATTGATTGGCATTGGCTAATCTCTGCGCAGTGTTTGCAGTTCTTAACCAAATCAAACCTGAACTTGAACGCCGCAGCAATATTGTTAGACGGAGAAAAGTGTTTGTCTTGCAGGAATGGTGCTTTCTACGCACCACATTACGGAAATTAGGAGTCCCTATGGGTTTCTCAGATCTTATCCGACTCCTGTTTGCACACTCAGTGGCCCAGCTTCGAGTAAATGGCGACCTAACCTATCAATTTGCACATTCGGGCAGCACCAGACAAGGGCGCCCTCTATTGCCCCTCTTGTTTATCATTGCCATGGACCCACTTTCACGGCATCTGCAGGAGCGACATCTACATCTCACTGTTAGTCTTCACCATGTTTTGCATGGGTCATGCTAGTTTTTTAGAATTCTGCCGAACCGAACGTTATGACCACCACTTGTTTAATCTCAGGGTTTTGCTCAAACCCAACTGATGAGCATTCAGCACTCCACTACTCGTGTACTTTAAACCTCAATGCCACCAGTTGTCACTCTCACGGTTTTTAAATACAATTCTACTATCTGTCTCTAATGTGTTCCCTGTATATTTTTTTCCCTCTCTTTTCCCCTTAGGCTATTGTGGCTTGTATTGTTTAGGCAAATATTCTTTCCTGATGATGATCCCTCTGATTTTGTAAACGGGATCGAAACGCCGTCGACCTTTTGAAACACCATATACCTTGAAATGTATACCTAATGTGATATGCTCGTAATGGTGTGGATTGAATGTCTGTTACTGTATTACTTACAGAAATCCTTAGCTTCAGCCTAAATATCCTTCTCTGTCTCTTGACTAACTCTTCACCATGCCAATCTGTAAGCGTTAGGGTACAGGTTTGTGCCTTACTCTAAAGAATTGTTGAAGGTATTTTATATGACTCAAAAATTGTATAGTAAAAAATCCTTGACCTCTGTCCGGCTGTACAAGTTATACAACTTAATATAGTTTCCACTGTGTCTATATTTATTGTTTTCCTTTCACCCCTTTTCTGGAATGCACTCCCTCTCGCAACTAGATCCATACCTAGCTACTTAGAATTTCGCACCTCCCTCAAAACTGATCTCTTTTCCCTAGCATATCCATCGTAATTTCCCCCTTTCTTCTCAGGATAGTCTTTTTCTGCAGCGCCAAGAAACCGCCTGGTAGTAGAGCGATATATAAAACTCTTTCAACTTCAACTTAGTCATAAATTGGAACATCTCACTTTACATTAGGGCCATAGTATGTTGTAAGAAAACACCCCAAAGGAATGGGAACGTAAAAGCCATCTGTGGACTGCAACACATGTACCCTTGTAACCTGACATCTACAGATTTTAAATCAATAGACACAGCTGCCAAATAACATTGAACAATTCATCCCTAAGTAGGCACTGTAGCCTGCAGAGTAGGACGTTTCGTATTTAAAAGTGATACATGCTAGAATTTAGTTTTGCATATAGCTACAGTGACCAGCCCCCAAAAGCACTTTTCTCTGTGAAGGTCTAGATAAAATATTATTTCTGCTACCTTTGGCTGCCAAGACAGCCGAATGATCTAAGCACTATTTTACCTTTTTTAGCTAACATCCAATTCACTGATGAAGTTGGATCATTAATACATATTTAAGAAAAGTAACTTTAAAAAAATAATATTTTGACTACCTGAACCTCCATTAGGATAATTGGCATTAGGCTGCCAGCAGCTGGCTCCTTTCAGCGCTTCCCCTTCATGAGTTGTGAAACTAATCCCAGAGCAGAAACAATGGCCATGGCCTTTGGCAGGAAGACCTGGGTGTAGGGGATGTGACTCTTATCAACTCAGGAAGGGCAGCTGGGGATATTTCAGGAGCTTCATTACATTGAAATGGACCACGATGAAGCCAGCCAGACCTGAAAAAGGGAAGCCTTTTTTCCCTGGGCCGTCAGTAGAGAGATTGCACCAGCACAGTGGGAGGTGGCCTGGTCCCAGAACCAGTTTAGTGTAGTAGTGGAGGAAGGGACTGCATATTTTCCTAAACATGCCACTTGTTGGTAAGCCTGTAGCCTCCAAGGGCAGAAGGTTTATAACATGTTGGGTTTTACTCAGAATGGTGCACTGGGAGATATTTTGCAGTAAGGCAAACAGGATGTTCTGCAGAAGTGACAAGGGTTGTCACGAAAAGTTGTACAAGTTAGGGAGTATCCAAGAGTCACCCACTGGCCAGTGAATCCTACAAAAGTGGCACCTCACCCATAGCTCATCAGAACCTGTAGAAGAAGAGAAGATAACGGACCTGCTGTCTGTGACTTGTATGGAGACCTGAAGCTTTGGACCTGCTCCCACTTGTACTAAGGACTAAGAAGAGGATTCAAAGGGCTAGTAGACTGCCATTCCGAGTGGCTACAGGGACATAAGTTGTAAATTGCCTTTTTCTTCAAGTGACCAATTGCCCAGGAATAATTAGAATGTAACTGGACCCTGCTGATGGCCTCTGCTGGAGTGATCCTTGCCCCTAATTGCTGTCCCCCGGGTCCTCAGACCCTTGGAAGTAATTAAGAGGAGCTGAAACTGTAGACTTAGAAAATGTTTTGACTTCCAAGACCTCCGGAGCTTAAGTGGGATCATGTTGCAAAGGTGTCCGACTTCAAGAAGACTTTGCAGGATATACCTTCCAGGTTTGACCCGCTGTAGGATTGTAAGCTCGAAAACAAATCGACTAAGTTTGAAGATAGAAATCTTGACCAGGCTAGACTACGCCCTCCTGAGTGGCTACAGGAACTTAACAAATTGTAAATGGCCTTTTTCCTCAAGTGACCAATTGCCCAGTAATTCCTAGAATGTAACTGGAGCTTGCTGATGGCCTCTGCTGGAGTGATCCTCGCCCCTAAGTGCTGCTCTTGAGGTCCTCAGACCCGTAGAAGTAATTAAGAGGAGCTGAAACTGTAGACTTAAAAAATGTTTTGACTTCCAAGACCTCCGGAGCTTAAGTGGGATCATGTTGCAAAAGTGTTCGACTTCAAGAAGACTTTGTCAGATACAATGTCCAGGTTTGCCCCGCTGTGGGATTGTAAGCTCCAAAAAAAATAGACTGAGTCTGAAAATAGAAATCTTGACCAGGCTAGACTGGATGTATGATAGTACAGCGCACACCGTTTCAACACGTGCTTTTACCACGCGCTTCCCACATCGCAAAGACTGTTACATCTCAGGTTTTCCCAACGTATGACGTTTCAACGCCAATGCCGAGTACCCTATTGCGAACTCCATTAGATCGCACATTGAAAAATCGCACACCATTACAACGCCTATTTTTTTCTCTATGGTGCTCTTAAACTCCTTGTAATGCAGCTACAGCGAAACCAGGTCTTTGTGTGTGTCGGGGTCGTTTTCTAAGCCTGCTAAAGTGCCAAGTGCTGAGCTGCCTTACAACATTTTGCCAAACATTTTGTCATAAATAAGCATACATTTTGTAAATCTGGCTTGCACGCTTGTGTTTTTCGAATTTAGGCCCCCTTTTGACAGCTTGTCCGCTCGTGCGTAATGATAATTGATTATACAGCTGACGTCATGCACTTAATAATGCTGGCAATATGCATAGACTTGGAGTAACGCTTCCTTGTATGCGACACAGAGTCTGCAAGTTTAATTGCTGTCAGTTTTGTGACCATGGTCTGAGGATGGCCAGTGTTGAGTGCATGCCAAATCTGTGTAGTAGATATGTGCTCTTTAAGGTTTTAGAAAAGCAGGTGTCAAGGTACGGTTGAGGTTTTAAGCTGGTATAAGTGCTAATGACTTGCCAGGCATTGCTCTTTTTTGGTAATGTGGCTTTATCCTCCAAAACGGATCGGAGCCCGCATGACCTTCTTCAGAGCTCCTTTGAAGCATGTGGTCGTCAGTGGTGAGACACACATTCTCCAGCCATGAAATGATGGAGCAATTCCTCCAAGTAGCGATGTTGAGAAGGACCCTTGCATTTGAAGAGACTCTCATGCCAACTGAGTGCATACAGGGGGTTCTAATTGTGCTGGTGGTAGCCTGTGGCAAGCATTTGAAAATGAGCTTCCACTTGCTACGTCTTGTTTGGTCAAGCCAAAACTGTTACATGTAGCTGTCTCGAGCGCGACTACACATCGATGGGGGCCGCTGAACGACAAACGGCTCTGTTTTTGGTCCACAATCACGACTTCCATGAACTCTTGAGCCTCGCCGCGGCGTGGCAGGTCCGCCCATAAAATACGTGGGCAAAGCCGGATGGATGTTGAAAATTCTTCCCATCGGACCCACGGTTGCTGCTGGTTTTCGACGGATTCATGTCATGAGGGATTTCAAGTCTTTAAGCCCTACTCTTTGTTCCCGGTTCTTCCCTACCTTTGAGGTGAGCAGCTGCTCTTTGGGAGAGAGGCCGGTTAGCGCGGCTGTGCTCAATCAACATTTTTGGCCGTTGCTCTCAGGTCCTCCGTTGGTTTAGCCCCACGTCTGGAGCTCATGCAGAAGTCGGTCCTCGATTTAAAACGGCATTATCAACCGTTCATTACACCGTACCCTCCGTTGGTTGAGCTGCCTATCTGGAGCTCGTGCGGAGGACGGTATTGAATCGAACGTCATTGTCTGCCATCACTAAGCACAGTGTCCTCTGTTGGTGAACTCCAGGACCGGAGTTCATGCAGAGGACGGTATCAGCGTTTTCCAAGTAATAACGCAGGCTTGTTTTGTGCCTGTATCTGATACAGGAGCAGCATTGGACGAGACGCTGCACTTGAGGTAGCATTAAGTCCTGTAGGGTGCATTTTAACCTGAACAGGAAATTATCTATTTGGATTATTTTTCGTGACACTCGTTCATTTCTTATATGGTACTGATACGAACCATTTGGATCCAGGCAATTTCACACAGCTGTTTTAGTGAGCCAGTGGTCTCTTGGGTGTATTGACACTTTGTTCAAAGACTTTTCTATGCAGGAGGATAGGTATGTAATAGCAACATAATTCTGATTGGAACCCTGTCTATAGAATATTCGCTTCCTCAAAATAATAGTGTATCTGTTGATGTCTTATATTCCCTCTGCAGTTACATCCTCCTTTTATTGCCAGCACCCAGAGGGCTCAACTAAATAGACTGCTTGTTTTCTACAAGGCCTATTTTGTTATAGGTATAAAGAGAGGGTATAGTATAGATGGCTTGATATAGCATAAGTGTTGTTACAGGTTATGTGATTACTGTGTTTTGTCATTCCAGATCTCCCTCCTCGCAGTTCACTCCCCTTCCTTCCCTCGCTTGATCCTTTTATTGACCTGTACCATCACGGCAATCAGGCTTGGTTAGATCAAGAGGTGGACACTTTTTCGCATCAAACCGATCCTGAGGACTTACAAAGTAACAAAAACTCAAGACGTACTTGAGCCGGAGAGGTGCTGCTCGGGAGTCTGAAGATATATCTATTAACCATGCCTATTTCCGAATCCTGGAGTGTGGAGAATTTCCCTCTCATGATTTCAAATATGGAGGGACACAATTTGGCTCGCATAACTTTTAGGAGATAAGTGAATGAGGGGCTGCAATGGGCGGACTGGACCTAGCAGGCACCGGGCGTTTCCCCGGGGGGCCACAAGGGTGGGGGTCAGATTTGGGACCCTGGTGCAACACCTCCAACCCTCCGCCCTCCGGGGGCCGGGTGAGCACTTTGCTAGGGCCGGTTTTGTTATCTAGTCCGACACATGATAATGTGTGGAATGCTGTTCTCAGTGACAGTGTGTTGGATATCATTAATTACCTGTGGGGTATAAAAGAGCCCCTGATATCAACAATTATTCCCAGTGCCTGTACTGTGATACGTTTTCCAGTTTTTTACAGGCAGGGTTCCGTGCACCAGCAATATTAGATTTCCTTGCTTTGTTTTTGCCAAAATTAACCACTAGTTGGTATTTCATGGTAAAGGCATGCAGTGTATCAAGAAGCCTCTGGAGACCTGTGTTTTAGTAAGCAGTAAAAGAACGTCCGCACAGAGTAGATGTGAAAATAGCCACCACCAAGCTTCGGTGATGTGCATTGACCTTGTCCAGGTTGGTTGAAATGTGTGAGCTGTAGTGATTAAACAATACGGGGGCGAGCACATATCCCTGTTCGAGGCCAGATTCAAAATATACTTTACATGACAGCTTAGAACCCGCCCCTAATTTGACATGAAGCCAGGTGTTTGTATACCGGTACAAGATCGCTCTTAGGAGGGTCAGTGGTATACCTAGGTTTTGTAACTTCCTCCATAGGTGATTTCTTGAAACTCCATCAAAGGCAGCGTTAAAGTCCACAAAGGCCAGAAAATAAAGTTGATTGGCTACGAAGGTCCTTTCTATGCCAGTGGTAAGTGCTAAAATGTTGGAAAGTGTGCTAGATACTAGGCGGAAACCTGCCTGGTTAAGAGGGACGATCTTCATTGTGCTTGCCCATTCGGCCAAGTTCTAGAGTAACAGGATTGAGTAGTATTTCGCCTAGTGTCTGCATGACAGCCAGTCTCTTAGAGATGAGGGGACATCATCTGAAGTCTATATTTTCTGATGAATGAGCTAAGGGTATGCCAAGTGTATAGAAGCTTGAGTAAGAGAAGGAGACTGTCCAGTAGAAAGAGAGTCTCCTGGAGAAAAGCCCAATGTGATATTAGTGTGAGAACACCTCCAAAAACTGACTTCTCTAGAAAGCAGAGCTAGGAGTGATCCATGCTGTGAAGGGGCCCCCTGTATCTCTGAGCGCTTCCTGTATCAAGTGCACCAAGATTTTGCATGTATGAGCACTACTGTGTCATCTGACAGCCCACCATGGTTCTGAGATTTGGTGATGGGTCTGAGATATGGTGTAGCTGCTGCTGACGTCTGAAAAAAGGAGCCGCAATGCTGCCAAAGTGGGAGCCTAATCAGCCTAGGAGGTTACAACTTCTGAAGAGAAATCACTGCTGATGAATCAGCTCAAAGGCCACAACTGAGGTGCCTAGGTACCCTTGTGCGCTCGGCCTGGAGGGTTGCAACAGCTAAATATATGGTGATTATGCTCAGGACCTGCTGCACTGACCACCATCCGGTGATTCGTGGTCGAAGCAGGGCCGGACTGAGAATGCAAACTGACCCTGGCAATTGAGTCAGCCAGGTCACCTGGGGGGTAGGGTTAGGGCTATGCTGCAAAACCGCTCCCTGGTAGCAAAAACGCCCCCCAGGGGTCCAAAACGGCCCCACACTGATACTGATCCCCTTTACTCCTTATTATCAGTTTCAACCAGGTTTCCTTCCCCGAAACGCGACCAAGCAATCCACTGGCGCACAACCCCTCCTGTCCCTTATTACGGGTAAGCTTTACCGCTGCTCCTTTTTAGTTGTGCTCTTGCATGCCGCATCACGGTTCTCACTTGCCCTTTTCAACTTTAGGAGGAGACCCTGATTGTTCGCCTACCCAGCGGAACATATCACGCACAACCGAGCCCTGGCCGGTGTGTGACATCGATTCTTTACTAAATTGGTAAGAAGTAAGTTCCTCTCTTGCACGGGCAAGTTCTTGTTGCCTGTTTGCGTACTCTTAATCACCGAATCTCCTACCGTAGATGCCGTGGTGACCCCCCTCCCCCACCATTCTGCCTGACCGATTCCAAATGCACAGGCTCCTTGGTAAGCAACCATGCACTTTTGCCATTTAGCTAGCCTTGACATGGCCCCTTTTTAACTTTATTGAATTCACCCTTATATCACACCATCGCTTCTTGTTGAGACACGCCGTGCATTTTTACTCACTGTTAGTCTTCACCATGTTTTGCATGGGTCATGCTACTTTTTTAGAATTCTGCCGAACCTAACGTTATGACCACCACTTGTTTAATCTCGGGGTTTTGCTCAAACCCAACTGATGAGCATTCAGCACTCCACTACTCGTGTACTTTAAACCTCAATGCCACCGGTTGTCACTCTCACGGTTTTTAAATACAATTCTACTATCTGTCTCTAATGTGTTCCCTGTATATTTTTTTCCTCTCTTTTCCCCTTAGGCTATTGTGGCTTGTATTGTTTAGGCAAATATTCTTTCCTGATGATGATCCCTTTGATTTTGTAAACGGGATCGAAACGCCGTCGACCTTTTGAAACACCATATACCTTGAAATGTATACCTAATGTGATATGCTCGTAATGGTGTGGATTGAATGTCTGTTACTGTATTACTTACAGAAATCCTTAGCTTCAGCCTAAATATCCTTCTCTGTCTCTTGACTAACTCTTCACCATGCCAATCTGTAAGCGTTAGGGTACAGGTTTGTGCCTTACTCTAAAGAATTGCTGAAGGTATTTTATATGACTCAAAAATTGTATAGTAAAAAATCCTTGACCTCTCTCCGGCTGTACAAGTCATACAACTTAATATAGTTTCCACTGTGTCTATATTTATTGTTTTCCTTTCACCCCTTTTCTGGAATGCACTCCCTCTCGCAACTAGATCCATACCGAGCTACTTAGAATTTCGCACAGCCCTCAAAACTGATCTCTTTTCCGTAGCATATCCATCGTAATTTCCCCCTTTCTTCTCAGGATAGTCTTTTTCTGCAGCCCCAAGAAACCGCCTGGTAGTAGAGCGCTATATAAAACTCTTTCAACTTCAACTTAGTCATAAATTGGAACATCTCACTTTACATTAGGGCCATAGTATGTTGTAAGAAAACACCCCAAAGGAATGGGAACGTAAAAGCCATCTGTGGACTGCAACACATGTACCCTTGTAACCTGACAACTACAGCTTTTAAATCAATAGACACAGCTGTCAAATAACATTGAACAATTCATCCCTAAGTAGGCACTGTAGCCTGCAGAGTAGGACGTTTCGTATTTAAAAGTGATACATGCTAGAATTTAGTTTTGCATATAGCTACAGTGACCAGCCCCCAAAAGCACTTTTCTCTGTGAAGGTCTAGATAAAATATTATTTCTGCTACCTTTGGCTTCCAAGACAGCTGAATGATCTAAGCACTATTTTACCTTTTTTAGCTAACATCCAATTCACTGATGAAGTTGGATCATTAATACATATTTAAGAAAAGTAACTTTAAAAAAAATAATATTTTGACTACCTGAACCTCCATTAGGATAATTGGCATTAGGCTGCCAGCAGCTGGCTCCTGTCAGCGCTTCCCTTCATGAGTTGTGAAACTAATCCCAGAGCAGAAACAATGGCCATGGCCTTTGGTAGGAAGACCTGGGTGTAGGGGATGTGACTCTTATCAACTCAGGAAGGGCAGCTGGGGATATTTCAGGAGCTTCATTACATTGAAATCGACCACGATGAAGCCAGCCAGACCTGAAAAAGGGAAGCCTTTTTTCCCTGGGCCGTCAGTAGAGAGATTGCACCAGCACAGTGGGAGGTGGAGCTGGTCCCAGAACCAGTTTGGTGTAGTAGTGGAGGAAGGGACTGCATATTTTCCTAAACATGCCACTTGTTGGTAAGCCTGTAGCCTCCAAGGGCAGAAGGTTTATAACATGTTGGGTTTTACTCAGAATGGTGCACTGGGAGATATTTTGCAGTAAGGCAAACAGGATGTTCTGCAGAAGTGACAAGGGTTGTCACGAAAAGTTGTATAAGTTAGGGAGTATCCAAGAGTCACCCACTGGCCAGTGAATCCTACAAAAGTGGCACCTCACCCATAGCTCATCAGAACCTGTAGAAGAAGAGAAGATAACTGGACCTGCTGTCTGTGACTTGTATGGAGACCTGAAGCTTTGGACCTGCTCCCACTTGTACTAAGGACTAAGAAGAGGATTCAAAGGGCTAGTAGACTGCCATTCCGAGTGGCTACAAGGACATAAGTTGTAAATTGCCTTTTTCTTCAAGTGACCAATTGCCCAGGAATAATTAGAATGTAACTGGACCCTGCTGATGGCCTCTGCTGGAGTGATCCTTGCCCCTAATTGCTGTCCCCCGGGTCCTCAGACCCTTGGAAGTAATTAAGAGGAGCTGAAACTGTAGACTTAGAAAATGTTTTGACTTCCAAGACCTCCGGAGCTTAAGTGGGATCATGTTGCAAAGGTGTCCGACTTCAAGAAGACTTTGCCGGATATACCTTCCAGGTTTGCCCCGCTGTAGGATTGTAAGCTCGAAAACAAATCGACTAAGTTTGAAGATAGAAATCTTGACCAGGCTAGACTATGCCCTCCTGAGTGGCTACAGGAACTTAACAAATTGTAAATGGCCTTTTTCCTCAAGTGACCAATTGCCCAGTAATTCCTAGAATGTAACTGGAGCTTGCTGATGGCCTCTGCTGGAGTGATCCTCACCCCTAAGTGCTGCTCTTGAGGTCCTCAGACCCGTAGAAGTAATTAAGAGGAGCTGAAACTGTAGACTTAGAAAATGTTTTGACTTCCAAGACCTCCGGAGCTTAAGTGGGATCATGTTGCAAAAGTGTTCGACTTCAAGAAGACTTTGTCAGATACAATGTCCAGGTTTGCCCGCTGTGGGATTGTAAGCTCCAAAAAAAATAGACTGAGTCTGAAGATAGAAATCTTGACCAGGCTAGACTGGATGTATGATAGTACAGCGCACACCGTTTCAACACGTGCTTTTACCACGCGCTTCCCACATCGCAAAGACTGTTACATCTCAGGTTTTCCCAACGTATGACGTTTCAACGCCAATGCCGAGTACCCTATTGCGAACTCCATTAGATCGCATATTGAAAAATCGCACACCATTATAATGCCTATTTTTTTCTCTATGGTGCTCTTAAACTCCTTGTAATGCAGCTACAGCGAAACCAGGTCTTTGTGTGTGGCGGGGTCGTATTCTACGCCTGCTAAAGTGCCAAGTGCTGAGCTGCCTTACAACATTTTGCCAAACATTTTGTCATAAATAAGCATACATTTTGTAAATCTGGCTTGCACGCTTGTGTTTTTCGAATTTAGGCCCCCTTTTGACAGCTTGTCCGCTCGTGCGTAATGATAATTGATTATACAGCTGACGTCATGCACTTAATAATGCTGGCAATATGCATAGACTTGGAGTAACGCTTCCTTGTATGCGACACAGAGTCTGCAAGTTTACTTGCTGTCAGTTTTGTGACCATGGTCTGAGGATGGCCAGTGTTGAGTGCATGCCAAATCTGTGTAGTAGATATGTGCTCTTTAAGGTTTTAGAAAAGCAGGTGTCAAGGTACGGTTAAGGTTTTAAGCTGGTATAAGTGCTAATGACTTGCCAGGCATTGCTCTTTTTTGGTAATGTGGCTTTATCCTCCAAAACGGATCGGAGCCCGCATGATCTTCTTCAGAGCTCCTTTGAAGCATGTGGTCGTCAGTGGTGAGACACACATTCTCCAGCCATGAAATGATGGAGCAATTCCTCCAAGTAGCGATGTTGAGAAGGACCCTTGCATTTGAAGAGACTCTCATGCCAACTGAGTGAATACAGGGGGTTCTAATTGTGCTGGTGGTAACCTGTGGCAAGCATTTGAAAATGAGCTTCCACTTGCTACGTCTTGTTTGGTCAAGCCAAAACTGTTACATGTAGCTGTCTCGAGCGCGACTACACATCGATGGGGGCCGCTGAACGACAAACGGCTCAGTTTTTGGTCCACAATCGCGACTTCCATGAACTCTTGAGCCTCGCCGCGGCGTGGCAGGTCCGCCCATAAAATACGTGGGCAAAGCCGGAAGGATGTTGAAAATTCTTCCCATCGGACCCACGGTTGCTGCTGGTTTTCGACGGATTCATGTCATGAGGGATTTCAAGTCTTTAAGCCCTACTCTTTGTTCCCGGTTCCTCCCTACCTTTGAGGTGAGCAGCTGCTCTTTGGGAGAGAGGCCGGTTAGCGCGGCTGTGCTCGATCAACATTTTTGGCCGTTGCTCTCAGGTCCTCCGTTGGTTTAGCCCCACGTCTGGAGCTCATGCGGAAGACGGTCCTCGATTTAAAACGGCATTATCAACCGTTCATTACACCGTACCCTCGGTTGGTTGAGCTGCCTATCTGGAGCTCGTGCGGAGGACGGTATTGAATCGAACGGCATTGTCGGCCATCACTAAGCACAGTGTCCTCTGTTGGCGAACTCCAGGACCGGAGTTCATGCAGAGGACGGTATCAGCGTTTTCCAAGTAATAATGCAGGCTTGTTTTGTGCCTGTATCTGATACAGGAGCAGCATTGGACAAGACGCTGCACTTGAGGTAGCATTAAGTCCTGTAGGGTGCATTTTAACCTGAACAGGAAATTATCCATTTGGATTATTTTTCGTGACACTCGTTCATTTCTTATATGGTACTGATACGAACCATTTGGACCCAGGCAATTTCACACAGCTGTTTTAGTGAGCCAGTGGTCTCTTGGGTGTATTGACACTTTGTTCAAAGACTTTTCTATGCAGGAGGATAGGTATGTAATAGCAACATAATTCTGATTGGAACCCTGTCTATAGAATATTCGCTTCCTCAAAATAATAGTGTATCTGTTGATGTCTTGTATTCCCTCTGCAGTTACATCCTCCTTTTATTGCCAGCACCCAGAGGGCTCAACTAAATAGACTGCTTGTTTTCTACAAGGCCTATTTTGTTATAGGTATAAAGAGAGGGTATAGTATAGATGGCTTGATATGGCATAAGTGTTGTTACAGGTTATGTGATTACTGTGTTTTGTCATTCCAGATCTCCCTCCTCGCAGTTCACTCCCCTTCCTTCCCTCGCTTGATCCTTTTATTGACCTGTACCATCACGGCAATCAGGCTTGGTTAGATCAAGAGGTGGACACTTTTTCGCATCAAACCGATCCTGAGGACTTACAAAGTAACAAAAACTCAAGACGTACTTGAGCCGGAGAGGTGCTGCTCGGGAGTCTGAAGATATATCTATTAACCATGCCTATTTCCAAGTCCTGGAGTGTGGAGAATTTCCCTCTCATGATTTCAAATATGGAGGGACACAATTTGGCTCGCATAACTTTTAGGAGATAAGTGAATGAGGGGCTGCAATGGGCGGACTGGACCTAGCAGGCACCGGGCGTTTCCCTGGGGGGCCACAAGGGTGGGGGTCAGATTTGGGACCCTGGTGCAACACCTCCAACCCTCCGCCCTCCGGGGGGCCGGGCGAGCACTTTGCTAGGGCCGGTTTTGTTACCTAGTCCGACACATGATAATGTGTGGAATGCTGTTCTCAGTGACAGTGTGTTGGATATCATTAATTACCTGTGGGGTATAAAAGAGCCCCTGATATCAACAATTATTCCCAGTGCCTGTACTGTGATACGTTTTCCAGTTTTTTACAGGCATGGTTCCGTGCACCAGCAGTATTAGATTTCCTTGCTTTGTTTTTGCCAAAATTAACCACTAGTTGGTATTTCATGGTAAAGGCATGCAGTGTATCAAGAAGCCTCTGGAGACCTGTGTTTTAGTAAGCAGTAAAAGAACGTCCGCACAGAGTAGATGTGAAAATAGCCACCACCAAGCTTCGGTGATGTGCAATGACCTTGTCCAGGTTGGTTGAAATGTGTGAGCTGTAGTGATTAAACAATACGGGGGCGAGCACATATCCCTGTTCGAGGCCAGATTCAAAATATACTTTACATGACAGCTTAGAACCCGCCCCTAATTTGACATGAAGCCAGGTGTTTGTATACCGGTACAAGATCGCTCTTAGGAGGGTCAGTGGTATACCTAGGTTTTGTAACTTCCTCCATAGGTGATTTCTTGAAACTCCATCAAAGGCAGCGTTAAAGTCCACAAAGGCCAGCAAATAAAGTTGATTGGCTACGAAGGTCCTTTCTATGCCAGTGGTAAGTGCTAAAATGTTGGAAAGTGTGCTAGATACTAGGCGGAAACCTGCCTGGTTAAGAGGGACGATCTTCATTGTGCTTGCCCATTCGGCCAAGTTCTAGAGTAACAGGATTGAGTAGTATTTCGCCTAGTGTCTGCATGACAGCCAGTCTCTTAGAGGTGAGGGGACATCATCTGAAGTCTATATTTTCTGATGAATGAGCTAAGGGTATGCCAAGTGTATAGAAGCTTGAGTAAGAGAAGGAGACTGTCCAGTAGAAAGAGAGTCTCCTGGAGAAAAGCCCAATGTGATATTAGTGTGAGAACACCTCCGAAAACTGACTTCTCTAGAAAGCAAAGCTAAGAGTGATCCATGCTGTGAAGGGGCCCCCTGTATCTCTGAGCGCTTCCTGTATCAAGTGCACCAAGATTTTGCATGTATGAGCACTACTGTGTCATCTGACAGCCCACCATGGTTCTGAGATTTGGTGATGGTTCTGAGATATGGTGTAGCTGCTGCTGACGTCTGAAAAAAGGAGCCGCAATGCTGCCAAAGTGGGAGCCTAATCAGCCTAGGAGGTTACAACTTCTGAAGAGAAATCACTGCTGATGAATCAGCTCAAAGGCCACAACTGAGGTGCCTAGGTACCCTTGTGCGCTCGGCCTGGAGGGCTGCAACAGCTAAATATATGGTGATTATGCTCAGGACCTGCTGCACTGACCACCATCCGGTGATTCGTGGTCGAATGCAAACTGACCCTGGCAATTGAGTCAGCCAGGTCACCTGGGGGGTGGGGTTAGGGCTATGCTGCAAAACCGCTCCCTGGTAGCAAAAACGCCCGCCAAGGGTCCAAAACGGCCCCACACCTGGCAGCCCACCGTGGAAACGCCCGGTGCTTGCTACGGTCAGTCCGGCCCTGGGTTGAAGTTAGGGTTGCCACTATGCCCCCTCAGTAAGAAACTGCTGTTGCAATTGGCGGGTATGTAAGCTGAGACCATTGCATCATTACACCACTAGATCTACAACACTCATTGAGAAGGTAAAGTGGGGCTTAACCTGCGAATGAAACAGGGAACAAACAGTGCACAGAGGAGTATGGCATGAGAACTTGAGACTGAGTAAGTGAATGGCATTGATAAGAACTGAGTTGCTCTTCTAATAGTAAGGCTCCCGACTCCGACTTCCTAACAATTGAATTTTACAAAGTACATCAATATTTCCTAGGCCACTGGCTGCTGGAATTATTTCAAGATGTCCTTGAATACGGGACTCTACTCCACCACAATAGACCCATTGATTTCAATGATCTTAGAACGGGGTAGAGATGTTGCCTCTTACTGACCGTTCTCTCTTATGAATAACGACAAGAACGATTTGGTGTGAGTCCTGGCCAACAGACTAAAATCGGAAAGGGCTACTTCAAATATGTGCTTGAAATGCAACTGGATTGCCTCGAGTCTACTCCTCTGAAATACTCATTTACTATGATCCTCCCAGTCCCATATGATTGAGCAAAACAGTACGCCCTCCACTGCTGATACTCTGCTGGTATCAGCAAATTGGGTCAACTATTTTTGGATGGGAATTTTCTCAGATTGGAGCAGTTTAGATACCATGGTGAAATCAATACATTCGATCTATGTACGCCATGGGGCCACCACACATTGGAACAGATTTCCAGGGAACCAAAACAGTCCCCCCACTAACACAAATGTACTGATACACCTGTACTAGGTTGGGCTAAACAGCTATATGCCTGCCACTGCTGAGTCCATCAGGGGACAATGGGAGCATGACCTTGAAGTGTACTTTCCCAGTAAAACTTGAGGATAGTGTTGGGAGGAAATGTAGAAAGTTTAAATAAATTAAAAGAAAAGACATACATTTAAATTTCATGACTCGGGTCCACTATAACCCTCAGAGACTGCCCCAAACACATCCAACATGATCCCCTGAATGTACCTGATGTTTTACAAGTCCTGCGGATTTTTTGTTCTTTGCATAGACCTTCGCATCTATTAACCCCTTCACTGCGGTGACTACTCCGCCGCAGTGCTAAGGGGGTGGGGCGGAAGAGCGGCGGGCGCATGCTGGTGACGGAACCGCTCCTTCACCAGCCGCGGTTGCGCTGTGCTCATGACGTAGCGATTCCGTCACGGCCCCGCCCACTCAAAAGAACGTTCAGCGCAGGCGGGGAATCCGCGCCATGCAGGCGTTCCGAGCGGGCCGTGATGGAACCGCTCCGTCATCAGCACAGCGCGACCGCGGCTGATGACGGAGTGGTTCTGTCACCAGCAGGGGCAAGCTTTTAAGTCTGAAGATTCAATATCCATTGGCGAGACTGCAACTATACAGTTCCCATGCGAATGAACCCTTTCCTCTACTTTTAGCCTTACGTTGTTGATATTTATTGCTCCAAGAGGAAGATAGTGACCATCCTACTTCTGCTTGCCTGGTGCAGAGGTGCCAGGGCTTGGTTGAAGAGCCATGTCTCAGGCATTAACAATGGCTACAAGATATCATATTTTGTAATGAATAAACTGAAAATTATACCTCCCCACACGCCCCACGGTTTGGATCGAGGGACATATGGAGTCCATTCCCGGGATTACATGACACAGATAATGGCCACTGAGGTGTACTCCCCTCCTTCTAGTCCACCACACTTGCCAAGGTAAGGAGCTGAATTATACCACACACTTGATTCACTGTCACGTCATGCTTATGAGCTACATAGCAGAGAGACTATCAGCCTGATTCATCAAGCTGAATTGCGCTTGCAAAGGGCCAGATTCTGAGAATCTGGCCCTTTGCGAGTGCGATTTTTGCATTTGGGATTCATCATCCCAAATGCAAAAATCGGTAATAGCGATTTTGCTATTTTGCGAGGAATTACATTTAAGGAATCTCTATTTGAGATTCCTTAAATGCAATTCATCATCCATTTTTAAATAGCGAATTCGCAATTTCGGCCCGTTATTTACCGCGAGGTCAAACCTCGTGGTAAATAGCGAAAACTTAGAAAAATGCTTTTAAAAGCATTTTTCTAAGTTGCATGTTGCACACACACATGTCCTTTGGACATGTGTGTGCGCAACACCTGTTTAAATTTGCATTTAAGGGGTGCTACAGGGTGTCCTTTGGACACCCCTGGCACCCTTTAAATCGCTATCTTATTTGCGATTAGCAATTTGCTAATCGCAAATAAGGAATATGTAGGAATCGCATTTTTTTTGCGATTCCTACATGAATCCCGTTTTGCGAGCCTGTAATAGCGATTCCTTATGAATCGCTATTATAGACCCGCAAAACGGGTCGTTGATGAATCAGGCTGTATGTGTTTTGATTATGCTTACTATTTCAATATTTTTTAACTTTAAAGGTGTATGTTGTATACTGAAGTGATACATGCCTGTGCAGCTGCAATTATTGACTTTTAGGTCAATTTATATATTTGCTTTTTTTCTTTGCTTTTTTGTTTAGTCTTTGTTATGAATGTTAGCTCACTTGTGCTCAAAACTGCAATAAAAGAGTGTAGCATGAATGAATTAACCTAAGTCTATTAAGGAGCACGTGCTTGGTATAAATTGCACAAAGGGCAGTGAGAAATTATTTACCATTTGATGCTGAATGCAGCTTACGTGGTGTCAGCAGAGAGGCCCGAAGTGATTTGAAGTGAGAAACAGTAAAAACGGTGACTGGAGGAAAATACCTCTTTTTTGCATGTTCGCCTCAATTTTTGTGGACTGATGCTGCTGACTTTTTTGACTCTGTACACTAGGACTCTGCTAACCAGGTGTATGTGCTCTGACCCCTAAAATGTGTTGAAACTGGTTATAATCCTAGCTGACATATTTAACTCAATTATAGACCTCTATATGGTACAAAGTGTACTCAGGGCCATTAAGTTAAATGCCACTAGAGGACTCTGGACCCATTGTGCTACCCACTGGAGTGAAAGTGCAAATATGATTGCAAGCCTACCACTGTAGCATGGCCATGGCAGTTTTAAACTGTAAATTTGAATAGTCAAACTGACATTGGCTACCCCATTGGCTAACCCTACAGCCGGAGTTTGGGTGAATGGCTATTTACCTTGGTTCATAAGGTGAACAGGTTATCCCCTCTCACCCTTTTTATTTGCTTTAGCGATTGAATCTCTTGCTTACTTATTGCATGAGCATCATTTCCATAGAGGTCTGGTGTTAAAATAACCTTGCATGTGGGGCAGTGTTTCTGTTCCTTTGGAAGGAAGACCATCTGATCTGTGCCCAGGATCTTGACTAACTTCAAAGAGTTCTCCTGTCACAGGCAAATGTTAGCTGTCACCTGGCCAGCGACCTTCTTTGTACCCCCAGTCAGTAAGGCACAATTTTAATGGGAGAGGGGCTGCCCTGAGAACTGGTTTGTAGTGACCATAGAGGAGGGCTAAATCCTTTTCCTGGCCACACCTCTGGTGATGGATTAAACCCAGATCGTTTGACTGGGTGGGAGTGTTTGATTGATTCAGATGCTCCGTCTATCACCACCCCCTTTTGTACCACATCTCTGGGGTCAGCACGTAAGCCATGCACAGACGGCGAAGAGTTGTACCGTGTTGGATTTAGATAGAGAGTTGCGGTGTGTCATTGGTTACTGTAAGACACCTTAAAACTGCTGCAAAATTGTATAGGGCTACCCCTGAGAGATTTTTTCCTATTGGTCAGGAAGGGGTCTCGAGTCTCCTTACCCACAAGCTAGTGTCAGGCATAAACGGCATAAATGTGGCATCCTTGAGTGCCTTCTCCAGAACACTGCTGGACCTGTGGAGGACAGAAAAAGTACTGTACCTGCAGTTGAGACCTGTGAGGAGACCTTAAGAGGTGGACTTACTCTTACTTGTACTCAGGACAAAACATGGATTCCAAGAGTCCGCTAGCTGACCTCCTGTTAAGCTACAGGGCTACAAAAAGCTTCAGGAAATCCCTTTCTTTGAAGACCCGAGCTGGCCAGGTCCAAGTGTACCTGCCCTGGACCTTTGCTGGCTGTGTCAATGAGTACTCCTTATTTTCTGAAAAAACTGGGACTTAGAAACAGTTTTGGCTCCAAAGAGCTCGGAGGATTGGCAAGTCAATCCGAACAAGGTGCTTTGTCACTGGGCCAAAGATTCAGGTTGCTTTTGCTCAGAGCTTTTCCACAGCTGCAAATCAGATTCAGCTGGATGTTGTAGAGAGGGTATCTGGCCTTGCTGAGCCCTGTTCGGCTACAGCTTGCACCTTGCTTACTGAACGCCTCCAAGCTCTAAAAAGTGACAAAGCACAAAAGCAGAAATCTTCACAGGTCAAAGGTGCCAAAGTGTCCAACCGCAGACATTTTCACAAGGCAAATGTGCCAAAAGTATCTCCCTGCTTCGTGGACAGAAAGCACAATAGTCCCAATATTTAAAAAAGGTAATAGAGGGAACCCGAAATGTAATCGCCCAATATCCCTCCTGGACACAAGCACTAAATTAATGGGCAGAATCCTCCTGGGTAGGTTAGAACAATGGGTGGAAGAAAAACACATACTTACTGACACACAATATGGGTTCAGGAGTGATATTCGAACAATAGAGCAATGTGTTAACCTACATTTGTTAATTAATAATTATATGGTAGCAAGGACAGGGCAGGTTCATATATGTTTTGCAGATATGAGCAGTGCGTTTGATCTGGTAAATCATAACAAACTTAAGGAAACCCTTGCGGATATGGGATCACCTCGGGGTATTATTAACTATCTGTCCCAATGGTACTATTAACTTATCGCACAGGTTCCATATGGACCAAATGGGGAATACACAGAAACCTTTAAGGTCACCTGAGGTGTTAAACAGGGTTGTGTTCTTGCTCTTTTTTTAACTCTACATAAATGGGGTGAATGAATGTCTACAAAAAACTGAAGCTGATGTCCCCCTGGTTGGATCTCGCCCTGTCCCTATTTTATTATACGCAGACGATGCAGTTCTCTTATCTAGAACAGCCAATCGGCTGCAGCTCTTGATAGATAACTTAGTTAAATTTATGGATATCAAAGGTATAAAAGTTAACCTGAAGAAAACTGTTACTGTAGTAGCTGCAAAAGGAAGAGCCAAAAAGAGGATACATCATATAAAGGGGGAGAGGCTAGCGGAGACACAAATATTCACATACCTGGGAATTCAGTTCACTACAACAGGGTCCTGGGAAAGCCAGTTAAATATATCTAAAATGACATTTTTAAGAGTGATAGAATACATTGTTAGGTTTTCCAGTAAAATAGGCCAAAACCGATCATAGAAATGCTGACACTGTACAAAAGCAAATGTCTCCCAAGCTCTGGTAATGGTGCAGCCCTATGGGGATTTATGTACTGTGCCAAGCTGCAAATACTAGAGAACTTGTCTGACCCGAAATCTAGTTCAACGTACATAGCACATAAGGAAGTGGCAGTTCCTTTCTTAGAGGATGACCTATATATTAGACCCATTATTCTGTGGTACAATATATGGAGTAATACAGGAACACAGTTTACAAAGGCAATAATCTTATCAGGGCCGGACTGACCATAGCAGGCACCAGGCGTTTCCCCGGTGGGCCGCTAGGGTGGGGGCCGATTTTGGGCACCTGGGGACCTTTTTTGTTACAGGGCCGTTTTTGTAGCATAGTGGCAAAATCGGGCCCTGTAACAAAATTGGCCGAAACCGGCCCTGGCACATAACCCGCCCACTCCCAGGGGGGCTGACCAAGCTCTATGCCAGGACCAGGTTTGGTTCCTAATCCGGCCCTGAATCTTAGACTGCCTCAGGCTAGATGCTTGGAAGAAAATAACATGGCTGTCCTAGCTAGACACTTATTTGAGAAAACTGGACCCCGCCATTGGAGTCAACTATACAGTTAAAGTCTTCACTGATTTCAAAACAGATGTTAGGACTATACTCAGGTGACAGAGAGAAAAAGAAAGAGATATTAATGAAAGCGAAAGACCTAATGTAGATAGATACTTGTTACACCATGTACACGAGGGTCAGGCAAATGACTTGACAATTGTTAAGAAAAGTCAACATAGGTTCTACCTAGACAGATTACGATTAGGAATAATGCATTTATGTTTTGCTTTTCCAAAAAGTGGGGCATGTACTAATAGTCTTCCAAAATGTCCCTGTGAAGGCAACTCAAGACAAAGCACAATGCTCCTTATCTTATTATGTAGTTCTCATAAGGACCGTAAGAAATCTTTTTTAGTTTCACTTTTTAAAACTGGTAAATATATTTATTTTCAGGGTGCTTTCAATTACTTATGTGCTTTGGAAAATAGCGAAATCTATCTATCGGACATAGCGTATATTACAATCCCCTTCGGAAGAAGAAAAAAAATAGTATACCTTGCGGCCCTAACATATGAGACACCAGAGTAAATGTATCACCTAGTCTGATTGTATAATATGAATTTTATTGAGCATATTAAATAAAAACTGGGTGGGGTCTGAATGCATGCGATTATTAATGACTCTTGGACCTCTGCATAGGCCTCAGCCAGCTCCTAAAAGATGGTTTTCATGCTATTAAGCCACAATTGTAATGGGGAATCTGTTTGGAGACAGCATTTTCAAATATGAACTTGGATTGTTTTAACTTATTTTTTGATTGTGATGTTTTTAATGTGTACTTTTATGGTTTTATGCTTATAAGCCGAATAACGTTTTTGAATTGGATTGAAAAATTGAGATAGGCTTCCATCCACTAATAATCCACTTTCACATTCGGAGACTGTAAGATCTTCTAACTACCACTGCACAAATGGAACTGAGGTGTGCTCCATGGAAAGGGAACTGGAGAAACCAAGGACCGCTATGGGGAAGGGCAGGAGAGAAGAGGTATATGTGACTAAAAGAGTCTCAATTGCGGAAAAACAATGGCCTGAAAAGGTTCAATCGTAAATATGGCAGCTATACCTTCGATCCACTAAGTAAAGTAATACAGGGCAAGCTAATCCCATGGGCTCTTTATGGAGTGGAGGTGCTGCCAATGAATAGACAGGTTTCATGGAAAAGCTTAGAAAGCAATTCCTTGTTATTGCTTCTCGATTTGCCCAAAAATGTGATTGATCCAAGCTGTAAGGCGGTAGTTGAGAACTGTAGCCTGGAATGCACTGACAAAAAAATAAGTATACTTTATATAGATTTACCACAAGACCATAAACGACAACATTTCACAATACTGTTACTTTAAGATGGTAGATTTAGCTTAGTTTAGTTCAGTTCTTAAGATGCAACACTTGGCTTCAATGTACCTTACGATGCGTTGCGCTTCCACGACAAGCAATGTCGCTGCGAGGCAAATGCGGCAAAGTTCAGGTGCAAAGAAATAAAGACGTGAAGATCTTCCAGATGCGGCACGCTTCTCCGGGGATGCGAGAAGCTCTGGGTTTGATGCGTGGACTGCAGCTGCGACACCCTTGTTAAGAAGTGCGACGGCAACAGCTCCAACTGTGACACTCTTCTCCCACGATGCGTGAAACTTACGCACCATGCGACAACTACAGCGGCGACATCCTTGTTCAGAAATGCAACGGCAGCAGCTGCGACTGCGGCGCGCTTCTCGGGGATGCAAGGCGCTTTCCTCGATGCGGTGCAAATTGACAGTTCCAGCAGGGACACCCTTGTTCAGAAGTGCGACAGCAGGCACAGCGATGGCAACACGCTTCTACCTCATTGCGAGACTCTTCCCTCGATGCGGTGCAGTGCGACAACTCCAGCGGCGACGCCCTTGTTCAGAAATGCAACGGCAGGCAGCAGCGATGGCGACACACTTCCTCTTCGTTGCGGCACGCTTCTCTCGATACGGTGCAGTGCCACAACTCCTGCGGCGACACACTTGTTCAGAAGTGCGACGTCAGCAGCTGCAACTGCGACAGGCTTCGTTTTCGTTGAGTCACGCTTCCAGCTCCTTGCGACACGCAGTCTCTCAGAAGGCCCAAAACAGCAGCAGGCACTTCCAAGAACTCTGGGGAGCTGGGGGGTGAAGTCTGTTGTCCCTGAGCCTTCAGCAGGGAGCACACTCTTTTCCAAGCCCTTGGAGATCCTTCACAAGTTGAAAGCAAAGTACACAAAGTTCCTTTCTCCTCCCTTTGGCAGTAAGGCAACCACATCAGGCCAATCGCCCAAGCAGCACTTCAGCTTGGGAATAGTCTCTCCTCAGTTTCTTCAGGTTCCTTTCCTTAGTAAAGGTTTCTTCTTGTAGTTCAAAAGTGATCTAATTTCATGGGATCAGGGTCCCAATATTTATACCCCAAAATCATTTGTTCTCTGAGGGGAGAGCGGCCTTTGCCCAGTCCAAACCAGTTCTGAAGCACTCTGTTTACCAGTCTTCTCCTTTCCTTTCACAGTGCAGGGCAGGAACATCAGACACCCCACAGGAGGTGGAGACAGCAGTGTGGAAGGCAAGTACTGCCCTGGAGCACTTTGTTGACAGGACTCCTTCTCTTCTTTCAGTGTGCAGGGCAGAGACATCAGCCGCTCCCCAGGAGGTGGAGCCAGCATTGTGGAAGGCAGACACAGCCCTATTTAAGGTTCAGGTTTAACTCCTCCCTCCCATCTAGATGCACATCTCTCTATTCACCACTGGGCTGACTCATCCTGTCTCTTGGAATCCCCCAGCCCTGTCACTCACAAAACCAGACAAAGGAATACACAACCTAGCAGGGGCAGGCTTGAAAGGTTAGACAAGCAAATACCTACTTTCTAAAAGTGGTATTTGCAAACACAGAAGGTTAAAAGCAACTCCACTAAAAGATGCATTTTATCATTCTGAGTCCAGGCATACTAAACTCGAATTTCTACCATGTTCTCTGAGTCAGTTAGGATTATAAAATATAATAATTCTAACAGCCCATTCTGGCCTATGGAGAACAGGTAGCCTTGCAATAGTGAAAAACTAAAATGGCTGTAATTCACTATTAAGACATGCCAAACAAATCAGGGCTTTTCCTACCTTATACTTACAATGCACCCTGCCCTGGGGCCTACCACAGGGGTGACTGACATAAGGAAAGGGGAAGGTTTAGGGACTGGCAAGTGGGTGCACTTGCCCAGTCAGCATGACAGTACCAGACTGCATGCAGGCTCTGCAATGGCAGGCCTTAGACACATTTTACAAGGTTGCTTCTGTGGGTGGCACAACCAGTGCTGCAAGCCCACCAGCAGCATTTGGATTTACAAGCCCAGGGCACACTCAGTGCACTGTACTAGGGTCTGACAAGTAAACCAAATAGCAAAACATGGAACCACTGATTAATACACCAATGTACAATAGGGAGCACTTGCACTGTGGAACTGGATAGCAGTGGCACAGTGCCCAAAGCATCTAACACCTGCAAAAATACATGAGGCAACAGCAAAAAATGGAAGGGAGACCAACGTCAAAGGTTCAAGGTCTAACAACTCCTTCCTAGTTTCCCAGAATAGTATGGACGTCTTCCTGTACTTATAACAAATTCCAGATACATTTCTATGAAACAAAATTATGCAACTGAGTGTGGGTACTGACCCTGGTTGGCGAATATCAGGGCTAAAAACTGAAATAGAAGAAAACCATGGTCAATGCCCCTGTAAGCGGGGTAGGAAATATTCAGTGAGCCATCTATTGTTGAACTGTGTATTCTTCCTAAAGGAAAGGCCTGTTTCTATAAAGTATGAGATATGGTCAAAAGTAATGGGCTTAAACTTGACAATTGGCCTCAAATATCAGCATATAGCCATCACCACTGGTCAATGCCTGCGTAAAATCACAATATTTAATTTTAGACATCCCTCCTCTTAGTGTTTTAAGATTTAGGTTGGCACTCCTCTAAGGTCCGTAGTGTGGGGCCTTCAATTGGTAAGCAGATGCTGACTGCATTAAGAGGATGTACTGACAAAGTCGTGCCGGAGATCGGAAATTTGACCCCTTCAATAAGGTTGATTAAGAGAGCCCCATGGGATTGAGATAAGTGCTATGCATACTGCACTTTGTAATGTTTTTCTTGAGAAAAACGAGTGGCAAGCTGTTGCTTAATTTAGCACTTTATTTCTAATGCATTTTTAATTTGTGCAGGATTTTGGACTGTTGACCTTCTATTGAGTTTTAGTGTTGGGGCATTTTAAATGCTTATATTACTATTAGCCGATGTCATGTGTTGGTTAAATTGATTCAAATGTGAGCGGTGAACTAATGATTGTATTCTCTTGTGATTATTTATATTAATGAATTGGGTAACATGCAATATTTCTGTAAGAATTTATTTCTTGAAATAAAATATTTTTGATTTGACTGACAGATAAAACACTGTGAGATAGTGAGGCTAGAGTCCAGACGTCTGAGGGCTCGGTCTGCACTTTGATGCCCCAATTGAACTCAAAGCGGAATGTCGAGAAAATTAGGAAAATACCTTGAAGGTTTGAGTACAGCAGCTGTCTGATGTGAAACACATTGAGAATCCCCAACTCCCTGACCTGCAATAGACAGAGGACAATGCTTTATAATAAATGAGGTGCCGTGGGGGAGACAGTAAAACAATGACTTCAGCTAAAGCTGCTTGAGAAGGAGTCCTCAGGAAAAGATACTGGGATGGGTGTGTTGATTGTGGAATGGGGCAACTCCAGGTAGTATAAGTTGGATATTAAGGCTGCAGTGAAAGAGAGGAGTCAACCTAACTTCCAATGAGACAAAGATTCACATTTTCCAGTTTCATGTCACCCTGAAGAGGAGATAAGAACTAAAGACTGTGGTGAAGAAAGAGCTGATCTCCCAGTGGTAGATGAATAGACTGAAGGTGTATGAAAATGGGAAGACATTTACATGTATTGACCAAGTAACTCTTTAAGCCAAGCGAAAGGAGAGGAGAGCTAGTTAGGACGGGCCCTCCAACATGACACTGTGCCTATGGTCATGGACTTGAGCAGCTTTTTCAAGAGAATGTCTCACTTTAGGCTAAGCCGAGACACGCCTGAGGTCGATATTACATAATGTTTAGTAATTCTTGTCAGATTGCTAAAGCGAATGTTATTCCATTCTTGAATGAATGATTGAATAATTTGAAAGCGCAACGTACACTCGAAAGGTTTCTTGTTTCTGATAAAGCAAGTGGCTAAAAATAGCTTACATCAAAACAAGCTGCAATTTGAAATGGCACAAAAAACAATGTTTCTCCCACACAGAAACACCTAAAGCATGGGAACCCAAGTCATGGCCAAAGATACTGAGTAGAGGGGTCTAGTTATAAGGATTCAAAGAATGTGGACCTGTGCCACGGGAGTCCCAGTAACATGCAAGGACTTGTGCAGCAGGCACTTTGATGTAAACAAAATTATTTGTTTTGCTGGTAGCTCGTGCAATTTAGGTTGGGCATCCATTACATGGTCATATTTATGCAGTTCCTGGACCTATCTCACTTCCATATTCTGACTAAGCTTCAGTCTGGTGAGCAACTGATTGGGAAGTCCTAAATAACAGGCATTGATGAAGTACAGTCTAGAAAGAATGGCTGATGATTTTGTTCTCGAAGGATGACCAGCTGTATTTTTTCCAAGAGCTTTATTTGATGAAATCTTCTTAAGCCAATTGAGTATACTAGCTCTCCCAGAAGTAGCACTTTGTCCAAGTAAAATTCAAGATTCTTAATCAGACCGACAGGCTAGGGCCGGACTCCCAAACAGTTTTGCCAGAAGCTGACATTCCAACTTGGCATTCAGCTTCCACTTGTTCCAGCTCATCCAGGTATGAAAGGCAAAGATGAAATACTGGAGAATATGAGGTAGTCCAGACTAAAGGTAAACTGGGTGTCCATAAGACTTTCAGAACAAGTCAAAGGATTTGATGATATTACTTAAAGGCCACATGTAGATGTTAAACAAGATCAAAGACAATGAAGATCCATGAGGGACTCTGCACCTCACTGTGTCGAGCTTGAACCTGAAGGAGGAAAATGTCAATTACTGTCTATGCCAAAACTAAAAAAGGAAAAAACTACACAAGGGCAGCTCCCTTTAATAATACAGCAATCTGACAGTCGATTTGGATGAAATGATCAACAGAATCACAGGCAGCAGACAAGTCCAGTATATATGAGCCCTGCATGATGCCCCACATCCAGCCTTATTCTGAGATCATCCACTGCCAACACAAATGTGTCTCTGTACCCATGCCTAGTGGAATCTAGTCTTGATTGCATTGAGTAGATTGTGCAATTTAAGTGCCTGGAAAGCCAATTTGTCTGATATTGTGCCCCTATTTTGGCAATGGTGGGGAGAAAAGTTATTGGTCTATAATTGGACTCCAGTGTAAGGCAATGACTAGGGGCCTCATTATGATGTTGGTCGGAAAGCATTCCGACCGACTCAGTCTTGGAACGGTTTGCGACCAAATCGGATTCGGGGAGTCCGACCGACCGGTTATGATGGTCCGAACACCGTTCAGTCGGACTCCCATTGACTTTAATGGGAGCCTAGTGTTCTGACCGACAACACAGGCTCCCATTGAAGAAAGGGGTGGCTGTAGAAAACCTTGCACCCTGTGGCGGGCACCCCATAGTGCCTGCCACACTGTGCATGGTTTGAAAGGCGGTTCCATTGGGTGCTACCAAGGACCTCTGTGTGAAGGGGGGCCTGCTATGGGCCCCCGAAGTTGGATTCCGACAGCCGATCCGTGTCGGAGAAACAGATTCAGAAGGCTGTCTGAATCCACATCGTAATAGCTTGGTTGGAAATGCGGTCCGTAGTGCGGTTTCTCTGAATGCCATTTGGATGCGAGTCAGAACCGAGTCAGAAAGTCTGAATGGTTTCCGACCATCGTAACCAAGGCTTCTGACACGGATTCGGACAGACCGAATGCAGTTCAGAGCCTTTCCGACCAACATTGTAATGAAGCTGTAGGTGTTTATAAAACACTTCACTGCACTTTTTTAAGGTTGTTAAGCCTGTCATTGCCATCAATTGTGCTTTAAAGACAATGTCTGATCTTCCTCCTATGCTTTCTTTCCTGCTCTTGCGAGCTGGGGTGCATCAGTCATTGCAGGGTTAGAGGCAGCATGTAACCAGATTGCTAACATAAAAACACATCTAGGTGAACATTGCTCAATAGTAGATTAATCTCAGCTAATTTTGAGGGAGTTATCTGTAGTAAATGTCCTCTCTAATGCTCTTCACCAGATAGACTGTTCTATGTCATCTGTCGCACAACAGAATGCCTGGGTGACTCTCTGGCTCACTGTGTCTCTCTCTACCTGTACTGTGGCAGTTGGTCATCTCAGGCTGAGCTGCTAACAGCTAGCTCCTGGTGGGGTTCTTCTCTTGTACTTATCATCTTAGAAGGAACTTAAAATAAAGGAACCTATCTCTACAGTGGACTTTGCATCTTCCTTTACTACAATTTGGCGACGATTTGGAGAGGATGAACCTGCGTGTGCACTAAGGACAAAGGTCAACTTAGGATCCAAGCAACTACAAGTTAAGGAACCTAAGAAATCAAGAACCTAGAGGAGACTTCAATTTCAGACTAAAGTTAATCCCCAGCTGACCCCACCAGTGTCCATTTCTACCTGGACAGCCTACACCCTGGGAAAGTGTCTTCACCTTGATGTCTGCTGTTACTCTCTTCTTGTCTCTGCAAAGTTTCTCCAGCTACATTTTTTTGAATAAGCCCTGCTTCGTGTATTTATTTCCTGTGTGAGAAGTGGAAAAGGGTCTGGAGAAGAATTTAAAGTCTTCACAGAAGCGGCGCTCTCAGCGCATCCTGTGTGTTTTCACGTTTTTTTTATGGGACTCATTAGTGTTCACAGTACCGGCACGCACACGCTTGTGTGAAGAAGCGCGGTCCGAACCACCGTGTGAGTAGCTTAATTTTAATCATTTTGGGGTTCGACATGCTGTTTCGTCAAAGTGGCAGTTTGGGAGCTGTATTTTAACTGCCTTTGACATCACATCGCGTGCTGGCACTCGACACACGCAGACTTACCAGCTTCGCGATGCCTGCACACCTTCTCTTGTGACGTCTGTCACCTACGCGCGTACTTTGCTGTTATTGACGCTTTGGCACACGCTCCTACTGCGAGCCTTCCTATACAGCGTCAAATATGCGCACCGCCATTTTTGTAGTTCTCCCTGGTTCACGCGATCTCTACACATCGCGTCATCGATCACGTCCCTTCAGGCAGGCAGTCACAAAATGTCTGTTTCTGAAACGACTGCTGTTCTGGCTGTTTTCTGCGGTGACTGCAGGGAGCGGAGACACTCGTGTGAGCACGTTAAATCAATGCGGGGACTGCGGAGCCACTGGTGAGAACATGTTTCGGTTAGAGACAGTGCTGTGCAACATGATCGAAGGAACTTTCAAAATAGTCTGGTTGGTGTTTTATTTTCCTGGCATCTTTCAGCTGTGTCCGCGAGGATCGAAGACCCCGGGTGAGAGATCGCTCACTGGTGCATATGTTGTTTATTCATTGTTGTTGTAGTTAAACTCTCCCCCGAACTGGTGCCATTCATTATTTACATTAGTTCTTGACATGTCTCTGTATGTTCTGAGTGTGTCGGTGCTTTTGTCAGTCTTGGAAGTGTCCTAGGTTCTACGTGGTCCTAACTATCAGATTTACTTGAAACTCTCTTTTGGGTGTCTATTATCTTTGTGTTATAGTCTGTCATGGGGAGTTTAGTTTTTGAGTCACACCGGAGCTAGTCTTATTTATTTATTTCTAGCATCTAATTTACCACTGCAAATTTTTCAATATAGCTTTATTTTGAAAGTGGTGTGTGGCAAACTTGTGTTGTTTTTTTTTTTTAAAACTCTGTATTCTGTGTTAGGTCATGTCCTGGTTGGGTGTTGCTGGGTAGTCAATTCTCATCCTTATTTTTGAGGTTGGTTTCTTCAAGTGTACCCTAGGTGGTGTGTGTGTGAGTAGTCAATGCTCCAATGCCCCTTTTGGGTTCTTTGAGTTTTCATCATATGCTTTGTGGTAGTCCATGCCCAAATCTTTGTTCCCAGGGATATTGTCCTGCGGTGTACCCTACATAGGGGAGGTTGTGTGTGTGAGTGGGTAGTCCATGCTCATTTCTATTAGTTTTCTGAGGTAGTGGTCTGTGCGTCCATGCCCCATTGTGGTTTCCAGGTATTGTCCTGCGGTGTACCCTTTTCAGGGGAGGTTGTGTGTGTGGGTAGTCCATGCCCCATGTAGTGGTAGTTTGCGGGTAGTCCATGCCCCATGTAATGGTAGTTTGCGGGTAGTCCTTGCCCCATCTAGTTATGTCTGTGGGTAGTCCATGCCCTATTTTTGTTCCCAGGTTCATTATCCTGTGGTGTACCCTTCTCAGGGGAGGTTGTGTATTTGTGGGTAGTCCATGCCCCATCTTGTGGTATTTGCGGGGAGTTCTTGCCCCATTTTTGTTCCCAGGGTAATTGCCGTGCGGTGTACCCTTTTCAGGGGAGGATGTCTGTTTGCGGGTAGTCCATGCCCCATTTTTTCTTCCCAGGATTCCTATCCTGCGGTGTACCCTTTTCAGGGGAGGTTGAGTGTTTGCGGGTAGTCCATTCCTCATACTCTGCGTTGTCCCCTGCTTTTGGTGGAGACTGTTTGTGCACTATGTTCTGGTCTAAGTCTACCTTCTTGTAACTCGTGGCCAGGGTTTCATGTTGGTAAGACTTTGTGCTGTGATTTTATCATATCTTTAGTGTCAGCACGTCTTTATCAGGGGATAAAGTTTGTTTTTCTTTGCTGAATTAAGGGGTTTGCTCTCTTTTGTCTTGAGTGAATTTTTACCCCTTATGTGTCCCTCACTAGCGTCTCTGTCTACACTCACTTTTGTTCTAGGGTGTTTACCCTGTGGTGTACCCATGTGTGGGGAGGTTATGAGTGTGACTTAGCTGCTTTTGTTCGTTAAGGGAGGGGGATGAGGCATGTAGAATTTAATCTAGTTTTCTTTGTTCACATTTCTGCGAATAATACCTTGTGCTTATGTTATCTCTGAACATCTCATTTGGTTCATTCATGTACTTTTCTGCTGATGTTGCATTTGAGGTATTTTGCCTATTGTGTTCCCTGTTCTGTCCCTATTCCATAAGGGAAGAGGATGTGTAGTAAATGTCCTCTCTAATGCTCTTCACCAGATAGACTGTTCTATGTCATCTGTGACACAATAGAATGCCTGGGTGACTCTCTGGCTCACTGTGTCTCTCTCTACCTGTACTTTTCTGCTGATGTTGCATTTGAGGTATTTTGCCTATTGTGTTCCCTGTTCTGTCCCTATTCCATAAGAGAAGAGGATGTGTAGTAAATGTCCTCTCTAATGCTCTTCACCAGATAGACTGTTCTATGTCATCTGTGACACAATAGAATGCCTGGGTGACTCTCTGGCTCACCGTGTCTCTCTCTACCTGTACTTTTCTGCTGATGTTGCATTTGAGGTATTTTGCCTATTGTGTTCCCTGTTCTGTCCCTATTCCATAAGGGAAGAGGATGTGTAGTAAATGTCCTCTCTAATGCTCTTCACCAGATAGACTGTTCTATGTCATCTGTGACACAATAGCATGCCTGGGTGACTCTCTGGCTCACTGTGTCTCTCTCTACCTGTACTGTGGCAGTTGGTCATCTCAGGCTGAGCTGCTAACAGCTAGCTCCTGGTGGGGTTCTTCTCTTGTACTTATCATCTTAGAATGAACTTACAATAAAGGAACCTATCTCTACAGTGGACTTTGCATCTTCCTTTACTACATTATCCAACATTATGCCATGTGGCCTTAATGCCAGAACCGACAATTAATGGGTGAATCCACTCAACACAGTGACTGTTGATTCTGATGTTGTCAATCATATCTCATAACTGTGAGGGTAGGGATGGTGCACGTCCTTCAGTTACGGCAATGTGCACGCATTAGATCGAATCCAACAGAGTCCCTCCCGTTCTGGTCCCTCCCTAGCTTTGGTTCCATCTTTCATACACCCGGCTGGGTTCTGGGGTGTCAGAGGGTCTGCTCTTCGACTTCTATTTGTGAAATATGAATGTTAAATCTAAGTGTTCTTCGTGTTTTGTCTGGTATATCCCTGAAGTTGCCTACTCTTTGATGCCTTTGCATAGTCAAATGTTTTAAAAATAAACATACTTTTAGGGAGCGCCACATTTTCAATAACATAAAAAATTAATTATGACTGTGTTTACTGTAGCAACTGATGTCATATTAGTAAGTTACCTATGATCATTTACAGCTGATACAAGAACATAAACAGAGCAAAAAAGAAGGTACTGTCAAAAACGGTATGTGGTTTAGATGAAAGCTCTTAGATTATGAGAGTGAGACTTGAAAGAGATTTGAAAGTCTATTAATATTTGGACCTTAACATTCTATATAACAACTGGTTGCCAGGCCATAAACACATACGCTCAACCATCCAACAACTAGACGGCTTGAATGTAATCTAATGCACGATGGATCAATCGTTCTCAAAGGTCCTACTTGAAGCAAAGGTGGCATCAATCATTATAGTCCGAATTGAAAACCAAAAACGGCATTATAGCCTGGCGTTAGGGACATCACACAGCCTTGCTGTACTGTTGATTAGATCTCTGAGCTCCAACTCGAGAAATATGCACATCAGAAATTGCATAAAGTGTATTTTACAAGAATGACCAAAAGTGCATGAACTGTACAGCCCACAATTCCAATGTAAAGAAAAAAATGAACTGCACCTGCAAGTCAGTAGATGGTTTGTCTGGTTTGTTGCAGTGTGCTCCACGTATATACATTACATACATTATATATGCGGTATTCAGTAGTTCAACGGACAGAGTCTCAAGACACTCTAGGGCCTATACACAAACAGCAAAATGGAGACCAGAAGACTGGTTTCAACTTTCAGTGAATCAGTACTGTGATGTAATTACACACACTTTTGCTTATGCATGAAAAATGCTCATTGACAACACATAGACTGAATGCCCTGTATGCATTGCAGAAAGGTTGTTGAGCATCAATACTACACATTAGGTGTGAATCTAGATGATGCCTACTACGAAATGTAATATATTATGTGGGCTGTAGTACTCCAAGTGATCTATATAATGCAATTTTTGCTGCAGCAACCTACTCACAATTCATTACAATCGACACTTTAAGCAAGACAGCCAGCCACTCTAAACAAAGCTCAAAATGCAGACAAATATAGAAAATAAAATTGGTCGTTCAAAGGAGGTGGATTTTCTTCAGACACTGATCAAATGTTGTAGTTAGTACAGCATATAAGTAGAATCTCCCTTTGAGTGTCTGTTTTCTCTTTGTTTTGGGTATGACACATAGCCGAGGCAGGTTGCATGGGATGTGAAGTTGCTGCTGCAGGAAGTTTCAAAATACGAGGGGAGTGAGCGCTCAGAAGGGAAGTGAAATACTGGGGCACAATGACCGCAGAGTAAATGCGAATTACTAACTTAATTTGTAATGAAGAATTAGAGTGGCATGTCACATCCACTGCACGAAACAAGAAAACATTGTTATGAAACAGCAAGGATTCGCATAGACAAGCCAAAGGCAGCACTGACTGACAGTCTCTTGGGCAGGATTTTCTAAACAGAGTGTCCTGCCAGCTGCATACTTGCCGGTTGTCTCTTGGGCAAAAACCTTACCAAATTAAATGTCTGTTTGCTCAAATCTCTCGTGGCAGCTCAGAAAAACAAATCTTTATCATAATTGTTAGAGACAGATCAGGAATAAATGTTTTCTAAAAGTAGTCATTAGTATTAGACTTCTCTGTATCTGCAAGAGGGAAGTAATTCGAAATACTTTTGCATGCTGTGGTGCGCACGGAATCTACATAGGTTTTTTAACATATTTTCAAACCCCTAGTGTGCAAAATTCACATCTTCTCCTGGGAATTTTAACAGAAGTTGATTTCAAACTCATGTTTCTGTTATGGACCACAGACCGCTCCTCAATAGCACAATCTGAGTCAATATGGTGTCAGCATGCTGACAATTTTAAAAGTAAGAACATCTGTTATTCAATGGCAACAGCATAGAGTGCCAGGTATATGCACACCATATTTTAAAAACTCTCACTCTTTGCATGTATAATAGATTATTTGATTAAAAAAAATTACATCAACTTGCATTGTTCAAGAAATTTCCGTGCTTATTCGCGATCCATCGAAAGAACTAAAATAGAAAATGAGTTAAAAAACAGAATGAAAGTGAAGTTCACTCAAACTGGGTGATCATTATCATAAATATATGATAAATATTACCTAATGAGCCCCCTCACCATGACGCGCTGGCGCAGAGGGGTGGACTGGTGCGCCACCCAGGAGCGGCCCCTGTACAAGGCAAGGGGTTGCCCGAATAAATTTTGCAGAATATGGGGCAAATGGGTCGTGGTGGTGGAATACTGATACTCCCAGAGCATACCCGAGGACTGATGTGGGTACGACTCTCTTTGTTTTTTGCTCTTGCTATGTCTATCAATCTACATAAGATGATGTAAGGTCTGCTTATATTTACCTGTTCGCCATAAGTTGGCAGGGTATGCTCAGACGTGAGTCCCTTGCTCATTTTGCCACTGGATTCAAGCAAACCGGGCTGAAGACGGCTGAAATGCCAGAAACCGGTCCTCGGTAGCTTGTTTCCGGTTCAAGGACAGGCATGGCTTGGCAGTTCGGGCTGGACTGTTCCCATGAGGCACAGGGTCAGACTGATTTGCATATGGCCATGTCTGAACTGGGGTGGAAGAGTGGGCCAAAGAACGGTGATGGATTAAACCCAGATCTGTTGACTGGGCGTGAGTGTTTGATTGGTTCAGATGCTCCGTCCATCACCACCCCCTTTTGTACCGCTATATTTACCTGGCACGTTTAAAAGTGTGTACAGCTGGTATTGTTATTTTTGTTGGTTTCTCATAAAATCAATAAACTTGGTTATCAAAAAATATTACCTAATGAGATACGTGTCGCATCATAAGTACTGGTTTTAGTTCCATTTAAATAAATAATTCCTCACTCCATGAAAACACCCACAGCCTCACCAGACACTAAAACCTGTCTTATTTCTTTTTCTAACCTCCCACCCCAATACCACGATGATTCCAAATCCTAGACTTATTCCCGATTACCTAAACCCTCTTGATGTCTTGTGAAGACAACTTGTGTACAACACGCAGAGTTTGGAATATAGGACAGAAAACTGATGACCTGTCGATCTCCAGGAAGGCTAGTCACAGATCACTATACTGTTGAAATGGGCTATAAACTGGAAACGTTAATCAATCCATATGTTCAAGTAACTGAGTGGATTTATACAGGCTGAATAGCCTTTACACGGACAAGCTGACATGGCTGCATTATATACATTCATATTCATTTAAATGCGTACAAAATTAGACAAATACTAACAGAATAGAAAGAACATAATTGAGAGATCAAAGGGAAAGGTGAAAAGAGTTGAAAAATCGAAACAGACCGAGCCCACATTAAGCGGGTGCATCAATGAAAGCACAGTAGGAGAGGTCATCAGAGCTCTGGCGTGCATCAAGACTGTCGGATAGGGTTAAGCTATAGGAGGAAAATGGCTTTCTTTAAAGTAAACGCTGCAGTGAAAACTGCTCAAAGTAGTGCCTTAATGAATTCTCTTTTGTATGAATTACAGCCAAGTGAACAAACTTATCATGAACATGAAGGTGCGTGGAGTTTTTGTCTGCAGTCCATTTTGTTTGCTCAGGATTTAAAAATGCAATTGAAAAATAAGTCTGGCTCAAGATGTTGTGTATTGGAAAAAAGGTCCCTCAGTATGAAGACCTGATAACCAATCACTGAGGCCGCATTGCAGTCTATTGTTTTTTTCATGTGCTGTGTCACTTCTGACAGAGACCAGTGACATGCATATCAGCCTTGCTTTTGAATTGTGAGTTTGGCTCACTGAGGATGCATCAGTGAGGTATACCTTGAGTTCTCTGTCACAGTGAGCACAAGAGCCAGGACTGAGCGTTCCTGTCATTCCTAGGGCATTGCACTGAGTAAAACACAAAGTGATGGATGGAATGCTTAGAAAATGATTAGCTGCTGGCAATTGCTTGTGCTGCATTCCAGTCCTTGATTTTTCACCCATTATCCCACTTCAGATGGCGACTGTCCTTATGCAAAACAGTTCTGATCTTGCTCCAGGAGGTACAGTCCAGCCCAAACTGCCAGGCCAGGTCGCCTCCTGGAGCGGCTCTTCCGTTGGGGCAGAGGAGGGATAAAAAATGAAATGGTAGCTCTTTGCATTTTATTTTTCATACCCCTCCTGAGCCGAGCGTCTGGACGGGGACAGCCACGGGGCTGCTGCTGACTGACAGCAGCGTGAAATAGGGTGGTCTGTCTAATGCACTGTTTAAAGTGCGCATGTCTTTCTGGCTGGCCGTCTTGTGATGGCCAACCACACATGCGCACTTTAAACCTCTCAACCCAGCTATTTTAAGATAGCTAGGCTGCAGCCACGGCCGGTAGTGGGAGTACCGGCCGGGCGGTGACGTGGGGAGGGGCTGGGTGTGGGGTAGTAATGTATGGATTACGGACTTTAACAGGTAAGTAAACATAAAAATAAATAAAACGAATTTTGTTGCACACACTGCATCGCATTTGGTGATGCAGTGTGTGCAACGAAATTCGTTTTATTTATTTTTATGTTTACTTACCTTTTAAAGTCCGTAATCCATACATTACTACACCCCATCCTGTCCATTCCCCTCCCCACGTCACCGCCCGTCCGGTACTCCCACTACCGGCCGCGGCTGCTGGGTTGAAAGTAAGTGCAGGCCTCCAGTGCACTTTAGAGCACCGAGTGAGGCCCTTCCCTCCAATCAGGGCACTGCTCACGTTCTCCATGTGAGCAGTGCCAGGATTGGGCAAGAGAGATCCAGCATCCTGTTCCTGCAAGAAAGAGGTCCCGAGCGAGGACGTTGTGTTAGGCAATTTGTAGTGTAGGTGCCAGCCGCCACTAGTCGCCACTGAACGTGAACTAATGCATCCCCAGTCCATTCTGGCCTGCTTGGGCAGAGCAAGTGTATGGACAAATCACGTCTTGCTGTGTCTTTGCAGAGTTCGGAGCAGCTTTGGTGAGTTGGCCCACTGACAAATTGAACCTGCCTTTCATCTGAAGCCACAACCATCCACCGTGACAACAGGCAAACAGATTTCAGCGCCACTGGATACACTTTACCACCTCGCGTTTCTACTGTACGTTCTTTGATTTATATTCTTTACCCCCAACGCACAAAACGAACCTGATATTGCTTTCCTTAATGACCTCTTATTTAATATCTTTCATTCTACCCTCACGTCATCTATGAAATCCAGTGGTTTCAACATTAATAATGCTCTTTCTCTTTTGCCACATGTAAATAGGTTCTTACAATCCGAAAAAGTTGTCATTCATGCATGGAGTAAGCTAAGGGGCTTATTTGGGGGGCGGTCTGATTTTAATTGGCTTCTATTCCGTTTCGATGTCACTGACATGCACAGTATGCAATAGCGGACTACAATATTTACATTGCACGTATAACTGTTTCAATGCAAATGACTCAAGTATTCCCTGCGAAACAAAGGTGTTACACTGCTGAGGAGCGCCATCAATCATCTATGCTAAGAAATGTAAATGCGACAGGCCAATCAAAGAAGGCTGCAGTGCTATGCACTCAGTTAAGCCACTTTAAATGGTAAGCCTCTGGGAGCAGCTGTGGCAAACATTAATACATTATAGGTCAGATGTATCACAGAGGTTTATCCATTCGATGCCAATGGAAAAATGTGTTCATACATATGGCCCTATATACTTACAGCACATAGAAGAGCTTCATTCTGTAGTTGGCGCTCATGGCAGATGTTTCATATGTTGAATTGAGTTGACAAACAAGCTTGTCCATGTTTCCTGTCGTCCAACAGTGTATGCGCCAGCGAAGATCTAAAACAGATGTTATTTGCATCACATTAACAGTGTGTTCTAGTTTTTGTATAATTCAACTTCTGTGCCTTATATTTCGGAGATACAATCGTGGGTATGAAAGGACATTTGTATGTTCTCAATCAGTGTAACCGCAGCACTTCTGAAAAAATATACCTGTTCGCATTCTGGCTATATTCACCATCTTTTTAAAAGTGAATGATCCAGAGATGTAATGCTTGAGAAATTAATGTTTTTCATTTATTTAAAATAATTTAGGAGGAAAACATATTTCGATTTGGCTACAATAATCCCTTAGCTTTTATGTCGAATATAAACCAAAGCACAGTATTAAAATAAAATAACAGAGCCACTTGTCCAGGATGTAGACAGCTCGCATGGGTCTGTGAGGAATTCAACCCTGTCAAAAAAATGACGAGTCCCACACAATTCTGCTCTCTGGCCCTATCTACTAGGTGCTGTTGAAGAGAGCCTGGTAGTCTATGACTAATAAAGTGAGTGTAACTCTCTGTGAAAGCAGGTGGTCTGCGTAAGTGAAGCTCTAAACAAAAAGCGCTGTCTAAGCCAATAGGCCTGGCTTGCATTTTAAGAACTGACAAAAACTTTGTAATACGCCTGCTGCAGTGAAAACACAAATCAAAAAACTATTACATTCTTTGTGTGATGCACCTGTCAGGTAAATAAAAATGTAATGTGTGATGAGCCAATGTACATTTGGGATTTAAAACAGTCCCTCGTGCATTACAATGCAAGCACTTCAAATGTGATGGAATGATACACCAAACAACCAACGGCATGAGGTGAGAGAGAGATACTGATCCGGGCATTGCAAAAGCTGACAGTTGTACTCTCAAACCAAATCTAAAAGTTGGAAGTCTGAACCTGAGGTGCAAATTCATTAGGCACTAGATCTGATATTTCTTCCCAGCAATGTTCCTGATACAAGCTCTCAATGACTTTCTGATACTACACCACGAATGGCTAAGTTGTTGATCACTGTCATTGATGCCTTTCACTGGTCTAAGACACCAAACAACTTCCATTTAAGATGGTGTACCCAGAAAGCTATGTCCCATCTGCCAATCTGGGGGAACCAGGATTACTGGGTCAAAGTGCCTCAGTCATTCTTAGCAGGGTAGTCATTTGGTTCTAAAAGAACATGACCACCAGACGGCATTGCCATGGTTACATTTGTGTAGGATCCAGCAGGAAGGTGGACAACACAACTTGATGTGATGCCCAAGCCTGCGATGACATAATCAAGATAGTGGTTCAAAAAGTGTAGGAAGGAACTGAGAAGAAAGGCCATAACATGGTGAAAAGTGTTGAGTAAGAAAGTGTGCTGTTTCTGTGGTTTTGTTTCTTAAAAAGGCATCAATGAAAGGTTTGTTATGATAACATGACCTTCTCCCTGCATTTAAAAAATGGACAGAGCAATTTTTTTATTTTACCACAGCTTTTTGCAAGTGTGCAAAAGTGATGGTCAATATGTTCTATTTTTGCAGTTTCTACCTCTTTGCGGATAGTTTGGGGAAACAGGTATGAAAGGTATGGGTGAGCTTGGAAAGCTATACATTTTGGAAAGCGTAGACACTATTCTGAGTTCAGCAAGGTGATGATGAGGTATGATGGAAAGTGGGTTATTAGTAGTGGTAAATATATATCTACTACTAGCAATAAGACATCTGACACAATATAGAGCTCAGTATAGGTCTTGGAAAAGTATTCCCATGCTCAACCCTTGGTAGCTTGGCTGTGAGCAGAAAGGCTTAACTTGAAAGACAAATATGTAAAGCATTTAAACACACCAATTCAGTAAATAATTAAGACACAACACATACTAAAGATCCAACCAATGTATAATAATAGGAATTATTGTTATCTCTATAATGCCACCAACATGAAAATATTCCAATGTAGGGAACCAGAGATATGAATTTTTAAAGATTTGGCACTATATAGCACTTAGGCTGGGGATTTGTTTGTGGTGATGGTCCAGGTGAGCTCTGTTAAACTGTAGCTTGCAGAGAGTCCACTCTTTAGTCCTTTTAAAACAGGTTTAATCCACAGGGCTGTAGTTCCATATTGTGCAGTTGGTGCAGTCAGTCAAAGTGCAGGGCCTGGTTGGTGCAAATCAAACTACCAGCATGGACCCTTCCTCTTCCTTAAGTTTCAAGCAACAGATCTGAGAGGCTCTGTCCATCACAGATACTTATTCCAAGTTCTCTGGGTCAAGCAGGAGGGCGCTCCTGTCCAATGAGATGCAGGGCAACACTCCAGGGTATGCCCACTTCCTCCAAAGTGAGGCACTATTTTCTCCCAGAGCACTATTTCACCAAAATTCAACATGCCCGAATTTCCAGCAGAGTGTGAAGAGCTAACTAGACCAGCCCACAGGATGGCCCTCCCCTTACATATAAATGAAACTGGCCTCTAACCTGCCTGTCTCCTCCTTCTTTTGAAGAAATTTGTTTACCCCTCCCCCTGCTCTGGCATTCCAATTTAGCAGAACTCTGCCCTCCTAGAAGGGCTTTATAACTCCAGGGGCTACGTATCACCTCATCAAAGGTGCCTGGCTAATGCACTGAACTCTGATCAATCGAGACAGACCATTGGAAGGCTGATTTTTGGCTTGAAGGCAAGAAAGTCTTATAATTTCTTGTCAGTACATTTTAGGATATATTCAACAATACCATATTGTTGGATTTATCAATACCATTCTAGGAAGTCCTTGAATTACATTTTTTATCACCTCTTTGATGTTATTTATTATATTGTAACTTCTTGCCATGTTAACCTATGTGACTGGAGATTTGCATTTGGAAAATGACTTGTGCCATTTTTCCAACACCAGGGCCCCATAAATATTCTTTATAAGGACCCTACATACATCTACAGGACCCCACACCCCTGGGATACCTAGGGGAGACTTTAGGGGTTCTGAATAAGTAAATATAATGCAGAGCTTCACTTCACATTGCTGCTACCTAAAAAGTCGATTTTGGGAAGCACTTTACCAAAATGTTTGGAGTGAAATGTGCAATGTCACTAAACCCAGGGCCTATACAACTCATTTTATAAGGGTCCTTCATATAAATACCTGACCCCCCCCCCCCTTGGGACATCTAGGAGAGACTCTGGGGGGTACCTAATATGCCCCAACATTGTAGTTTATTATTTCTAAGTATCCCAAACACCAAAGTCGAATTTGGCCACAATTTGCATTTTAAGGCAGTCCTGCAACACAGGGCTGCTTTTAAACTGACCTCAGGAGTCAGCAGTGCACACATGTAAGTGCAGAAAATCTGCTGGCCTTTAAACTGCCATGCCCTAGTATATACTAAGAACTTAAAGGTAGTCTCAGTCCCCCTGCCCTATTATGTACTAGGGCATGATGGGGGAGTACATGTCAAACAGAGGGGTACTCTAACCCATAGTGTACCCTACTGTATTTAGGTGTTGCTCTGTGTTCTAAGTGTGTCTTCAGCATGGCGCTCGCCCTGCGCCTGGTTAGTCAGAGTCCAGGGACAGTCAGAGTCAGTTACCACCAGTACTAATCACAAGGTGTGATTAGTGGCGATTCTCACAACAAACCCAATCATTGAAAAAAAAGTAGTGAAAATAAGGAATAAAAAATAGAAGTAGGTGATAATGTTATATGTAACTTATTGCACCTAAGAAAGATCTACATAGGCAATATCCCAATACATCCATCACACTTTTCTGGTGGCAGAGTTATGTGGTGTTTGTCACTTGTTAAAGAACAAGCAATACCCTCAACAGAGCTGCCGCTTATTTTACTCTGTATCATCAATGTGTCAGTTCATTATGTAAAAAGAAGGATTATGAAGGAAAGCTGCACAATTTTTTAAATGTGTGTAAGAATTTCAATTTCGGAATAGTGATTTATTGATCCTACTCTGAATTTCAGACTCTATCACGTTTATAAGGGTGTTTTACAACATATTCTCTTTTATTCACACTGATTTACATTTGGAAGATAAAAATGTAATGAAATTCAATAGATTATAACAAATGTCCCGCTATTCTGTATTTCCACACTTCTCCTAATAAAATAATATCCCAATTGTACGGAGGATGTTTTGACTGCAACAGGAAAGGCCACCAAAACACAAAATGGAAACCTCAAAATTTCTCTTTGAATTTTGAAAATTCTGTCGCAAAGGAATAGCTGCAGCATTCTGACCTGGGCTTAGCTGGTACACAAGGAAATTTATCAATACCAGACATTTTTTAAATGTAGACACCAGGTTGAGTACAGAGCAGTGTGGTTTTATGGATCCTGTCACCTTTCTACTGCGAAATATTTTGCAAATGTAAACATTTGGCTAATATCACATACACTGGAGACGAACGGTGGAGATACAATACGTTGGTCCCAACTTTTTTTAAATGCCATTTGACCTTTTTTAGCCCATATTAACTATGGACATCACCTAAGTGGAAGATTTTTGTATCTTGTTATCTTCAATAGATACCTGCTTACGATGGGTGTATTTTTGCAATATCACAATACCGAAGGCCCCTCATCAGGCTTTTAGATAGTGATATTCTTAGGGGGGAATATCCTTGTTGTCTTGAAGAAGGTGGTTTTATATTTTATCACCCACCAAAACGCACCCATGCATACACTGTGCTAGATTTGAGGAACAGATGATCACATTAGAAAATACATTGGTTTCTACTATGAGCCCAATTACGATGCCGGGTGGAAAGCCATCCAACAACTTGATATATTGATATATGTAGCCTGAATACTGTTTTAAGTTAGCATGAGCCTTTTAGGAGTTTGAACGCCATTTTACCTTTCTGCTGCTTTTGCACACAACACATATCTACTGCTTTAGCTTTGAGCCTAGTACAATGTTTTCGATACATGCGAGAATAATATGTTGTTGCACTGATATCAGTCTTGCTTGGCGAGCTGTGTCTGTACAGTGAGTGCTGAAACCTTCAAGGATATCTCAACACAGTAGTTGTTATGAGCACTGATCTTCGCACGTTCCTAGACATAACATACATGCAGCTGCAGCCAAGTTCTGGCTTTAGGCGCGTTTTATATTGCTTTGCACAAGAGCATATGAACACACACTTGATGGTGCTTCGCATGCAGAGAGCTGGTTGCTGATGATGTGATCCCTTACCACTAGGATCTTGAGGTATGGGGCCGCTCTGCTAAAACCACCAAGAGACCTTCTTAGGTATAATATAATATACTAGCTAGGGAGGGTCAGAATTAGGTTTAGTTAAACCCTATTCATTTTAGCATAATACTATGCTTTCACCGTTTGTGTTCTATGGACTAGTGACTATGCTGATTAATTTGTTTCTTATAATATGTTTGCTTGTATTAGCTAAGATACTGCGCTTGAGAGCACTGCATTAGTGAATAAACATTTCAAATTTGCACGTGTTCTCTTTTACTCCTTGTTCTGGATTGAAATGATTGTATAACGAAAGAGTGTTCATGTGTTCCACGTTACCTGAGGTGTACTAAGTTCATGTTCTGGTTTGTCTAAGCATTGGGAGTTTATGATGACCAATGGGACACTGTAGCTAGTCTGGTAGGGGATATTTGGGTACTAAGGTGAGTTTTGGGACATCCTAATTCACTGAGGTTCCAAGCCTCTATGCACAGTTCTGTCTGAGCATGGAATCCCTGCGACAAGCTCGTTGTATGCTTTCCACTCAACATCAATGGTTTCCTTCTGACCGCCGTATTACAATACATGCAGTGGTAGGGAAACTCGCAGGGGGATTCTGCCCGGCTTATGACTGGCTCACAGAGCCCTTTGGGGCAGCGGGCGGAATGATGATCCCATAATGATGGCGGAGCCAGCCTTGGCTTCGCTGTCGGGATTATGTTGTCGCTTTCCACCTCTCCATTCATGACAATTCGCAAAAGTGGGTTTGGGAACCCATAGAAGGGCCCCGTGTCCCCGGTGCCTTCCACTGTGGGGCCTGGGGGGCACTGTAGAAACATTCCTGCACCGTGTGGCAAGCACCATGGGGTTTGCAAACATCCACTTAACAATTGTAGCTTGTGCTGCAGGCCTTTTCAGCCTCCGCACAAGATGCAATTGTAAAATTAATGTTTCTGACCGCCCGTCGGGCGGTCACATCCAAATACAGTGGATGTCGGGCGGTTCCATTCTGCTAAGATGTTGTTTGGACGCTCGTCCAACCAACATCATACTTAGACCCTATGCGTTATTTTTATGGATTGCTACAAATTCGCTCAAATCAATGACTGATGAAATTGTCTTGTATGATTTCTCTCTGTCAAATTATTGTATTGTAGTCATGTAGTCATTGTATATATAACTTTTTGTTTAGTTTTTTTTGTAATGAAATTTTGACTCATGAAATAATTGTAACGATTTCTGACAAACTGACTTAAAAATATTGTAATTCAATTTGGAGTTATAAAGGATTTCATTTATTGTGCAGCATTTGACTCATTCAAGACTGAAGGTATGTATGTTTGGTGATTGTGTGTCTGTATGTTCAGTTGACGGAATATAAATGGTTTCCAACAGTAGCTGTTTATGACTGGAAAGTCTTCTATGAAGCACTGTCCCTGTCCTTTTGGATTGTGGGGACCCTCACATTTCATTGAGGGCCCACTATCTGTCACAGACTGAGTATATTGTGTCCTGGTTTGTAGGAAAGCCTACCAATCTTGCATTCGATATAGTTGAATAGCTGATGTGACTTCCAGGGATGAGGAAAAAGCCTGACAATGCATCTTCCTCCAAAGTACTGTATCTTCATTGCATAGTGCCCTGTTAGAGGAATCTGTATTGAATACTTTTCACCAAATTTTTATCCATCAGTTAAAACGTTATATTTGTACTATAAGCTCAACAAGTAGGCAATCAAGGATTTATTATAATGAATCACAATACAGCAGAAATCCCAGTAGCAAAATGTCTCTATTTACACCAACAACGCCAGACATTCTGAGATGTTTCCCAGCCTATTGAAACTGGTGTTAACTCCCACCACAATAGATAGAGATTTCTGTTTGGTTATGGAAGACTCGTGAGATAGGACTTTGTGGAAACTAACATGTGCAAGATTACCTAGAACTATTTTAAGGAGACTCTTAACAGATTTGCATTGAAAGGGGTCAATCCTTTGTGGAAAGGAATTGACATTGAACTCAATTTAATGGTGGGTACTTCCTCTGGGAAGGGGGTCCATCACATCCTGGTCTGTTTCAAAATGAGTCACAGAGAAACTTTGCTCAACGTTTGATAGCCATTGGCTCAATCAACAGGAAATTCTCCCCAGAAATTACAGAGATATAAAGTTTTAACTTGAACTTGTTTAGGCAAAAAGTACTTGGAAAAGCAAAGCACAAGTCAGTACTAAAAGGTCACAGTTAGTTTGCCCCTAGGTGCAATTTCAGGCCTACCGTGATTGGACAGAGGCCAGCTAGATACACAGAAGGCAGGTCAACCCATTCAGAGTTTTTACATTAGGAGTGGGACTCAGTCCCTGAAATGGAAGTCAAACTCTTTCAGCAGGGCAAGCTCCAAGGCTGAGGCCACAAAGGGTTCTTTGAAGTTGGATGCATCATCATCAAACTCCTTCTGAAGCTGCTGGTTTTGGCTACTAAAGGTCTGAGCAGGACAAAACTGTATTTCCTAGTCCCCAAAGGTTGTGCATCATTAGGTTGGACTTGCTGCCTTGACTCAGTCCAAGGTTTTATCTTTTGATTGAATCAGTTTTTGCTATTCTTCTGTGGGGCAAAGCTAGAAGTGATTGCTGGGCAGAGTTTCACAAGGGCAGATAGCTGTATGATGAGGTCCCGCTGAACCTGTTTTCAGCACAGTAAAAAGCCCTAAGTAGGATGAACCTCTTTTATGCCACATTGTGTCATGTGTTCAAGTTAGGCCTGGAGGGAAATATTACCATTTTACACATACAAGGGTCTTTCTTAAAGTTGCTTTCACTTTTACACGATGACTTCTGACACACATTTGCATTGGTGACAGTTTGCATTAGTTTTTTGGAAACTATACTTTCTTACAGAATCAACTTTGGAAGAACACTATCATGCTACCTTTGCACCATGTACAAGGTTTATGCATACGCTGTTCAAAAGTGCTTGGTGTTTTCGTACATATGGCGACATCGCTATCTGTAACACACAACCAGCCTGATCAAGGTTTCGGACTAAGACAAGGATGTATTTTGTTATAAATAAACATCTGTTTCTGGGTGTTGGCAGAGGAGCACTTTGCTATCATTTGCAAGGTCTCTACATGTTGATGCTTTGGCCCAGCATCTTGCTGTTATCTCTACGAGGGGTGTCCAGCTTGTAGGCATTCGGAAATCCTCTACGTAGGGACCAATATTCAGCACTATTCAAGTTTTCTGGTATGTGAGTTTATGTTTGGATAGAGTGTGGATAATATCTATGACCAGGGCAAAGATTGTGCGCTCTGGACGAATGGGGTTACCATGGTTATGAAAACAACCACCAGAATGCACACTGAACAATATGTGGTGGTGGGTGGTAATTTTGGTTTAATGATCAGTAGGATGAAGAATACAGTTTATCATGTAGAGAGATTCAATGAGTTGTAATTCTGTTGTTTTGTTGTATCTGAGTTCCCAATATGTCATTTTCTCATTTGGGGTTTAAAAAACACATTATTGAAGATGGGATGTAATGTAATGTAATGAAGTAAACAGACTGAAGATTGTTTAGTAATCAATGTGTAATATTGTTCTTTTATTTCTTGTGTTTTGTCTAGATCAATTTTAATCAAAATGTTGGTTGAGAAAGAGACATAGCGCAATACTAGTCTTAATAAAGGTGGTGCACATAGAGCAACACACCGGAACGCGCCGACGCCATTCTTTCAAGTTAAATTCACGAAACAATTTGTCAGAACGGATCCATATGATTCTGACCTTTATGTAAAGATTCCCATGAATTAACATTCCGATGTGTTAGGTTTAACATCACAGGTTTTCAGTCTCTCTCCCTTTTATATACTGTGTTCGTTTTTTTTGTGCTAATGTATAATTTGGATTGTTTTAAATGTTTTTAATTGATACATGATTTAAATAATAAATGTACACATTGTGATAATAGAAAGTTTAGGTTCTTCTATGATTTAGGAGTGTTTTGTATAGATAACCATTGTACTTTGTATGGCACTATTAATGACTAGAGAGTGGAGTGTGGATGAATGACCGTAATTGAGACATTGAATGAACCCAAGGGAAATTTTTCTTTTAATATATGTGTCCAGCTCTTGGTCATGACGGGGACCTACATTCTTTCCCTTCACATAGGGGGGTTGGATCATCCAGTACAGGGATTCTTGGCAGAACAAACACGCCTAAGACACTTAGGTTAGGGGACACATAGTAGAAGTACGACACATTTCTATATTGTTTTATGTGCTTGCAAATATACATTGTTACAGTATGATGGTGTAACTTTTCATTCTGTTTACTGTCCTATTACTTCTGATAACTTTAATTTGCTTCTGTCTATTGATCATTGCAGCACATATATTTTATACAAGAATCATGTTGGTTCAATAAATATTGAAGATGTCCCACTGTGCATTCCTTGTATATTTCTCTGAGAGAAGGCGAACACGAGCGACTGTGCAAAAGGGTTCTAGATATGTTACCACTATTCCTGGTTGATCAGGTTTGTCATGTTTAGTGGTTTCCAGAACCATTTGCTACCTGCCTAGGGTTAGCGGGGTTTATGGTGGCACTGTGACCTAGCTGGCCTATAGAATGATATATTCTGAAGAGGTGCATTTCTTCAGTCTGGCACCAACCCAAAGGTTATGCTGCCTACAAATGCACAGTTCCTACCATAGGGTGGAAACTGCACAACAATTGGGTGGGACCTCCTTGGGCAAGCCTAAGCACCTAGTCCTTGTCTCCTGATGTGGAAAAATGACTAAGTTCAACCTTTCCCCAGCTGCTAGGGAAGTCCTCTCTGGTCACTCCGCCATCCCCAGGTTCTTAGGGCACCTTTCTAGTTTCTAGGCACTAGATATCCCTCCAGTCAGGTCTCCTGAAGGCTCCAGTCCTCCATGGTCAGATGGGGCCTCATTCAGTAAGAAGCCCTTCTGCAGCTTGTCTCCTACGAGCTTTCAAAAAGGAGGCCAACCATTTATCTCTTGAAAAGCAGATCCAGTCCAACAGGAGTGCCAACAGGAGTGTTTGAGTCCCAGGCTCCTTTTCTTTCAGCAAGAGTCTGAAATATTCTTTCTTCCAGCAGGCCTTCTTCTTGAGGTTTAGTCTTCTCAGGTATAGAAATTATCTAAGGAGGTGGTAATGAGGTGTCAGGCTTATCCTGTTTAAAAGCGAGTGATTGTAATATTCCCCTACGAAATTCTGTTTGTTTTATTGCCTATGCATACTTTCCTTTTAAGTAATTTCTCAATGTCTACAGTAAACCAATCCCAGAAGACCTCCATTTAAGATGGCTGAACCTTTTTAGCACCACAGTTGTCTTTGGATCACTCCAAAAATACAGTTGGTGATAATTTCCCTGTCATTCTTGGTCAAGAGGCCAGGCTATTTGACTCTGATAGGCAAGGTTGTTAACTCTAGTCTGGAATATATACTGGCCTCCAGATGAGTGATCAGAGGCTGGACTAGGTTTAAGGCAGTTCTAGCTCTGACAGACAAAAGCACATCTTATAAAGTTACCTTTCTTCGGTTGACCTACAGCTACTACTTCTTGTACCATTTTGATTACCTTGCTGTTTGATGTATTTGACTCAGCTTTCTCGCTCAACTGTAAAGCACTATGATACCCCCTGGGGTCATGTTCACATTATACAAAACTTTTAAAATAAGTAAATACAATGGAAAATCTGTGTTTATCGCTAAATCAGATTTTGAAAACAAAGTAGAAAATAATTTTGGATTACTTTTTTAGCATTTTCCAAAGTGTAAATATGAAATAATTTGTAATCAAACATAGGCCTATCTGTGGAAAATCTAGCCTAAACCACCCACAAATAATTTTTGAGATTTTAGTCTAGCCTAAACTACCAAAAGTCGATTTTGGAAACTGTGAGGGCATCTAATTCAAATATATAGTGCACAACCTTTTCTATATATTTGGCACCCTTTCCTGTAAAGGTACACTTTAGGTGACTTATTAATATATTAAAAGATGATCGTACATGGTCAATGTACTTCTTCCTATCCATATGTTATTGCAGTGCATCCTAGGAGCAATGTATTTTTGTCTTATATGTGGGTGGTGTAAATACAGACAGCAGCCCACACATTACATTTGACTTCCACACCACCAGTACAACTATAGCACCATCTTCGTAGATCTCACATACACTTTAAATTGACCAATTCAGTGAACACATTTTACAAATACTATTTAACTGCCAAAGCACATGCATTGTGTGTAATTTTTCAAACCATCACTAGCTAATAATCCACTTTTATGTAAATAATGGGGATTTTGTCACCTCAGGGTTCTTAGTTACATTATAGAGAAATCAAGCTTTACTGTCACTGTCTATTCTCTGGCACTTGAAATCCCTCAGTGAAGAACATCCTCGTTATTCACTGTTAACCATCTCTAATTCTATAATTCTATCTGTCTTCACTCTAGTAATGAGAAACAATTATTTGAAGGAGTGGATTTGGTTCCCTAGTTTCAAACAACATAAACATCTTTTTTAAAATAATGGGCAGCTTTATTCTGTGAGAGTAACTCAAAGCTTTTTAGCTAACTAATGGAACAATGTTAAAAAATATGTATTTTGGCACTGTGACTGAGGGTCACTCTCCACACAATTAAAATCTGTCCAAAATAAGGGTTTTGTGCAATCTGTTTGTGTAAATGTATAGGTATATGTAGATACTGTCAGAAGTGAAACTGTGAACTGAACTGCAATATAGCTGAAGCATAGAGGGCAAACCTGGTAACTTACAACCTAAGAACTTTAGCTGATGTGGTTAATGGGTTCAGCAAGCAAAAGGTCCTTCAGACTATAACGAATCTCTGCTAAACTGTACATATGTTCCCTTAGTATATCAGCTAAATGCTGGTGAGGTATAAGTCTAGGAGCAACATACTAACGTATCCTCTTACAGACTGCTAAATTGGTAGGAAGGAAAACCTATAATACATCAACTGCATTATAGACCTCACCCTTAGAAATAAACCATTGGTTAAGTAAATCTCCACTCATTTTACCAGCCCTTCTAAAGACATTTTTACCTGTTCTCAAACAAAGGTTATAATTTATTAAGTGTAATGGGGTAACTCACTGTTATTCTATGGGAGAGGTAGGCATCACAGTACTGAAAAACAAATGTAATAGTTTGTCACTACCCATACATGTAAAACTTTAAAGTACATATCCAACTTTTTAAATACAATACACTTGCACTCTGGGCTGTTGACGGCCTTCTTTAAGGGTTACGTATATGTATTCAAAAGTAAGGTATAGGCCTGGGAAAAAGGTTTATTTTGTCAGGTCAAAATAGCAGTTTAAAACTGAACATGGGCTTCAATTACAGGAGACATATTTCTAAAGGGCTACTTTAGTGGGTGGCACAGTAGGTGTTCCATGCCCACTAGTAGCATGTCATTTACAGACCTTGGGTGCATGTAGCACCACTTTTCTAGTGTCTTATATGTAAATTAAATCTGCCAATTGGTTGTAAGCCAGTGTTACCATGTTTGAAGGGGTGAGCACAAGCACTTTAGCACTGGTTAGCAATGGTAAATCACAAAGCCAACAAAAACAAATTTCAGCAAAGAGGAGGGGAGAAGGCAAAAGGTTTGGGAGAAGACCATCCTAAGGCTGACAGGTCTAACAGATGTTTAAAGCAGTGATGAGGGGTGCCAGGGTCCTACCTAAATATTGACTAAAAAATATCATCTGACCATGATACTGTGGTCAAAATATAGTCACTACAAAAAATCATGCACAAGAATGTCAAATGTAAGTATATCTTTATGTTAAAAATATAGTTTAATATAATATCTTTTTGTAATGTTGGTTTACTGTATTGTACTATGTTTTTATTCCTTTAAGTTTTGTAAAATGTATGTGTAATTTGTTTTACAAATTTTATATTAATGTGTGCTGTTTTCTCCGGTTGTTGTGCTTATTGAGGGATTTGGTGAGTAGTGTTTTAAATAATATAGTAATTATTTGTAAATTAATAATATGTCAATTAATTATTATTTATTATTGTTATTTACTTGTTTATTTGGGTAATAATTTCTTTAAATGTGTCATACATTTTAATTTTAGGTTGTGAGGCTTATTAGAGAATTGCGTTGGTAGTTTTTAAAATATAATACATATAAACTGATGTTAATTGATTAACATTTGTACTTATTTTATATGTAAATTATTTAATTACATTTCTAATTTTAAATATTGAATTGTATGGTTATATGGTTATTATCTATGCAATTGTGTATATTTTTTATTAAGGGTTGTAGGAAATGTATGGGGAATGGTGGGTTATGATTTCTCAATTACATTCTAACATTACAATAAATGAAAAAAACAAATTTTTCACAGCTGTCAAGTATGCTTTTGATTTTGAAAATATTTTTTTATGATCATAAGAGATTTATTTAGGTGTTTGTGCTCTGTGTGGTAATATGTGGGATTGTGTTTATTCTAAAAGGTTTTATTTATTAGTTTGAATTGTTTATCTATTTTGGTTGATTTGTATTTTTCCTGAATTATTGTTATGATTTTTCAAATTGTAAGGTTTTAATAAAAATGTTGATTTTTGAAAGTTTTTATTTACATTTTTAAATACCTGTAAATAGGTTTGCATTTTATTTAGATCTAGTGATTCTGACTCCCCACCCTCAAATGTATGCATTTTCCCCAATGGTTGTTTAACTGGAGTTAGAATAGTAAATCTGACTCCCACTCCCCCATGCATGCACTTTCTCAGATATTTGTCAGCCTGGATTTAGAACAGTAATTTACCCCCTCCCTCCACATGTGTGCACTGCCCCCAATGTTTGTTGGACTGGAGTTAGAATAACACATCTGATCCCCCTCTGCCTCACTGTATGCACTTCCCCAATGTTTGTTAGATTAAAGTAAGAATAGTTTATCTGATCACCTCCCCAATTTATTCATGTTAAAATATTGAATCTGACCCCCTAATCTGTGAACTTTGCCCCTATGTGTGCTAGATTGCTGTTAGAAAAGTAAATCTGATCTCCCCCACGTATGAACTTTCACCAATGTTTGTTACACGGGTTAGAATAGTAAATCTGTACACCCTACTCTCCAAATGTATCCCCTTTTCCCAATTCGTATGGGAGCGTAATTAGAATAATAGGCCTGAAACCACATAATATGTGCATTTTTCCCGATGTGTTTTAAACTCAAGTTAGAATAACAACAATTCTCCTACCACAATGTATGTGATTTCCCAGTGTTTGTTGGACCAAAGTTGCAATACTAAGCTATATTGGAGACAGCATAATACATCTGTTCTCCAAGCTTGCATGTTCCCCAATGTTTGTTAGACTGGAGTCTAGTGTAATCACTTACACCAGTGTTAGTGATACAGTAGTTATAGTAGTTTATGTGACCCCCATCCCAATATATTAATTTTCCTCCATGAATGTTTGTGAAATTGAACAGTAGCCCCGATCTCCCTATATATGCACTAGTCCCAATGTTTGTTGGCTTGGAGTTAGAATAGTAAATCTCCCCCCACTAATGTATGCACTGTCCACAATGCTGGTTAGATTGGGGATAGAATAGTAAAACCTACCCTACCTTCCAATGTACCCACTTGTACTTTTTTATTTTTATTAAATTGGAGTTAGAAAAATACATCTACCTGCCACCCATTTAGGCCCCTTTCCCAGTGTTTTAAGACGGATGTTAGATTAGTAAATCTGACCTCTTCCCCTACAATGAATGAACTTTTCCTCCTTGGTGTAGAATTATAGTTAGAATAGTGTTTTGAGTTGTTTTAATCCATTTCTTTTTTTATATTTCTGGATTGGAATTATTTTACTACATCTGTCTTCACCCTGGATTTTTGTTTATATAATTAGAGCCTATTTAATATTAAGTATACCTATTTAAATAATGTTATTGTTCTATTACTGTTGGACTTGGCCCTTTCAGTAGGGTCTTCCCCAAACCTTTTGTCTTCACCCTCCTGTTTTCTGTTACTGTTTCTGTTGGATTTTAAGACTCTGTGCACTTGGTAAAATTGGCTTATACCCAATTGCCATATTTAATTTACTTGTGAGTGCCTGGTAAATTAGCACTATCTGTGGCCAGGGCCTGTATATTAAACAATACTAGTGGGCCAAAAGCACTGATTGTGCCACCCACATAAACATGTCACACCCCTTTAAACATGTCTCAGGTCTGCCATTGCAGCCTGTGTGTGTGTGCAGTTTTAAATTGCCATTTAAACCTGGCAAAATAAACGTTTTTGCCAGGTCCTAATCCTCTGTTTTAATGCATATGTCACAACCAAGGGAGGTTCTATACAGCCCACAAGGTATTTAAAAAGTTGGGCATATACTTTTAAGTTTTGTATGTCCTAGTAGTAAAAAAACTCTTACATTAGTTTTTCACTACTGCAAGGCCGATCTCTCCCATAGGATAACATTGGGGTTCCTTCATTACATTTAGGAAGCTGTAACTTCCAAATTGGAACAGGAACCTACATCACGTTTGGTGTCTTTGGAATTGCAAAGAAAATCCCCTCTTATGGTAAAGTCAGATTTCAAATTACAATTTTGAAAATGCCATGTTAGAAATGTGTTTTTAGGGAACAATGGTTCTTATTAGTGATCCAGTTAGTACAAGGATGCAAATGCAACAATGGCGGTATATTCGTTTTCTGTTCACAACATGAATTATCCCTAGGTGTATATAAATCAATTATTAATTTTTATATATTTTCATGTGCCTAGTGTCCCATATGAAAATGGGGAACCAAAGAAAAAACAATAATAAACAATACATGCAAGTAACAAAAGGTAACATAGAAAAAATGTGTTCCGTAGAACAACAAATAACCATATATATCCGTATGTATTGAAAATCATAATAAATCCATGCTCTTATGTCAATTGAGGGTATCTCTAGTGGTTTGTTTGTGTTTTACAAATGTTGAATTTGTTGTGGGATCCTTGTTATGTGGTGTTTACATTGTATTACCGTTTGAAATGTTGCACAAATACCTTACACATTGCCTTTAAGTTAAGCCTTGCTGCTCTGTGCTAAACTACCAGAGAGCTGAGCAGAGGTTAATTTGGGGTTTGCTTGTGACTTCACACTGACAAGAATTGTGGTTTCAGCTTGAGAACTCAACCAGTAGCCAAATCTCTGACAATTATTTTTTGTTTGTGTTTTTTTTTTACATTTCTATTGATTATCTCATTTTATATTTGAAAAATATAAGCTTTTGCTACATATTTTCAAAAATGTTAAAAAAGTACATGTATTTTAACAATCTTACCATTAATAATGAAACTTGTTTACATTATGCTCTACTATTTATTATGTAATAATATTACATTTTATAATAAAGGTTTTTCAATTCATATATTGATATCAATTATATTCTATATTACTTAATACCATTATATGAACATTTATGTATGTTTAATAATAATTGGTTACTAAATTAGTGTTTATGTGATTTATTTATGTATATATATTTTTAAATAAATTTTAAAAAAATCGCTTCCATTTTCAATTTAAATAAAATAAATTACAATTCAATACAAATACAAGTACAATGGTGATATTTTTTACCACAATGTTTTGGTATTCTGTGCATTCTTGGACACATGCTTCTGGGTACTTGCCCTTTTGCAGCAGGAAGTAGCAGGTCTCTTTAGCAGCAACTAGAAAGAGACCCGATCATCCCTATTGACTATGGGTACTCATCGAGAAATATGTATTTGGGAATGCACAGAAATGCCAGCAGTGGCTGCATCATCTTATGGGAAAAACGTCCTTACTTGTGAGTTACTGAAATTATCATGAACTGCATTTACCAGAATTCAATGGGGAACTTTTGCAGCGATGCAAATGCTGCTTCCCTGTACCTCTTTGAATGTTTATCAATAAAAGAAAAATCTCCGTCTGTACTTTTATGTTTTCTCGTGAACCACCTCTAGATCAAGTGAAACGTTTCCCATTTATTTCTTTAGGGGGAGTGACATTTTTCTTTTTCCCATAGTGTTCTATTTTGGGCTGTGGAAACTCATCTCCCGGTCCCGTTCTTCCCTTTTTTCTTAATTCGTTTTGTTAATAGTGTCTTTGCCAATTTGTTTTACTTTTGCCATTTTAGTACACTTACCTATCCTATTTTAAATTGGGGCTGTGAAATCGCGGTTTTACATTTTGCTACAAACTAGTGCAGGCTTAGTAATATTCGAATAATATGACAATGTAAAAAAGCTATTTCCCTTATCTGTGATTTCCAAATAGGTAGGGACCGTTTGGGAAAAGTATCACATGCTGTATACACCGTTATTCTGGTACTGAAACCAAACGTTTTTTTTTATATTACAGAATATTTTTATTCCCAGAGCCTATCCAATAAAGATACGTTTGATATGCAAAATGAGAGGTTTGAAGGCTGGTCTTCATTAAAAACCCTGGTTTATATATTTCTCTTTAGTTGATGTTTTTTTTTCGTTGAATAAAGATGAATTCAGCCATCCTTATTGCATAACGTGAGCAAGAATCATACAATTTTATATCGAGTCTTTCTTTAACAGCAGTTTGCATGAGTGAAAGTCGAGGAAGATATTGTCAAATCTGGAAATCGTTAGAAAAATATAAGAAAACATGCCAAAGAGTTGTGTATTCTATTATCATGACACAGAAAATAAACACATACCGTATTGTCGATAAATCAAGGCATGTGTGTCTGATGGATCGCTCTCCATTTCAGTGCCATCTGCGAGCACTGAAACATTTATGGCTGAATCGTTCCCGTAGCAGCAGAGAAAATCTTTTCCAGACGACATTAATGTCGGTATGTGTGTGGACCTTGCGCTTGAATTGACCACATCCCCAGGAACCTCACGGCCTTCCTTTTGACTTGAATGTCTCGTTGGATCTTGGACGTCCAAAGGTGGGTTTGAGGTTGCATTCACAAGAGTACAAGTTAACATAAAATCATACGGTGGTATCTGATAAGTTGCAGTACAGGCGACTGAGGATGTAATGAAATCTGAAGATGACAAAGACGCAAAAGGAGCACATGAGAAAAGGCAAGTCTCTGCTTAACCAAGTTTACATAACTCTTACAAAAGAACAAATAATACATTATAGACAACATGCTCCTCTTCCTTTTCACTCTTTTCTTTTAGTTCTAGCTAAAGAGACGTTTGGCTGACTACCGGAACTCAAGTAATCGTAAAAACAAGAAAATAGACGGGATATTCATAAGAGACTTACCTAGTTATACATTTTACATTGTGCTTTTATTTTGATGAGAGGGCTAAAAAAGTAGTCCCTCTCCACAATCGCACCATGAGGTTTTCCTGAAATAAATGATTTCCCAGCGCTTCCTGTGACTACAGTACTTATCCCCTAGAACAACAGAAGCAGGGAATGGTAGTTTGCTCAGCATTCTCTCCCCTGGTATGGATCCACTAAGACCAATGAACTAGCAGGGAATTCAGTGCTCTACACTGTGTTCTCCTTCCCAGGAACTGAACAACAACTTTACAACCATCAGCACTGCTCCTTCCTCACACTGACAGTGTGATTTATTAGCAGGGCTGGCAGCAACAGAAATCTGCAGGGCGCTCTCACTGTTAAGGTGAGCAGTAGGTAGTGCCTGCTTTGTCTTCATCTAGCCATAAGAAATTAGTGTGTTCGATTTAACAATTAATACCCGTCCATTCATGCTTTTTCATTGGCTCAAAAGGGATGGATTCAATAACGTAGTGTGTGAGCTGCCAGGATAGTGAAGATTAAATGAGCAAGACCGGTTAATTTAGTATTTAACGTCCCAGCAGCCCCTACTTTCTCATCCTGCATTGGACCAGCAAGTTCCAGCCCAACAGGTGTGTATTTCACACCAGCAGGTGTACTGTCACACCTGACATACTGGAGTACTGTTAGAAATGAGATTTCTGGTTGGCTAGGGCATGCACCTAAGACAGGCAGAAACCACCACTCAAGTCAGGCAAGGGAGTTACACACTGAAGATAAACCCTGCTCACCCCCTTGGCAGTTTGGCACGAGCAGTCAGGCTTATCCCAGAGGCAATGTGTAAAGCATTTGTGCAACACACTCACACAGCATCGACAGACTAGGCACACCACAAATGAAACTCCACACAAGGTTATGTAAAAATAGCCTTTGCATTATCCCTAAAACACATCAGAGCATAATCACATAAATACACTGTGCCACCTGGCACTGGGCATTACTGTACAGGGGATTATATACATTACAGGGCCAATTGGGCCACTGTCATAACCATTACACACATAGAGAAAATAACCGGTAACTACTGGTCAAAGTACACTTAGCTAAAATCACATTATGCCTACATAGCAGTGCACCCTAGTGCCTTTATAACAACAGTTCTCCGGCAAGAGCCCTCATGAGGGCTAAAATTCCCAAGGCACAGGAAACTTGCCCACTCTACTCCTCTCAGGTCAGGAATTACCACTGAAGCAAACATGAGGGAATCACCAATGTATTCCTATGGGAGGGCAGCCTCACAGTAGTGAGATATCAAAATGGCTGTTTGTCACTACAGGACATGTCACGCAGTTAAGGCACATGTCCTAGTAGTAGTAACAGTAGTAGTAGATATTTATTGAGCGCATATTTCACCCTTAGGTCTCATAGCGCTTTGCCTAGCACAGTAACTAGACGGAGATTAAAATAACCATGTTTTGAGATATTTCCCAATATTTGTGGTCAGTTTCCATGGCGAAGTCGTAGCGGCAATGAGTTCCATAGCTCCGGTGCAGGTTTGGAAAAGGACCTGTCCCCATATTTTACAGTACGAACCCTGGGGATCCTTAAAACATGCTTGTTGGATGAGCGGAGGGAGTGCCCTGACTGATATTTAACCAGTTTCTTTGCTAGATAGACCGGTCGCTTATTGTTCAAGGTTTTGTGAATCAAGCAACATAGTTTAAAGGAGACCCTCTTTTTTATTGGTAGCCAGTGGAGGATCTTTAGGCTAGGAGCTGATGGGGAGGGTGAAGGCAGATTCAGGACCATTCTAGCCGCTGTGTTTTGCAGCACTTGTAGTCTCGACAGGAGTCTTTCATTTATGGATGCAAACAGCGTATTGCTGTAATCCAATCGGTTGATGATTAGACCCTGCACAAGGGGCAACCGAGAGCAGAGGGGAATCCATTTAAAATTTTTCCTTAAGGAGCACATTAATCCGTAACTGGTACAGATCATGCAGTTGATGTGTCCGCCATGGAGAGTTTATTGTCCTTGATAACTCCCAGATTATGAACTGTTGTTTTGGGCAGAGGGCATGGTCTTAGTGAGGAAGGCCACCAGTCCGTGGTCCATATGTGAGTCTTCAAAGAGCATAATTTCTGTTTTGCTTGCATAAAGGAGCAGGTGATTAGTTGACATCCATTCATTTACTGATGACATGCACTGTTTAAATCACCGTTTTGTGTTAGTAGGATCTGGATCGAAAGTGATCAACAATTGCGTGTCATCGGCGTAGGAGACTGTATCAAAGCCATAGTCTCTGATAATTTTGGCCAGAGGCAAAACATAAAGGTTGAAAAGTGTGGGAGCTAAAATAGATCCCTGGAGGACGCCTTTATCAATGATTTGACTTTTGGAGCAAAAACCTCCTATTTGTACTTTTGTGTACCATTCTGTCGGGTAGCTTTTTAGCCATTTCAGAGCCGGGCCCTCGACACCAAGCTCCCATAGATGCTACAGGAGGATGCCAGGAGAGATGGTGTCAAAGGCCACCGACAGGTCGAGCAGAATGTCTGGCATCAAGGGAAAGCCTGAGGTTATCAATAATCTCCACCAGAGCTCTCTCAGTACTAAGATAAGACCGGAAGCATGATTGGGATGAGTCCAGTAAATTGTTGCTTTCCAGATATGTTTATAATTGCTGGTTTACTGCTGCTTCCATTACTTTGCCAAACTTACCCTCTCTTTAAAAAGGAACTAAAAGTACTTCTTCTAAACAAGTATTGGGGTATCTAATGTTAATGACTCTGAACATGTTCACTCCTTTCCCTTCCCTTCTCCACTCCTCTTCCCACCCCTTCTCAACCCCTTCATTTTCTCACTCCCCCTCTCTTCACCCCCCTCTCTCTCCTAACTTTTAATTTTCATTTTCCACTTAATTTTATCTCTCTGTTTTCTTTGCCCCCTTAGCCCTGATGAATGCATTATCATACTGTAACTCTTTTTCGCTTTATTGTTAATTTATCTCATTATGTTCACCATCCTTGTAAAGCGCTCTGATACTCTTGGGTCCAGTAGCGCTATATAAAACCTTTGAAATAAATAAATAAATAAATAGAAGAGAGATAGGTCTGTAATTGGTGAGTTGTTTGGTGTCAGCAGTTGTTTTTTTTAGAATTGGCCTAAAAATAGCTTTCTTCCAGTGTGCATGCACAGTAGATTCCAAAAGTGAGAGATTCAAGATATAGGTTAAATTGGGGATGAGTGCTGGACCAATTTTGGCTAGAATCTGTGTGGATGCGGGGTCAGTTGGTGACCCAGATTTCATCCTGCTGAGTAGGACAGAAGTGTCTTCTTCTGTGAATTTCCTAAATTCTTTGAAAGAATAGGTGTTCCGAGGAAGGGTTTTACTCTGACTATGCAGCGTGTCGGTGACTTGTGGAAAACATTTGTGGATATCATTTATTTATTGACAAAGAAGGTTGAGAGTGAATCCGCCTACTCCTGTGAGACAGTATGTGTCGGTGTATCTGAGGAGGGGGGGCAGGGGAGGGGGTGAATACCTTCACGATTTTGTAAAATTCCTTGTGGTAATTGGAAGCTTGATTGATACGGGCTCCAAGATCGGATTTTTTAGCAGTAGCTATATTATCCATATATTGCTGGTGTAGGGTTTTGAATTGATGCCTATCTATTGTACTTTTAGTGCGTCTCCATTTGCGTTCTGCCTTTCTGACAGCTGCCTTAGTGTTTTTTAGGCCAGAAGTGAACCAGGGGGGTAGTTTTTTGGGGCAGTTGATTTGCTTTTTCGGGGAAATTGAGTCTAAGGAATTGACAATGGCTGTATCAAATTTTATCGCAGCCTCATTTACGTTAGTCATTTCCGAAGGGGGGATGGGGACCAAGGTTTTCAGGAATGTTTTAAGGTTAATCTTGTTTCATGGTCGACTTAGCTTCTGCTCTTTCTTTAGGCCAAGTTGAGGCACCATTTTGCCCAATTGAAAACTTATAAGGTGGTGGTCTGACCATAGGATGGGGTGAGTTTGATTGATCTATATGTGGTGTGAGTTGGTAAATAGCAGATCTAGAGTATGACCGGTGGTGTGGGTAGGGCCTATTATCAATTGTTTTAAGCCCAGTGAGGCCAGGTTGGTGATAAGATCTCCTGTATGGGGGTGAGTTTCGAGCTCGGCATGATAATTAAAATCTCCAAGGAGTATAAGTCTATATGCCGCGAGAACATGTGGCGCAATGTTTTCCGTTAAAGTATTTGAGAAGTGAGCTTTATTTCCCGGGGGTCTGTATAAGAGCACACCTTTCCATGTTTCATTTCTTGTGCCATCTATTGCAAAAACACAGATTTTACCCCAGTCAGCCTGGACGGCCACTATGGTGTGTATTTTAATGTTTGCTTTAACGCAATGGCTATGCCTCCTCCTTTCTTCCCTATCCGATCATGCCTAATCAGCTGGTAGTCGAGGGGGAGTGCTATCGCTAAATCGGGCTGTGAGGACTCGTTTAGCCAGGTTTCCATGAAAAAGCAGAGGTCTGGTTTCTCCGAGTTCAATAGAGACGAGATTTCAAGTGTTTGGGGAGGGAGCGTGCGTTACAATATAGTGCCTTGAAAAACTCCGACTCTGGCTTTGGATCGATGGGCAGTGGGAGAGTGGTGTTGTTAACTATTGGTACGACTGCCTTAGTGATGGGTAGACACTCTTGAGTATTGGGAAACTTGGTGGTAGAGGAAGGAATGGCGTATGTTCCCAGGGTAAAAGCTTTGTTTAAGGAGTGTAACTCCTGGCAGGTATATTTGATGATAGTCAGCACTGGTATTTAATGAGGGCTGAAATGTGACCGTAATTTTACCTTTTACCTACGATGCACCCTGCTCATATGGCTAGCTAGGGCCTACCTTAGAGGTAACTGATATGTAGTAAAAGGGGAGTCACAGACATGGCACCCACTTTATGTGCCAAGTTACAGTGGCAGTAAACTGCACACGCAGGCCCTGTAATGGCAGAGGCCTGAGACAGGTTTGAAAGGTTACTTTGGTGGGTGGCGTAAGCAGTGCTGCTAGCCCGCCAGTAGGATTTAATGAATTGGCCCTGGGCATCTGAGATACCACTTTACAAGGGACTGATAGGTAAATTAATTACGCCAAACGGGTGTAGGCCAGTCTTACCCTGTTTTACCATTGAGAGCAAATGCACTTTACACTGGACAGCATTAATAAAGTGCCCAGAGTTCTAAAACCACCAACATCAGGTCAGAAAAATACTAGGAGGAAGGCAAAAAGTTCAGGGATGACCCTGCAAAAAGTGCCAAGTACAACAGGTACCCTCATGAACCCTTTTGAACCTTCTTTGCCAAAATAAACGCTGCTTTAGGTTCCTCACCAGTCTAGAGTGGGGGCTTGTGAAAAATGGCCACAGAAGTGTTGCGCGACCAGTTGTCCGTTGTTGATTCTTTGCACATTTTGGTGCTATGTTTATTTAATAATTTGCACATTTATACCTTTAGCTCTCCTAATTGGATTTTTCTCTTTTTGGTATCATTTTGTTCAATAAAATATTCTCTATTCATATAAATTGGGATGAGATTTTTATTGTGTTATGTTTTCAACTTTTGTTTATATACATCTAAACTGTTTAAATATATTTTTAAGTTAAGCGTGTCTGCTCTGTGCCATATCCACCAGGGGTTGAGTTTTTGTTTAAATTACTGAAACCATTACTGGACCTAATGAGGATAGTGACATTATTACTTGTGTTGGACTACCAGCCAGCCCATCTAATAATACATTTTCTCACAGCTGAATGTTCACCACAACGGTGATCTCTCTACAGCATTGTTATATTGCTTTGCTATGTTGATGCCACTGTAGACATCCCAAATGATATCATTGATGACATCACTGATAAAATTGTAGTCATATGAAGCCACAAAAGAAACCAAATTAGCCTGTGCTTAACTCTCTGGTAGCTTAGCACACAACAGTCATGCTTTATTTCGAGGCAATGTATAAGGAATGTATGCAGCACGTCAAACAATAATAAAGTGAATGCACAGCACAAGAATAATCCCACACCAATTTAGAAAAATGGATCACTTACACAATATCTATGTAAACAATATCGTTTGATACAAATATCACGTTTAAAATATCGTTTCTCTGGGGCGTGGCTAAGATGGCGACGGAGTAGGACGGGTTCCTGAGTCCCTCCGGCACCACGATCCTTGCAGCCTTGCCTAGCTACCTCCCGGGATTGCCCTCTACCCGTGTACCTTGCCCGTAATCCTCCTGAAGCAGTACCCGACAGTTTGGGACCGGAGGCCAGAGGGGAGCCGAGTTTTCCGGAGCTCAGGCACGGCCTGCGCTGCGTATCCCCCCGGCCCTGTGAGCTACATCGGCCCGAGGGGTCCTACGGCTGCGGAGGCTTTCGGCCGCAGCACGGAGCATCGGCCCTCCGGTTCTGTGGTGCGCGGCTGGCGGGCAGTCAGCGCCGGCCTTGGAGGCACAGAGAGCGGCCGTGGGTGCCACCTGAGGCCGAGGCTCTAAGGCCTGGAGCACCGGCCTTCGAGACCCGGCCTGTTGCGATTCACCCTGGGGCCTCCTAATAGGAGCTGGTTACTGGTCTCTTTCGCGCTCCCCATAGGCACATCGTCAAGTACCGAATCCACTGAGCAGACATCCGGCTGCCCTGGCATTTGTCCTGGAGGGACCCGCTGGTGAGTGCCGTGGATTAGCGAGGGGCCCAGTGTGTGACGCCTGATTCGGAGCTGGGTCTGCGAGCGAGGGGTGCTGCTTCCCTCCCCCCCTGCTTGCCTGGAGTGCTCCTCCTGCCCTATGGTGGATGTTGCCGTCGTGGCCTGCGACTGGGACTATCTGGTGACCTGCACCCTGGCGTGGACCTGAGAAGGTGAACCGCCACGTGGCATAACCCGACCGGCCTCGGCTCTGGGAGTACACTGGACTATGACGACCGGAGAAGGTACGGTCTGGCATAGCTGGGGGACAGCCTTGCGAACTAAGTGGAGATGTAGGCTAGAGTATTTAGACACATGTGACTCAGCCTTGTGGCCTAGAGGAGCTCGCCGGAATCTGCTGGTACCGGAGGAGGCCTGGTCCCGCCTGCGGCGTCCGGTCGCCACAAGAGCCCCTTGGTGGAGGGGTCCCGCCGTGGGCAGAGTTGAGGGTTGGATGATCGCTGGTTGCCTGGGAGTCCTGAGATATCATCCTACGTTTGTGTGGACATTCTCCTAGGTGGCCTGCAGCTGCTTCCAATGACTTTGAAAGCCTGGCGGCTGGCGTGCTTGGGGGCAAGGAGGCCTAACCTGATGTCGGCACTGTTCAGTCACTCTGTATAGCAGAAGTGGGTACAGCGAGAGCCGAGCAATGTCCAACAAGGCCCGTAAAGACAAACCTAGCAAAGAGGCCCCTCCGAGGGGAACTCAGCAGGCGACGCCACCGGGACCCAGCACCTCACCCAGGCGGAAAGATGATGAGGCGCCTGCTACTAAAGCCTTCATGCTGGAGCTATTCTCTGCCATAAAGGAGGACATCTCCGAGCTCCGCAATCAACTGGCTTTGGATCTCCGCGAGGTGAGGAGAGAGGTAGATGGCATTGGAGAACGGGTGGCCACTTTGGAAGAACATGACTTAGGTCTGGCTGGTGATGTACACCAGCTCCAGCAGGATGTACTCCGGCTCACGGAGCAGAACCTGGATCTCCAAGCCCACCCAGAAGACTTGGAGAACAGGTCCCGCCAGAATAACATCCGCATTCGAGCTGTACCTTGGGATGGAGAAGCTGGAGACTTGCAGGAGTATGTAGAGGCTCTCTTCCTGCAGATCCTGGGAGAGAAGGACCTCCATGAAATCCGCATGGCCAGGGTCCATAGGGTTGGCTTACCGAGGGGCGCGGGGGCCCCACCGCCTGACATCCTGGTCTGCATTCACGACTTCCAGCTGAAGGAACGTATTCTCCGGAAGGCCCGTGGGATTTCCTCACTGCAATTTCGGGATCACTGTCCCCATGTTTCAAGACCTGGTGGCCTCGACACTCCAAAAACGACGTGAATTTCGGCTGGTGACGACCTTCTTGCGCGACCAAAATGTGGCTTACTCCTTGGGCCATCCCTTCCGCCTAGTCTTTAGATGGCAGAATAGGCTGGTCCAGGTCAGATCTCTGAAGGATGCCAAGGACCTCCTGGGCCTGAATGATGCCGCTCCTTTCCCGGCTGGGGGGGTTCTCCAGCAAGGCGGAGGCGTCGCTCACCTTCCTGGCAGAGAGTGGGTTGGGCTACAGCTTCGGGGAGACCGGATCCATCAGTCAGCCAGGAAAGAGGTGCAGCTGTTGCCTCTGTAGCAACTGTGACGGTGTCACCTATGCGTGATAGCTCTGGAGCAGCCTAACCCGGAGGTGAAGAATAGCTGGCGCCGGAGGGACGCCCCCCTCCCTTCTTCAGGTACCGTGGGTATTAATATACTTTTGGGAAGACACCCCGGTCCGGAGTTCTGGGAGATCACTAACTGTTGCCACGACACCCAGTTCTCGGAGGATACCTCTTGACGTCCACAATTCGGGACTGTCAGTTCCTCTGATTTGTTTTGTTCGTTTTTTATTGAGACTCTTCATTGCTTGGTTTAGGCATGCTGGTTTGCTATTAAGCCTCTTGGGGTGTGGGAGGAGGTGGGGGTTTGGGTGGGCGGTTGGGGGTGTGGGGAGGTCAGGGAGCTGGGGGACCGGTGGTGGTGGCTTGGTTGAATGGATGGTTATGGCGTTTACATTTTGGTGTGCAAAACGCCTCCGTTATGTCACACTAGAATTGAATTCAACTATGCTGACGGCCTGCTGTGTTGGAGATGGAGCCTCGATGACTGCGCGTTGTTGGTGCCCTGATGCGGGTGGGGAGGTGGGGTGGGCCCGACGAGGGCTGAGGGCTGGACTGGGGGGAGGCGGAGAGCCTGGTAGGGGAGTGGTGAGGGAGTCGAGCTACTGAGCGGGTTGCATTAGTCTTGAGCTTGCACTGTGTGTTGTTTCTTGCTGCTGCTTACCACTGCACTTAGGGCGGGGGCAGGGCAGGTTGATGACAACCGGACTGACTGTGGAATGCCTGTTGAAGGAGAGGGTGGGATTCATTAAGCTGTAATGCCGATCACTATAGGTACTTGGAATGTGAAAGGACTGAATTCCCCACAGAAACACCAGAAAGTCTGGAAATATATCAGTGACCATCAGTTGGACGTGGTGGGCCTCCAGGAGACCCATCTAGCGAGGAAGGACGAGTCCCGCCTCAAAACATAAACAGTTTCCCCTTATTTATAGATCATCCGCCCCCACGAAGCACAGGGGGGTAGCCCTTCTCGTCCGCTCTGTCCTTCACTTTCAACCCATGGGCGTGCGTAGCGACAAGGAGGGCCGCTGGCTCATGGTTAAGGGGCTGCTCCGTGACAGGCTTGTCACGTTCGTGGTTCTATATGCCCCGAATGTGGGCCAAAATGGTTATATTCAAGATCTCTTGCAGAGAGTGGAGGACTTCGTGGAGGGAGACCTGTTTTTGATGGGGGACTTTAATTTGGTTTGGGATAGAGAACTGGATAGCTCTCACCAACAGAGATCTGATGCAGGTCTGTTCTCTCCTGAGACGAAGCAACTATTCGATGACATGGGACTAATGGATGGTTGGCGTTCCTTTCATCCGCGTTCTCAGGATTTCACCTTTTTTTCACATGTCCATCACTCTTACTCCCGCTTAGATCAAATTTTTTTGAGGCAATCCCTTAGAGGAGACATCCGCGAAGCCAGAATCTTCCCCCTCTCGGTATCCGACCACAGCTTGCTCGCTCTATGCCTCCACTGGCCGATGGGGGAGATGGCCAACGCAAGTGGTACTTCCCGGCCTCTCTTGTCCGGGACGAGTCCTCATGTAAGTAGCTGCGCAAGGCCATCCGTGAGTTCTTTGACCCCAACCCAGGGCAAGACACGTCGGTGTTCACCATGTGGGACACCTTTAAGGCGTCCTTGAGAGGCACCTGACTGGCCCTTAATGCTAATCTCAACAAGCTGCGGCGTAAGGAACGCGAGGAGTTCTCCGCTCTGGAGCAGGCACACATATTGAACCCCTCCAGGCTGACACTACGCCCACTGACTGCGGTCAGGGGGAGACTTAGGGCCCATTATAATGATAGAGCGGAATTTACTCTACTGAAATTGCGTCACCTCTCCTATTCCCAAGGGAACAAAGTGGGGAAACACTTAGCTCGGCAACTCAGAGACCAAAGAGTGAAAGAATACATAGGGGGTATTCGTGACTCAACTGGGACTGTGCAGTACTGCGACAAGATCAAGGCTGACATCTTCGGTGACTTCTACGCCTCGCTTTACACGGGTGATGCCCTAGACCCAGAGAAACATTGAGATTTCATGAGCAGCCTCCCATTGCCCCAGGTCTCCGCCGAATGGAATGAGCTGCTGGCGGCCCCCTTCACCAGGTAGGAAGTTCTAGGAGCCATTAAGGCATTGAAGCCCCATAAAGTACCTGGGGCGGATGGCTATACAGCCCTTTTTTACCAGACCTTTGCCACCGAGGTGGGTTACTTTCTGGTGCACCTCTTTAATGGTATGGCTGACACTGGGGGAACGTCGGGGACTATGGCAGAGGCCGTAATTTTGGTTATCCCCAAAACGGGGAAAGACCCATCCAAATGCTCCTCATATCGACCAATAGCTCCTTCTTAATCTTGACACCAAGCTATACTCCTCTATCATTGCAAATAGGCTCCAAGGCCTGATGCCGGCTCTTATTCACCCAGACTAATCCGGATTCATTAAAGGCCGTCAGACTCACGATAATACCAGAAGGGTGATACACCTAATAGAGAAAGCTAGTAGATTCAAGATTCCAGCGATTCTGGTGGGCCTTGATGCGGAGAAGGCCTTCGACCGGGTTGATTGGGGCTTTTTGTTCCACACCCTGTCGGCCTTTGGCTTTTCGACTAAACTTCTCTCGATGATCAGGCCGAACTACAGTAGCCCCCGCTCTAGAGTAGCGATCAATGGACACCTATCGGCCTTTTTCCCGCATTCTCGAGGCACCAGGCAGGGCTGCCCCCTTTCCCCCCTTCTCTTCGCCCTGAGTATTGAGCCGTTAGCACTAGCCATACGGGAGCACCAAGAGATCCAGGGCATTCCCTTTACTGGAGAGCAACACAAAATTACCCTATTTGCAGATGACGTTCTCCTTTCCCTCGTGGACCCGGCTCAGTCCCTTCCACACGTCCAGACCGCACTTTCGCGCTTCGAGGAGGTGGCAGGCTTTAGGGTTAACTACGATAAGTCCTATATTCTTAACCTCACGCAGCCCCCGGCAGAGGTGGACCGACTGCGGCCGCTCACGAAACTGGTGTGGGCCACCCACTCCATCTTGTACTTGGGGGTCCATTTGACCCCTACAATTGGGAAGCTGTACTCTGCGAATTTCCCCCCGTTATTGGCAGCGATTCAGGGCGACCTCGGCCGCTGGAAGCCGATGTACATCTCGTGGTTGGGAAGGATACATGCGATTAAGATGACCCTTCTCCCCAAATTCGTATATCTCTTCCAGGCACTACCTATCCCACTAGAGATGGACTTCTTCCGACGCCTCAAAACGCGAATGCTTCGTTTCGTCTGGCAGGGGGGCCGGGCACGCTTTTCCTTCACCACTCTCCACCGGCCGCGGAAGGAGGGGGGAGTGGGCCTCCCTGACATGCACCTATACTACAAAGCAGCTCAGCTACGAGTTATAGTGGAGTGGTCCCAACAGACCTGGGACAAACACTGGCTTCACATGGACAGAAGTGTGACGGGGAGAACAATATGGGTTCTGGTATGGAAACCGAAAGGGGATAGACCTAAAAAGGCGTATATTAGTACCCCCACTGGCACCACCCTGAAGGTGTGGGACACAGTGGCTAGAGATGAGCGGTGGACGACGTTCCCGTCTCCCTTTACGCCCTTGCATTTCAACCCAGCTTTCCCACCTGCCCTACGGGAGGGCCCCTTTGATACTTGGAGGGATGGGGGCTGCCATGCGCTCACGCATCAGTTCCATGGCTCTACCCCACTCACCTTTGAGAACTGCATGCAGGAATATGGGGTCCCTGCTTCAGAACATTTCCACTACATCCAGCTCCTTCATTGGGCTACGTCTCTTGCGGTCGGGGATGCGTCCACGAGACCGCCATCCCTATTTGAGGCTTTCCTGTCCCAGACGTCCGCCATGAAAGGTGTCATTTCGTTTCTCTATAACCTCCTTCTCTCTACCGCTATTTCACCACAGCCAAGATATATGGGACTCTGGGAGGAACTCCTTGGGTGTGATATTTCAGACGTGGAATGGTTGCGCTTATGGCGCAACATCGCTACGCATAATCACTCGGTGGAACTCTGGGAGGTGCATCTTTCGATGCTCATGGATTGGTACCTATACCCAGCCAAAATACATTGGATCTTCCCGAACTCTTCGGATAGATGCTGGAGGGGCTGCCGCCTCCTGGGAGACTTCCGCCATATTTGGTGGGACTGCCCGATCATCCGCCCGTACTGGGAGGTGATCCTGTCCCATATTAAGGAGATACTAGGATACCTGATTGCGGACTCAATGGCTCCCGTACTGCTGGGCCTTCGGGACCCGGATCTCGAACATCAGACTAGAGCAGACAAAAAAATACTGTGGCTGTGTGTTGGTGCTGCCAAGCTTACTCTAGCCGCAGCCTGGAAGAAGCAGGAGGCCCCGGCGATCTCCCAGTGGCATGCGAGACTATGGCGGCTGTTGAGTTTGGAGGGCATGGCGGATATCATTTTGGGAGATTTCAAGGACTTCATGTTCCGCTGGGGCCCCATGGTCCGTTTCCTCTCTAAAGGGCTGCCATCAGCAGTTTGCCCGTCCACGGTAAGGGCGCTCCACTTATTCCAGGTGTGAACATAGCGAATGATTGAATGATTGAGTATGAATGTTGCCGCCACCACTGGGGGTGAGGGTACGGGAGGGGGGAATGTTCAAGGGGTTTTTTGTTTGTGACGCCTGGTCAATAGCTGAAGCAACAAGAGGCCTAACACATAAAATATTGCTCATGTTTTTTGCTGCCTTCTGCACTCGTAGCCACCCACCTTGATTCGATTATAGACCCTGTGAGGCCGCTATTGATGCACTGAGGGGAACTTTATGCTACTACTATGGCAGGGTCCTACGGGCTACACGTGGGTAGTTCTATCTGCTGCATGCCTCTGGTCGCTCGCTTCTATGATTGCCCCCTGCGAGGGAAGTTGTGCGGGATTGTCGCATTCCTTATTTTTTTTCTCTTTGTCTTCTAATAAAATAAAAATGTTTAAAAATAAATATCGTTTATCAAAATATCGTGTACTGATAATGGTATGAACAAAACTATCACAAATAAAATATCGTTTAACACTAATATCATCCCAAAAATGTCCAAAACTATTTTGTTATTATTTATAGTTTAAAGCAATACATTTTTAATATTGTAGTATTCAACATTAATATAGTGTAAATTACATACATGTATATGTGTTTATATGTGTGTGTGTGAACATATATATATATATATATATATATATATATATATATATATATATATATATATATATATATATATATATATATATATATATATATATATATATATATATTACCTACTGGCGGTCGCCAGTAGGTATATATAGTTAGGATTTTTTTGAATAGGGATTTCTGAAAATTCTATGTTGAATAACTTTGGCGTTGATGGACGGAATTGGCTGAAATTTTCAGGAAAATGGCACATTTTATTTCTGAGCATCCCCTGGAAGTTTGGGGGGGTTTCGTCAAGCGGGGGCCGAAAAAAAAGGGGGGTCCCAAAACGTGTTTTTAACATTGAGTTTTCCATAGGGCGGTTGGACTCACTTTTAGCTTGAACGGATGAATGGATTTCTATGAAACTTGGCAAAATTGTAGAGACTGTTTGCCCGATGTGCCTTTGCTAGGTCTCAAGATATGTGCTCCAGTGGATTTTGAGAAATTAACGTTCAAAAAAATATATATATCTGTGACAGCGTCCCGGTTAGCGCCCCGGTTCGCGTACCAGACGCGTAACGGAACTTCGCGAGGAGAAGCGGATTGGCTCTCCGGTGACTGTCAACATTCTAAACAGTCCGGAGCGGCCGCCATCTTGTCTCTCGGTAGGATCGAGAGACAAGAGGTGGAAATAAACGAAGGGGGAAATGAATGAAAGGGGGCAAGGTAGACCCCTCCTGACCCCCTAGGATTGATGTGGGGGCTATTAAAGGGCCCCACGGGGCAAAAAATAAAATAATTTTTTTTTCGATTTTTCGCCGTGGAAGCGCTACCCGGTACGCGAACCGGGTAGCTCACCGGTAGCGTAACGGGAGTCCGCCATCTTGTGTTTCGGACAAATTTAGTCACAAGATGGAGGATAAACAATGTTGGGAATGGGTATAAGGGGGCACGGGAGACATATCCTGGCCCCCTAGGTTTTCCGAGGGTGGCTGAGGAGGCCCATATATGTAAAAAAAAAAACCTTTTTTTTCAAATTTTCGCACGGTTAGCGCCCGGTCCGCGCACCGGGTAGCGTTCCGGAAAGCGTAACAAGGGGAAAACCAAGGGAAATAGTAAAATAATATTTTAGAGTGCTTTGAGGTAGGGTAGCTCTGAATAGAGCTGTTGTGTTGTGTGGGTGATGTAAGTACCAACATGTAAGTACCAATGAAGAGTCTAAAATTCAATGTACACCGTCTCCTCTGTAGATATTTTGTATGTTCTAATATGGGTTATTTAAATGTAAATGTGTGGAAAAGCACTTCATGCTTTAAAGCAATTGTATTTTTGAACTGATTGTTCTTTCCTCCTCTTTGTCTTCTTTCCCCCACACTCTTCTTCAGCATGATAGTTGATAAATTCGTTCCCTCAAAAAATGTATATACATAAAAAAAAATTATTAAATACATATAAAATATATTTTTCCTTTAAAAGAAGAATACATTTTACAGCTTTTGATATTTGCTATTAAAAAAACAATTAAAATTCACTAAAAAAACCATAGGTTATAGACCATATATAGTTAGGAATTAGCATTTACAAAACCTTATTTTACTCACACAAAACCATTGAAATTCGCATATATAGTTTGTTGCACTAACTATATATCGCGCACCCGCAATCCACTGCTGTTCATGTCACATATTACATCATTCATGACATGGTCAGTGACATCACTGATGACATCTCAAATGACATCACTGATGACAACATCCAGTGACTGTATGTTTCTGTAAAGTTAAAATATGTCTTACATATTGAAGAATGAGTGGATGTATAAGTGTCTGGATGAAGGATTTAGTAGGTGCATGACTGACTGTATGAGTGAGTGATTAAATGTGTCTCACTGAGTGCATGGGTTAGTGACTAAACTGTCTTAATTTGTGCATCATTATGTCTGTTGCTCTGTAAACTGCTGCATGTGTTGATCAGTAGCTATATGAGTAACTATATGGGTTATTGATTGGTTGCCCAAGTATTTGTATGGGAGACTGAGTGTGTGTGTTTTTTTGCTGGGAGGTGTATGACTATGTGCATAGATGTGTGAGCAGTTGATTCACTAGATGTATGGGTTCAAAAGTGCATGTGGAAACAGTTGTATGGGCGGTTGACTGTGTGCATGAGTGTATTGGTGAGTGAATGGATATCTCAGTGCTACATGTCAAAGTAAGTACATATGTAAAACACAGTACATGTGAGAGTTTACATATATAAATAACTGTGCATAAGAACCAGTGAATGTGTGAGTGGCTGTATGGATCATTGTTAACTTGTATCAGGGATTGTATAAGAGAGTAAATATGTGTTAGTGTATGTTTGAATAAGTAAGGTGTGTATAACTGTATAGTTGAGGAAATGGAGGTGTGATTGATTCTTTGCATGACTGACTAGGTGTGTGAGTAACTCCATGGATGAGTGACAGTCTGTGAGTGTCTGTTTACACTGAGTGTATCTAAGGTTATATTAGAGTCGGAAGAGGTTCATCGTATAATCACATGAATGATGTCATCAGTGATGTGATCAGTAATGTCAAATGAGATGTCATCAGTGATGTCATCAGTGATGTCATTTGAGATGTCATCAGTGATGTCATTTGAGATGTCATCAGTGATGTCATCATTGATGTCATTTGAGATGTCATCAGTGATGTCATCAGTGATGTCACTGACCATGTCATGAATGATGTAATATGTGACATGATCAGCAGTGGATTGCGGGTGCGCGATATATAGTTAGTGCAACTAACTATATATGCGAATTTCAATGGTTTTGTGTGAGTAAAATAAGGTTTTGTAAATGCTAATTCCTAACTATATATGGTCTATAACCTATGGTTTTTTCAGTGAATATATATATATATATATATATATATATATATATATATATATATATGTATATATATATATATATATATATATATATATATATATATACCAATGGCGGAACAACTGTGGTTACATCAAGGATCTGGTGGGAGTGCCTTTCTTGAAGCTGGCATCTGATGAAGGAAATTGCTCCGAAACGTGTCATGCCTGAAGCTTTTTTAGCGTAATAAATTCCTTTCAGGAATTCCCCGCTGTGCCCCTCCCTTTCTTTGAGAAATTGAATGATATGTGGCATAATTTTCGTGCTAGCCCTAAGCACAATTGAGGTGACTCGCCTTTACAAAGAGGACGGAGCCAGCAGGGCAGCTACAGCAACTCTTTCACTGCACCAAGGTATTGGTACGGCTCTGATTCCACTGCATCCTCGTTTGCTGAAAGCGCCGCTGCACATCGCAGTCCGTGACTTCACAGAGGATTCTTGGGACATTGCATCCTTGTTATTCAGGCTGAAAGCAGCGGGGATTCATGCGGTTGAAGGCATTGGGGACTCGGGAAAGGAAATTTCTTTCGCCAACATCGGGCTGCCCCAGACAATACGAGCATTCTACAAATCATCTGGTACCCCAGATGGGAAACGAGTGGCTGAGCAAAGGAACTTACCTGACTTCCACTGAGAACTGCATGTCAGCCAATGCGCCTACAGGTCCGTTTGAACTTTTTGACCCAGCCCACCTGGATGGCCACCAATGGCGGATGGACTGTGGTTACATCAAGGATCCGATGGGAGTGCCTTGTTGAAGCTGGTATCTGATGAAGGAAATTGCTCCCAAACGCGTCATGCCTGAAGCTTTTTAGTGTAATAAATTCCTTTCACAAATTCCCCCCTGTGTCCCTCCCGTTCTTTGAGAAATTGAACGTTCTGTGGCATATATATATATAATTCACTGAAAAAACCATAGGTTATAGACCATATATAGTTAGGAATTTGCATTTACAAAAAATTGAAAATTCACTGAAAAAACCATAGGTTATAGACCATATATGGTTAGGGATTAGCATTTACAAAACCTTATTTTACTTGCACAAAACCATTGAAATTCCATATATAGTTAGTTGCACTAACTATATATAGCGCACCCGCAATCCACTGCTAATGATGTCACATATTACATCATTCATGACATGGTCAGTGACATCACTGATGACATCTCAAATGACATCACTGATGACAACACCCAGTGACTGTATGTTTCTGTAAAGTTAAAATATGTCTTACATATTGAAAAATGAGTGGATGTATAAGTGTCTGGATGAAGGATTTAGTAGGTGCATGACTGACTGTATGAGAGAATGATTAAATGTGTCTCACTGAGTGCATGGGTTAGTGACTAAACTGTCTTAATTTGTGCATCATTCTATATGTTGTTCTGTAAACTGCTGCATGTTTAAATTAGTAGCTATATGAGTAACTATATGGGTTATTGAATGGTTGCCCAAGTATTTGTATGGGAGACTGAGTATGTGTGTGGGTGGCTGGGAGGTGTATGACTCTGTGCATAGATGTGTGAGCAGTTGATTCACTAAATGTATGGGTTCAAAAGTGCATGTGGAAACAGCTGTATGGACAGTTGACTGTGTGCATGAGTGTATTGGTTAGTGAATGGATATCTCAGTGCTACATGTCAAAGTAAGTACATATGTAAAACACACTCCATGTGAGAGTTGACATATATAAATAACTGTGCATAAGAGCCAGTGAATGTGTGAGCGGCTGTATGGATCATTGTGAACTTGTATCAGGGATTGTATAAGACAGTAAATATGTGTTAGTATATGTTTGAATAAGTAAGGTGTGTATAACTGTATAGTTGAGGAAATGGAGATGTGATTGATTGTTTGCATAACTGACTAGGTGTGTGAGTAACTCCATGGATGAGTGAGTGTCTGTTTATACTGATTGTATCTAAGGTTATATTAGAGTCTGAAGATGTTCATTGTATTATCACATAAATGATATCATCAGTGATGTGATCAGTGATGTCATTTGAGATGTCATCAGTGATGTCATCAGTGATGTCATTTGAGATGTCATCAGTGATGTCATCAGTGATGTCACTGACCATGTCATGAATGATGTAATATGTGACATCATTAGCAGTGGATTGCGGGTGCGCGATATATAGTTAGTGCAACTAACTATATATGGAATTTCAATGGTTTTGTGCAAGTAAAATAAGGTTTTGTAAATGCTAATCCCTAACTATATATGGTCTATAACCTATGTTTTTTTCAGTGAATTTTCAAGGTTTTGTAAATGCAAATTCCTAACTATATATGGTCTATAACCTATGGTTTTTTCAGTGAATTTCATTGGTTTTTTAAAAGCTAATATCTATAGCTGTAAAATATATTCTTTATTACGTGACGTATCACATAGCCCGTGAGACGCCTCATGACGCATCGCATAACCGTGACGTATCGTCTCTGCAGCGCAAACAAAACCCGTAACGTAAGAGCGCCGGAGCACGCTTACAGATATATATATATTTTTTTAACCTTAATTATACAAAATCCACACGTGAACATATCTTGAGGCCTTGCAAAGGCACATCAAACAAACAGTCCCTACAATTTTGCCAAGTTTGGTGGAAATCTACTCCTTTAAATGTTATTTTACTGTTTCTCTTGATTTTCCCCTTGTTACGCTTACCGGAACGCTACCCGGTATGCAAACAAACGCTCCAAAAACACAATATGTCGGACTCCCGTTACGCTGCCGGTTAGCTGCCCGTTTTTTTTGCCCCGCGGGGAACTTTAATAGCCCCCTCATCAATCCTAGGGGTTCAGGAGGGGTCTACCTTACCCCTTTCCTTCATTTACACCTTTTTTTTTTCCACCTCTTGTGGCGGCCGCTACGGACTGTTTACAATGTTAACAGCCAATCAGCTTCTCCTCAGACTCCCGTTACGCTGCTGGTTAGCTGCCCAGTTAGCTACCCGGTTCGCGTACCGGGACGGGCCTCTATGGCGAAAAATCGCATTTTTTTTTTTTTTTTTGCCCCGCGGGGCACATTAATATCCCCCTCATCAATCCTAGGGGGTCAGGAGGGGTCTACCTTGCCCCCTTTCCTTCATTTCCCCCTTCGTTTTTCACCACCTCTTGTCTCTCGATCCTACAGAGAGACAAGATGGCAGCCGCTCCGGACTGTTTACAATGTTGACAGCCAATCAGCTACTCCTCAGACTCCCGTTACGCTGCCGGTTAGCTGCCCGGTTAGCTGCCCGGTTCGCGTACCAAGACGCGTCTCTACGGCGAAAAAATCGGATTTTTTTTTTTTTTTGCCCCGCGTGGCTCTATAATATCCCCCTCATCAATCCTAGGGGGTCAGAAGGGGTCTACCTTGCCCCCTTTCCTTCATTTCCCCCTTTGTTTTGGCCTCCTCTTGTCTCTCGATCCTACCGAGAGACAGGATGGCGGCCGCTCCGGACTGTTTAGAATGTTGACAGACACCGGAGAGCCAATCAGCTTCGCTCCGCAAAGTTCCGTTACGCGAAAAGTACGCGAACCGGAGCGCTGCCCGGAGCGCTGTTACAGATATATATCTTTTTTTGAACGTTAATTTCTCAAAATCCACTGGAGCACATATATTGAGACCTAGCAAAGGCACATCGGGCTAACAGTCCCTACAATTTTGCCAAGTTTCGTGCAAATCCATTCAGCCGTTCGAGCTAAAAGTGAGGCCAACCGCCCTATGGAAATTTACATGGGAAAAACCCGTTTTGGGAGCCCCCTTTTTTCTCGGCCCCCCTTGACAAACCCCCCCAAATTTTCAGGGGCTGCTCAGAAACAAAATGTGCCATTTTCCTGAAAATTTCAGCCAATTCCGTCCTCAAACGCCAAAGTTATTAGACATAGAATTTTCACAAATCCCATAGAGACAAAATCCTAACTATATATACCTACTGGCTATCGCCAGTAGGTAATATATATATAAATATATATATATATATATATATATATATATATATATATAAATTTCACAGAAAAAGTTGCTATAACTTGCGCCCTCCGCAAAACACTGTTTATGACTGCACATATTACATTACTCATGACATGGTCAGTGACATCACTGATGACATCTCAAATGATATCACTGATGACATCACTGATGACATTATCTACTCACACACCCAACCGCACACCCATACAACACCTCACATACTCACTCACACACCCACTCACACACCCACACAACCATTCGCACACCCACTCACAGATTCATACAATCGCTCACACACCAGTAACATACCCATGCAACCAATCCAATACCCACTTACAGACCCATACAGCCACTTTCTCACACACTCACACAACCACTCACACACCCACAAAACCACTCACATACCCACTCACAGATCCATACAGTCAATTACACACCAACTCAGATAGCTGGAAAGTGTTAGACTTTGGAAGGATTATATTTAATATTCCCGGTTCAGTCTAAGCAACAGTAGGGAAAAAATTAACCTTTGGAGGGTTCAATATACTATTCCTACTTCAGTCACTGCAAAGGTAGGGAAAGTGTTGGACTTCTGGGAGGTTAAATTTACTATTTCCACTTCAAACAGTGCAACAGTAGGGAAAATGTTGGACTCCAGACACGTTAGATTTACTATTTCAACTCCAGTCAGCACAACCGAAGGAAAAGTGTTGCACTTGGAGGGGTGACATTTACTATTCCTACTTCAAAAGGCACATCAGTAGGCAAAGTGTTGGACTACAGAGGGGTTAGATTAACTATTCCCACTCCAAACAATTCAACAGAAGTGAAAGTGTAAGACTTTGCAGGGTTAAAATGTACTTTTCCTACCTTAGTCAGAGCAACATGTATGGAAAGTGTTGGACTTCGGAAGGGTTAAATGTACTATTCCCACTCCAGCTCTCTAATTTTTTGTGGCCATATGAATATAAAATCAGACGCCACATGAACGATGCAGCTTTAGTTTACTCGCGCTTTGCTCTTGATCATTATAACCCGATTTTATAGTCTTTGAGAATATTTTTGGAATCGTTAAAATGAATGTTGTGTTGTGCTAATTGAAATTACCTGACACTCGAACATTTGCACTTTACTTGGGTGGTGGGAGCAGCTAAAACGTTTCTGCACTCTGCTTGTACATTTTTCATGTCAGAGACATTCAAAAGGTGCCATTTTGGGTAGTGCACGCTCTAGTTTTTTTTGTGGCCATATGAACATAAAATCATGCAGGAGGTGCAGCTTTATGTGACTTGTGCTTTGCTCCTAATCATTGAAACATGATTTTAGAATATTTTAGAATCTTTTTAGAATTGTTAAAATGGATGTTGTGTTGTGCTAACTGAAATTACCTGACATTCAAGCATTTGCACTTTACTTGGGAGGTGGGAGCAACTAAAACATTTCTGTTCTCTGCTTGGCCATTTTTCCTTGTTGGAAACATTTGAGACATGCCATTTTGAACAGCATGCTCTCTAGGTTTTTGTGGCCATATTAATATAACATCAGATGCTTCCAGCAGTGAATGCACGCGTAAGGCAAGCACTTCTGAGCCTATCAGCATCCCGGAAGCAGCCAGAGCCAGCCACTCTATCCATAGCCCCTCAGAGTGTGGCCTGCGTATTAATTTTAACAGGGATGAGTTACTGGATTTGGCTTCAACTTTAAAATGTATTCCTCACTGTTCTCCACCTGCATTAAATGAGGGCGTTGTATGTTCAGGTTTCAGGTGGCATCTAATTTCACCCTCACAGACAAGGCAACTAATGAGACTGCGGGCAAAAGTGATAGAAACAGGCTATTTTCTGCAGCACTTGTTAATGTGCCGCCCATTCAGAAACATGATGTCAATATTACTGATTTTCTGACTGTGGAGAAGCCAGACATATTGTTTTGACTGAAACGTGGCTATCTGATAACCCCATATTAGCCACAGCAATTCCTAGGGGCTACAAAATGTACAGGAAGGATTGCCCTGGGGGTAGAGGAGGAGGTGTGGTGATAGTATGTAAGGAGTCATATGTGTAAGCTCCTATCCTTATTGAGGATTTTGAAGATGCAGAAATTGTGGGCTTCTGCCTCTCCTTGATGCCCCACCAATCACTGGTTGGGGAATTAATATACATATCGCCGGGCAGTACAGGCTCTGTTCTTAAATCTTTGGGCAATGCGCTGACTCACTAGGGTCTAAGATTTGCACCCTTTATGGTGTTGGGAGATTTTGACTTGCATGTGGACTAAAAAGGTAATAGTGAGATGTCCTCATAGTAAGACACAATGGCTTCATTAGAACTTTCTCAGAATGCATTTAGCCCAATGCATGAAGCAGACCATGTGCTTGACCAAATTCTCTCCAACATTAGTTTGCGTGTTGACGAACCTGTGCCGCTAGTCTTGACAGACCGTTATCTAATCAGGTTTTTTGGGCGTATTTTGACTAGATTACAGCCCAGGATTAATACAACTATATCTGGAACAAGGGCATTTCATAAAATTCTACCTTCGGGGTTTGTGCGCTCCCTGAAAGAGAGTACCACCACTCTCTAAGGCCAAGTGGAAGAAGATGCCTGCACATTGAATTGGGTACTTGTAAAGTGCAACTATAACTCTGGATGGAGCATCCTGGCGCTATGCGGTGAGTATCAAGCTAAGCTGAGAGTGGTGAATCCCTATATGAGCGATCAGAAAAAATCATCTGGGGCTCTATATATCCTAGTCTTTAGTGCCTTCCTAAACTGAATTGTTGTTTTCATGAGCCTCAGTTGAGCTGGCATGAGATTCCATGATTTGGCTCCTAGGGAGGCTACAGATTTCCCTCCCTTGGATTTGTATCAAAAGCAGGGATGCTTTAGGAGGTTTGCAGAAGAAGATAGGAGGGTCCTAGTTGTAATGTCTGTGGTGAATCTAGCTGAAAGACACTGGACCAATTGTTGCTACTGCTTTAAAAGTGATTAAGAGAATTTTAAATACAATTCTCTAATGTAGAGGCAGCCAATGAAGAGTTTGTAGCGCCACTGATGCAGATGTCTTACGAGGAAGTTTCAAAACTAGGTGGGCTGCTGCATGTTGGACCATCCAAAGTCTCTTAAGTGTGAATTTATATACCCCTATTACAATAATCTAGGCATGAGAGGATCAGTGCCACAAACACAGTCTTCCTAGCGGAAAGGGGAATGAAATCAAAGATTTATTTTAAAGGTTTTAAGTACACTAAAGCAAGTCCCTGCCACCAACAAGGCATGTGGTCAAAAGGAGAGTGAGGTGTCAAACTGCACTCCCATATTTTTTGCTCCTTCAACAGTAGAAGGGTGGGCAGTAGCATCTTCCGGCCACCAGGCACTTGGTTGAAATGGGCTATCTTTCCCTATCAGGGGGGTCTCAGTTTTGTCAGTATTACACCTGAGATGGTTGTCCTTCATCCATTGAATGACCTCCTATAAGCAGAGCTTGAAGTTTGGTTCAGCTGGGTGTCATCAGTATAGGACGTTACTTCAATATCAAATGATGAGATCAGCTAAATAAAGGGGGCCATATATATGGTAAACAGTAATGGACTAAGAGAGGCGCCCTGAGGGACTCCCGCAGTAATAGTTCGTTCGGCAGAGAGAAACGTGCCAAGGGAAACGGCTTGTCTACGATTAGTCAAAAAGGATCTAATCCAGGCAAGGACAGTGTCAGAAATGCTGCTAGCCTCTAACCTTGCCGGGAGAATACCATGTGAAATGGTATCAAATGCGGCAGACAGATCTAACAAGATTAGCACTGCCCTCCTGCCTTTGTCTGCTATGGATTTTAACGTATCCGTAATTTCCAATAAGGCAGATTCTGTAGAATGCTTAGGACAAAAGTCTGACTGCCTCGGATGAAGAATACTAGCTGATTCAAGGAATTTTGAAAGCTCTTTATTGACTAGTTTTTCAGTAATTTTGCCCAGAATTGGTAGAATGAATTGGGCGAAAATTTGAGTTGTTAGACATGTCTGCATTTTGCTTTTTCTTCAGTGGCCTCACTATGGCAAGCTTCCATTCATTTGGGACCGTACCAGTGAGTAATGAGGAAGTAACTGTACGGTTAATCAATGAATTAACAATACTTATAATGTGATGAAGGTTCAAGGGGGGGGGCAAGCATCTAGTAGCGAGCCCGATTTACAGGCCGCAATTGCTGCCTGTGTATTTCAGTGAAAACTGGTTCAAAAACTTGAAGACAGGGACTACTACTGTTGGGGTCCAGCTTCTGGTTACTGTCAAGTTCTTGTGTGATTGGTGTTACAAAGTCATTTTGGATGTTCTTGATCTTGTCATAGAAAAAGATGGAGATTTCATCGCAAAGGGTTTGAGGGGGAGGAATATCTCTACGCAGGGCTTTTGAATCGGTAAAGGACTTTATTATTGAAAAGATCGATTTTTGATCATGGTTAGCCTCCACTATTTTATTTGAGTAGTAATCTTTATTTGCTGATTTGATACAGGTATGATATTGCCCCCTACATATTTTTAAAGGTTTTAAATCTGCTGGATCATAGGCCCTTCTCCACTTACGTTCTAATTACTTGCAGTAGAGATGATGTTTGGCTATCTCGGACGTGAACCAGGGGGCTTTGTGTGACTTCACTTTTACTGTCTTCTGAAGATGCTTAGCTGGAGTAGCTCATCACTTATTGATGTCATCCATGTATGGAAGAGGTGAGAGTCCTCTGCAGTGTTACCAGTTAAAGCTGGAATGCGGTCATGGGTGATCATGGGTAGCTTTGGATGGGTGGCTAGTTGTAGCCACTTATGACTTGGCTGTGCCACCAGAACTTTCTTGGCTGATTGATCGACACTTGGCCTCTTGATATTAAGAGGAAGGAAATCATGGTCTGACCATATCTGAGGAATGGGAGGGTCTGCAGACAGCAGGGTGAAGTTAGTGCAGACTCTATCCAATGTGTGCCCAGCCTGGTGTGTGTCGGATCCTTGACTAATTGGTGCAGCCCAAGGGAGTCCATGACTTCAAAAAAGGGGACTACCCTGGTTTATTCCTGCATTCCAAATGGAGATTAAAGTCTCCTAAGATGGTAAAGTTGGCATATCTAAGCAGGAGATGACTAAGGGCTTCGCCTAGCAAATCTAGAAAGGTGGCACTTGGGCCGGGTGGACTATAAATCAAAGCTCTTGTGAAGGAGAGGGAGGCATTTAATGTAAAACAGAAGCCAAGACTTTCCACTCCCTTAAGTGAATGGAGATCAACATTTTTGCATTGTAGTGAATTTTGGAAGATAATGGCCGACCCCCTCCTCTCAAATCTCCTCTATCTTTCCTGCAAATCGTTTAGTTGGGGGGAAGTGCTGCCTCAATATCCGGGTTACACCACTCCTTTAGCCAAGTTTCAGTTACAAATAAATAGTCAAGTTCCTCTTCTATGATAAGATCTCTGATGTCGAGGGCATGTTTGCATATAGAGCGCGCATTGATTAATCCCCCATTTATCATAATATTGCTGGGTGTAAGGACTTTCCTTCCTGCAGTTTTGTTCTCTATGTCAATAAGTGATAGCTCAGATCGACACCTATAACTTGTAAGAGGGCCCATAATTTGATCTGGTGCTAAACGGCAACCACATTTCCCCTTAGTATTTAGTTTTTTTAGCGTGTTAGGTGTAAACGCAATACCTGGCTGAGTTGGAGCAGCATTGCTGGCACTGGCAGTGGTCCGGACGAGAACAGGCGCAGACGGGCTTGCCTTTGGAATGCCGGCGGCGTATCCGCATCACACATTCGCTGCTCGTCCGGTGAAGCATAAGCTTTAAATAGTCTGTGGAGTCGGCCACTAGACCGGCAACCAGCTGGAAGTGGGTGTGGGTGGGATTGCGTTTCTCCGCACAATTGGCAAAAAAGATGTCGCGGCAGACCGGAAGCACAGTCTCCAGCGACTGCAAGTATGTAATATGCCTAAAGAAGATGCTGGAATCACAGGTAATTAAAATTCGAAATGACCAAACCAAGAAGTTAAAAAACAACGATGTCCTCAATATACAATGCGACAAATTAAAATTTAGTTTAAAACGTCCCTTTCTCCCTGCTTACACAGATCCTCGGTCCGCTCATTAGAAACACCTCCAGTAAGTTAGCCCCGATCTCCTCACACACTCCTAGTAGAAACTAGCTTTCCAATCCCTGGTCTAAGGAGAATCTCAAGACTATGAAGAAACACTGTAACTCCTTAGAAAGGCAGTGGAGAAAAAAAACTAGTCAAATGATGGTCAAATCATCTATTAGACAGCTCTAAACAAATATCATGTTGCGGTTCGAGCAGCAAAATAAGTGCACTTTGAATAGAGAATAGAGGAGGCAGGCAATAAATTGAGGGAAATCTTCAGACTGGTCAAAAAAAAATTTGTCCCCAGAAGCGTGTGCCAGATCACAACAATCCACCGTAAATTGGTGTCCCAGCTGGCAGGGTACTTCCATAACAAGATTACAACAATTCAAGCCAGCCTAGCCCTGGGGACTTATGTAGAGGAGAGCCAACTGGTGATGTTATGCTCAGCGTGGCCTCACCCACTTTGGTCTCACTGTTAAACTTGCAATCCATCACTTTGGAAGAATTCTTGAGCGCTCCATGTGCCCTTAAATCAGGATCTCCTGCTGACCCTTGCCCACCTAATATACTAGTGAGGGGTGAAGCACCCATCAATCCAATGGCTAATAAGGTGCTTAACAGGTCATTATCTTTGGCGTGTAACTGTGGCGTGGAAGAAGGCTATAATCCTTCCCCTATTAAAAAAGCCAACAGCGGACCCCACAAAGCAATCAAACTACAGGCCAATTTCCCTAATGCCAGCATTTTCTAAGGTACTAGAAAAGTCAGTTAACCATACAGCTGTCTCAGTATCTTGAGACCAATGAGCTTCTCCATTCCAGTCAGTATTGGTTGAAGTAGCTGACATATTAGAGGTACCTTGGATGTGGATGGAAACGCCGTTTTGATTATGTACTTAGATCACCTCCCAGTCATGGTGGTAGGTGGAATGGCCCTAGATTGGATAGCTTTTTTCTTGATGGATAGAGGACAGGAAGTATGGGTTTCCCCCATACTCTTCAGGAGCTTTCGAGTTGACAGTACCGCAGGGGTCGACTTTGAACCCCACTTTATTTAATGCGTACCTGACTTCTCTATCACAGTTGGTGAAGGCCTGGGGGCAAAGGTGGTCACTTACACCAATGATACACAGTAGTTGTTTACTTGTGGGAGGGTAGAGGAGATTGGTGGAGAGTAAAAAAAACTGTATTTTCTCTGTTTTTCATTGGATCTCATTACAACAAAGAAAATGCAATGCAGAAAAGACAGAGACTTTATTCTTTGGCCCTAATTACCTAAAGTGGCAGATACAACGGCCCAAGGAAGCCCCACCCCGTGGGCCTCAGGGGTAGTAGTCAAAAATGTGGGCATCAAATTTGATTATGCTTGTCTTTCCAGCCACAGATCATAGCGGTGGTCGCAACTTGCTTAGGGCTCTTGCGGACTTTGAAAAAATGCTTACACTATCTCTCTGTCAGCAAGAAAGATAATGAGCCAGTCACTTATAACACTTAGAATGGACGATGGAAATGCCCTATAATTAGGACTCCAGGATTATCTGGTTAACAAGTGGCCCAAAGCATGGCAGCCTGTACTCTACTTAACCTGCCCCCAAGAACACACCTGTCTTCGCATCTGCGTGCACTACACTGACTACTAATAAAGAAGACAATTCTCTACAAAATGTTAGTCCTAGTCCACAGAGCATGACACCATTCTGGGCTAGGCTATCTTAGAGCTAGGTGTAGCTTCTATGCCCCCTCCAGAAATCTACGGTCAGCCCTTGGCCACCTGGCAAGGATCCATAAGGTCCGGCACATGAGAATGGGCAGAAGGACCCTTTCCTATCATGGGATTATGAGCTACATTCAGTAACATCCTCGGACCTTTTAAGAAAAGACTGAAGACTTGGTTCTTTCACCAGGTATAGTTGAGGTGGTTGCATTTGCAGTTAATGAAACAGCAGCACTGGTACATTCCTAGGAGTAGCTGTATGCTTTAGAAGTCTCACTTCATTCATTCAGTCTAAACAGCAGTAGGGAAAGCGTTCGACATTAGAAGGTTTACATTTACTGTTCCTACTCCTGTCAGTGTAACAGTAGGGAGAGTGTTGGACTTTAGAGGGGTTATATTTATTATTTCTACTCCAAACAGCACAACACTCACAAAAGTGTTGGTATTTAGAGGGGCTACATACAGGATTACCACTCCAAACAGCACAATAGTAGCAAAGTGTTGCACTTCAGTGGGGTAAGATTTACTATTCTCACTCCAGTCTGTGCAACAGTAGGGAAAGGAATGGACTTTGGAGGGGTAAGATGTACTATTCCTTCTCCAGTCTGTGCAACAGTAGAGAAAATGAACTTTGTAGGGGTTATAATTACCATTCCCACTCTAGTCTAAGCAACAGTAGGGAAAGTGCTTTACTTCAAATACATTTGAATAACTAACTAAACTATTTACATAGAAAATAATCAATTAGATAATTAATTTTCAAATAAAAAATATTTTTTAACTAATTATTATTTAATTGACTTCCCACTCTACCCCTACAAACCTAGCATCCCAAACCTAAAATAAAACTAAAATGAATGTCATAATAAATACATTTAAAAAATGCATAATTCATTGTAAATTATTAAATACTTAATTAAATATCCACCATATAACCTTACAAAATCAGCAACTTGTATCTAAAATGTATAAGTATTATACAATCTACATAATTAGTTAAATAATCAAATAACAATTAATATTCAATTGTTAATTCCTACTTAATTACATTTTCACCCTATAATCCTACAAACCCAGCAACCCACATCTAAAATATAACTAAAATATGAAGTATGAGACAATTTACATAATAATCAATTAAATAGTGAATTAATATTTAATAATCAATTGTTAATTAGCCATCACTTTATCAACTCTCCACCCTATACCCCTACAACCTAGTAACCTGCACCTAAAAAATAACTAAAATATATTGCTATTGCACAATTAGCATAATTAATAGTCAATTAAATAATTAGTTCGAAATTAATAATGTATGGTTGATTCATTATTACTTAATTAACTTCTCACAAGTTCAGGCTGACCATGATGGAGGGCGGGACGGATACCGGGAAAAGGTTAGTCCCGCTGAAAGAGTTACCTTTGATTCTCCAGCACAAAATGTTCTGTTAGCAGTGGAGGGGACCTCGAGCAGCAGGGAGGCCATCACGTATGATCGCGAGTGTCGCATGAAGAGAACGCCGGGTGTTACGGATGATGGTTGCTGTAGTGCACAGATCCTATTAAGCGATGCAGTACAAGTGGTACCACTTTACCAGGGACATACAAATAAATTAAATGCCTAACCAGTCTAAAAAAAGTCAACAAAATGTGTTCAGAATCAAGATAGATGAAGGCAAAATGTTTGGGTGTGACCATGCAGAGAGGGCTAGGTCCAACACAAAGCCAAAACACGAAGCGTGAAAAATACCAAACCAATTTAGAAATGTAGCGTAAATTTCAATAAAAAACAATTAGGGGAACAGGAGATATGAATTTTTGAAGTTCAGAGTTAAAAATGGCACAAAGATGCGTTAAGCGCCAACCACGGTCATCCCAGTTTTTCACACTTTTTAACTGTTTTAGAACAACATAAATATTTTACTCCTTCCCTCTAAGTTAAATCTGTGTACTGTGTGCCATTGCTACAAGGGGGTTGAGCTCAGGTTAATTTAGTGACTTAAATGATTTATCATAACAGGGATTGCAGTTATTACTTGGTGTGGGCACCTACCCCTCTCATCTAATGCCAGTTGGACGCTGTTAGCTCTTCAGGGGTCGGCTGCTTGACTCTTCGCTCCCGCTGTTGTTCTTCTCCACGCGGCCGGGCTTTGCTCAGCCCCCTTTCTTCGACCGACTGGCCGGGCTTGGCTCCGCCGGTCGGACAGCTGCTGCAGTTGTTGCCTACAACCCCCAGGAGCCTCAGGGGCAGACACATCATCCTCACGCGCCAGGAGGCGCATATAGACACGCCTGGTGCAGAGTCCCCAGTGCCAGTTGGACTCTGTTAGCTCTCCAGGGGTCGGCTGCTTGACTCTTCGCTCCCGCTTTTGTTCTTCTCCACGCGGCCGGGCTTTGCTCCCCCCCTCTCTTCCACCAACCAGCCGGGCTCGGCTCCGCCGGTCGGACAGCTGCCGCAGTTGCTGCCTTCAACCCCCAGGAGCCTGAGGGGCAGACGCATCATCCTCACGCACCAGGAGGTGCATATAGACACGCCTGGTGCAGAGTCCCCGGTGCCAGTTGGACGCTGTTAGCTCTCCAGAGGTCAGCTGCTTGACTCCTCGCTCCCACTGTTGTTCTTCTCCACGTGGCTGGGCTTTGCTCCGCCCCCTCTCTTCCACTGACCGGCCGGGCTTGGCTCCGCCGGTCGGACAGCTGCTACAGTTGTTGCCTACAACCCCCAGGAGCATCAGGGGCAGACGCATCATCCTCACGCGCCAGGAGGTGCATATAGACACGCCTGGTTCCTTGTCCCGCGAGGACGCGCGCGGGACGTGCTGGGAGAAGCCCGAGACAAGGGTGGGGCCGTCTGCGGCCGTCCTAGGCCAGACAAGGCCGGGCCACATCTCTTGGCCCTACGATACCGGCTGCAAAGTAAGAGACTCCGCCCAGTGACTGAACACCTTCATTTCATCTGTTTAAATTATATTTCCTACGCTATAAGCCACTAGACTAGTAGAGAAAGAAATGTCTAAAGGTCAAACTAAAAGTAGGAACTCACTGGCGGGCGGGAACTTCAGAGGGACAATTGATCACTTCCTAACGAAAGCCGTAAATAAGTTAGACCACGAGATCGCAGCTGCAGAACACCGCATGTCCCTAGAACTCCATTCCAACAAACGCTCCTCCTTGGGCCTCATTCAAACAGCAATCTCCCCGCCCACCCAAATTATAGGATCCAACCCCACATACGACCCAGGGACCCCCTTACTTCTACAGGATCGCTTAGAAATAACACAACTCTCCAAGATACCGACACGGTTAACCTAGACTCCTCTTCAGATCCTAGCCAGGGCGAGTCTTCCTCTTTGCCGGCTAGCAATCCCAAAAGAACGAAAAAGAACAATCGGGTTTTGCCCCCACATTTTGACCAGGGGGCCACACTAAAGGGTAAGCGGGCGGGGTACGCCATATGGGCAGACAAGCAAAGACACTAAGACCCAGCTAAATCCCCACTAAGAAACAAGGAACCCATGGCTCTCATACTATGCACAAGACATCTCTCTCTGTAACTCCTCCAAATGAAGGGATACTAGAGAGTATGGAACAGTTGGTAAAATCTCTGCTGTTACCACTCATAGACTAGAAAAATTAATACCACAAGGGAATCCCCCTTACAAACAGCAGAGGCATTACTAGCGCCTGCTAATAAAGAGAACGCCCCTAAGTCACCTAGGGAGTCAGGAACAGGGGGACCCACAAACACTTCTAAAACAAATAATGCTCCAAAAACGAGGGCATCTATTCCAGTGACTGATACATATAGATCTGGGCAACACATAGATTTACCACCAGAGGCAGCCCCTTACGTCATTATTCTCACTGGGGTCCCAGAGGTGGGAGAAGGGAGGATAGAAAGCTACAGAGTTCTTAAAAACAAAGTAATCCATTGGTTAAGTAACAATAGACCACTGCCCCCTAACATAAACGGGGAAATAGCCTTCGTGAGGAGACTATCATGGGTGGGACCTAGACCCAAAGATATTTAGGGAGATGTTGTAATCATCAACTTTAGAGACCGGAGGGCAGCCACCCATATAGTTGATTGGTATCTGGAGAGAGGTGAGGGTGGCATATCAACCCGTGACTTGAGTTACTTCTATCCCCAATCCCTATTGGCCTCCTTAAATCCACCAACCATCCGCGATACCTTAAATAATCTTATCCGTAATTCTAGATTCTATTCATCCAGACCCTTTTATCCCATGGCACCCTTATACCAACCACGACCAGGTATAGCCAGACCATTATTCCATCACCTGGGTAGACAACATCGGGCAACGTTCAACCCACACTGGTCAATTCCTCTAGGAAATCGGTACGAACCCTTAGCAGGCATGGACGACCTAGACTGACAGAAGACGGTTGTCCAAGCGGGAAAGCTGCAAAGAATAGGCCTAAAGCCCTCTGTATATCAAATTAGTACTCAGAGTAACCTACTTTCAGACAGAGCGCAGGATAAAAAGACAGACAGGGAACCGATGGTCGAGAGGTCCTCAAACCACCTGACCAGGAAGTAATTAGTTAATTCATCACTGGACTCTAGGGCACTAACAGAACACCAACCTAGGGAAGCCCTTCCATTTAGCAAGAATATGGTCGATAGGGAAATGGACAAAAATACAACCCCCAAGCTGATCAAACCTTCCCATAAAATTATATCATGGAATGTAGCAGGCCTGGCAAACAAAGTGTCCCAAAATTCATGGCTTGATCTAGTTGCCAATTACAATATCCTCTGCTTCCAGGAAACCTGGACCCTAGATGAAATCCATTTGCTGGGGTTTCAGACTTTCCATACAGCTGCACAATTAACTTCCCAGGGAAGAAACAAGGGAGGTCTGTGTACGTATGTCTCTACCACAGGTGGGCTTAAAGTACTCAGGAATTTGTCCACTGAACATTATCAGATTTTAACAATCAAATGGGGTAAATCCAAGAACATGATTTTAATTAATTTCTATAATAATGTGCCTATACACAACCTGGAAAAGGTCATCAATACCTTGATGCACAGTGTCACTACCATTAAGGATCAGACAAGAGGGGAGTTGTTACAGATCTGGGTAGGTGACTTTAATTGTACCGTCTGTCCCAATTGCTCGAAGGGCTTGTGCGGCCTAGGTGAGCTAAGGACGACAACCTGACCCATTTCATTCACTCCACATCAGGCGATATATTTAACAACATGATCTTCTATTTTAATTTATCCTATATTAACGAGCTATGCTCCCCAACCATCCACTTCCAGCCAACATTTCACGGGAGGGGGTGTAACTCTATTATCGATTTTACTCTCTTATCAAAAACCCATGATAGTAACGTCATGGGAAACACTGGATGTCATCCATGGCGATCCCTACCCGATCTCCTTTTCCGTAAAACTAGATGGGCAAGAACAGGCCCGGGGGGACAAATTCTTATATCAACCAGCGATCAATTTAGCGCGTAGAAACAGATATTCCATTAAATGGGATAAGGTGGACCCAGCGAGATTGTTAATAAACTTAGTATCGAAATCCAGGGAAGAAATCCACACTTGTCTGTCTCTTACAGAAACTCCAACAAAAATCTTGGGCTCTTTCCTAAACATACAAATAGAAATAAAAAAGCTCCTGACCAGGGAGTACCGCTCCGCATCAAACCAACCAAATGGCTGGTTCGATAACAACTGAACTAAAGCACTTAAAGCTTTAAAAAAGGCACTGCAAATATCTCCGAGATCCCAGATGGAGATCCGCCTAGCCAGAAAGCTATATTCCACGGCAGTCAAAACTAGGAAAGAATCCTTGAAGCTAGAGGTATGGTCAGCTCTGATTAATACCTCAAAAAACAGGGATATGACCGCCTTTTGGAAGGCGGTTAATGTCCCCTATCTTCAGAACAAGCAGACAGACACACTAGATATCGCCATTAACGACGAAACTTGGGTAAAGCATTTTAAACGTCTTTATGACAACATAAATCCCTCTGATCCCGTAGATCCTACACCAGTAATAACATCAGAGGATTATGATATCAACTCCCTGGGTGTATTCCCGCTGGGTATCACCTTTACCTGCGAAGAGGTCACTGCTGCAATTAAACAAAGCCCCTCAGGTAAAGCTACGGGCCCGGACAGGGTCCCAATAGATGTTTTCAAAACTGAAATTAATCTTTGGGCCCCCATGTTAACCAACGTCCTGAATAGCGCAAACTCCCATGGCTTTATACCTACTTGGACCGAAGCAATAGTGGTTCCCATCTTCAAAAAAGGAGATAGGAACGACCCCACCTGCTATCGGCCAATTTCCCTTCTTGACGCCTTAATGAAGGTAGCAGGCCGTATTATTTTAAACCGAATTCAAATGTGGGCGGAGGAGGGTGATATTATTTCCAGCCTCCAGTACGTATTTAGAACAGGCAAAGGAACAGTTGAACAGGGATTAAACCTGGCCCTTGTTATATCAAAGTACACTCAAGCTAAGAAGGGTAATCTTTACATCACTTTCGTTGACCTGAGCTCAGCCTTCGATTGTGTGGACCACAATAACTTGTGGTTTAAGGGTATGTTTGGTTGTCAGGAGAGAAATTATAAAGCATACTACACTATATGACAGAGTTGCATTGGATGTTCTCCCAATGTCTAAATGGTGGACCAACAGCAGATGGTGCAGATTAGTAATTGTTGGACCTGGCCCTTTTTGGCAGGTTCACCCCAAAACTTTTTGCTTTTTCCTAGCCTGTTTCTGTGACCTGGTGCTGGTGATTTTAGGCCTCTGCGCACTTTTTCACTGTGGTACAGTGTAAAGTGCGTGAGCTCTCTGTGTGTGTGGTGAGAGTGACCTGCCCTCCCATAGGAATGAATGGGGAATATGTATGCCCATGGTAGTTCCTGTTGTTTGGGGAGTGCAGGGTCGAGTTTGGTATGTGTGAACTCGTGAGATTGAATGCTGCGCAACGATATATGCGGCATGATTGTGTCTAGTGTGGAAGTGCCACTTCTAGAAGTTGGCATATTTGTGTAATTTGTGTCTGGCGTGTGATTGGCTGAAGCTATCTGGTGAGCCTGGCTCCCAGAGTCTGGGAGGGTCTGCCCCGATGGTGAATGGAGTGATTAGCATGCTGATGTGAGGGGAGGGGTGCACCTGGGCCTGAATAGGGCTGGGCTTTCCCCACACAATGCTGGCTCCACCCCCTGTGGTGCGTCTGATGTCCCTACCTGGCCAGTGAAAGGAGTTCCCTATAACCAGTTGTAGCTGGTTCTCAAATTGCCTGCACCCTGCTGGACAAAGGATTTTATGGTATAAAAAGGGGCTTACAAAATGTTCTTGTTTCTGACTTGAATCCTGCCAGGAACGTGCTGCTGCTTGGGCCCAGGGGAAGGCTTGCCTGGATACCTGATGGACTTCTTGAGGCTGGGACCCCTTTGCTATGGGAGTCTTTGCTTTGGGGACTTGATGGACTCTGCCCCCCTTAGCCGCTGGGAAGTGCTTTATTTCAGGAAGGTCCTTGTTACTGGACCTTGCAGCGCTTTGGAGCGCTGTATTCACCCCTAAAGCGCCTGGAAGCGCTTTATCTTTTCATAGCGCTTGGGAGCGCTTTTTGCTTTATTGTGAGCATTTCTCTGCCCCGCATTTTGCGTGAGGAATAGCAGGTGCCCACCCTGCGTGTTGGGCAGTTTTATTATTTAATTGTCTCTGCCGGTGCCCACACGGCATTGCCCAAGAGATTGCCGCGCCCTGGACGGGAGCTCACCCTGTTTATTATTTAACTCGAGGGAGCCCACCCCTCGGTTAATTCAGCCCCCGCCTACAGTGCCTGGACGGGCCGCCGCGCTGCCCGAGACGACCCGGAAGCAGCTTGCTGGCCGGCCAATCACGGCCCGGGAGAAGGATCGGAAGTCCCGCCCGCCGGCCAGAGAAGGAAGCCTTGGCGACGTTGCCGGTCTCCCATGCGATGGAGGGAGACGGGAGATGTGCCCGGGGTGTTGCGGCCTGTAGCGGGCCTCCCCTGTACTGAGGGAGCAGAAGAGAAGGAGCTGAGCAGTGGCGGAGGGGGCGCGGGGCACATTGCCGGTGCCCGCCACAAGTCAAGACCCGGGGGAAGAGGAGGACTGTGCGCTCTTCCGGTGAGAGAGTGCCCCACCAGCATGGTGCGTCCCGACGAGCAGCCACACCGGATGACGAGGAGTCCCCCGAGAAGCCCGGTGAGTGAGGAAGTGCGTCCCGTGTGCTCAGTGGGCCGCTCCAACGATTGGGCATTATTGTTTAAGAGCCAGAGAGGCTCAGGGGCATTGTTTGTTTTGAGCCCTGCAAGGCTCCAAAGACGGGCCATTTTGTGTTTAGAGCCACGGATGCTCTAGGAGGCACATTGTTGTTTTAGAGGCCCGGGAGGCTCCAGGCGCCCCATTTGTCTTCGAGCCCAGAGAGGCTCACATGCCATATTTGTTTTATGAGCCCAGAGAGGCTCTTGAGTGCCATTAGGTTTGTTTAGAGCCACAAGGCTCTTGGGGTCACAAGTGATTTGGCCCTGTCGCAGTTTTATGTTGTCTCCCAGCTGCCCAGCAATTAGTGGGCAGCTGCACTGTTTAGGCGCTTGAGATTGTTCTACAGCTGCCCAGCAATTAGTGGACAGCTGCAACGTTTAGGTTTGCGCCGCGCACCCCTGACTGGCGCTGCATTGGCAACGCGCCCTGACATTCTGGACACAGGGCTTTTTGAGTCCCCTTGTTGGATGGCCAGTTGGCCAGGGGGCTGGTATGTGATTTCTGCGCAATGTAATTTTACTATGTTTTGATAGTAATTGCCTAAGGTGATGTTTGCGCAATGTGATTATGAGGTTATTTTACCTGTGTAGGTTTATGTTAGTGAGAGTTTATTTCACTATGTGAGTTACGCCCCTAAATGTGAGTTATGCTTAGGGGGAGAGTCTAATTTGTTTAGACTAGTGAGAGATTGCCTACTGTAGTTTTTACTGGTTAGGCCCAAATGTGAGTTATGCATAATGTGCTATGCCATTATGCCTGTGACACATCTGAATGTGTTTTATGCATTATGTGTCTTACCTACACCTCTGAATGTTTTTATGCATCGTGTGTTTTCCTGTGCTGCACCTCTGAATGTGTTTTGATGCGTCATGTGCCTTGTTCTTACAACGCTGAATGTATGTTTATACATCATGTGTCTTTCCTACACCTCCGAATGTTCTATGCATCATGTGTGAAACTTCTAATTGTTATATGTTCAAAAGTGCTATTTCTAACAGTATTTCTAGTTTTAAAAGTGTTGATTCTGACAGTGCCCCATGTGGCCCTGTCCTGTAAATATTCCCCTGTGAATATTGCCCGTGCCAGTTGGCACAAAGTATATTGTGTGATTACTATCTGATGTGTTTTGACAATACAAAAGTTATTTTTATATAACCTAGTGCGGAGTTCCTTTTGTGGTGTGCCTAGGATGTGGTTGCTGTTGTGTGCGTGCGCAAATGCTTTACACATTGCCTCCGGGATAAGCCTGTCTGCTCGTGCCAAGCTACCAAGGGGGTGAGCAGGGGTTATCTTGGCGTGTGACTCCCTTGCCCTGACTAGAATGTTGGTTTCTGCCTAGCTTTGGCATCAGCCTTAGCCAACCAGAAATAGCTAGTTCTAACAGTAATGTGTTTCAATTTCAGAAGAGAGAGAGAGTTTGTGTGTGAGTGTGTGAGAGAGAAAGACAGAGAGACAGAAAGATCTGGATAGACAGACAGATAGATAGATAGATAGATAGATAGATAGATAGATAGATAGATAGATAGATAGATAGATAGATAGATAGATAGATAGATAGATAGATAGATAGATAGATAGATAGATAGATAGATAGATAGATAGATAGATGTCTCAGTAGTTGAATAGTAGGGATACTGGGGTGAATGTATGACATTGTTCTGCATTCTGTCCATCAACTGTTGTTTTTGCATTTGTCACCACGAGTGGGATGGGTATGCTCAGACGTGAGTCCCATGCTCTCCTCACCACTGGAGTCAAGCTATCCTGGCTGAAGACGGCTGATAGCCATAAACCGGTCCTAGGATGCTTGATTCCGGTCCAGGAAAGACATGGCTTGGCAGTTCGGGCTGGACTGTTCCCATAAGGCACAGGGTCAAGGCTGATTTGCATATGGCCATGTCTGAACTGGGGTGGTGTGGAGTGCAAAAAAACGATGGATTTAGGCCCAGATCTCTGTACTGGGGTGAATGTATGACATTGTTCTGCATTCTGTCCATCAACTGTTGTTTTTGCATTTGTCACCCCGAGTGGGATGGGTATGCTCAGACATGAGTCCCATGCTCTCCACACCACTGGAGTCAAGCTATCCTGTCTGAAGACGGCTGATAGCCAGAAACCGGTGTAGTGTAGTTCCTATCTTCCCAATAGGTTCTGCACATTGGAATAACATAAACGATAGTTTAGACGTAGGACTTAGGTCGACTAGGTCTCTATTGAGTATGTTATACTTAATTGTGAATGCCAGCTAGCTCAGAGGTCACTAGAAACTTTCTCGAATACACAAGAAGGGATTAGTTTCTGACAACCGCATAAACATGACAACTTTGCTCCCCCAAGAATAAGGAGTATATCTCCAGAGTCGCGGAAACAATAGATGGCTATTTCACTCAGTCAATCGTGCATGCTTCGTTTCACCAGGGTTTTTGCAGAGAAATAGAGTTACTGGCGTTTTCAATAAAAAGGTTATTCATTGAGCAGTCTTCTTTCTCATGCAAGAGAAGTGAATTGCTACAATCGTAATACTTGCTATGAAGTAAAGTGCGTACAGTAAAAAGAGTATTATGAAATAATACCGTAAAAGCATTTATATGGTTTCTAAGCCATAGGATACATAAAATAGATAAAATACATACAATGATAAATAATGACTAAAATTACTCAACTGGTGCATCTAAAATACGCCTACCCCGGTGTACCTAACCTAAGACTAGTACAAGGGAAGAAGTAAGTGAGGTGTAGCTTGAGTTAAATAGTTTCTGCCAAGAATCTATCCAAGAATTCTCTAAGGGTCTAATCAGCTCCATAACATGGTTATAGAATGAAAGTGGTCTTGATTCTCTCTCTCAGGACTCGATCTCCCAGTAACCCGCAAGGGTAGCAGGGAAACACTGGAGCTGGATTTCTCGGCAGGGGAAAAGACAGCGTCTTTCTCAGTGCGTCAGCTGGAGGGTCGGCTTCCTTCGGCACTCGCTACAGCAGGGCGTCGGGCAAGTAGTTAGTCGATCTGCTCCAAACCACCGTGTGTTTGCTAGGGCAGATGCTGGTATATTTATACCTGGAAGGTGCCGAGTTTGACATACGGGTGGACATTATAACGTCACTAAGAACTCGAAGTTCTTTACATGCTCCAGGAGTTCTGGGACAAATCAATATTGAAGCAGGGGGAAGTCCCGTACTGCTGAAGGCTGGTTGTCTTCAAGAACTCGTTGTACTCTAGGAGCTTAGTGGAAGTAGCCATGCCGTATTTGGACTGCATTGGCTGTGTCTAAATATGGTTATGATTCTTATGCCTTTATAAGGATATGATAAGTAATACCTATATAAGGGTATGAATCGGGAAAATTACACTAGAGTCCTAGATACGTTCTCAATACCGGTCCTAGGATGCTTGATTCTGGTCCAGGAAAGACATGGCTTGGCAGTTCGGACTGGACTGTTCCCATGAGGCACAGGGTCAAGGCTGATTTGCATATGGCCATGTCTGAACTGGGGTAGTGTGGAGTGCAAAAAAATGATGGATTTAGGCCCAGATCTGTGTACTGGGGTGAATGTATGACATTGTTCTGCATTCTGTCCATCAACTGTTGTTTTTGCATTTGTCACCCGAGTGGGATGGGTATGCTCCGACGTGAGTCCCATGCTCTCCACACCACTGGAGTCAAGCTATCCTGGCTGAAGACGGCTGATAGTCAGAAAACGATCCTAGGATGCTTGATTCCGGTCCAGGAAAGACATGGCTTGGCAGTTCGGGCTGGACTGTTCCCATGAGGTACAGGGTCAAGGCTGATTTGCATATGCAAAAAACAACAGTTTGAATGAGGGTCTAAGGGCAAATTAACGACCTACAAGCAGACACGTGCCCCAACAATACGTACTAATAACAAAGTGTCTGAGGGTCAGAAAACAGGGTTCAGGTGTGTATACAGTTCAAAGCACAACTAAAGATGACCAAAGTGGTGAAAGTAGAGGTGTAGTGATGTGTGTCAGAAAGCACTACATCCCTAAGGTTGGGAAAAAAGTACCCAATTTTGGGGCTTATTATGATTGCGGTTTTCCCGCATCCTCTGGGCCGGCGGAAGCCACCGCCGGCCCGGAGGATGCCGGAAAACCGCTGCGGAGCCTCCACAGACCCACCGCCAAATTAGGATGGCTGGTGGGTCTGGTTTTCTGTCCGCAGCTTTTCCGCCGCAGTCGCCTTCCGACCGCGGCGGAAAAGCAATAACATGTCTGGCGGTGTCTATCAGACACCGCCAGGCATATTAGGATGTCTGCACTTCTATGCTTTTCCATGGCGGCTTTTCCGCTGTGGTAAACCATACGGACCTTCACTTCGGGGGCCCATTGCGGGCCCCCTGGGTGAAGGGGTGGTGGGGGTGCACATGGGGGGTACCTATGGTACCCCCCTGCATTTGCGTGCACACAGCAGCAGGCACCGCACGGTGCCTGCCGCTTTGTGCACGCAAATGCCGTGCATGCATTTTTAACATTGCGGCGGGTGCAGCTTGAAGCTGCACCCGCCGCAATGTTAAAGATAGAGGATGTGACCGCCACCCTGGCGGTCACATCCTAATCTGCACAGAGGGAACGCCACAGCCCATGCGGACGTTCCCTCCTACTCTGGGGTCGCGGACGGACTCAAATCCGTCCGCGATCCTATTGACCCCCTTTGTTTGGACAGTCTTGGAACAACCCCATATTCCAGATCATGTCTCTGACATTGGAAAGTACCTATTTATCAAGGAACAAAAATGGGTTTACAAACTGAATAGTGACAAAGAAGGACTAAATGAAGAAATACCGTGGATGTCACTATAAGATCACCTACTACTTGAAGAGCATGATCAACATAACATAAGAGAGGCAAGATTAACCCTTCTAATTGAGTGTGCAATTGGTCATATTTCATGAGCCTAATACTATGGTTACCAACATATAGACAGAGCTCAAACTTTGCTAATAAGCCTAATACTTGGGGTTATTAAAATGAAAAACATCAAGAATTGACCTTTTTTGTACCCACATACCCCGTTGTACTCGTTTATATCTCTTCTCTGCTTCTCCTAATGGAAATGGCAGGGCGCTTAAAAACTACCGCGCTAAAGAGGTACCATGGCAAATAAGATTGCAACTAGGTCTATGATTATTACGACTATTAGGCGAGACTTGTTGTTCTAAACAGGTCCTGTGAGGAACGAGAACCTTAATTAAGTAATAATCTGTGTTGCGCTACATTGTCTGATGGACTATAATTCCCAATGAACTTTCAGAATTTGTAGTCCGGCAACACGTGATGTCTGGGCATTTCGATACACCCATGACATTGACGCCAAGTAATGCATTATTCCCATATTTAAATAACATCGTAGACAATTTGACTCTGTAATTTTAAACATCCGTAATATTATTCTTTGAAATCATCACTGTGAATTATATCTATCACGTAGTGATTTCCAGCACACCCTGATAGACTACAATTCCAAAATTATTTTTTGAATTTGTAGTCCATGACCAGACACTCGTGCGAATGATGCTAAGACCTATATTGTTTTCGTTAATATAAAGGGACAATTCAACATCGGAAACTTTATTTAATGCGTTCTAATATTAGCGAACCACAACTCCCAACAAGCCTTTTGAGTTTTTGTAGTTTTGCATCACGTGACGTGCTAAACACGTGACCGTACCATCAAGCAAAATAGAGATGGCAACCAAACATGCAACGGTGCCCCCCCAGATTGCTCAGAGGGACGCATCGGTGCACCGACGGACAGGTTAGTGTTCTACCTTCCCGATTACTTGAGAATAGCACTGGCGCTCTGATAATCTCTACCATTGTTAAATCGGGTATTGCACTCACTCACTACATTTTGTTAGATCGCTGCTATTGGCGTAAATGGACACTGAATGATAAAACAGGATTGGCGATCTGAAACTCTTTACCCTCGCTCACTGGGGTATTGCGCTATTAACTTCTAACCTTCAAGACCATCGCATTAAAAAATTATCTATTATTTCACTAGAGAAATGGGCAATCAATATGCGCACACACCTGCAGGCAGTGTGAGATTAAGTTATAAAACAAGTAGAGCTTCGGCTGAATGCACTACTATATACATCTCCCGCTACGACTGCAGATGTGATTAATACGAATGAGCATGGTTTACCTTTGATGACAACCACCATAAGAGAACTCATACACTATATGCTTGATAATGGTGAGCGACCATTGACGCGATCCGGCTAATTAGAGATCACCTCGGTGAATCATCCACCACCATTTTTGTAACTAATAATATATGAGCAAGTTTGTGACTGTATCTTTGTATTGTTTTTTAAATAGAGCAGTGCTCCACTCGCCTGAGCTGCAGCCAGGTGGGGTGATGCATTATTCTCCTACCTATTAGGTAATTTTTGGACTTGGGTAATGGGAAATTTGACCATACTCTAGTGGCACATTGAATAAAATGTATCATGTGTTGGTATCAACACTGTAATATTTGTCCCTTTTCCCCCCTTTTTTGATTCTTTGAGTTTCCTGTTTCTTGGCACTACGATTCTTTAGTGTTATGGAGGATATTGAGTATGACCTGAAATCCACAGGTGATATAATTTTTATTATTGATTACTGCAGTAGAAAAAACATACTGGTACTGAAGAAAGCAGTGGCGTAATATATTTGCCACAGATGCTGAAACATGTCGACCCCTCCTGCAAACAGAGATTTTGTTAAATCTCTTGGTATTTCATATTGTTTTTAATGTTGGAAGAATTGAGAGACACCATTACATTGTCAATTTCTACTCATCTCTATCCAATTTTATATACCTCACACCTTCACTTTACACTCTTGCACTGCAAATCAGTTACCCTTTCTGACATCTGACATTCTTGGTATCACCCATTTAAACATATATCTACAAATGGTTGATTGTCTGTCACAGTAACATCTAGTGACAGGCAGCACTTTCTTCTGGGTTACGGAGAACCCACATGATGACAAAGGGCGGTACCTAGCGGGAACTAGTGGGTACTTTTTCCCTAACTTAGGGATGTAGTGCTTTCTGACACATATCACTACACCTCTACGTTCACCACTTTGGTCATCTTGATTTGCATATGGCCATGTCTCAACTGGGGTGGTGTGGAGTGCAAAAAAACGATAGATTTAGGCCCAGATCTCTGTTCTGGGGTGAACGTATGACATTGTTCTGCATTCTGTCCATCAACTCTTGTTTTTGCACGGGATATTGCAAGTCAGCCTTGTGGTGAATCACAACATTAATGAGATACAATGGAAGTGGTCTGCACACGTTCAAATGCTGAAAAAGCTCAATGGAATTAAGTTACATAGAAAGATGTGTATGTAGGGTGACCACCTCACTCCAGATCATTACGATCAGTGCCCCCAATCCTGAACTTTTCAATTACAAATCACTGATTTCAGGTGTCAGTCTCATGAGTTCATTGGAAGCAAAACAAGACCCAGAAAACATTTGAATATTACACAAAAGACCAGGACTGGAAACAGTGTTGGTAGTGATCAGGATAAGGTAGTCACCCTAAGTGTGTGATGCATTTGTTGGCCTGCTACTTGAACCTACACATCCATTAGTAGAGCACTGTGTAATTCAGGATTAAAGTACATTGCTGAGCAGTGTTTTGGATTATACTTCAATAATATGGCCCTTTTGTGTCAGATTCGAAGATGGATGAACTATGGCAGATCTTGATATTATGTGATATGCTGAAAAAACAAGATAGAGATCTATTGGAAGAGCACAACACCACTGCAGTGGCAGATGGAGTAGCAAATAGGTACTGATGTATATAGAAAAAGCTGCATGGTGATATCAATGGTGGACTAGTGGGGGTGATTTAAGATAAGAATATAGATGAATTAAAAGAGCTAAGTGGGGCTCTACTTATATAGCAGTTGGTGATTGAATGAAGTTGCGGAACTGCATGTTAGTATCCAAACTGAATCATATTTTAATTCCATTTCTTTACTACACTCCTACAGAAATATATCTAGGTGTGATTGGCTTTGGTTACACCAAAATGACTGGAATGCAGCCCTTCAGATAAATATTAAGGTGCATTAGTAGAGGTGTGTGTTGCTCTCAGTGTTGAAATAGCAGTGAATCATTTAGGTCTTAAACAAGCTGAATCAGCAGTTTAGTTGGGGTGGCATTACTGGAATAGCAAGGGCTTTATCAGGACAGGAGTCCGTTAGCTGATCAATGCGTGATTCTCTGTACAGAGAAGCACTGTGTTATATCTATAGTCCTGTCCATAATGGGAAACATTGCAGACCAGCACAGAACGAAAGAAATATCCAGGGTGTGGTTCATCATTTTCACTGACAGAAATCTTTCTTGGCCTCTTTGCGATAATTGCAGGGCATGTAGCAGGCCATTAATGGGGTGCAGTGGCAATGTAGAGATGTGTGCAGATCCTAGTTTTGGAATAGTAGGGAGAGCTAGAGGTGATGTCTGAGATGCATCAGGAGAGCTGTGTGTGGATGTCAGTGCTGCAATGCCACTAATGCTGAAACACATTGCTTAGGTGCATTTGAAGAGCCATATCCGGTTCACAGTGCTACAATGGCAGAGAAGAGTATGGTTTTAAGTTGAGAGGCACTGTCTGGTTTGCTTAATCGGTACAAAAGGGGGTGGTGATGGACGGAGCATCTGAACCAATTAAACACTCACACCCAGTCAACAGATCTGGGTTTAATCCATCACCGTTCTTTAGCCCACTCTGCCACCCCAGGGATGTGGCCTGATTAATTATGGGTGGCTGAGAATAATTCAAGCATTCTACTCAACGCTTTTTTTTATACTTGAATGTGATGCCCTAAGTGCCATGGGTATGCCCAGACATGGGTGCTCACTGAGCCGCTGGAACCAAGCTGCACCTGACTGAACTGCCCCAACCATGGTTAAAATAGTCTTGATTTACTTATGTTCTGATTCAAGGAGAACATGGCCTGGTAGTTCAGGCTGAATTGTTCCTATTGCCGCAGGGTCCAGACTAATTTGCATATGGCTTGGTACAAACTAGGGGTGAGTGATATATTCCACTATGCTGAGAGAAGTGGCAGAATTTGGCCAATCAGTGTTACGCTTGTAACACTAAGTTCCAACCAAATTCTCTTGAGTCACTCAAAAACAGTAAGTTGGCAAGTGGTCAAGATAGATTTGACGTCCCCTAGATTGATTTTTGCTTGCTAGGAGGGCACCCAGCAATGCTGGTGGTCGTGACCGTTCGTGGTCAGAAAGCTGCTTCTTGAGTAGAAAATCTACTTTAGTGGCAGCAAAATCAACTTGAGAAAATGTGCACTCTGGAACAACTTGTGGTGCCATTTGAACTGATTTTACAGTGCGGAACAAGCTCCTGGCGCTAAACCACAGTGCAAGCAGTGCAAAATGCCAATTTTTGCCGGTTTGCTGAATTTTGTAGAATCACAAGTTTTTTTGTAACTTCGCAAAATTCTGTGGAGAGAAACTCCATGTGTTCTCCCGCGGCCTAAACAAACTGAGGTGGCATGTGTTCAAAATAACGATGGACTGGGGTGCAGCCCCAACTGATTACCAGCAGCTGAGATTAATTCAATTCAATTCAATTCAATTGATCTTCATTTCGATACAAATTATCATAAAAGGTATTTAAAAAATATTTGGAAAACAATTACATCGTGCAAAACTGCGGGTAGCCATAAATACAGACAATAGTGTATCTCGGAGAGGTGAGATATTCATATTTAAAACATGATTAAATTATTTAAAAAGGCACAATAAAAGATAATTCCTTAAAACGCAGTCATTTTCACCATCCTTCACTAAATTTGTAAATGATCAGAATTTTTCTCCCGCTTTTCTTCTTAAAAAATATACTGCAAGGAGGAACCTACTGATACCAAATACTAAAACCTGGCGCGTATCAGATATAAAAATTCTTTCAGCTACTCTATACTTCCGCACACTAATATTTATACAGAGGGGTTTGATCCATTTTCTCCTTGGAGCCACGTAAGCTGGACAAAAAAATGACACATGCGTAATGTCCTCTTTCGCTTTCTCGCTACACATAGTACATTTATCATCAGAACTTTTGTTCCACCTTGCTAAACAACTTTTTAACATCAATGTACCATATCTAAACTTTAAGTACAGCGTTTTAGCTAAGGGTGGGTTTACTTCATTCAAGTCTGATTTAAACGCAAGAAATTCTTTGGTGAGGGAGCCATTTGCTATATCATTCGTTCTATGTTCATTCATGTAGGCCCAAAAGGTAACTTTTAAGATCTTTTTCGAACTAGAAATCAATGCGGAAGGATTTTTCTAAAAATGTAAATACCCCGACCCTCTCTAACCACACTCTGATATGTTTAAACCATGTGATACAGTTGGAAACATCCAGATCTTTTAGCTCCTCTAGTGCTGCTCTGTAGTGAAGGAGCTCGGGTGTGGTCCAAATCCTGACCCAAAACATTAAAGGCCTAAGTATTGCATAATGATCTGTGCGCCTCATGTTAAGGTCAGACATCATCGGAATTGTAGGAGTGCGCACAGGTACTTTTAAAAGAGTTCTATAAAATATATTCTCTTTCACCTCGAAAGTCTTTTTGCAGGTAGGGCCCCACAATTCTGCCCCATATAAGGCTGCCGCTTGGGCTTTGGCTCGGAACACCTCAAGTGCTGGTAGCACTGCTTTATTCTGGCTGTCCCCGTGCCTTTTTAGGATTGGGCGACTATTCTGTGTTAGCAGTAGCTTACTTTTTTCAATTTGCGATTTCCACTGCATTTTAGAATCAAGGGAAATGCCCAGGTAACTAAAATTTTGTACATGTTCCAGCTTTTGATTTCCTAAGACCAGGTTTCCCCTAAATGAACTGTGGGGATTTATGGACACGTATTTTGTCTTGCTAGTGTTTATCTCAAGGCCTTTCCCCTGCAATAAGAGTGCTAAGTATTAAGCAAGCATTGCAAGCCTTTAGCAGTTTGGGAAATTAAAATAGTGTCATCCGCAAACAATAGGGCCGACACTACCTCACCCCCCAGTTTGGGAGAATAATTTTTGCATTTGCTTAGGAAGGTAGGGATATCCTTGACAAACAAGGAAAAAAGAGTTGGTGCGAGTACGCAACTTTTTATAGGGATGGGACTAGTCAGTTCGCCACATGGACCCCACCTCACCTTTGCAAAGTTGTTTTGGTGTAGTCTTTTTAACTGATGTAAAATGTTGGTCGGTAATCCCTGTCTGTCAAGTGCCTTCCACAGCAAGTGCCTGGGGATGAGATCGAATGCGGCTCTTAGATCGACGAATGCCACATACAAATGGCCCTTCCTTAAGTTTACGTATTTCCAGCACATGCAACACAGTCTAAACACTTGGTCTATGGTGCTGATTTTAGTTCTAAAACCTGCTTGAAATTTAGTGAGTATGTCTCCGTCTTCAATCCATAAATTAATTCGATTTAAAAGGTGCCTAGCATACATTTTTTGTAGTACATCAATTAAACTAATAGGGCGATAGTTTGCGGGATCGCCCCTATCACCCTTTTTAAAAATACAGATAATTTCTGCCCCCCTCCACGTGGCCGGTATATCCGCTCCCGCAGCTATGAAATTGCACAGATGATTAAGATACGGCCCCCAAATACTTGTTTCATGCTTGAACAAGTCTCCTGGAATAGAGTCTAATCCTGGGGCTTTACCTTTTTTCACCAAATTTATGGCAGTAATTGTTTCATGTAGGCTAAATTCTAAGTTACCCTCATTCTGATTGGACACTATCGAATGATCCCCTTCAGCCTCAATTTCCGGTGCTGCATAAAGATTTGTGAAATGGTCACTCCATGTCTTTTCATCCAAATAGACTTCTCTAGAGCCTTTCTCTTTCCTATTTCTATTCACCACTATTTTCCAAAATGCAAAGGAGTCTTTGCTCCTTGCAGCAATCAACATATCTGACCAAATCGCTTCGTCCCAGACGTTTTTAGCATTCACAAGTAACTTCCTATAGTTTTGTCGGGCTTCCCTGACCTTGAGAATATTTTCCTTATTTTTAATTAAATTTATTAATTCAGTTTTAGCACTCCGGCATGCTTTATAATACCAGGGTTTCCCCATTGGCTTTTGGATTCCTGCCGTTCTATCTACCTTAACTGTCTTTGTTAATAGGGGGACCATTCCACTAATGAACCCTTTATTTGATTCTAAGAATAAGCCCCCATCAATTACAGCTTCAGTATTTGTATAAATAGAAAAGGTGGAAGCAAATATCTGATCAATGTTTGCCAGATTTGTACCATTATCAAGTGTCTGAGCCCATTTAACTGTGCGACGATTATTAGACACAATTACATTGTCAGCGCTTGATGGAAGAGGGCGGTTATTGTCAGATACACAGGGTATCATCCCACCTTTTAGAATTAATTCAAGCGGCCGGTGGTAACTTTCTACTCTTAATACCACCTTAGAATCAATTGCATATTGCCATAGGTCAAGGGATAGTACTATATAATCTATTTTACTATAGGAGTTGTTCCTATGAAAGGTTGGGACCATCGGTTTATCAGAAGGAAGACGCCCACTACATGATCCTAATCCATGGGTCATCATCAGGCTCATTATTTGGAGTACTAAAGATGTACAGGGGACCATTTTTGTACTAAATAATTCAGGGATTTCGTTTACCAAATCTTCATCCTCCTGAATGGCTCATATTCACAGTTAAAGTCTCCTCCTATAATTATACCTGTACCTGTTTTAATTCTACTTAAAACCTGGTCCAGTTGGGCAAATACTAGTGATTCCTTTGTTGCCGGACAAGGTCGGCTAGAAACATTATATACATACAGGTCCCTCTTATCATTGGTCACAATTTTTATACCAAGAATATCAGGGGAATCCGTCTCTATCTGCTTTATAGTTCCATCAATGGTGATTTTCGTCCAGATAACTAGACCTCCGGACAGCCTACCGCTATTTGACGGGATAGCTGCAATAAAAAAACTTTTATAGCCCACTCGATATACATTCTTGGTGGCCCATGTTTCCTATAATAAACATATGTCACATTTCTCAATAAATTCATTCCACCCCGGGTCTCTTGTATTCTTTTTTAAACCAGCGATATTCCATGAAATTATTTTTGGGGAAGTATTAGTATTTTGATTAACAGATGATAAATTATTAACACTAGGACTTAAAACCATGTCAATTGAGGACACTACCTCATCACCAATCTTAGTAGCCTTTTCGCTTGTCCTTCCAATTTCTCCTACATTGTCATTATACACTGCTCCCACATTCGATTCCATCCTAGTGGGATCTTTCTGCGTATTAAGTGAATGCAATCAATCCACTGATTCCAACTGGGATAACTCTTGGTATCTATTAGAAATTACAGTTGGGCATGTGGTGTAAGGTATTGTTACCAAGTTATTACGTTGAATTGTGTAGAAGTGGCCCAATGGGAGGGCATGAATGTTTGTGTAGCTTGTGGCACTTTCTTCGTGGGATTAATTCAAGCAATCCACCCATCACTTTTTTGTACACCCTGTGGCATGCAGTCCTAAAAGGCTCCGACCCTTAGTCAGAGCCTTTATGACTGCATCCTAATATGCCGGTTGGATTCCTTTCTGACTGCCTCATTACAATGGAGGCAGTCGGAAAGGAATCCGGCCAGTCGGAATCCGGCCAGTAATCCCATGAGCGTCTTTTTCCGCCTTTGGGATTACATTGTCAGGTTTCGACAGCCTTTCCGTGCCGCTGTTTCCGACACAGAAAAGGCTGTCAGAACTTAGGTGCATGGCCTGCGGTTTGAAGCAGAGGGGCACCCTGTTGATCCCTGCACCCCATGGCCAGCACTGCACCTCCCATTTTACAATGGGAGCATGCATTCTGGCCGGTTTCCGGCAATGTGGATGACAGAGACGATGCTCCGTTCGATATCGTAATCAGCCTTTTAGCGCGTAGCCTCAACTAGAAGCATATGCTAAAAGCAAAGATTGACTTGACAAAGGTGGCTAATAAAGGACTGTCATGAAAAATGCAGAGCTGAGAGATAGTGATGGCACTGGTAAGGCCTATGGGCTGTGTGTTTATGTATGCACATGTTTGAGTGAGCATGCACACTCATGGTGTGCCTGTTGGCAGGGAATCTTGTACTCGCAGAGGTGCACACACTGTGAATCTCTTGCCACAAGGAGGCGATTAACTGAGATTTGTGTCTGTGCTCAAATCATCGCATGACATGTATGCTGGATTCATAAGGACTATATGGATATCTTATCACATAGCTCAGCATTGGAAAAAATGTATGTCGTGATGTTTGCTGAATATAATCTGTATTGTTCACTGACCATTGTTATTGGTTGCAATATTAAATGAACTTCAGGGCCGAGCAGGTCCACTTCATTGTAAATACTTAAATACATAACAACATTTAAAACTTCTGGGGGAGATGGTTGCAGAGGGCACACGTTTGTTTGGAGTCGGTGATGCACAGGACCCTAGCAGATAATGATTGTGTCTGGGCCCACCCTGTCAAGATGTCCTGGCTATAGATGTGCGCTATATACATACAAACGTTGAACCCACTGAACTTTAGGGATTTAACTTGCCATCGTGCAAAAAAATATACATCAATGGCGAGAACGTATTTATAGCATAACTTTGACCGAAGGACAGTATTACTTACCAAGAACAGCAACCAGCAAGTTAAGAAGAATCATATTGTGTCCTTAGCAGTGGGTCTGAAAAATACCAAAACACTTGCGAATGAGTTGCAAAATAATGGAAATACGATTTGTGTCATATAACATACATTCCGCAATTTATTGTAGGTTCATTCATTTACATACACAAACTACGCTTTGCAAATGCTGATTGTTTGATTGGTTGATGCTTTATCTACAGTTCAATATAAAGCTTAAAATTGTCATATATAGTGTAAAAAATATATTTTTTTTACACTATATTTTTATTCCAGGTTCGCACATTGCCACAAACAACCGTTGGACGTTTGTATACATCATTTTCCCCAACAGACATGTATTTTGGTGAAACCTTGTACAAGAAAGAGAGCTGCATGTCTGCAGTCATTTAAAACCAATGTGTCTGCTTTTCTATGTAATTTTCAATTTAAGTGTACACAAATATATTTTAGGGACAGGACCGCCAATTTAACTGCAAACTGACAATTTAACGCTTTTAGAAGTGAGCAGAAAGCATAGTTCGAGGTAAGGCATTTTCAGAATGAATTGGGGTTCGCTTTATTCGGTCTTTAATAGGGCACTGGGATGCTAAAAAGGCTGCGTAGAGACAAAGAGCCCGCCCGCTACCTTTGTGTGCCTTCAACGGAGCACCTTTGTACGCATGTGGTTTGGGCAACATCGTGAGCAGCGATAATGGAAGCGCAAATCATCTCGGAGTTAGCAGGCCAATATAATTAGAGCACAATGGCAGACAGAGACAGTGTGTGCCACTGTTCAAATGAGGTCTAACTTCTCTTTGTGTCCCTTCCATCTTTGCATATTCAGAGATTTGTTTCTGTTATTTGTGTTGTTACTGTCCCTAAATAACATGCGCCTTGTTTTACCTTCAATCCCTAAGGTTTTGCAGCTCATGAGAAAAACATTTGAGCCTCAGGTGAAACAGAAGTAAACACATCGGAAAACTTGTTACTGAGAGTCACTTCTGGGGTTCGAAGTCATTTATTCAAAACGTATTTTCTATTACAAGAGGAGCCTGGAGAAAGGAGCTGACAGCTCCAGGTACTCAACCTACTCTAACTGCCCATCGCGAACCTTGACACTTTAAACACCTGCATTCCGAACGTTACATAGCTAACATTCTACTCTACAACACCAACAGCAAGCACTTGACACTTAAGGCACAACATAACTTGTTCCTTTAACACAAACTAACAATTAAACATTCCGCTTTTATTTACAAAAGAAAGAAGGAAATAGCCATCATTTTCATAAAAACTTGAAAAGGCTAATAAAAAAAGCCCACATTCAGCAGTACTATTTAAGTATCTTCTCCAGAAAGGACTTCTTTAGGTACGAGCACATCTCCATCGAATCTCCTTTTGTTGAATTTTAATTGGTTCTCCTTCACAAATTGAGCCTCTCTTTGGTGCTTCCAGTTGTATGTTCTGAGAAGAACTCCAACCATTCTGATTGCCTCCCTTCATTCTCCCTCTATGGCACTTCTGTTTATTCCACTATTTTAAGTGAGTCCGAACACACCATCGGTTAAGTGACCCTCCTGAAGCTTTCCTCAGGACAGAAAATAGGCGCACCCTGAAATGTGCTTTGGGCTTTCTTAACTCTTAAGATTTGACACAAAATAAACTCCATCTCTTTCATACCATACATGCTATCACACCGTTCCTTGTTTTTCCTCTGTAATACCTGCATATTTTGCTTCATCTTCTGACTCTCACACTTCGAATACTCCAGAATTCCCTTCTCCAAAGACATCCAACTAAGTTCCAGCATGGTCATACATTTTGCTGCCTCTCAACATCTGATATGGAGACACATTTGCGGAAGAAGTTGATATATTCCTATGTGCTACTAACGTTTCTCAAAATCACTCACCCAAATTTAATTCTTTAACAATTGCTAACATTGCAGATCCTCCAACCAATCTGTTGGCCCGCTTCATCAGTGATGTCACTTGAAGTTTATATAAATGAATCCATTTCTGTTCAATTCAATACTTCTCCAGAAATGTTTTACTTTCTTCTGAAACGAATTGCACCTCATAATCTGAAGCTAGTATCTTGGGTACAACCTCAGGTGCGAAAAGTTCTTTGAACAATGTAATCACAGTATGCGTACATTTGTATTCAGTTCCACAATAAATTTCACTTCAATCAAATTGGAGGGAATATCAAATGCAATTAAAGCATATTTTATCAATCCCTGAAATGTAAAAAATGGTCCTCAATAGCCAATTCCTAACCAGACCAAAAGCTCACTTGGTATGTCCACCATCAACATTGGTTGTTTCCTGCATACTAATCCCTTAAAATCCCCGCTACATGAATTTCATTTTTCCACCTTACTCTTCCCATCCTGGGCCATCGATGACCACAAGAAAGACACCCTCAACCTTTTCTTACATTAAGTCATCCCCACATGTTCTTCTTGAACTAAATTCACCACTAATGTCTAACCACAACTGATGAAACTAATTTACTATCACTCCTTAACAAATAATCCTCTAATGGCAATAATCGTTCAACTCATCTGAAAGTTCGTAAATCACTACACTAAGTTCTCCCTCCAGGCCAGTCTCACTGAATATATACAATCACCTTACACAAAGTACAGTCTAGTTCCATACCTTGATAAATCCCTGTTTACTTACATAAATACACCTGAAATCACTAATACTAACCACAAAGCACCCTTTATCCTCTGCACCCTCTTACTGCTTCTCCACTTTTCTCTTCTCCGCCTCTTCATCAATTGGCAACCGAACCATATAACTTATGAATATGCAATGCATTCTGTCAAAATTACATTCCATCAGGTGAAGCTCTAATGAATTAACATAGCAGTTGCCCTTTTTGATTGCACCTTCACCCCACCAAGAATAAAAACAAGCTAGTTGTGGGTTGTTCCGATGAAGAATATGATGACCTGAAAGTGAGTTATAAACGTGTGTACCACAAAAGTGGTTGCCCACGATCTACTTTACTTATACTGGCTAAGGGCTTGATTACGCTTCTGGCACTCTTTGACCGCCAGACTCGCAGTGGTGCAGCAGTGGATCTTCCTGTAGCGGTATTGCAAGGCAGCCATCCGGACTGCTGTGTTGTCTGTGCCAAGGAACTGCTTCTCCCTGGCAGTGGCGCAGACGACAGGGGTATACACTATGCAAGGAGGGACCGCAGCGGTCTGCAGAGCAATTTATGAGTTTCTTCACCACAAGTCTTTTTATGACAGTGAGTCCACTAGGAAATGGCTGGTGATAGGGAAACAAAGGGGGTCATATAGGGTCTCCGAGCCGGAGCTGCCATGGGGATGCACTCAGGGGAACACAACATGTACCCCCCTGTTTGCATGCACCCCAAGTTCCAGCACGGAATGGAATGGAAAGAAAATTTGTAGAGCGCGATAGCTACCCTAAGGCATCCTAGCGCTAGAGACTAGTGAGTGGTGGGGGTAGGGAGGAAAGTTAATCGGGGTGTGAAAAAAACAGGGTTTTTAGCTACTTGTGGAAGGATAGTAGTTTGGGTTCTGCACGCAAGTGGAGGGGAAGGGAATTCCATAGCCTTGATGTGTTGTATGGAAAGGACCGGCCTCCGCATCTAGCTTTCTTGATCCTAGGGACTGTCACCAGGAAAGAGGTTGATGATCTGAGGTGTGTTGCGGGGCTGTATGAAGTGATCAAGGAATGATTAATGGGCGGTACAGTTTTCCAGTAAGCTGGGTGGGTGATACAGAGAGTCTTGAACTCAATTCTACGTCTCACTGGTAGCCAGTGGAGGCTCTTCAGTCCGAATTTAACCGAGAGGCGACGGGGGATTTGGAGTAATGTATGTGCCAAGCAATTCTGTAGGATCTGGAGCATGTTCAGGGTGTACTGGGGGGCTCCTAGGTACAGGGTATTTCTGAAGTCCAGTCTGGAAAGGACAAGTCCCTGGATCATTATTTTCCTGGCTTGGAAGGGCAGTATAGGAAGGATCTTTCGTATTAGCCTAAGTAGGCCAAAACAGGTCGCCGATAGTTTGGTGGCTTGGGCGTTTAGATCGAGGGATTTATCAAGCCATATGCCTAGGTGTAAAGAGAGGTTGAGGCAGTAAAAGGTTTAAAATAAGATTTATTTTAAGTTAAATCAAAGGACCCACTGGTGCACAAACCAAAGCGTCTATATCAGATCAGCTCCAACCGCTTCTCTGATCTAGAACTCGGGTTCACAACAACATTCTACATTACATGTGTAACATTCTGTATTACATATAAATGTTCTATATGACATCAATAAAACAATACTGGAAAGAGAAGAAATATATTACCACACTAGGCTCTTGATTTTGTCCTTAGGAGTGGGGGGTATGCCAAGTGAGGGAGGTCAGAGTGACTTGAGAGCTAGTGGGGAGGGGTTGCCTAGGAGCATTAGCTCAGTTTTTTCGCCATTCAATTTAAGGTATGACAGGGTCATCCATTTGGAAACCTCTTCCAGGCAGGTACTGAGGTTGTAGGGGTTTGTGTCTAGTTGGTTGAGGGACACCACTAGCTGGGTGTCATCTGCATATGTGATGATTTTTAATTCAAACGGACGGACTACCTCAGCTAGTGGCCCCATATAGACATTAAACAGTGTCGGGCTCAAGGACGAGCCCTGGGGAACACCGCAGACAAGGGGCTTACTCGGGGATGTGATGTTACCATCGACCACTTGAAAAGAGGGATCGGTGAGGAAGGATTCAAGCCAGGACCTAGCCTTACCCGAGATCCCGATGTTCGCAAGCCGGAGGAGTAGTGTACTATGGTTGACAGTGTCGAAGGCAGCACTTAGGTCCAGGAGGATTATGGCGGCTGATCCTCCCTGGTCCAAGATCTTCCTTGCCTCCTCTGTCACTGCCAATAGCGCAGTTTCGGTCCCATGCTTGGGGCAAAAACCAGTTTGTGAGTCATCGAGCAGGTGGTTAGACTCGATGAAGTCAACTAGTGTAGTGTTGGTGTGTTTTTCGAGTATTTTACTTATCCAGGGGAGTAAGGAGATAGGCCTATAATTTTTTAGGTCTCTCTGATCAAGGTTGGTTTTTTTAGGAGGGCCTTAACCATGGCGCACTTCTAGGGGGGTGGAACTGAGCCAGTGGCTAGAGAGGAATTAAGTAGGTTGAGTACAGTTGGGAGAATTTTGTCATTTACCATATTCAGAGTGGGTGGAGGTGCCGTGTCATTGGGGGAACCTGATTTTACCTGTGGTAGAATGATGTTTAATATGGTGGGGTTGAGAGGAGGGAAGGATTGCAGGGAAGCGGTGGGATGGGTATCAGTGGTAGGGATAGTTGCTGTTTGAGCAGAAGTGGGGATCAGCGGGAAGGAGGAATAGATGATTTGAATTTTTTCAGAGAAGAACTCAGCTAGATTTCTGCAACGGGCTTGTGCATTAGAAGGGTCGGGGGCTGTTCTCGTCGTTTTAGGAGGGTTTTTGCAATGCGATAAATTTATTTTGGTTTGGAGGCTGCTGTGTTGATTTTTTCCGCAAAGAAAGCTGATTGAGCTGATTTAATCTTCCTTTTGTAAGTCCTAAGCATATCTCTATGGTTGGTTTTACTGGTGGGGGAGAAGTCTAATCTCCACTTCCTTTCCAGGTGTTTGCATTTACTTTTAGTTCACGTAGTTCGTGAGATTACCAGGGAGCGGTTTTAGAGCTACGCTTGGATTCCATCCGATGTAAGGGAAGTACAGAATCTAAGGATTTGGAAATCCAGCTGTTGAAATCCTAATTTGCTGAGGTAGGGTCTGGGTTGTTATGGGGTCTGGTATTATCCAGAGTCGTCCACCAGTCATCCAAAGGAAGTTTGGACCAGTTTCTATGTAGAGAAGTAGTAGTTTGTTGCGGGGAGTGTGAATTAGGAGCCGTCCAGGCGAAGGAAATTAAATGGTGGTCAGACCATGGAATAGGGGAAGGAGTACTTACTTCCAGCTCCTGACAGTTACTAAAAATGGGGTCAAGAAGATGACCTTTCATATGGGTTGGGTTGGCTACTAGCTGGGTAAGTTGTAAGGCCGCTAAACTGGCGAGCAAGTGAAGGGCAGTGGGATTGGAGGTGTCGTCAAAGTGGATTTTGAGGTCTCCAAGAAGAGTCAAATTAGCTGGTGTGGTCGCTAGGCAGGCCACTATGGGGGGAAGGTTAGTGACGAAGTCTCCTAAGGTTCAAGGAGGACAATATAAGAGGAATCCCGAAAACGTATTGGTGGGGGGGGGGCGGGGGGTATGGACTTCACAATCCATGCCGCGCTGGAACTGCTTTTGCGTTCCCATTTCATTGCCTGTTGTCAGGACACCGCCGTGGGAACATCAAAAGAAAAGCCCGCCAGACACAAGTGAAACTCCTTATCTGGCGGGAGGGCCATGCACGGCTGTACTGCCAAAGCCGTAACCAGGCCCTACGTGTTTTAATCTGTGTGAAATAAATGCAATGGTGGTATAGCCAGACATACCTTTCTGAGTAACAAAAGCTCCTAACCCCTTGTTGCGTACATCCACTATAATGTACACTAGCAAACCGAGAACAAACTGGCAAAATCAGTGCTTCAGCGAACTCTTTCTTGATCATTCTAATGCTTCAACATGCTCCACATCCCATACAAATTCAGTATTCTTCTTCAGTAATCTTGGAAGTGACTTATTATTTATAAACTTTGCATAAAATTCGCACTGTTCAATGAATGACATCAACTATACCATGCTGGTAGGCTCTGAAGACAGAGTCACAGATTTCAATAAATCCTCCTGAAGTATAATACCTTCTGTAGGGAAAACAGCTTTTACCACAAGGTGCACTCTGAACCACGCAATCCTTTTACCACACATCCATTTTTTATGGTTTTAGATGTGGGTATGGGTATAGAGTGGTAAAGGAGTGGCTAGGGTTTAGCAGTGGAATAAGGTTATATGGTGGTAAGGGTGTTTTTAGGGCTTGGGATGCGTAAGGGTACTGGGTGATAAGGGTGTTTGTAGGGGCTAGGGCTTGGTAAGGGTAGTGGGTGGTAAGGGTGTTTTGGGGGTTTGTGGATGGTAAGAGTACTGGGAAGTAAGGGTGTTTTAGGGTTTAGGGGTGGGTAATAGTATTGGGTACGAAGGCTGTTTTTAGGGTTTATGTGTGGGTAAGGTTATTGAGTGGTAAGTGTGTTAGGGTTTAGCGGTCAAATGGGGTATAGGGTGGTATGGGTGTTTTACGGCATGGGGTGTATGAGGTTACTAGGTATTAAGGGTGTGTTTAGTATTTAGGGGAATGTAAGAGTATTGGGTATTAAGGGTGTTTTTAGGGTTTCAGTCCTACCTTGTAGCCTGTCTTTAAAAGTAAATTCTCAGAATTGGAATTGGTATTGACATATCCTATACGTCCACAGTATGGAATAGGTTCAAACTACCTATAAGTTTCTAGTATATAATAGGGCATGGAAGTTTAGAGGCCCCAGAGTTTTTCTGTACTTTAATGTGTGCACTGCTGAGTGCTTGCTGTCATTTTAAAAGCAGCCTGACTTTGCAGACTGTCTTTAAAAGTAAAGTGTGTGAACATTTCACTTGGGTAGTATGGTCACTACACAAGTGATAATCTACCTTATTTTTACATATTGGCCACCCCCAAGGTCTCTCCTAGGTGTCCTAGGGGTTGGGGCATGTAATTGTAAGCTGGGGCCTTATAAAATATGTAGTATATGCTCAGTTGAGGGTAATATTGCCCATTTCCTTTTTTCCCCATTTTAGATACTTAGCTACATAGACTGACATTGAAATATTTGATTTAGATATAACTACTGCTCAGAAAGGAGTGAATATATCATTCAAAGATTTAAATGATTGGTATTGATAAATGCAGCAACTTGCCCCTGTTGAATTTGTCATAACTAGTACAGAGAGAAGTTATAGAGTATTCTCTTCTGTAAAAAAAAATCCAGCCTTCTAAGGGCTGGTGATGTAACAGCCCTCAAATCACTGGCTTGCCATTGTGAAGGGGCCACCCTCAGTGAAGACACACAGAAGACCCAGAATTAAAACCAGCCATGTGTGCTTGTAGTTCGAGCATGCAATGCCAGAGGCTGACTGCTATTCAAAAACGTTTGCACGCCACACCATTCCCCAGTTTATCACAGGGTGGGTTGGGATTAGTATATCTCAGTGTCCCCATCCCCCGAGTGACAAAATGGGAAAGGGTGAGAAACAAAAGACTGTGTAGGCGGGTTACAGACTGGATTGAAAGTAATTCACTAGCTTTCACTTCAAATTTTGTACCTTGCCAGTGCCTCCCGGTGATGCGTCTTTCTTTCCCTCTGACTGCGACGGCACCATGTCACCCATGTCTGATACCAGGCGCAGGAGAACTTGTTAGGCAATTTAATAATCAAGATTATTCAATGTTTCACAGAACAACTTGATCTGCAATGGAAGCTGATAGGGTATCAAGCGACTCCGCCAGAAACCCAAATGCTTTACAGGCTACAGCAATGGCAGACTGGGAGCAATATACACTACAGGGACAGAACTGAACCATATATATGTAGGCAAAACTATCTGACGAGTGACTTCATGGTGCACTTATTGATAACAAACTACAATGAAACAGGTGTATTTATATACTTAAAAAAGTACAAATGCATTTCATTGTATTTATTGTGGCAAACACAACAAGATGATGGAGTGCTGAAACTTTTCAGATGCTCACTCATTAACAGTCACAGATCTGGGTTTCATCCATCCTCTTTGTTCCGCTCACTAAGCCACCTCAGTTTGGACCCAGCCATATGCCGATCAGTCTTGACCCTGTTCCTCATGGGAGCAGTGCAGCCCAAACTGCCAGGCCAGATCCTCCCCAGACCAGAAACAAGCATCCTGAGACCATTTTCGGGGTTTCACCACTCATCAGCCAGGCAAACTTCAATCTAGTGGCAAAATGAGCAAGGGACCCATGTCTGGGCATACCCTGGACACTTAGGGCGAACATAGTAAACACAATAAGATGATGTTCGGAGCTCTAATACCTTTCAGACACTTACTCCCCGTCATGGATCTGGGTTTAATCCATCATCATTCTTCTGCTCACTAAGCCACCCCCATTTGGGCCCGGCCATATATAAATCAGTCTTGACCCTGTCCTCACAGTCTAGCCTGATCTTCCAGGCCAGGTCCTTCCTGGACTGCAAACAAACATCTTGGGACTGAGTTTGGGGTTCTGTCTCCAGAGGCTATGCTGCGCTGGTTGTGCCGGTTGACTGGCAGCCACTGGTGTGGGTAGGTGCACAGGAACGAGCACCCTTCAAGAACCTTACATTGATGGGGCACAACCAGCGCAGCATAGCCTCTGGAGACTGAACTTACACTAAGAGGGTACCTCGTGGACTTACCTACTTATAGAGATCATCTGATTACTCTAGGGGCTCCAACCTAGGGTCTACCACGAGTGACCTCACACTTCAGACGGAGTTATCATCACGAAATCCCCGCTCTTTTTTTTCACTGACGTGCACTTTCACACCTTTCACTTTTAGGTCCTGAAGAAACGCTACAGATCATTAGGACTCTCCCAGCATGAAACATGTTGCCCTTGTGATAAGTTACACTGGCACATTGAGCCCTAACGTAACTCACTAACCTGTTGGTCTTTTTGCCTACCAAGGCCACCTCGAGAATAAATCACCCAAGAGTGTATGCCCTTAGGTAGTTTTAACTTTCTTTGCACGCACCACACCACTACCCTTCATAGGATCCTTTCCTGACCCAACACCTGCACGCATCAACCGTCTTTTTCTCTTTTAAAAAGATCTCCGCCAAAGAGACCCTTCGAGCCCGTCAGACATTGCAGCGCCGGTCTGACGAGGAGCAAAAAAAGCTCGATGATGAAGCATGACATCCTTTTGGGTGTGTGAGGGCGAATAAGAAGCAAGACCTGGCGTTCCCCTTTGGGATTGGATCCTTGAAACTGGGGATATACATCTGCCTCTTTTCCTTTCCCTCACCACTTTTTCTTATTTTCTTCTCTACTCCAATCTTTCTCCCCCCTTTCAATTTGGGTGACATACATGCACCCATTATCACGGAACAGTGTCCTGATTGATCTTGCTAGTATTTGAGGAGCACGGACACTGGACCTCAATGAGCTCCTGGTCCCCTTCCCCCCCCTTCCTTTTTGTTGATTCACTTCACTGATAATCATCAGCATGAAACATCTCATAATTTATAATTTCAATCCTTTTGCATCTATCTTTTTATACAGTGATAACAATTTCACGAGCAATTGTAATAAGGCTCATAAGGGAATACTATGCATCATCCGCAGTCCGTGCAGGTAACAACAGTGGAGCGGTGGGGACATGTTGGGGGGGATTTCTCCGGACAATGCAGAGGGAAAAAAAAGTATTTATTTAATTTTCTCTCTGCATCATCCCTTGAAACCCCCACCCCAAGCCGCCCACCCGCCACACCGCTGTTACCTGCAAGGACCGCGGCTGCTATGTATGTCATGTACTAAAATGTAAACCATTTAAAAATAATGGAATACTTATCTTACTATTGATGTTTTGTCATACTGTTAATGGTCTTCAGAAAGTAAACGTTAACCAAAATCAGAAAGGCACTACTAATTAAATTCCCCTTGTGACAACACAAATGTGTTCCAATTGGTAGATTTTTGGGGTAATGGTAATTTGGGCACAGTAGCTGAAACGTATGATCTTTCATTTTGTGGCGTAAGGGCCATCAGAGATTTGGCTATTTGTCCACCAACCTAATTTAGATGGGTCAACATACAGCTGATTTTCAATGCTTGTCACTGCCAGGAAAATGCTGAAATTAAGGGGTATTGAAAAGTGACCAATGCCCCCCTTGCCCCTGGGAGGAAACTTCCATTGCAAGGGGGGCATTTTGTTTTAGCTTTTCAAAAAGAAAATCCGACTTTGTGATTTTATTTTTTTAAATACAAAAAAACATGGTAAGTTTGGCATATGGCTCCATCATGTTGTCAGAGCCATCTGTCAATGTCACAATGCATTGACATGAACCGCCTTAACGGTGGTTCCTGCCAAGTACCATATACTCAGTTTTGTTAGCATTGAGCTCCAGACCCCTTGCTGCTCAGAAGTTAATACATTTAATAACAAGGAGCTGGAGCCCCATTGGGGTCTTGGAAATAAGAAGAGAATCGTTTGTGAATAAAAGAATCAGTACCTTATTACCGTTCTGCAGAGGGGAGTTGTTTCTACAATTTTTCAGGACATATACCACATCATTTATATAGAGGGTAAAGAGCGTAGGAGCAAGAACACACCCCTGGTGTACACCCCGCTGTATGAGCAAGAACACATCCCTGGTGTACATCCCACCGTATGAGGATACGCTTGTTTAACTTTCCTGCATACCAGCACCGCACCTGGGCAAAGTTATTACTATATAGCTGGGATATAAGATGGATCAAGTTCCCTTGGACCCCTATTGTGCTTAAAACAGACCACAAATTTGTACAGGGGATAAGATCAAAGGCAGCTCTAAGATCAATGAATACCACATAAAGATTCTGCTCTTGTAGTAGGGTATATTTCCAGTGTAGTGTGGTAAATCTGCAAATTTGGTCTACAGTGCTCACCTTCCAGAAAAACCCTGCTTGGAGGTGTGACAGAATGTTATTAGTGTCTATCCAGTGATGTAATTTATCAAAGATTTGTTTGGCAAAAATCTTTTGGGCATTATTGATTAGGCTAATTGGCCTATAATTGGATGGTACACATGTGTCACCCTTCTTGTATAGAGCAACAATCTCAGCCACCTTACAGGACTCGGGTATCTCTCCCTGAGTATCAGTATGGACCCAAATGTGCATCAGAACTCAGTAAATATGAACGATATAAAGATTAGCAGGATCATTGAAAAATCCTGTGTGCCTGTATAGAATTACACCGACATTAAGAAGTCGTGACTGCATGCCCAGATTTCTACAGTGAAAGATTGTTTATATAAAACCCATTCCAAATGTAACCCCTAGTGTTCAGATGTTCCCCATCACTCTGTAATCCTAAATGCTTGTGTAGATGTACCTTTTCACTCTGTAATCATTTATCCACATTACAATGTACCTGATCACTCAGTAATCCTTGCTAAATGTGTAGATTTGCATCACGACTCATTAGACCAAAATGAATATTCAGATTTTCACCAACACTCACTAATCTTCCGAGGGTTGAAATGTTGTGAACAGTAGTGAGCATACACACAATTTATTAGGAAGTAGGTCAATCAGGAGCTGCTGATTCAATACAATTGATTCATTCATCGTTATGATTAGTTATGAGATGTATTAGCCCCACAACTGGCCATCTCTTGGTCTACTACCTTATCCATGATCACGTTATTTTCTTTTACCACTGCACCACCTTGCACCTTGAGATCACCTTATCTCACAGGGCACCATTTGTGTTTGCTGTAGATCATTTTGTATATATTTGGAGCTTGGGTTTCTCAATAACTTTGCATAGAAAGGATTATTGCAGACTGTCTAGGTCTCCTAACAGTGGTATTTACTTGTGTTTGCTTGTTTGATAGGACTATTGACAATCATCAATTGTTTTAGAATTATTTGGTAAATGAAACCTAGAAGGATCTTTCTTGCTCCGAATTAAATAATAACGAGGCAGCAGTAACACGCAATACTGTGCAAGCAGTGAGTACTGTTACCTCATTGCATGCAGCGGGATTGGACCAATCACACGTTGAGTAGAATGGGCATGCGTGAATATTATTATTGTTTTGATAGGGAAAGAACATAATAAATTTCACTGCCACATTTCTGTGATGCTATGACACACCTTGACCCACAAGAGTCACAAGTACCTGAATTTTCCCACCACTAAGAGCCCACTCAGACAGCATGGATCACTTTTTATTATGTACTACCCATAGAAAACATGACCACTTTTATTTTTGTGCCTGGACCTTTTTTCTGCCCCAGCCCAAACCTGATGATAGTGTCACAGCACCCTGTTTGACAGCAGGACATGCCTAATGCACTACAATCAATACTAACTTCCACTTGCAAATGGGGTACACCATATGATAATGCACTAGGGATCTCTATGAATTTTTTTCTGAATTACAGGAATACATCATCTTTTATAAAGTTATTTAAGCTTGCAATGTGTTACATTGTTATGGGCGCATTTTGTAATCCTCGAATTTAGTGCTCAGAGCATAAATGCCATACAACACAAAGTCAACTTTGACACTCATACGACAGCTTCAATTCCGACGAGTACATTTTACAAAAGTTAGGCGAATTTCTGTAGTATATTTTTGGCAATGCTTCATCTCATTAGGGATACTGTGAAGCTCTTTAATCTATTCCAGTGAAGACAGGCAAGTTCAAGGCACATGGGTAAATGCTACCATTTATGGGGTCTTTTTCATGGTCGATGTGGCCAAATGTAAAAACTATTGGGAATAATGTTGTGGGTTTTGTATTTACTTTTACAGCTCATCCGCTCTTTACTCTTACACCTAGAGGTATCAATCTCTGCCATGGGTGTATTAAAAAATATTATTTAGTGAAACTGGAAAGGCAAGTCACTAAGTAGCACCTGTTTTGTTAATAAAAAAGTAACAGATTCAGGTTAATCACGCTGATGCCTTATGTAATTGTGCAGAAGCAAATGGTACAAAACAATTGGACAATTACTGAGATGCTGCGAGAAAAAAGCCTGTTAACTAAGCAGAGCGAAAAAGTACCAAAGTGCTGCCATGGCAATTTTATTATTCATGGCCACCCCATAAATAATGCTATTTTAAACATCGTGACTGTGAATAATTGAGTGACTCTGAAACATAAACCTATCAAATACGGCAGGTCATGTGTCACATGACTAATTGGCATGGCAAAGAGTAAATACGCCAGTGTGTTTGTGTGCATATGTTTTGGGACACTTCAAATGTTGACTTTACCTTTCGATATTTTTCAGGCTAACCATATAGTCTGGCAACAGTGAAGGGTGCACGGGAGATTGAATACATGCACATTATAAGCCTGGATAGAAAAGCAATGGGACATGCTGCATCATGTTTGTTTGGCAGGTCTATGGCCTTGAAGTTGGCTCTTAAAACAGTTAAAAAAGAAAGGACTCAGTACCTGATTGCTTTACTAAGATATGCACCACCCTGCTGGACCACTAGCCCCAAAGAGTGACTGATTGTTATCATATTTGCTTGGAATATGCACACGAACAATTAACTCTGGTGACACAGAAAATATTTCAATGTATGTTAACTGGTTACTCAAGAGTCCACCACAGAATCTTTTAGCATGTGTTTGAAGGCTTGTACAATAGCTAAATATCTCTCCGGAACCTTTTTTTTGCATCTCACTTGCTGAGCTGATGACGTGGCATTTTGTGAACGATATGCACAGTCCTACATGCAAGTCACAAGGCACAGAGAGGATACATATGTTTGAGACATGTCCTGTAATTATATCTTATTGGGTAAACCTGGCCTCAAAAATGTCGGTTGCCTCAGGTATTAACAATAAATAAGACCCGAAATTAATTCAAATGAGATTTAAGACCTGGAAACTTTATGGAGAAAAAGTGGTTGTTGACAAGTCATCAGTGGTGATAATTGCAAGCTGGATACAATGAGAGGTTCGATGACAGCAGGTTGCTGAAGATTGGGGTCCCAGTACGGTCATCAATAAAGTCAGGGAAGCTCTGAGTGGACAAAGTCCGAAGTCTGTGCCCAGCAGAGGCCAGCAGCTGGATTGTAGGGCAGATCCAGTTGGTAATTGTCAGTTGCAGGGAAATTACTGGATTCAAAGCAAGCAGGTCCAGCTTTGGTCTTCAGAAAGCAGGATAGTCCTTTTTCTGATCTTCACAGGTCCAGGAGTGTTCTGAGGTTGATAGTGTGGGTTCCACTTTTACACGCAGTGCCACCATGTAGATAGGTGACAAACGGGACACAGGGACACGCACAATTGATTTTTATTTTAGATATATTGATTACAGGTTGGCATATTGCACGTACCTTTTAAAGCACCATTAAGCCAGAGATCTGTGGATTCAGGAAGTTCTCAACAATTGTAACTTAAAATACAACGGAATGCTTGGTGGAGGGGTGTAAGGACTTTGGTTACTCGTGGGGGGGGGACTAACTTATGCAACAACCACAATCATTGTCAGGTTGAAGTCACAAGCAAACCCCAAATTAACCTGTGCTCAACCTCCTGGTAGCTTGGCACAGAGTAGTCAGGCTTAGCTTAGAGGCAATGTGTTAAGTATTTATGTAGGAGAGCAACCTGTAAAAAAGTAAAAACACGATACAAGAAAAATACTACACCAATTTAGAAAATTAGAGTAGATTCTAATAAATAAAACAAGACCAAAATGACAAAAATATAATCAGTAGAATCAGAAAGATGCCATTTTAAAGATTTTAGTGAAAATTGCTTCAACAAGCACAAAGCACCAAGTGTGGTTATCTGGTCGTGCTGGACCTGGACAAAGTCACAAGTTCAGGACGTCTGAAATGGAGCATGGTCCAGCAACAGGGACCCAGTTACGCCCTCTGAAAAAAAGTGCCTCAAATACTGGTTGCGGAGTGATGTGAGGTAGCACTTCGAAATGCATTGAACAGTCGAGGCAACAAGAGGTTCTATTCGGGAATGCGTATGTTAGCCTTGGCTCTGGACAGCTGCAAGGCTACAGTGTGATTTCCCACGTTGTCGTAGAGGAGGCTGTTGATAAGAGGGTTGCGCTGCAAAATCCTGCATCGTGGATGCGTCCCGCACTGGCTGGTTCCCAAGAAGTTGAGGGGCTGGCAATGCAGAGCCCAGCATCATTGCTGAGGATACCATTGACGAGGGCCTTGTGATGCATGGTCTTACATTGGGAATGCATTGTGCAGTGGCCGTTTTGATGAGGCTGCAGGCTGTGAAGGGTATGCAAACTCCTTGCAACGGTAAAGGTCATTGATGAGTGGTGGTATAGTTCACACAAAGACCCAGCATATGCCGTGGAGCACCTGGTGATAGAGGGCAAACCACTCCAGAAGCTTCTCTACAGCCGCATGAACCTAGACTGCTTGCCTCCCGCCAGCAGAACGGTCATCCAGCTCTGGTGATACACTGTTAAAGACATGGGCTGGCTAGGGCGCCTGACACAGATGACCCCATTGTGGCACGGTACATATCTACGTCCCGTTGCTGAACTTTTTGGTTTTCATAATTGGGACCTCCTTGGAATTTCTACCCTGGGGAATGTTATGCAGGGTCCCACCCTCAAATCACAACTACGAAATGAATTTCAGCTGCATCTGCCGTAGTTCTATAAATACTTACAGTTGAGACATGCTTTGACTACCCTGATCTGCCCACTGAATGACCTACCAGAATATCATCCGCTGGAGGGCCGTTTACTGATGGGTGACATCGGGGCGCATACGATATGGCAGATTTATCAGACGCTGACCACCCATACCCGAACCACACTGCACAAAACCTGGGCATGGGAGAATGGCTTGCCAGCCATGACAGACAATGATTGGATGGAGGCCCTTGCTAGTCCCCGCTGTGCCTCTATCTCCATGCGATATCGCCGTATTCAGTTTAATATCTCCACCAAGCATACTTCACCTGTTCCCACCTCAGTAGGATGAATGTCATCATGTGCCTCAGATATGGGAAGCAGAGGTAACCTTCTTACATACGGTTTGGAGCTGTGGGGTGATGCAGCCATTTTGGCATAACATTTCATTGTGCCTGGTCCTGGAGTCTCCTGTTTGACCCTAAGCTGTTCATGCTCCATAGCACAGAAGGGATTGGCGGGAACCGCTACAAACAACACTTATTGTTTTTAGGCTTCACATTTGCCAAACGGGTCATCGACTAAGTATAGAAAGGGAGTTCACCACCAACAATGGGTGGGTGGAGGATGATCATGGAGAGATGCATGGGGGCAGAAATCACGGTCTATCAGGAACGTGGCTGCCCACAGAAACATAGGAAGATGTTTTCCCGTTAAGGGACATACCGGGGCATTGATTTATCCCCCCTGCCATCAACTGACCCCCCATATAAGTCTGGTCCCTACATTTATCTGACTGTTAGATGCCCAAAATGAGTAGCTTCGTCGTCATTACATATACACCTAGAAATACTACGCTCAGTGAATTATGTGGTAACCTGTGTCTTAATTATCATGCCCGCTGGTTTGCAGATTTGCTTGATGTTTAGATGTAATTGGTACTTTCTAACCCAAAGTCTTTCCATAATGTATGCTTTGGGCTCTGCCCACCATGTGCCATTAAATGTAATCAAATTTGTTATGAAAAAAAATTGAGCCAAAAAGCACGAAGCGCCGACCAAGATTATCTTGTCACTGTAGATCGGTGTAAGTCAAAAGTTAAGGCGAACACTATGGAGCGTGGGTCGGATACAGGGACCAGGTTAATCTCAGTGAAAAGTTTACCTTCTGACCTGGAAACTTTATGGAGAAAAAGTGGTTGTTGACAAGTCATCAGTGGTGATAATTGCAAGCTGGATACAATGAGAGGTTCGATGACAGCAGATTGCTGAAGATTGGGGTCCCAGTACGGTCATCAATAAAGTCAGGGAAGCTCTGAGTGGACAAAGTCCGAAGTCTGTCCCCAGCAGAGGCCAGCAGCTGGATTGTAGGGCAGATCCAGTTGGTACTTGTCAGTTGCAGGGAAATTACTGGATTCTAAGCAAGCATTTCCAGCTTTGGTCTTCAGAAAGTAGGATAGTCCTTGTTCTGATCTTCACAGGTCCAGGAATGTTCTGAAGTTGATACTGTGGGTTCCACTTTTACACACAGTGCCACCATGTAGATAGGTGACAACATTTGTCCATCCTCTAAGGCAGTTCTGGTCAGTTTCTGTACCCCACTGAGTTTGGTGCCAGCCTAACTAGAATGACAAAGAGGAGGCAGGATTAAGTGTGAGCTTGATCTGCCAGTGACAAGGCAGGCACCATTTGGAGCTCGAGAAGGGGCTGGACACAGCCTTCACAGGCCATGCTGTGAAGGAAGGAGTCCCCCTCTACAGTCTCAGGGAGCATTACACATATCATTCCAAGGGAATATCAGAAGTCAGGTGACACTGGACACTAGCAGAAAAGCCTTTTCAGGTTGAGGCAGGAAAATTACAATGTTCTAAAAGTGCATTTCCAAAATAGTAATATAAAATCCAACTTTAACATTAAGTTAGATTTTAAATTACTATTAAAATGAGTCCTCGAATCATCTTTCTAGCAGCTCCCATAATTAAATTAGGCACAGTGAAAAATGTGGTTGTTGGTTGAGTAGATTATTAACCCTGCTCAAGCAACAGCCACAATCCCTGTCAGGGAGAATCACAAGAGTCACTAAACTAACCTGTCCTTATTCCTCTGGAAGCTTGGTACAAAAGCTATCAGGCTTAATTTAGAGGCATGTGTAAAGTAGTTATGCAGTGCGCAACTAGTAATAAAGCAACAAAATACAAGAAAAATCCCAGACCAATTTTGGAAAATAAAGCGATCTTTAATAAATTATGTGACACCAAAACAACAAAAAATCTAATCAGTAGAACTGAATTTGTGAATGTTTACTATTTAAGGTTAAAACAAGCACCTAGGAGAACAAAGTGTCAACTGCTGACATCTAGTTGCACGAGAATAAGTCAAAGTAAAAAAATATGTCCGACCGCGATTGAGCAGGAGTCGGACACAAGAAGTAACTTAAGGGCCCGAAATCCTCCACCAGACTCATCTGATGATATGCACTTGCAAGTTTTAATGTAGAGAGCACTGAAGACTTTCCCAAAGTGGCAATCATTTTGTTCATAATTAGAAGAGGAAGACGAGGTTGATGATCTGTGTAAATCTACCGGAAATTCCCCTGAAGTTTTGAGCGAATAATTGGAGAAGGCTTTTATTGTGTCTTGATTTTTCTGTCAATCTGTTCCTGTAAGATACCAGCACGTTCTTTTCTGTACCCACACTCAAGACTACATTGAGGTCCGAATCTGAATTGCCCCCATCAGTCTCACCCATGACCATGCTAACTCTTCCACATCTGAAGAACTGCATTTTCTCCTGCAGCCATTGCAAAACTTATCAATGGCAGTACAACTCTTTGAGTTACCACATGGCTTGTGCTACAACACCAGTAACATGAAGAGGAAAGTTTTTGTCGCCATTGTCCTTTACTTTGTATAAGGAGTCGCCCATAACCACTCCAGCACCATTTTATTGTTAGTTCTCCTTAGCACCTGATCCCTTAAAACCCGGGTGTTCTTGGTTTTCTCAAATTCACATTTGCTGTCAACAACCTAAGTTTGCTAGAATAGCGCTTTGTGTATTATTTTTTCTTATATGCAGGAACCAACTAAGTGTCCTCATAAATAAAGTTTTTAACATTGAAGGTCTTATCAGACTGGACAAATAAAGGTAATTATATGTGCATCCTTTTGGGTTATAAAATGGAGAGTAAGATGTACTAGGTAATAGCCTCTTTAGCGACTAGGATTCAGTTATAGAATTGTGTTTATTTAGATACTGGTCATTCACTAAGCCCATTGGTCCATATCCAAACCCATTGTCAGCATATGGAGGCGTGGTCTGCCCTATGCTTGGCACATCCTAATGTTACTGCAATTTGTTGGTAACTAATGAAGGTTTTTTACCTTAGAAACTAATATATATCCTAAACTTTATTTGACTTTATGGCAGAAAATGAAGGATCTTTAACCCCATTTAAATATGTGTATTATCTATTTGTACTGACTATCAAGCATATGAATTGTTAGTATGCCTGTTGTGTCTGTTGTCTTAACATAAACAATTTGCAGTTTGAGCATTGAGGTTATATAAAAAAAATTGTTGTCTATATTTTTAATTATTGGGGCTATGTAACATTATTTTTTACTGTTTGTATATTACAGATATTATATGTTAGTGTGGGAACAAAATTATTTTTCCTGAAGAAGGTGGTGGCTATTTATTTACTTGCCCGCTGAAACGCGTCGATGCATATATGATGGAAATTACGCTAAGTCAGTGGAGACAACAAATCTGACTGCAACTGAAATATGAATCAGAGTTGATTTCTGGTTGACTATTGTATTTCCCTCGTCTTAATAGAAAATATTTTTCCTTATTGTTTTTCCATTTCTATGTTTTAACTGTGTATGTCCAAATGTATTAATATCTCCTTATTATTTAGTAATGTACTGATGCTAGGGCTGGATCATGTTTTTAATAATCATCTGAATAAACTGTATATTTCTTAAAGAAATTATTTTTACATTTCCTACATGTTGTGTAATATTGCCCAAAGGGGACTTCTTTCTTGACATTTGGACAACCTAATTACGGCCACATATTCTTCAATATATTCACTGACACCTTATTTCCTTGAATATAACTTAAATCTCGCCATTACAGTGTTGATTTGTTGACTTTACCTTGTTTCTAATTGCTTGACAGCATAGTGAAATGGGTTTGCAGCATTTACTAACACAGGTAATCAAACAACTTAAGACCTTTTCCTCCTAGACACTTCTTCAGCAACAACAATTTGCTTTGATAGCTACATTCCTCAACCTCAAGTACTTCAACATACACTAAGAACATCTTATACCATACTTCCTACTCCATTAATAGTTCCTGAGTTTCCGGTAAAAAAAACCCAGAGGAATTAAAATAATGGACATTTGGAATATAACATGGGTAAAAAACAAGGTTAAACAATACACGTGGTCGCCGTCAACAGTTGGCACAAACAGATAGTGTAGTCTCAATATGTTTGCATGTGTTCACAGAGGGAAACATTGTTAAAAAACACGTCTAAACAATGAATTACTTTACAATGAACGAAAATGTATTTACAGCGAAGGTTTTTACCATAATTTTTTACAATGCATATGTAAGTATTTTTGCAGGTAAAAATAAAGGTAACAAAGTGTGTGTGTATATATATATACATATATAATCACATAAAAGAATCAAAGGTTACTGGGATGTTATAGTTAGTCTCAGATTTCACTCATACAAAACCGGTGAAATTCAGCAGTTATAGTTACCTGAGCTATAACTTTAACTTACTCCCCTTGTGTGTATGGGTTTGTAAGTGGCTGTATGGGTGTATAAGTAGGTATGTGAGTAGATGTATGGGTGAATGTGTGGCTATGTGAGTGGCTCTATGGGTGAGTGATCAGTTGTATGAGTAGTTGTATTAGTGAGTGAATGGTTATCTGTGAGTGGCTGTATGAGTGAGTGAGTGGATGTGTGAGTGCCTCTATGGTAGATGAATGGGTATGTGAGTACTGATATGGGTCTGTCAATGTGTATTTGAGTGGTTCTGTGGGAGTGGAAGTGGACATACGAGAGGTGTCAGGGGGTTTGAATGGGTGCATGAGTATTTCTGTGGATGATTTTCAGTGATATCATTTGAGATGTCATTTGGGATGTCATTGGTGATGTCACTGACCATATCATGAGTGATGTAATAGTTGAGGTCATAAGCAGTGCATTGTGGGGCATAAGTTATAGTTAGCTCAGGTATATATAACTGCTGAATTTCTCTAGTTTTGTACGTGTGTAATCTGACCCTAACTATAACATTCCTGTAACCCTTGTTTTTTCAGTGAATTTCTAAGGTTTTTCAAATTCTATTTGCTACCTATAATGTCCCTGTAACCTTTGCACATATAAATATATTTATATATATTCGGTATGTAGTCGTCCAGACTCAGCCTGCTCAGCCAAGCAGAAGGAAGAAGCGAGACCCAGTTGTTTGGTGTAGTTTATTTTATTGCCCAACACCAGTCAGCCATGACGCGTTTAGGCTACCAAAAGCCTTGATCACATGACACCACCATGGGGGCTGGCCACCCATTTTTAAAGTACAAGAGTGCCTGTTGCGTAATAGATATAGTAAAAATACTACATGAGTCATTGCATCAATGCATATAGCGTAATACGTAAATGATGGAAGATGCTTAATTTGTTGTTCATAAAAACTGTATAATACATTAGTAACACCTCATTACGCTAAAATCAGAATAAATATACTGCACAGGTGAGTATAAAATCGGTATCAGTAATGCAGAATAAACACGATAAAACATAAATAATTTAAAATGTTTTAAAACGTATAAATATTGCTAATCTGTACTGATATCTTGATGAATGCCTGATAGTCACGGTATAGAGTAATGCCTAATAAAACTCACTGTATGCTATAGTTGGCAACAGGGGTGTTTGTGCAAAACATGCAATGTAAATAGTACATTTCATAAATACAAGACGTGATATTAATCATGCCCAAGTGGGCTAATCCTACTTCTTGTGCAAAGTATACAATATTGATGTGCAAATTTGCTAAATGTGCAAAATACGCAACAGTAAAATCAATGTGCTACCTATAAAAGAAAAAATGTGTGGATGAATATAAGTGAAATAGATAAAAATATCTCATGTTTCAAAAGGTTATATATATAGTTAGTGTGGAGCACCAGGGTAGTTCTATAAATATTTCAAATACAGCTTCAATCCATAGGCAAAGTACATAAATGATGACAGATCTTACGATTTACAGGTAGGTGTAACAATCCTCACTAGTATTGAGCCCGTTTGGCATCTTGGTATCTAGCATGATGATATACCTGGTTTCTAGTTTACGTAGTAGGGATTCTCTGTCGCCACCTCTCCTCTGGGGGGGCACACAGTCTATTACAAAGTAAACTAGTCCAGTAGGATTTTTACCATGTACTTTTTCAAAATGCCTGGCTACAGGGTTTGTAGGGTCTGCATTGCTAATTGCTCTTAAATGCTGCAATATCCTTTTATGCACTTGTGGTCTCGTGCTCCCTACATACCTCTGGCCGCAAGGACATTCTAACACGTACACCGCGTATTCTGACCTGCAATTTAATTTCTCTCTTATTTTCATGGGTTTGGGGGAAAGCGGTGTCATGTACTCAGTTCTGCTAACACCATTCTTGCAGGCTTTACATGATGCACATCTCAAAAAGCCCCTACTTCCACATAGCCACGAGCCTGTGACTATTTCAGGGCTGCTTGAGACCAAATTATCCTTCATTGACCTGGCTTTCCTGTACGTTATACTTGGCGATTTAGTGACCATCTTGCCCACTATGGGGTTACTGGTAATTAAGGACCAGTTATCTTTGACTATCTTGCGGATTGATTTATGTTGATTGCTGTAGCCAATTATTAGACGTGTTTCATTGGCAGTTGTAGTTTTAGAAATTCTAACACAATCATCCGCAGGGCTCAGGAGCTGCTTTCTTTCCTGCCTATTGGCTCTACTGATGGCCTCATCTATAGTAGCCCTGTTGTAACCTCTGGCTAGCAATCTGATCTTACTCTCATTTTGGGCGTGTAAACACCCTATTTCATTGCTGCAGATTCACCTAATGTGGAGCATTTCCCCATAGGGAATGCTCTTTATCAAGTGTGCTGGATGGTGGCTGGTGGCGTGCAACACCGTGTTGCCGGCTGTAGGTTTTCTATAAAGCCTAGTATATATATATATATATATATATATATATATATATATATAATATATATATATATATATATATATATATATATATATATATATATATATATATATATATATATATATATATTACATATTACCTACTGGCGGTCGCCAGTAGGTATATATACTTAGGACCTAGTTACCATAGGAAATTCCGAACATTCTATTGGGAATAACTTTGGCGCCGATTGAGGGATCTGCCTGTAATTTTCCTTAAATTTCCTCGCTGCGCTCCGCTCCTTCCCTTAAAGTTTCGGGGGGATTCATCAAGCGGGGGCCGAGAAAAAAGGAGGGTCCCAAAACGTGTTTTCCCCATGTTAATTTCCATAGGGACATTCTGACAAGGCTACGGCTCGAACGACTGAACGGAATTATACCAGATTTGGCAAAATGGTAGGGACTGGTATGCAGCAGTCGCATGAATAATGGGACCCCCTCTATATTTAAGTTAATGACCAGGGAAAAGAGAGGAAAACATCAATATAAACATACAAAGATTCCCCCGTGGTCAATTATTACTTACTTATATGACAAAGTTCATCGAATTAATCTGTTAACCTTCTTAGTGACATAGGTAAGGCAACGTTAATACTGTCATTTTACATATTTTATTCATTTTCTTTTTCTATAGTGTATCAAAAAATATATTTTTTTCTTTTTTAGATCATTTCTTGTGTATACATCAAGTTCATAAATATCAGTTCCAATTCAGTTAATTTAAAATTTAGTACAAAATACCATGATCTTTACAGTGTTACTAAGACTTCAATCATTTATATAATACAAAACAATAGAACCCTGCCTATCACACATCAACCAACAAACACACTTACACATTCATACATCTTCACATTTATTCCAATCCCAACAAAAAACTGTTTCTAAGGTTGAGGTGACACAGATATAATTTGTGTCTTTTCCACGCCAGGTCTAGGCGCGTTTCGGTGGGTTAAGACCACCTTCCTCAGGACCAGATCAGAAAGAGTTTTATTCTCTCTTCCGCATGAGTGTGCAGCGTACCTGAAATTACAAACAATATGTAATGTACCTATGACTTAGCCTTTAATAGAAGGACAGATGACTTAATCTCCAATGCTTAGTGTAACAATTACGTTATACATTAGCTGTGAAACACCACATTACACCAAGGATAGCTGAGTGTGGGGTTAAGTGCTTTTTTTTAATTATTAAAATTTTCAGGGAAGGAAAATGCATACAGGGTCTTTTGAATAGAATCTCAATGAGATGTAGCACTATCACAAGATGCTTTGTTATATCCTGTAAGGGACACTAGTAACCAAAGGGGCATGATGATAAGACCATCTGGGAAATTTCAGGACATATTACACGTTTCTCATTTTGAGCTATGTACAAGAGGTGTTTACAGTTTAATCTCACCTTAAATTGAATAGTAACCTGAAGTGTCTGGATTCGTTTATATATGGGTATAGACTTCTCTTCGTGGTGGGTAACTAAGCAAACAGAACCTGAAAAGGAAGGGGTAACTATAAGTTTTTTAGGAACCTCTGTTGTGGCTTTGTGTAACTAGTAGACCCAAATAGTGACATAAAGAGCACTCTTACCCCAAATTATATCAAAAGTACATCATCCGGGGAATGTTCCTTATCTTGATTTGTGGGGAGGAGGCAGGCGTTTTGTAGTATAGCTCTCTTGGCGAAACGTCCTAAACAAAATAGGTTCGGATTGTATCATATTAACCTACATTGCTATTATTTAAAGTTTATGTTACCCAAAATTGCATATATTGACTGACCTGTTACTTTAGACGATAGGATGTGGTCTTTAGTCCTCATTGATATTCATAATGCATGTTTCAGGTCGATTCCTTTTTAGTTCCTCACTTTCTTAGTTGGAATAGTCTACAATGGAAGAACTATATATTGATATCCAGTCTCTAGATGGATTACCATGCAGATTATTTTTTCCAGCCCCATAGTTTTAGTCCCTTTCTCATATACCCTGACGTAAATAATTAATTTACTCTCTTAATTTCTATGCAGGTAAGTACTTAATCAATAATAACTCAGATCGGATGAAAAAAGACAGAGTCCGTGGTGTTAGAGTTTCTAAGGGTTTTATTCCTCATAAAGGAATGGTCAAGACCAGGATATCATATTCTGAACACCACAGGGGTGTCAGAAGGGATAGAGCGCTCACGTTTATTAACAATACATAGCTTATATACTTGATTTATACCATAAGAAGTAATGTAAGAGGCGTAACAGCTGAGAGAAGACAAGATAACAGTATACACGTGGTACTAGTACGTAATCAAGAGGCGTGAACTAGGCGTGAACCAGAGGTGTGTGCTAGAAACGTCACTGATAGGTGACGCAAGTGGGTGGCACCAAGGGGTGGTGCTAACAGAATTGTTGCGATGTCAGCAGAAATCGGAAGCTTGGATGCGCGCGCAGCTGCATGACGTGTGATTGACGGGGTGCAGGGGACTTGACATTTACACTGACGGAAAGAGACAGAAGTCTGGCATGTCAGATCAACTTGTACTTCTATCATATCTGATATCTGATGTTTAGGAACCATACTATCTGGGCGGAAAGGTCTCTAGGGCAGAAGCTATTCTATGCTAACTGTGGATGCGTGTATAAGCGCCTAAGTGTCTGAATGTGAAGCGTGGGGGCACGGGGCCTTCCATGGAAGCATGGCAACAGAGGCTATGAATTACTTGCATTGAGACAGGTCGGCCCTTTGGCTCTGCAGCTGGAGAGGATGTTTACTGGAGCTAGTAGGCAGGAATGCATTCTCGAGGAACGGGACAGATAACTCGAAGGTTATAGTCAGTCTTGGCAGAAATCAGGCTGAGCTGAGCACGAGGGGCCGCGCTGAAAGTAAGTCAGAGTTCACGGGTACAGAGGTAGCCTGGGCAGAGGCTGTCAGAGTCAGGAAGCCAAAAGAGGCTCGATGGCAGAAATTCAGGGCCTACTCTGTCAGAGCAGGAAAACATGTAAAGTGTACTACAAAAAGACGGTGGCATAGTATACTTAGGAACGGACTATATAATCCATTCAGGGTGGATCTGAAAGAGGACAAGTTAACGTTGGACGCAAATGTATTTACGTCTTCATAACTGGTACAGGAGGGAAGTTACATGCACTTAAAGCTGGTACATGGAGTCGGTGGGGTACGCGCTAGGGAACATAACATGACCAAAAATTTATATTTCCTCATTCCCTCCTTGTTCCCTACGGACCCATCATGATATATCGATCCTCATAAATCGATCAGATTGTTCTTGTAACATCATTTGTTCTTCCTTCTTTTGTTTACGTTTTGAGAGAAAACTGGAATGTTCAATACATGACGTGGCACACAGTCCACAAATCGCTGGCCCACACTGTAGGCACAGGCAGCAACTGAATACTAGAACTAGGCCAATGCCTAGGAAGGATAGGATCTTCCATCCCCAAGCTGTTAACGTTGTCCAGAACCAACCGGACCAAGTCCAGGTGCCTGGATTCTGATGTATCTGATTTGCAATTTTATGGAGACGGGTGATAGCTTGATATACAGATGGTGCGTTTTGTGGTATGAAAACACAGCAACTTGACCCGATGACCTTACAGGCTCCACCTCTATCTGCCAAGATGACGTCAATAACAAGACGATTCTGAAGGACAACAACCCGCATGGCGGACTGCTCTTCGGTTAAGTTACCTAAGGCGGAGGCAGTTTCATTTACTACTGCTTCAAGTGTTCTAGTTAATCTGCGTATTAATTTACTATTCTGAACAGGTCCTAAGAAGAAAAAGAATCCTTTATTAAAGTCGGTGTACTGTTCCCATGCCGTTTCTGTGTAGTCGACAAGTGGGATATCTCTTCTGTGTCTATTCTTTACTAGATTAGTATTTCTGTGGTAATCAGGAGGAGCTAGAAAAACAGGTGGCAGAAGGAATGCAATGTAACAGGTACCATCCCAATCTGGAGGTAGACGAATGTATGCGGTATGACCACAAACAAAGTAAGAATGACTAATAGCTTTGAAGGACGATTTTCCATGATCACTGAATTCGACCACAGTAGTGCATTTACTATGACCTAAGTGTACTGAACCTTTCTTCTTGATACATAATTCACCAGTGACTGGAAGTACTGACATAATTGGTAGAACTGGTGCAGCTTCGGACTCGACAGTAAGAATCATAAGGCTAATTGTATAATTACCTAATCCATATACTTCATTTTCTAGATCAGTTCCTATTCTAGTGGGGAGTCCCTCCTTATCTGGGTAACAGACGTCGAGCAGGACCAAGTTCAGGTTTCCCCAAACCCAACCCCCATCGAAAACAGCAATATCAGGATCTAAAGAATTAATTATTTTAAACCATGCTCCGCAGGAGCCATTGTGAGTGAACGGGTACGGAAAGAGGGGCAGGGCTCCCTTGTAATTCTGGTAGGAAGGGAGTCGGCCACATATCCAGCAGTCTGTAGCATTGTTAGTTTGATGGGAATGGTGTAGCATACTAATGAATGTATTGTTGCGCAGCGCAAGTCTGTAGAAAAGCTCGTGTGGAGGTAACTTGCTAAAAGTGTGTTCAGCAGAGACATTGTAGGCAGAATGTTCACGCTTGAAAATAGGATAATAGATGGGTAATACGATGCTGACAATAATAATTAGAATACTGAGAATAAACATGATTAATAGTGTCACTATACAGTGACTACGAAGTGATTTACAATATGTACGTTTCTTGGCCTCTCTCTCTCTCTTTCTATCTCGATCTAGGGGATACATGTCAGAGACTATTTAACCGATTCACCTAGGGGAGGACTTAAACAATTAAACTGTCTGACTTGCTAGATCGGAGTTTCATGCGATAATTTTCTTGAGGAGTCTTTTCTCGTTCAGATTCTGTAAAGTCTTTTTGTTCGACACAGTCTTTGGTGGGGGTGGACGAGTCTCGGTCAGGTTTCAGTCCAGAGAATTTTTTTATATGACTCGTGTGGACCCACCCCTTTCTTCCTTCGATTTTCACGGCCGTCCTTGTTGTAAGAAGTACGGTCTTCGGAGACTTCCAGCGGGGCTCCAGCGGACTTTTCCTGTCGAAGTTGCGGACGAACACAAGGTCACCAGGACGGACGTCGTGTGGCTTTACATCAGTGTTGTCAGGGAAGGCTGCGGCAACCTGTGAACGACATGATTGGAGTGCAGACATCAAGGAGGCAAGATAATCTGTCAACATATTACCATCAACATCAGTAATTTTTTTCGGAATGGGCGTCCCCCACATATTCGGTGGTCTGCCAAAGACCACCTCGTACGGGGATAGCCCTGATCTCGAATGGGCGACCATCCTCATGTAGAATAGTGCCACTGGCAGGGCGACTATCCAGTCGACCCCTTTCTCCTGACATATTTTGGCAAGGCGGATCTTTAGTGTCTGGTTATGCCTTTCTACAAGGCCTGCTGCTTCGGGATGTCGGACACAATGGAACTTCCACTGGTATCCCAGTAATAAGGAAACTTCCTTCATTAATGCAGATGAGAATGGCTGACCGTTATCTGAGTACACGACACGAGGCAAGCCGTATCGTGGGAAGAATTCACGAACCAGCTGCTTGGCAGTGGTCGGAGCAGTGTAATCTGGGACTGGGTATGCTTCGGTCCAGCGGGACAGAGCACAGACAATTACGAGAACATATTTAAATCCTCGACAACGGTCCATCTGGATATAATCCATCTGGAGGACTTCAAAAGGGTGATCGGGAGGATGAAATCCACCTTGCTCTACAGGGACGCTTTTACCTGGATTGAACTGACAACAGATCATGCAAGTACGCACTTTCTGTTTTGCGGCTGCTCGTAAGTGTTTATTGTTCCAGAGATTTTGCAAACTGTCTAACATTGCTTTCTCTCCTAGATGTGCAGGACTATGTGCTGTATTTATCATGACTTGAACCATAGAATCAGGGAGAAACCATGTAGATTGTCCCTTCGTCATCCACCCTTGATCTGTCTGGATCCCTCCTAGTTCGATCCATTTCTTTATTTCTTCTGGAGTAGCATGTGTCTGAATGTCAATAACATCTAGTGTGGGATCCCTGACTGTCATACAGTTTGTCGGATCTGTTGTCTTTGTCGTATCAGTTGTCTGAGTGTGAGTCAGTGCTGTATGTTTTGCTGTCTGGTCTGCCAGGTCGTTACCCTGGGAAACAGAGTCTGTGACTTTAGTATGTGCTTTACACTTCATGACGGATATGGCTGAAGGCAGATGTATTGCTTCTCTAACAGTGCTTGAATGAGAGGACCGTGTTGTATCTTGGCACCATGAGAGGTCAGAAAACCTCGTTCTTGCCACAGCATGCCGAAGTCGTGTACGACTCCGAACGCATAACGGGAATCAGTGTATATATTGACATTTCTGTTCTTGGCTAGAATACAAGCTCGGGTCAGAGCTGTGAGCTCTGCTGCTTGAGCAGACAGTGTATCAATACGATGTGTCTCTTTAACTTCAGTTTCAGTGGTCACGGCATACGCGGCCACTAATTCTCCTGTACTTGTTCTCATACATGAACCATCCACATAAAGTGTCAGGTCTGGATTTGTCAATGGAACATCTGTTAAATCTCGTCGGGGCTTTGTTACTGCATTAATGATCTCTATGCAATCATGCGGAGCTGGATCTGTCATAACTGTAGGTAACAGTGTTGCTGGGTTCAGGATGCTGCAGCGTCTGATTTCTATGTGTGGCTGGAATAGCGTTAATTCGTAACCTGTCAGTCGTGCTATAGTCAAGTGTTGAGTTTGAGTTCTGTTTAACAGAACCTCTACAGAGTGTGGAACTTGTACTGTTAACTGATGACCCAGAACAATTGAATCGCTCTGTCTGATTGCTAACGCCGTTGCTGCTACTGACTTTAAGCACGCAGGGAGTGCCTGGGCTACTGAGTCCAATGTACTTGAAAAATAAGCGCAAGGCTTATGTGAACCTGCTTGATCTTGAGTGAGGACAGACAATGCTGTACCATCACGTTCTGTAACAAAAAGTGTAAACGGTTTGCTGTAACATGGTGTCGCTAAAACTGGTGCTTGGCATAATGCTTTCTTTAATTCCTCAAAGGCTTGTGTGTGTTCCTGAGTCCAAGGGAGGGCAGGCGAAGTTGCTGCCTCCTGCGTCGTTAACTGGATGAGTGGTTTAGCTAGAAATGCATATTGAGGAATCCATTGTCTGCAGTACGAGGTGAGGCCTATAAAGGCCCGCACTTCCTTTTGTGTCTGGGGTCGTGGCATATTTACAATTAACTGAATGCGATCGGGAGTGAGCTGTCTCCCCACTTTGGACAGCAAGTGACCCAAGTACACAACTTGCTGAACACAGAATTGTAGCTTCGAAGGAGACACCTTGTGTCCCTTGTCGGCCAGGAAATGTAAAACTGTCAATGATGCTTGTTCACATTCGGGCTCACTTCGTGCGGTGATCAGTAGATCATCGACGTATTGCAGTAAAGCGGTGTCAACTGGCATTTGAACACAATCTAGTTGTCTTTTCAGTGCTTGACTATAGATGCTGGGGCTTTCTGTGAATCCTTGAGGTGCGCGGGAAAATTTGAAACTTCGTCCATTTAAACTGAATCCGAAGAGATATTGGCTCTCCGGGTCAATAGGTACACTGAAGAAAGCGTTCTTGAGGTCAATTACAGTAAAGAACGTTGCTTCTGAATCAATAGCAGTCAATAGGGAAGAGATATCGGGGACCACAGGGTACTGTGGTACAATGCATTTATTCAGCTCTCGAAGATCAATCACCAGCCGATATACTGGCGGTGCATTGGGGTCTGTACGTTTAAGAATTGGAATGATGGGTGAATTACAGATATTGGAGTCGGTCTCTACGACCACCCCCTGGGCAATAAGCTCTTCAATGATTTTCAGTAAAGCCACTACAGCATCGGGTGGTAACTTGTATTGTCTGATTCTGGGTAGAACAACTCCTGTCTTGAGTGTAACACGGTATGGAGTGATATGCATACAACCTACGTCGGCTGGGCCTTTTGCCCATAAGTGATCTGGTACATTTTTCAATCTGACATCAAAATCACGTAAAACATAATGACCCTTGAAATCCCGTAGAAAGAGTCTGACTCCCTCCGGGGAACAGCATATTATAGCTCCTAGAGCCTTCAGTGTTTTAATTCCTAACAGATTTTCTGGGCATGATTTCGTAAGTAACAAATCTGTAACTCGGGATAATGGACCCACAGCTAATGGTACTGGTTCCGATACTTCATTTACAATAGGCTGTCCTGAAAACCCAAGGGAAACATTCTGTGAGCCTGAGAGGGGTGCCCCTGGGACTTCATTGTGACTGATGGTAGTGCGACTTGCCCCTGTGTCAATTAAAAACTTTCTGTCTTTTCCCAATACGTGACTGTGTACATAAGGACCTTCTTGATCTACAGGAATTTCAATAAGAGGCAAACCACCTTCCCTCTCTAGGCTGTTTCATGTGTATCGGGGGTAATCTGGATATGCAGATTGGGCATACTGGTACATCTGTTGTGAGACTTGCTGAGTCGCGGCAATGGGCTGTGGCTGTGGTACTGCTACTGTCTGTGCTGTGTGAGATGGAGCATGCATAGGCTGTGTATTCTGTATTGGCTGTACATTCTGTGAGGTCTGTTGATGACCATGTTCATGTCTAGGCGGATGCGGTCTTTCTTTAGTTTTACCTGTTGAGATGTTATGTTTCAGGACTGGGCATTCATGTACATAGTGACCTGGCTGCTTACAGTAATTACATGTCCCTTTAACGGGAGCTGTAGGGTGATTGGTCTGGGCCCCACCTTTTCTCTGACCGTCGGCTGAGACCGACTGAGCTACCAACATTTTCATTTTTGTGTCCTTCATACGCTTCTGTTCCTGATCTTGTTCTTCTCTAATTCTGTTCTGATGATATTGTAACATTTGCAACATCTGGGATGGCGTATTTGCCTGCCAAGTACTTTCAACCTTGTACACTCTATTTTTAACTAATGGTAGGGAATTCTCGACTAATTTTGATACGAAAAGGTGTGGATATGACTCGCTGCTGGGTTGTAGGCCACTATTTATAATGAAACATTTCTCGAATCTTGAATAGAAGTCACTAGTATCTTCATCTTGTTTCTGTTTACAGGACGAGATTGCGTCCCAATCTTCCTTTCTAGTTGTCAATAATCTTGGCAAAACCTGTACTATTAATCCGGGCAATGCTTTAGTCCTATCCCCAAGGCCTACCCCTGGGATTCGTTTGCTTTCTTCGTCTTCTATTTCTGCCCATGCTATCTTAGACTCTCCCACCTCCCAATCCTTTTCCTTTAATTTCTCGTAAATGCCCGTGGGCAACAGTACTTTTAACATTTTCATAATATCATCATACGTGTAATCTCCCATCAGTAACATGTCTTTGAGCTCTCTGTGAAAACCTGCAGGGTCTTTATCGTGACACGGGACTAATTTCTTCATTTCTAACAGTTCTAACTTAGTCAGTGGTGTGTGGACATATACACGCCTCAAGACTTGATCCGCACCCATAACTGGGTGTACTTCTCGTAAGGGGTTCTGACTTTCAATGCCACTCAGGCATTGCATGTGATACGTTTTTCTTTCTGGAGGCGGGGCGGGAACATATTCAGAACTTATGAAGGTGTTATATTTACGTCGTTGTTCTAGAATTATTTGTATTATCTTGGTACTGAAACCTCTCCATCTATCCATGAGTAGTGCTTCTAATGTTTCGTGTAAGGGACCTGGATCGGAATGGTTGTTTCTGAACTTGATGAGGAGGTGCTGAATCATGTATACCCCTGCTAATTTCTGCTCGTCTGGGGAAAGGTTCAAGAATGTCTGTGCTAACGTATCGTCATTATATATGTCTGGGTTTTCGGCCCATAACACGGCTGACCGGGCTAGTTCCTGTTCATCCATAGAATTGAGTACATGGTACCCCATTCGGTCTCGAAGCCTTTTATCAGTTTCCTGGAACTGATGTTCAGAAGAATTCGGGTTTGTTAAAGCAGAGAGAAAAACTCTCTTGTTTTCCGGACGGATGCCTTTCCTAAGGTAGTTTCCCTTACCTACATACGCTATAGTATCTGTAGACCTTCCTTGTTCTGTAAGTTCTTCTTCCTCCTCGGAGGAAGCTTTATCATTCCCTTCCTGGTGTGCAATTAATACTGCCTTTCTAATTTTCTGGGACATACTGGCTATGCAAGCCCCCTTGTCATGTTTTCCTTCGGCTATATTTTGACCCCACTTTGTTAGTCCATCTAATTCACTTTGATCTGTCTCGGGCCTGTCTCGTTCTCTTATTAGACAATTTATGAAAAATCGTAATATCTGGGCTTGAATGTCAACTTTCTGTTTATGCATGGCATCTTTGACACTGTCAGGGTCTTTCCCTGTCTGTATAAACTCGTATATTCTATCGAGACGCTCCTTCATTCCTACATAGCATAGCAAGATATCAGTGGCAGATCTTAACCGTAAGGATGCCAATATCATTAGATCGTTTCTTCCGGGTACTGGATCATATCTACAAACTGACATGTTTTCTTTTAATGCGTCAAGGCGGGGGGACTGGAACGTGAAAGGATTCTGCGTGTCCCTTAAATTGAATCTGTGTGTTAATGGCGGGGTCCGAGGACCCGCAGTCGCACCTCCTGAGGCGGATGCTTGGGCATTATCTCTCCGCGGAGTCTGGATCTGAACTTGAATTTGTCGTTTAGTAGGATCAGGTAGGACCTGTTTCGGTAAGTCAATCTTGAGTGCGGGAAGTGGCGGAGCTGGCGGAACAGGGGAAGTCTGTCGCGGTACTGGCGGAACATGATCTGGGGGCGTAGTGCCACCCCCATCCCTGTCAGTAGGCAGGGCACGAACAGGCAGATTGGCGTAAGCTGGGGCTACATCCTCTAAATATGAATTTAAGAATACGTCTTTAGTAGTTTTATGCATTACTTTAGTTGGAACTAATGGTGTCGGTAAGTTTTTCGGTATTTCTGATAGGGCTTCAGATGTGCCATCTGCTGCAAGATACATACCGTTTACAAGATTATTTCGGGCACGGTCTATTTGTTCTGTTTTTACTCGGATCCCTTCAGTAACTAATTCGTTTTCTTGGTCTTTCTCTGATTCTTTAAGTCTGTCTTCTTTACGGAGTGCTTTGTCAGCACGCTTACGTGATTCCTTACGCCAAAATTCTATGGCGTCCTTCTGAGATTGTCTAGCTTTCTTTTTCCATAATGCTTCTTCTACCCTCATGATGCATTCGGCATCCCATGTTCCGGTGACAGGCCATCTGTGTCTTTCGTCTAGGTGTTTGGTGTAATCGGCCCATAAATCTAGATACAATATGGCATCTAAGCCATGCTTCTGGTACATAAAATTGCCGGGAGTGTCCCTAGGGGGAATAGGAATTTCTTCCTCCAGTATCCCTTTCCTAGTTCCTATCTGCTTTAACTTGTTGAAAAACGGCATTTTGCTTACTTATTACTGAATGCTCAATCCCTATTCCTTAATATTCTTGACAGCTAGGTTATACGAGAAACACAATAATACACGTAAAACAGTCACATTCATACCACAACATTAATCATATAAGAACTTTGAAGACATAGATGACTACCCCCCTATACTGGATGTACTGCTAAACAGTACCGATACACTGGTGTAACAGTGCAGAAATTCGGAATACTAGATATACTGCTAAACAGTACAGATACACTGCCTAAAAACAGTGCAGACCGGACTTGCGTACCCAAACCCGTCTAGATACGACCCAGCAATGGTACTCACCGGGAAGCACGGAAACAGAAGGCCTCGGAAAACTCGACTGGACTCGACTCGGTACTTCGGAAAACTTCGGAAAACTTCGGAAAACTTCGGAAAACTTCGGAAACCTGGTGGGCCTCTTGACACCTCGGACCTTGCTTCTTTCGGCTAGGCTCTGGTCGGGATCCTCCGCACTCCTCACCGCCTCGTCTGGGCACTGATCGCAGTCTTCGTCACCTCCGTGGGTCAGAGGGAGATGCAGGAAATCCTGCCAGTACGCGTATGTTCCATCTAACTGACGGCAGGGGACATAGCTTGCAACGCACCAACCGGCGCGTGAGGTGGGGGAGGGGTCCCTGTTCGGGCGCCAAAATGACGTAAATAATTAATTTACTCTCTTAATTTCTATGCAGGTAAGTACTTAATCAATAATAACTCAGATCGGATGAAAAAAGACAGAGTCCGTGGTGTTAGAGTTTCTAAGGGTTTTATTCCTCATAAAGGAATGGTCAAGACCAGGATATCATATTCTGAACACCACAGGGGTGTCAGAAGGGATAGAGCGCTCACGTTTATTAACAATACATAGCTTATATACTTGATTTATACCATAAGAAGTAATGTAAGAGGCGTAACAGCTGAGAGAAGACAAGATAACAGTATACACGTGGTACTAGTACGTAATCAAGAGGCGTGAACTAGGCGTGAACCAGAGGTGTGTGCTAGAAACGTCACTGATAGGTGACGCAAGTGGGTGGCACCAAGGGGTGGTGCTAACAGAATTGTTGCGATGTCAGCAGAAATCGGAAGCTTGGATGCGCGCGCAGCTGCATGACGTGTGATTGACGGGGTGCAGGGGACTTGACATTTACACTGACGGAAAGAGACAGAAGTCTGGCATGTCAGATCAACTTGTACTTCTATCATATCTGATATCTGATGTTTAGGAACCATACTATCTGGGCGGAAAGGTCTCTAGGGCAGAAGCTATTCTATGCTAACTGTGGATGCGTGTATAAGCGCCTAAGTGTCTGAATGTGAAGCGTGGGGGCACGGGGCCTTCCATGGAAGCATGGCAACAGAGGCTATGAATTACTTGCATTGAGACAGGTCGGCCCTTTGGCTCTGCAGCTGGAGAGGATGTTTACTGGAGCTAGTAGGCAGGAATGCATTCTCGAGGAACGGGACAGATAACTCGAAGGTTATAGTCAGTCTTGGCAGAAAGCAGGCTGAGCTGAGCACGAGGGGCCGCGCTGAAAGTAAGTCAGAGTTCACGGGTACAGAGGTAGCCTGGGCAGAGGCTGTCAGAGTCAGGAAGCCAAAAGAGGCTCGATGGCAGAAATTCAGGGCCTACTCTGTCAGAGCAGGAAAACATGTAAAGTGTACTACAAAAAGACGGTGGCATAGTATACTTAGGAACGGACTATATAATCCATTCAGGGTGGATCTGAAAGAGGACAAGTTAACGTTGGACGCAAATGTATTTACGTCTTCATAACTGGTACAGGAGGGAAGTTACATGCACTTAAAGCTGGTACATGGAGTCGGTGGGGTACGCGCTAGGGAACATAACATGACCAAAAATTTATATTTCCTCAACCCTCTAATTCCAGTTATGCCCCTATTTTCTGACGTGTATGTATCAATATACCATACACGCTGATGGTCAAGATATGCGTGTTGTAAGCATTCTCAAACTAACACATTTAAGAAATTGCCGATCTATGTTGCTGTTCAGATTACTATTCTTTAATAATGTTTCGGCGTCTGTGAACTAGTATAACATGCACACTGGTGGTTTAGAAATGCGTGTTATAAAACAACCTCGGATTTATGCTAAGTAGTGCCAGCATTATTGTCAATCACGCAGCTGCTTTTTACCGACGTACCAACTTGGCTATCGAGTTAGAGTTTCAGACATGGTGCCAAACGGGTATAGCTAAAGAACGGTGCTCACTTGTGTTATAAACATCCTCGGATTTATGCAAAGTATTGCCAGCATTATTATCATTCACGCTGCTGTTTCTTACTGATGGTACAACTTGGCTATTAAGTTCTAGTTCCGAACACGGTGCCTCACGGTTATAGCTAAAAAGCGGGGCTTACTCGGTAAGATATTAACTATATGACAGACGTACCTTATTTCATTAGTTCTTTAGAAGCGCATGGTCGTCTTGCCTCATCTCCCTTGCTCCAACAGGTATGAACAAGGATTCCTGAAACCTACGCGCTAAATAGTCACTTCAAATTCGCGCGATTTGCGTGTACGGCGTTCTATAAACCGGAAGTAATCCGATCCAAACCTAACAACCAGTAGCGTTGCACTCTCGGTCTAACAATGCGGTCGCCATATTGGAACAGGTTCAAAGTTTTGCTATTTAGTGGTGCATATGTTGTTATCAACAGGGTTTAATTATTCAAAACAACATATGTTTCTTAATATCGCAATACATAACTTACTTCTAACTGAATTTGGACTTTATGATAGTTTGATAAAGTAACACCCTACTGGCCCAAAGATGTTATACTTGTGATTCATGTGGAGGTGGGCGCCATCTTTGAGTGGAGTAGAGGTATTCTTATGCCTAAAGAACAGGGGGTGGGGGGGAGACTTAGTTCTTATAAGGCAGCATATATCTCCTAAACCAGGGAAAGGCAATTTAAAGGAGGCAAACGATTATGAAGATTTGTATATATTCCCACTCGCCCATATAGGCATTCGCTATGCTGGGGGCGCAAGAAGCTCCCATGCTGGTGCCCTTCACTTGTTTGTAGAGAGCACCATCATAGCCAAAAAAGTTGTTTAGCAGAACAATTTCCCAACATTGTAGGATGAACCCATCCAGTCGATTTCCAGGGTATCTGTGTAACAAGGATGACACTGCTTGTAACGCTTGACATTGAGGGATGTTGGTATACAATGCCTCTATGTCAAGCGTTACCAGGATGTCAGTAGCAGCGTCAAATGCAGTACCCTCTATTTTGGTAATCATATCTCCCGTATCACGGATGAATGATTCATATTTTTGTGTCAATGGGAAAAGATTTTATCCACGTATTTAGACAGTGGCTCCGTATTTGACCCAATCGTGGAGATAATTGGTCGCATAGGGGGGCTGATTTCATTTTTATGTGTCTTTGGTAGGCCATATAATGCTGGAACTACCGGACAAGTTTTATTCAGAAAAAGTAGTTCGTCTTCACAGATGAACCCTTCTTCAAAAGCAGTGTTAGTGATTTCTCTTATCGTGGCATTAAGGCGTTGTAATTCCCTAGGGTGAGCTGGCCTGTAATGTTCCTCAACACTCAGCATGTCTAGCATCTTTTTATTATATTCATCTTTATCAAAAATAGTGATACCCCCACCCTTATCACATGGTTTTATTATCAGATTGGTGTTTCTCTCAATGTTTTTAAGGGCTAAATGTTCCTGTTTTGATAAGTTAAAGCTAGATTTGTTGGTACCTGTTAAGAGACGTGTGATGTCTTGTAGTACCCTCTGCTCAAAGATTTGGACTTCGGGTCCTACCACATCTAAGGTGGGTGTGAAATTTGAGGGTGGTTTACAACCTGATAGATTAAGATTTTCTTCCTCTCTTACTCTCCCTTCAGAGAATTTCTTGAGCCTGACTTTTCTGAAGAATGCAAATACATCTTCATGAAGTTTAAACTTGTTCAGGGGGGTATAAGGTACAAATGATAACCCCCTACTCAAAAGTGTTGTTTCTTCATTACTTAGATTGATGGTTGATAAATTGTATATTAGCATTGTGTCCATTGATTTGTCTGCATTCATCTTATCAGTTAGGTCTACCACCAGTATTGTTGGTTTCGCGTCTTTACATACTGTTGCTGAGGTTGAGGGCTCATCATTTGGTGTCCTCCCCTGTCTTGTTGCCAATGCACATTTTTCCCCCTGTATGGGCCTCTCGACAAAAAACCCAGAGTGTGGGTGTTTTGATATCCTTGTCTGCCTCTGTAGGGAGGTCTGGCGTTATAACGTCCCCTCCCTGGTCTTGGTAATTGTCGTTGTTTGTTGTAACCGGCCTGATTCCCTCCTTGATAATAGTTGTGGTTCAGATAGGGGTAGGTTTTTTCTTTTGCAAACCAACGTACATCTTTTTTCATTTTTCAGTTTTTTTGTTGGTTAGATAGGTGTCAAAATCTTTCATCTCAGATTGTATCTTTTCAAGTTTATTTTTGGCATCATCTACAGCACTGGAGGTATGTAGCTTGTCTTCTAAGTCTTGAATCTCCTTACTGAGGGCTGTCAATAGATCTTTCGCAGTTTTTATGATTAACATCATCCAGTCTCTGGAGCAGCGGTTTGAAATCAGTGACCACCGCTCCAGAAACTTACGGACTTCAATAAACAAAGTGGGGGCATTACGGACCATAAGACCAGATGGTATGACTCCCTCTTTGAGATATGCAAGCATGTAAAATGCATGTGATCATGACCATGATCACTGACCATGTCATGAATGATGTAATATGGGACATCATCAGCAGTGGATTGCGGGTGCGCAAAATATAGTTAGTACAACTAACTATATAGGAGCAATTTCAATGTTTTTTTAAAATGCTAATTCATAACTATATAAGGCCTGAAACCTATGGTTTTTTAAGTGAACATATATATATATATATATATATATATATATATATATATATATATATATATATATATATATATATATATATATATATATATATATATATATATATATATATATATATATATATATATATATATATATCAAAACCAAGAGAGTCCTCAAAGGAAAAGGTCACACAGGAAGGGTTTCCACACACCATCACCGGCAGTTGCCAGCACCACAGCCAGCGCAGCGTTCGTATTGCAGAATGCCAAACGTTTCAAGCCGTAGCCCTTGATCACCGGCCTGCAATTGACACAAAGAGGCATCCATTAAATAAGGAACTTTTATTTGCTGATAACAGTCCCGCCCCAGTGGGCGTGAGCAGGCATGGCATCATGGTAAATGTAGTCCATCTGCTAAGGACCTAACGTTCCAAATATAACCCAGTGGCTTGGGTGCCTCAAAGTGTCACAATGTTAGTCCCAGTGGGTGAGCGCTTGCGTGGTAACTGCAGTGTGGCACACCAATTTAATCCAGGGATGAGGCCCCTTCCACTCCTGAAATGCACCCGTAATCACGAGCACCAGGATCCACCGTGATACAGCAGCGGGACCTTTCCGCGGCCGGACGAGCCGCTCAACATCAAAACCAAGAGAGTCCTCAAAGGAAAGGTCACACAGGAAGGGTTTCCACACACCATCACCGGCAGTTGCCAGCACCACAGCCAGCACAGCGTTCGTATTGCAGAATGCCAAACGTTTCAAGCCGTAGCCCTTGATCACCGGCCTGCAATTGACACAAAGAGGCATCCATTAAATAAGGAACTTTTATTTGCTGATAACAGTCCCGCCCCAGTGGGCGTGAGCCGGCATGGCATCATGGTAAATGTAGTCCATCTGCTAAGGACCTAACGTTCCAAATATAACCCAGTGGCTTGGGTGCCTCATAGTGTCACAATGTTAGTCCCAGTGGGTGAGCGCTTGCGTGGTAACTGCAGTGTGGCACACCAATTTAATCCAGGGATGAGGCCCCTTCCGCTCCTGAAATGCGCCCGTAATCACGAGCACCAGGATCCGTCGTGATACAGCAGCGGGACCTTTCCGCGGCCGGACGAGCCGCTCAACATCAAAACCAAGAGAGTCCTCAAAGGAAAGGTCACACAGGAAGGGTTTTCACACACCATCACCGGCAGTTGCCAGCACCACAGCCAGCGCAGCGTTCGTATTGCAGAATGCCAAACGTTTCAAGCCGTAGCCCTTGATCACCGGCCTGCAATTGACACAAAGAGGCATCCATTAAATAAGGAACTTTTATTTGCTGATAACAGTCCCGCCCCAGTGGGCGTGAGCAGGCATGGCATCATGGTAAATGTAGTCCATCTGCTAAGGACCTAACGTTCCAAATATAACCCAGTGGCTTGGGTGCCTCATAGTGTCACAATGTTAGTCCCAGTGGGTGAGCGCTTGCGTGGTAACTGCAGTGTGGCACACCAATTTAATCCAGGGATGAGGCCCCTTCCGCTCCTGAAATGCACCCGTAATCACGAGCACCAGGATCCGCCGTGATACAGCAGCGGGACCTTTCCGCGGCCGGACGAGCCGCTCAACATCAAAACCAAGAAAGTCCTCAAAGGAAAGGTCACACAGGAAGGGTTTCCACACACCATCACCGGCAGTTGCCAGCACAACAGCCAGCACCGCGTTCGTATTGCAGAATGCCAAACGTTTCAAGCCGTAGCCCTTGATCACCGGCCTGCAATTGACACAAAGAGGCATCCATTAAATAAGGAACTTTTATTTGCTGATAACAGTCCCGCCCCAGTGGGTGTGAGCCGGCATGGCATCATGGTAAATGTAGTCCATCTGCTAAGGACCTAACGTTCCAAATATAACCCAGTGGCTTGGGTGCCTCATAGTGTCACAATGTTAGTCCCAGTGGGTGAGCGCTTGCGTGGTAACTGCAGTGTGGCACACCAATTTAATCCAGGGATGAGGCCCCTTCCGCTCCTGAAATGCGCCCGTAATCACGAGCACCAGGATCCGCCGTGATACAGCAGCGGGACCTTTCCGTGGCCGGACGAGCCGCTCAACATCAAAACCAAGAGAGTCCTCAAAGGAAAGGTCACACAGGAAGGGTTTTCACACACCATCACCGGCAGTTGCCAGCACCACAGCCAGCGCAGCGTTCGTATTGCAGAATGCCAAACGTTTCAAGCCGTAGCCCTTGATCACCGGCCTGCAATTGACGCAAAGAGGCATCCATTAAATAAGGAACGTTTATTTGCTGATAACAGTCCCGCCCCAGTGGGCGTGAGCAGGCATGGCATCATGGTAAATGTAGTCCATCTGCTAAGGACCTAACGTTCCAAATATAACCCAGTGGCTTGGGTGCCTCATAGTGTCACAATGTTAGTCCCAGTGGGTGAGCACTTGCGTGGTAACTGCAGTGTGGCACACCAATTTAATCCAGGGATGAGGCCCCTTCCGCTCCTGAAATGCGCCCGTAATCACGAGCACCAGGATCCGTCGTGATACAGCAGCGGGACCTTTCCGCGGCCGGACGAGCCGCTCAACATCAAAACCAAGAGAGTCCTCAAAGGAAAGGTCACACAGGAAGGGTTTTCACACACCATCACCGGCAGTTGCCAGCACCACAGCCAGCGCAGCGTTCGTATTGCAGAATGCCAAACGTTTCAAGCCGTAGCCCTTGATCACCGGCCTGCAATTGACACAAAGAGGCATCCATTAAATAAGGAACTTTTATTTGCTGATAACAGTCCCGCCCCAGTGGGCGTGAGCAGGCATGGCATCATGGTAAATGTAGTCCATCTGCTAAGGACCTAACGTTCCAAATATAACCCAGTGGCTTGGGTGCCTCATAGTGTCGCAATGTTAGTCCCAGTGGGTGAGCGCTTGCGTGGTAACTGCAGTGTGACACACCAATTTAATCCAGGGATGAGGCCCCTTCCGCTCCTGAAATGCGCCCGTAATCACGAGCACCAGGATCCGCCGTGATACAGCAGCGGGACCTTTCCGCGGCCGGACGAGCCGCTCAACATCAAAACCAAGAGAGTCCTCAAAGGAAAGGTCACACAGGAAGGGTTTCCACACACCATCACCGGCAGTTGCCAGCACAACAGCCAGCGCAGCGTTCGTATTGCAGAATGCCAAACGTTTCAAGCCGTAGCCCTTGATCACCGGCCTGCAATTGACACAAAGAGGCATCCATTAAATAAGGAACTTTTATTTGCTGATAACAGTCCCGCCCCAGTGGGCGTGAGAAGGCATGGCATCATGGTAAATGTAGTCCATCTGCTAAGGACCTAACGTTCCAAATATAACCCAGTGGCTTGGGTGCCTCATAGTGTCACAATGTTAGTCCCAGTGGGTGAGCGCTTGCGTGGTAACTGCAGTGTGGCACACCAATTTAATCCAGGGATGAGGCCCCTTCCGCTCCTAAAATGCGCCCGTAATCACGAGCACAGGATTCGCCGTAATACAGCAGCGGGACCTTTCCGCGGCCGGACGAGCCGCTCAACATCAAAACCAAGAGAGTCCTCAAAGGAAAGGTCACACAGGAAGGGTTTCCACACACCATCACCGGCAGTATATATATATATATATATATATACTGAAAAAAACAAAGGTTACTGTTATAGTAAGGCGGTTATACGTAGGGAATAGAAGAAAAACACCTTAGAAATTCACTGAAAAAAACAAAGGTTACAGGGAAGTTATAGTTTGGCTGACATTTCACTCATATAAAACAAGAGACATTCAGGAGTTATAACTCATGCCCCCGCAATGCACTGCTTGTGACTTCACATAATATATCACTCATGACATGGTCAGTGACATCACTGATGACTTCCTAAATGACATCACTGATGACTTCTCAAATGACATCACTGATGCCATCATCCCCAGAATCTCTGAAGCACCCACTCACACCACAATATAACCTTTCATACACCAACTCAAACTTCCACATTACCATTCTCAAAACCATTGACATACCCATACCAGTACTTACACACCCACTCGCTGATTCATAGGTCTATACACACATCCACTCGGTTACCCAAACAGCCATTCATAGATATAAACTCACTCACTAATACAGCCACTGATTCAGCTACTCATACAGCCATACAGCCACTCACAGACTGTCAGTCACTTATAGAACTATGCGCACACCTACTCTCTCACCTATAGAGTCAATCAGACAGCCATTTATTCATCCATACAGTTATACATACACCCACTCACTTATTCATACAGATATTAACACATACTCACTCACCCATGCAGCCCCTCACACACTAATGCACTAACCCATGTAGCCACTATCACTAGAACTCACACACACATAGTCACTCTTATACTCCAACACTCACCTATACTGCCTTACATATATCCACTTACTCATATATCACTGCCACATACATTCACTCACCAACACAGACATACACATATTCAGTCACATATACAGCCCTTCTCTTATATACTCACTAACTCATAAACTTACTGACTCACCTACTCACTCATCCATGCAGGCACTCACACACCCTCTCACCCAGCCACACAGACACTCATACACCCATACAGGTATGTAGATAACCAATCAATCCCCCATACACCCACTCATGAACCCACTCACCAACCCATGCATCCACTTAGACACCATCTGACAGACTGATACAGACATAAAGACAACCTCATCAGTGACCCATACATTCAGTGAGATTCCTAATCACTCATTTATACAGTCAGTCAAGCACCTATTAAATCATTGATACAGGCACTCATACACCCACTGATTCATCAATATAACCTGTCATATTTATTTAACAGTCATAACATTTTTAAAACACTCACATTCACTGGATGATGTCATCATTGATGTCATTTGAGATGTCATCAGTGATGTCATCAGTGATGTCACTAGCCGTGTCATGAGTGATATAATATGTGAGGTCCTATGCAGTGCTTTGTGGGGGTGCATGTTATAGTTAGCTCAGCTAACTATAACTGCTGAATTTCTCTGGTTTTGCACAAGTGAAATGTCAGCCTAACTATAATGTCCATGTAACCTTAGGTTTTTTCAGTGAATTTCTAGGAATTTTTAAAAACTAGTTCCTATCTATAATGTCCCTGTATTCTCTGGGGTTTTTTTCAATACATTTTGAAGGTATTTTAAATTTTATTTCCGAACTGTAACCTGTAAGCTTTAAGAGTGGGTGTGTGAGTCACTGTATAGGTTGGTGACTGGGTGTGTGACTGGCTGTATTGGTCTGTGAGTGAGTGTGTACTGTCTTGGTAATTAAGTGCATGAGTAGTGCCTGGGTGATTGCATGATTGCAAGGGTAGTGCCTGTGTAATTTTATGAGTGCAATTACCAATGACACACATTGAATATCGGGTGTTTTTGACAAAGTGTAAAATACATATATAGACATATTTTTCATAAAGTTTCAGTGAAGCTATTTAGTAAGATACTAATTTAACTTTCCCCTTTTTATACATTTGTCAAAATTACTACATCAAAAATGCTTTTCCTTCATCACAACAACACCGGAGGTCGCAATGGCATCAGTAGTCATGAATACAAATGACAAAGTGTAAAACAGATATATACACATATTTTGCACAAAGTTTGAGTTTAGCTGTTTAGCAACATATTGTTTTAACAACACATTTGTAAAAACAACAGTTTCAAAAAATACCTTTCAACATCCGAACTCAGGAAGTTGAAGTTAAAAACATTTATAAAGCGCTCGTATACCGAACAGTTTCTTGGCGCTGAGGATGGACATACCAGAAAAGGCAGAAAGGGAGGCCGCCTATTGTGAGAAAGCGCGTGAAAAAAGCTGGGTCTTGAGAGCCCTGCGAAAGATCGAGTAGGAAGCAGCTGTTCTAATACTGAAGGGAAGAGCATTCCAAAAGGCAGGGGCCACAGTGGAGAACCTCATGCCGCCATGTTTTTTTCTCCTAAATCGGGGGACGCACAAGAGAAGCTTGGAGGAGGACCGCAGATCCCTGTTAGGAACATAAGCTGTGATTTTTGAAGCTAGAAATGCTGGCCCGGTGCCTGCTAAGGCCTGAAAGATCAAGAATCCCATTTTGAACAAAGAGCGTTCAGAAAGAGGGAGCCAATGTAAGGATTTTAGAAATGGAGTGGCGTGATGATGCTTGGGCAGTTTAAAGATTAGATGAGCAGCTTGATTCTGGATCAGTTGGAGACGGAGCAGCTCGTATGTGGGAGCTCCAGCATATAGCGCATTGCCGTAGTCCAGGCGCAATACAATCATAGCTAGTAGGATGATTTTCAGAGCTGCTGTGGAGAAGAAGCGAGAGATCTTGCGTATGCACAGAGCTTGAGGAAACAAGATGATACCACAGCGCTAATTTGAGAGTGCATAGAGAGATCAGAGTTGACTCCTATCCCAAGAGTTTAAATGGAGGTAGAGGGAGGGGGAGAGGGGCCCAAGGAGGGGGGCCAGAATGCAGAGGACCAGGGGCTGGAGATGCCACCCGTGAGTACTAGCTTGTTCTTATCGGGGTTCAGTTTAAGAGGATTAAAATTCATCCAGTCCCTGATAAAGAGCATTATGGATTGAACGTTAGGAGCAGAAGCAGAGGAGGAGGAGAGATTAAAGATGAATTGTAGGTCATCGGCGTAATTGAACACCATGACGTCCAGTGTCTGAAGAGCAGAGATGAGAGGAAGGATGTAGAGATTAGAGAGTAAAGGAGAAAGAGACGATCCCTGGGGAACACCACAGGGGACCGGACGAGGAGGGGCATAGAAACCAGCCAACTGGACCGCCTGGTAGCGGTTTTCTAGGAATGAGGTGACTCATGCCAAGGCTGTTCCCCGAATGCCCGTGCCCCTGACACGATCGAGCAAGATGGTATGGTCGACCGTGCCAAAGGCGGCGGACAGATCCAGGAGAACCAGGGCCTGAAGGGAATTGATGTCGGCACTACCTCTAAGCTCATCCAGTACAGAGATAACAACAGACTCTGTAGAATGAGCTGGTTGAAAGCCCGCCTGGTGAGGATCTAAGAAATGGGTTTCCTCAATAAAGCAAGTAAGACAGGTGGTGACGTGGGTCTCCAAGATCTTTCCCAAAAAAGGGAGCAGAGAGATGGGGCGGAAGTTGAAAAGAGAAGAGGGGTCTGCTCCAACCTTCTTCAAGATGGGAATAATTTTTGCCGACTTGAAGAAGTGAGGGACCATCCCCTGTGTGAGAGAGTCATTGAGAAGGGTTAACGGGGGTTCAGGGCGAGCTGAGAAGATCTCTCTGAGTATGTGAGCAGGGCAACTGTCAGAAGGAGAGCCAGTTTTGACCTTGGTAAGTAGGGAGGAAAAAGTTTCACGGGCAATCAGGGGTAGTTGCTCCAAAGAATGAGGGTTCGACAGGGGCTCTGGGTGTGAGAAGCTGAGAGGGGAGGGAGGAATATTAGATTTAATTGCTACAATTTTATCAATCAAGTAATCATTTAGGGAGTCACAGAGGGATTGCGAGGGAGCCGGTTTGAGGGTGACTCTATCAGAGGTAGACAGGTCGTGGACAATAGAAAAGATGTCCTCAGGTTTGTTGGCGGCGAGGAGGACCTTGGTGGTAAAATAGTCCGATTTGGCTTGCCGGATAGCTTTTTTATAGTCATACAACAAGGAAAGGTAAGATAGTTTTAGATTGGGCAATACTTCAGCCTCCACCGTCGCTCAGCCTGTCTGAGAGCAAGTTTTTTAGTTTTGAGGTCGGTGGTGAACCATCTATTAGAATCATGAAGGCGGAGCGTCCGAAGACGTTTGAGGGGTGCCAACTGGTCGCAAGCTGAAGACAGCCAGTCATTGATTGCTACGACTTGAGAGTTGGGGGACCGATTGGTCAGGTCCAGGGGGGAGGCCGAGAGGGAAGCGCAGAGCGAGGAAATGTCCACTCGTCCCCAATTACGGGCCCAGTTGTAAGAGGGAAGCAACGGTTTGCTAATCAGCCATAGGTCACGAGAGAATGAAAAAAAAAAAGAAATGGCCCGAACAGGACATAGGCTAATGACAGGGGTAGGAATGTGTAGGTTAGTAGACCAAACCTGGTCCAGGGTGTGTCCACAAATGTGTGTCGGAAGATGTACATGTTGGGAGAAGTTTAAGTTGCTGAGCAGGTCCGTGAATTCTTTCGAGAGAGGATCTTCACGGGGGTCAGAGGGCCAGAAGTTGAATTCACCCAGTATCAGGACGCAAGAATTGTTGATCACCAGTGTGGCCAATAGATCTTGGACAGCCTGACAGAAAAAGGGCATGGACTGTGGGGGACGGTAGAAAAGGGCACATGTTAGGGGGACAGTGGTAGAGTTGGATCGGATGACTAGATAGTCAACAGCTGGAATGGTGGAAAAAGACAAGGTCTGGAACTGAAAATTAGAATGTATAATAGCAGCCACACCACCGCCGACCTTCCCCTCCGGGCGATCGGAGCGCAGTATGTATTAGGGTCTGGAATTGCTGCTAGTATGTCTGGCATAGAGTCAGAGGAATACCAAGTTTCCATGAGGAGCAATATATCCGGCTTGACAGAATCTAAAAAAGCGAAAAGCTCAACCTGATGTTTTACCGCCGATCGAGTGTTAAGAAGGTAGGCGGAAACGCTCGGGGGTGGACTGTGCAGGGTGAGGCTGAGAGAGTGCATCTACCGTGGAGGATGGGAGGGAATGGTTCGGCAGGCCCAGTAAAGATGAAGGGGGAGTCGCAGGGCTGCAGTCAGCAATGCCGAGGTTTTTAATTTGTGAGAGAGCAGGGTTGGAGAGGGGCCAATTGCCCCAAAGAGCAATGAGATCCTTAGAGGTATAGGTCAGGAAAGGGGCATGGTGTATGGCCCCTGGCCCAGCCAGTCCGCGGACAGGCGCAGACAGGCTTGCCTTTGGCACGCCTTTGGTGCGCCGCCGGCACGCCCGCTGCGCCCGTCCGCTGCGTGTTCGCATGAGCCCCAGATTAAATAGGTCCAAGCGCTGAGTAGCTAGAGTGCCGACCTGTCACTGCCCGGAAGTGAGTGTAACTGCCCCGAAAGCCCTCTGAACAATCGGCACACAGCCATGTCGGACCGGGACTAGGGGTAAGGCAGGAGAAATAGCAGCAGAGATTCAAGGTAAGGAACAAATTGAATATTTAAAATTTCAGCAACACAATTAAAAAACAAACTCGGAGGAGCCCTACAATACACACGTGTAGCTTGCGACAGCCCTCTGCCACCGGGTGCCAGTCGTGTCCGCTGCGCGTGCGCATGAGCCCCAGATTAAATAGGTCATAGCGCAGAGTAGCTAGAGCGCCGACCTGTCACTGCCCAGAAGAGAGTGTAACTGCCCCGAAAGCCCTCCGAACAATCGGCACGCAGCCGTGTCGGACCGGGGCTAGGGGCAAGGCAGGAGAAATAGCAGCAGAGATTCAAGGTAAGGAACAAATTGAATATTTAACATTTCAGCAACACAATTAAAAAACAAACTCAGAGGAGCACTACAATACACACACGTAGCTTGCGACAGCCATCTGCCACCGGGTGCCAGTTGCGTCCCAGGAATAGATAACTACCGAACACCCATCAAACTACCCATTATTACCCACACTCAAGGGAATTCAAAAACAACTACAAAACTAGTGCAATGCATAATCTGTGACAAGACCCTCTCTGGACGGACGAACAAAAAATATTCATGTAGGATGAAGTCCATGTTATGTCATCTTAAACACTATCATAGAAAACACCTCCAACTGGCAATCTAGCAGAGTGAAGCTGGAGGAGCATCTACATCAGTGGCAGTAGCAACAATACCTGGCCATAAAGTCCCTTCAGAGGTGCAGACTACTATACCAGATATGGCTCAAGGGGTTTCAAGAATGATCACGTATTGCATGGACTGTAGTGTTGTTATAAGTGCTGGTGAGCAGTGTGTTACAGCTATCCGCCATACTGCAAAAAATCACACATGCTAAGATTTTTTTCCCCTTTTGTATTTTTTCTAAATTTCTCAGTGCACATTTTTAGAATTCCTCCTGTCCCAGTTGCCATTTTTATTACCGTAAAAAAGAACAAAAAAATTGTAAAACTTTACAAAAGCACAAAACAAAAATCAAAAACAAAACAGAAAATCATGTCACCAGGAAATAAAGTAATATCAATGGATAATGCATGATTCAACTAAAAGAATAAGACACTCCCAAGTATCTAACTTGAACATTCTTCAAGAGGAGTTCATAGTGAGCATATTTGCACAAAGCACAATATGTCACAAGACATTGTCACGGGGAAAAAATAAAAAATATTCTTGCGGGAATACGTCCATGCTTTACCATCTAAAAAGATACCATAGCAATAGTGTAAAAGCAGCAAGAAGGCAATGCAAGGTTGAGGTACCCTCAACTTCAATAGCAGCAGCAATAACACTGGGGCAGAGAGTCCCTTCAGAGGTCCAATCTCAACTTCAAGATGTGGTTCCAGTTGCAGTGAGTGCTTGAGAGCAGTCCATAACAGTCCTTTGCAATACTGCAAAGAATCATGATTTTTTAGTTTTTTTTGGGCCCTTTATAGTCCTTCTACATCAGCAGGTATTTTATTATCTTACAGAATGGGTATCTAATATCTATTTGTTGTTCATTTTATTATCTTCTAATTTTTTGTAATACTACCTACATATACCTTGCCATATGGATAAGTCAAAGCATTCCTATACAAATAAATACACAGCTAACTTTTGTTAGTTAGCATTATTTACTTTTTCACTTTTTAAATACAAGTCAACCGTCTGTGGTTGAGTCTTCTATTCAGTGCTTTTTGAGACCATATCGTGTTACATATTTTATCTCTTTTTCAGAACTATCAACTGTAATATCTGTGTCCGGTTCTGCAATTCCTCCTCTTAACAACTTTTCATTTTCCCTAGAATCCTGCTCAGAACCAAAGAAACAACACTGCACATCATCACAAACCTTTTCTGTGTCTACCACAATACCATGTAAAAGGGCTCTATTCATTTCTCCTAAACATAAAGCAGGAGTTTTCACATAATACAGCCTCCTAACTAAAGTGTGCATTGTTGAGTGGTGTACAGTTAACACCCTGAAATGATGAAAGGTGCTTTGGCACACTGTGTTTGATAAACACTCTAGTGAGTATCCCCATACATGTGTATGCTGTCTAGTCTTGTAAGGATCCAGTCTTTACAAAGTACTTAATTTGTGTTTTAAAATTCTCCTTGTAAAGATATGTAAAAATGTCCTGATAATATCAATGGATTGCTGTCGAATTTTACAAACACTGCTATAATTCCATCTCTGTACAGGCACCTGACTCCACCTTCCTTGTGCCTGTACTACAATAACTTGTTCTACATTTGTAGGCACCATCCCCTCTTTAGCCGTAGGAGTGCCATTATTCATTTCAGAACATCCTCCTCTATATTCAATAGCATGAACTAATCTATTATCCTGGAGATAGCTTTCTTCATTAAAGAGAGACTCTGTACTAGAAGTATGTATGCATTCTCCACTAAAAGCTGTAAAAAAGTTACTTTTACTCACAAATCCTTTTTCTGGTTTTGCTTCTCAGGCACAAAACCATAATTTCAAGAGTCTTCATTCTATTTATAATCAAAATAAAAAGCTTAACCTTCAAAGTAAAGGCCTTATCTACTACTCTTTCAACGTGCTATTCCTGTTTCAGTGCATGTCTCCTTCTTCTTACTTCTTCATATTTCTCAGTAGATTTATAACTACTTTACTACGCAAAACATCCTGGCTCTGATCTCCTTAAACTGCTTCTGTATCCTGGTTAAGGTGTGTCCATCTTTGTTGCAAATCTTTCCTGTTCTTGTTATATAGATTTTGTCCATTGTTAATCTTTCTCATAGTTTATATTTTATTTTCATTATTTCATAATCTTTGTAAATGTCCTCATATCTTTTTAGGAATTGACTTTATCATCTAACCAATAGCACTTTTTCGTTCACCACTTTTTCTTTAGTGTGCCCCTTTTGAGTCTAGATCTATAAATGAACCTACCTATGTAAATACAAGCACTTACCTCAATGCACCAAACTCAAACCAAAACACAAAATGTAATTTATTCATTATCTTTTAATATTATAGCACCCTCTCCTACAACACAGCTGCACCATATCTCAGTTCTCACTTATACATTCTAAAAGACCACTTTATCCCTATGTACTCAATTTTTAAATAAACATCAACCAAAGTGTAAAAGTACATACAGTGTCTCAATACTGTAAATCTAAAAACACAACATAAGAGCTATTTCTCTGCCTCTCTACCACTGTGTCACTAGTACATTTAGTGTTGCAATACTTTTCTACTTAGATATTTCAGATTTAAATTTTGAGAAACATTTCATAAAAAAATCTGCACAATTATCTGTATCACAACATATAGCTCACTAATTCTTCCGAGTGCATGCAAACAGAGTGTGACAGGTTACATATATAATTCACCAGATGGTTCTAAAAGAAGACATATACCTCACTAAAACTTGTTAATATATGTGTTTCTGTTAAAGTACAACAATACTCTCTCTCAGAATATAGCTTCGAACTGCATGATTCCTTGTGAATGTAGGAACTACATTGGTGGTTCCATATTTGCCTAGTTAGTGCCTGTGTATTCATATGAGTATATTGCTACTACCTGAGTGATTGAATAAACACATGGGTGTTGCCTGCGTAGGTCAATGAGTACACAATAGTGCCTGCATGATTGGAAGAAAGCATGTGCAGTACCTGGTTGATTGAATAAGTTTAGATGTCACACTTGATATATCATTGCATACATGGCCTCTCTAAGAGCATGCGTTGCTCTGTTACTCAGCGTGCCATTGCATCAGTAATTTTCTAGAACTTAAAATAATTCTCACTTTTTCAAAGTGCAAATCCTTTTCTTAATTGCATACCTACAGCATTTTGCAAATATTGGTTCTGTCTTTAAAATATATATTCAGCATTTCTCAAAGAAAAGTTACATGCCAAGTGAAGCTGGAACAAGAAATCTCTCAAGTGACATTCTACATTATTAACCCTCCTCAATTTTAAACATAGTGGGCCCAATTCACAAGAGTAATTTGAGACAAAAGTCTAAATTTACGACTTTTGGGATTCATAGAAGTCACTTATGACTTTTGGGATTCACAGAATTCACTTACAACTTGTATCGTTACATCTGGACTCGGGGCAGAATTTCCACACTTAGGCAGAATCTCCACACCCAAGCCTGAATTTCCACACCCTTGCCAGAATACACGCATTCAGGACGGATGATCATTTTCTACAAAATGCTAAACACCCGTACAAGCGCTTACCACCCCCGCCTACATCAGAAGAAGTCAATTAACATCAACTGCAAGACCAGCACCACAGACCACATAAAAGCAGCACACATTCAAGGAACAGGTTTGGCCACAGAGAGTTCCTGCTTTCCTTCTCTGCGCATCACTACTGGAAAATGTACCAACTAAGGAGGAAGAAACACTTCACAGAGGAGGAGACCACCATGATTGTGGAGTTTATTGTGATGCACCACAACCGGCTACATGGTCTCCCCCCTTACTGCGCCAGTGGCACACAGAAGGCAGCTCTGTGGTAGCATGTAGCATTGTGACATCAAGAAGAAGTAGCAGGAGGTAAAGAGGCAGGTGAAGGAGAAGTACGCCAGGATTGTGTTGTCCAGACTTCTCCCTTGCCCACAATCCAGACCCAGCATCCATTTCACCACACTTGAGGAGGATCTCGTCACGACAATCTAACCCCACATGCTCCATGGGCTGCCTGTGAGTGATGTCCACAATGTGGTGCCAGGTAAACGTCAGGACAAGAACAAGTATATACAATGACTGTCTGTGTTGCACTCCCATTGTGATTAAGGAAGTTGTCAAAAGTTTATATAAAAATATAGTCAGTCAGAGGCTCATTTGTCCCCCTCTGTATGTTGCACCACAAGTCCCAGAATCGTTTGTATTAAAACTGACAAATGCCAATCCCACTATTGAAAGCATGGGCCCAGTACTGCTGCCGTATATACCTAACACTGTTAAGTAGCATTTGACAAAGTTCCCCTATTCCGTTGTCTATTTTCCAAACAGTCCCACCATGACACCCCCAGCGTCCCACCACTCTTACCTGCACTGGCCTCGGCAGTACTTCACAATGATGTTAGCATGCAGAATCTATGAGGACATTTCTGACAAGTTCCACATGTACATTGTTGATGTGGTGACTTTTCTCTCTTCTCACCTATTGACACATTCAGCCAGAGTACAGACAACCTAGTAGCAGGGGTTCCTGCATCTTCTGGGAGGAAACAACATCATCCAGTGCAAGGCATAACACCCTCACTAACTGGTAAGTTAAACTGGTCAGGGAGAGGGTAAAAATGCATACATTGTCAGCAGACAACAGAGGGATATATAGGGCCTGAATCTCAAAGGTAACCGGAGATGAAAATCTAGCTTTACAGCTATTGGAATCCTTAATAAAAGACATTTACCTTTATCAAATTACATTTGTGAATAGTGAAAGAAGAAAAATAGGATATCTAGGCTCATCATACCTTTGTGATTTGGGCACATTACATGTATTCAGTCAACAGTTCCAGAACTGTGAACTCAGTCCTGGAATCGAGTGCCACAACAAGTCAAAAAGGAGTCTCCACTATATTGTTATTTTTTTGTTTTGTTGACAAAATCTAGAAATCCAATGTTAATATAACAATGAGTTACAAGAAGTGAGATGTCAGGAGTATTGAGAATGTGTCCAGTGTCCAAATTATATTGCTTTTTCAACACATGACATTTCCCAGTCAACCCATCTGGTTATATTTGTTAACATCGGATGGCATGTTTTAGGGCTATAAATAAAACACGGTAGTGGACCTTACTTTAGGAATTATGGGGTAAATTTAATAGACATTGCTTCTAGGCAGTGGGGCCATTATGAGTTGAATGTGGGCTCGCTCATGATATTTAGTGCTACACACATTCTGTAACAGTAGGGCCCACTCTGCTTGTGCTTATCCTTTGCGCCTGAAATTTAGTGCATCACATGTGGCAGCTGAAATGTTAAGTTGCAAACACACATCATTGTACATCCAATGATGTCGCCCCGGATTCTAGTACCTCCATTGACTTCTGCTACAAGGTTGGCTGTGACATCTGGTCAGGGATCACACACTGGGCAGTAAACCGAACACAATATGCCTACATATGACATTTAATCACATACCAGATAGCACCATGGTGGCTAGTGAAAGGATTACACAAAATGTGTGACAAGTGAGTGCAGAATGGATGTTCAATAGTATATTGTGTCATATAAAGTGGACTAGCACACATGGATTGTCATTCAATGACATGAAAACTCTCTTTAAATATATCAATGGACAAATCCTATTGAAATTGGTGTGGATGAGGGTCGCACTGATTCCAGTTGTGCACTTTTGTGATGGGCTGCTAAGGTGAATCTTGAGGAAGTGAAATTTTCAAATCTCTTGGCTGAAAAGCACAACACAAATCCAATGTAGGCGGCAATCATCAAAGCTTCTCAACTTACTCACAATTTGGGATCCTAATCAAATGTTGAATTCTGCTTGCCTCCTCTTCTACTGCATTTACCTATATAAGTGAGTGTATAATACATGAGGTTAGGATGTCTGCTGTACAAGACATCATCTGTTGTCAGCTAAGTTCTACCATGATGTTATAAATGAATTATGGGACCAGAGGACACTCAAAGGCTGGACATAACAAATGTGTGATCTCTCAGTCCAAAATGAGCTTTGTGACTACATGAGTAGGGAAGCACAAATGAGCCGCACAATGTACTTTAATATTGCACATCTCACATTTGTACTTTGCAATGCAATGTTTGAACTGATGTGCAAATGTTAAACTGGTCAGTCTTGTGATGCACACTTGTCAACAGACAACATTATACTCATGGCGCATGATGGTCTTAACGTTGAAGATGTTATCAATGTAATACGGAGGGATCCTGATTATTTATCCCCTTCTTTCAAATATCAGTAACCTTCTCATACACATTTGTCTGTTGATGTACTATCTCATTAATGTCAGTGCTGTGTGGCGGTAACAGCTGGCAACTGCTGCTATGAGCAGGGGCTAACATGTGAGTCCTTGAGGTAAACATGCTGCACATTGGCCAGGAATATCATATCAATGATTGCTGAGAATGGCACATACATGTTAGCTCATAGCTACCATCTGGTATACTGAAATATGGATACGTATGTCTCATTTCAGCGGCTGACAGAATGACAACAGTGCAGCGGACAGCACCATCCCGGGGAATGTAAGACATCCTGGCTGCAGCAAAACCCTCTTGCACCTGTCCATCAGGTAAGCATGGCATGTAGTGTTTCCCTATCATTGATTCTAATGGAGCGAGCTTCAGAAATTATTTTATTCTGACTCGTGAAGTTTACTCCCTGTAACATGAATTAATCAATTAATGAATTGTTGCATGATTTGTTCAACTAATTCAATTTAGAATAAGATTGCACACACTCATACACGCAGGATTAATGATATATGTGCTCTCGTTGCATTTGCGAGTTTGTCATGTTACACATGATTAATATTGTCTTGTTTGCCCTATTGTCTTTGTCACTATTAATGCGGCTGATTATTTTATGGCATGTGCTTTTATTATGTGCTTATATGTTTGTCCTATGCTGTGATTGTCTGTCTGTGTATTATTTAATCATCTTTTTACTCTTTCAGAAACATAAAGCTGGACTATATGAAGAATGGTAGATATTTAATGTGCTGCTTTATTTGTTTGCTTCTGCTAGTTGTCATTTATTAATGGGTTAATTATTAGCAATGGTAGGGTGGGTAACAGAAGGGTTTTTTTAACTTGAATTAATCACCTTTTTGTGTTTGTTTAAATACTGGCTCGAGTGAAAAGTTTGGGGCCTACTGCTAATGAAAAGTTGGTTGGCCTGACAAAAGGAACAGAGCGCGACGTGACATCTTGTCATTTTTATAAAAACTTCCACGGAAATGTGCAGAAGCTCAAACAAAGAACGTTCAGTGTATCTAGCTCCGAAAAGCTAAAGCGTCAAGGCCAAGGAAGCGTGTAGAGGCAGCTTGGCTAAAAACCCTGGAGGAAACGAAAAAGAACTTTAGTTAAAAGTTGCGACTTCGGGAAGCCAATGTTGCCTTGTGTCAATGGACAATGACATAATGATGTCACAGAGTTTGATGCGTTGGGCTCACGGTGGTCTGATGGATGTCAACCAATTAGGTTGCTGCTTTACTTTAAAAAACGTTTTTAGAACACAAGGGAACCCAATAGGAGGCCTTCGGACCATGGGTTAGTTAACTTATTACAGAGAACAGGGGTCCTAAGGATTTACAATATGACAAGACAATAATAATATAGACTACAATCAGTGCTATATTTTTTTCAACGCCCAGCCGGGCGTGGGTTTATTCAAGGAATGATGTAGAATCGTGTTGACCCAGAGAGGGGCCAAGATAAGCGGCGAGATGGGGTACAGTCCTGTACCTATCCCAAAAGGTTTGAAAAAACCAATCAAAGCAAGAGAGATAGAAGGAAGAATGAAGTTTTTCAGGCAAGAAACAAGTTTTTGAGCCAGAGGGTGACTTGCAATTACAGTAAACAATTTCACAAAATCCACCCTACAGTGTAAACAATTTCAAGTATACATATTAAATCATATGTTACACTGTATAGCGCGTCGACGTTTAGATCCCTAAGGGCTCATAATAAACTGGGATCATCATCAGGACAGTTTTACAATTAATGCCTGCATTTCAATGCGAAAGCCTGTAAGGAAAAAGTAGGCAAAAGAATAGAAACAGATTTTAAGGCATCCGCCTAGACCAAGGAATTAAAAAAAAAAAAATCAACACTCGACAAGGCACAAGTGCAAGTTTAAAAAAGGCCATTCCTCCATTTATACTCGCAGGGCATTTGACTAATGTGACGGTGAGTTTTGTGATATTTACAACGTCTTACTAAGACTATGAAGTGAAAAAAACGGCGCAGTGACATAGTAAAAGGTGTCATTCATTGATAATTGTGCCAAAAATTGCTGTGTCCAAGAGGATGGGGACAACTTTGTTGCGCATATTCCGTAGTGCGTGCTCAGTGATAACGTGGTTCAACGAGTGAAGTAGTTCAGTGTTTGGTTTAAGGCTGTCTTGGAGCAGTCAACGGTCCATTGTGAGCAAGGTTTACCTTCAAGGGCCAAGATTACGGGTATGATGGCATGAGAATATTTTCTACCCGGTACAAGGAGCTTGTTACTGTTAGGTAAAAGAGATTACCATTAGCAGAACAGCCACGGGTTGTAGAATCGGAATGGGAGGCAAAAGGGGGGTGCAGCTTACCTGGCGCTACTTGGAGCAGTCGCAAATGCCTGGCACCTAGAAATTCAAAGTATATTCTAAATAGAGAAACACACGAAGACAAAGTGAGACGCTGGAGAAAGGCAGATATGTATGATGGTCTGTATCCAGTGAGAATAATGATTACTGAAGATCTAGAACAAAAGAAAGCTGGAAGGAGAATTGATGAGGAATTAGATGATGCAGTTTTAGAAGACATCTATGCTACTAAACGCAAACCGCCACCTTATCAAGTAAGTTCTCAGACTACCCCGAGAGTTTCTACAAGAACTTCTCCAAGTGCACCTCCTAGGGAAACTGAGGAAGGTTCTCCCAGATTTTTAAAATTACCTGAAAGAGTAGGGTCAGTAAATAATTGTAGTACACCTAGAGAAAATAGATTTCCCCAACAGGAAAATAATTTTGTGAGAAATCAGGAAAAAATACCTGCTGACATGCAAGAAATTTCTAGTTACAATAAAGCGAAGGAAGATTTAATTCAACAATTGACAAAAAGCATGGAAGCAGTGACAGTACCAGTAACTATTGGTCCTGTTGTACCGGTTTTTGATCAAGGAGACAATAGACATTAAGCTTTGACAGTTCCATTAAATGCAGAAATTCAAAAAGTGGCTGAGAGATTTTATTCGGAACTTTCGGAGATTCATAGAGAAAAATCTATGATGCCAAATCTAACATTAAATGGAAGATTGTCAGGTTTGCAAACACCATCTGTGGCAGAATCAGATTCAGGTGTGTCAGAGAAAAGTCTAAATAGAATAGATTTAACTCAAAATGCATTGTTCCCTGAAGCTCCTGATTATAAAAAGCTTGATGTTGCTAAATTAAAAGCTGACCTGGAGGAATTAATCATTGGCACAATTGGTATTGACAATTTGAAGTTGTATCAGGATGATGAATTGCTTTTTATTTGTAAAAGTATTCAGTGGAAAACGAAAAACAGGTATGAACAACTGGAAGAAATGGCTGCTGAATTAGAAATTGATTTGAGTAAACAGAAACATTTGCAAACACACTACAGAGTGGATTTTTCTGAAAGAGATATTGACAATCTAAATGCTGCTGGAAGAATGGCCCATATAAAAGAATTAATAAGCTTTCTCAGAAAATTAGGCGAATTAGGTAAATGGAGAATAAAATGGTCAAAGAATAAAGAACAGGATAAAGGGTTAAGAAATAATGTGGTTTCAGAATTTCCAATGAGGGAAATAGCAGGAGGGTATGTGCATGTTCCTTGGTCCAGACAGGATATTCTTCTGTTTACCAATGATTTCCCACGTTTGAGAGAAAAGCCAGTCGAATGGTATCGACAGGTAGACAGATTTATAAAAGTGTCAAAAGTTCTGTGGATTGATCTGGATGGATTCTTTGACATTGTTGTCCCATCAGATCTTTGGACAGAATGCAAAATTTCTGTGGATTGGCCAAAAGAAGAACCTCCCTGAGACCCGGTCACAGGTGCTCCAGCAAAAGATGTCATGGATATTTATAATAAAGTAATTTATTGGCTGAAATGGAAAATTCCCCTGAAGGAAGTAGACTGGGTTAAAATTGACAGAACAAATCAGGAATCAAAATAATCAGTTCATTCATTTTATGAAAGGTTACTGTTAGTCTTCAAACAGTATAGTGGCTATGAAAAATTAAGTGAAAAGGACATGAGCCACTTTATATGCAGATTTGTATATGGCTTGAGACCTGAAATTGGGGATATGATTAGAAATGGAATTGTGTGCTGGCAACCTCTTTCAGTTGATGACATCCTGAGGAAGGCAAAATATTGCAGTGATAAGATAGATGCAAAACAGAAAAATCTTAAGGAAAAGGCGATGTGGGCACAAATGAAGGTAGCAGAGCAGCAACAACAACAGTTAGCTTCTATGCAGTAGCAGAATCAAGGGAAGTTCAAGAACAATTTTAATAATAATAATAAGCCAAAATTTAGTGTAAATGTTGAAGAGCTGAAACAAAAGCTCCCATGTGTTAATTGCGGCGAGATTGGACACTGGAAGCGTGAGTGTAAAAATCCGCCCAGAAATTTTAAAAATAATTCATTGAATTCACAGGTGCAGTGTGAGTTAAATCCGCAGCAACAGTTAAATGAGTTAAGTCAGCAGCGACAGCTACAGCGACAGGTAGCAAATCAGCAGAGCCAGATACAGCAAAGCCAGTTTCAGCAGAACAAGATACAGCAGTCAATTTCAGCAGAGTCAGGTACCACAAGCACCATTCCCTAATAGTGCTAACACGCAGAGATTTTCTCCCGAAACAGGTTTCTGTGGAGGTAATCAGGTAAATAATGTGTCAAAAGTTAACATGTCAAATGCTTCTCAATTTTGGCTGAAAGATAAGGAAGAGAGTGATTCTTCAGAAGATTACTCATGACGGTGCCTGAGAGAGGAAGAATAGTGTGTGCTTGGACCCACTCTTGAGGTAGATCAGTCTGGTCCATTTGTAAATGGTAAAGTAAATGATGTTGATGTTACTTTCCTTGTGGACACAGGTGCTACCCGTTCTACTGTTAGATCAGCAGAAATAGAAAACCTTCCTCTCTCTGGTGAGTCCATCCAAGTTGTAGGTGTAGCTAATCAGCAAATTAAAACAAGTTTAACAGAACCAGTAAAAGTGGAAATAGGGAACTACAAAGATGAACACAGATTTCTAGTTTGTGATAGTAGTCCTGTGAATCTGTTGGGTCGTGATATATTATGCAAAATTAATTGCAGGATATATTGTTCACCAGATGGCATTGAAATGCAAACAGCAGAAGAAGATGGGCTTTATAAATTGACCATGTTAATGGTTGATGAGGAAAAAACATCACTGTTTCCTGTGTTTGATAAAAATGATTTGCCAGTAGAGCTCAAAAAGCCAGTTAATCCAGCAATTTGGGATCTAACAGGAAATGATATGGGTCTTATGAAAAATGTAGATCCAGTGAAAATTACAATAAAGCAGGGAATAGCTTTTCCAAATGTTCCTCAATACAAAATGAAAGCTGAAACAATTGAGGGTGTCATTCCAGTAATTGAAAAATTCATAAGTCAAGGTGTGTTAAAAGAAATTGAGAGCAGCCCATGTAATTCACCGATTATGGGTATCAAAAAGCCAAACGGAACATATAGAATTGTTCAGGACCTGAGAAAAATTAATCAGATTGTTGTTCCATGTTGTCCAATTGTTCCAAACCCTGCGGTAATTCTTTATCAGATTCCGCATGATGCAGAATGGTACATGGTCATTGACCTGTGCAATGCATTCTTTACAGTTCCATTACATCCAGAAAGCCAGCAAATTTTCGCTTTCAGGTTCCAGAATAGGAACCTAGCATGGTGTTGTATCCCACAAGGGTATACTGAGAGTCCATCTATCTTTAATCAATTGTTAAAGAAGTCTCTGGAAGATTTGATATTGCCTGGTAATTCCACACTGGTACAGTACATTGACGATTTGCTTGTGGCAGCAAAAACACGAGAAAATTGTGTTACTGATACCATTACTCTGTTAAATCGTTTAGCAGATGAGGGACATAAAGTGTCACCTGCAAAATTGCAGTTTTGTAAGCAGGAAGTAAAATACCTTGGTCACAGAATTGCAAAGGGAACAAGAAAAGTGACAGTTGAAAGAATTAAAATGATTTGAGCAATTCAGCCACCGACAACACAAAGACAGGTCAGAATGTTTCTGGGAATGGTTGGCTACTGTCGACAATGGATTAGTGGATTTTCAGTAATTGCAAAACCACTTCAGAGACTAACAAAAGCAGACATAAAAGATCCAATCAGTTTGTCAAAAATTGAACTGGAAGCTTTTGAACAATTAAAAAAGAGCTTATGTGAAGCTCCAGCCCTGGGTATGCCAGACTATGAAAAGGAATTTGAATTGTATTGCAGCGAAAGAGAAGGTTGTGCATTGTCTGTGTTGATACAGAGACATGGAAAGTTGAGAAAACCAATTGCATATTTCTCAGCTGTTTTGGATCCTGTTGCAAAAGCTTTGCCAGGTTGCTTAAAAGCAGTGGCTGCAACAAGTGTAAGTCTTGAACAAAGTGAGGGTATCATTATGGGATTTCCTGTAAAAGTATATGTACGTCATTCAGTTGAAATTCTTCTTACCAGAAGTAAGACTCAACATTTAACAAGCAGCAGATTGACAAAATATGAGAAAACAATTCTGGGATCAGATAACGTTTCTATTGCGAGGTGTGTTAATTTGAATCCTTCCACACTGTTACCAGATGGAGTCGTTAATGAGGTAAATAATGAAAATGACATTGATCATGAATGCCTGGATGTTGTAGATTACTGCACAAAACCTCGACAGGACTTAAAGATGTTCCTTTGCCAGAATCAGATGTGGTGTACTTTGTGGATGGGTCTTGTTTGAGAACTGATGAAGGTATTCTGAGAGCAGCATATTCGGTGTGTACAGTTTCAGATGTTGTTGAAGGTTCACCTTTGGATGGAATTCGTTCTGCTCAAATTGCAGAGCTAATTGGTCTAATTCGAGCATGTGAAAAAGCAGCTGGCAAAAGGGTAACCATAGTGACTGATAGTCAGTATGGATATGGCGAAGTTCATGACTATGGACAGCTATGGTCTCAAAGAGGTTACTTAACCTCTGCAGGTACGCCAATCAGAAATGCAAAATTGATCAAAAGACTGATTGATGGCATTCAGTTACCAGAGCAAATTGCTGTAGTCAAATGTGCAGCTCACAAGAAAGGTGATGATTACATCACCAAAGGGAATGCATACGCAGATGAAATTGCAAAATACTGCGCGAAAAACAATTATTCAATCAATCGGGAAAAAGACAAAAGTCACACGATGAATTCTCTCATGCTAATTTCTGTAGTTGAAACATGGCAGGAAGTGAAAGATTTACAGGATGAGGCAGATGAAGAAGAGATAAACCATGGTTAAAAAGTGAATGCAGACAAAGGGAGGAAGATGGAATTTGGGTTTACAAGGATGAAAGGCCTGTAATGCCAAACTGCATGATTGCTGACATGGCACGGATGTACGTTGGTCTAGGACATTTAGGAAGAGATTCTATGATTAGATTATTCAGAGAAACATGGTTCAATACAAAATTCAGAATCATTGCAGAGTCACTTTGCCAAAGATGTTTGACCTGCCAACAGATGAATCCAAACAGGAAAACTGTTGTAAGCTTGGGAACCATAGGACGGGAGGGTGGTCCTTTTACCAGATTACAAATGGATTTCATTGAGATGCCGATGCACAACAGATTAAAATATGTACTGGTATTTGTGTGTCTGTTTTCAAGATGGGTGGAAGCTTTCTCAACTCGTCACAATGACTCAGTCACTGTGGCAAAATTGCTTCTAAGGGAGATCATACCTAGGTCTGGATTTCCGGTGACCATTGAAAGTGATTGCGGAACTCATTTTGAAAACAGATTGATGAAACTGATTTGTGAGGCTTTGAATATTCAACAGGAGCTGCATTGTGCATACAGACCAGAAGCATCAGGTGTTGTTGAACAAATGAATGGAACTAACAAGAATAGAATTTCAAAAATGTGTTTAGCTACAGGAATAAAATGGACAGATGCTCTTCCACTTGTTTTGATGTCAATAAGAAGTACTCCAGAGAAAAAGACAGGCCTTAGCCCTCATGACATTGTAATGGGTAGAGTAATGAGGCAAGCATTTGTTCCAGTTGGCAAATTAATGAGTATTAATGATGGTGCAATAATTGAATATTGCCAAAATCTGTCTGATGTAGTCAATTCTATATTTCATCAGGTGGGAACAGATGTAATTTCAAAGGAGAAAGTGCAAGCGCATGATTTATTACCTGGAGACTGGGTAAGGACAAAGGTTCATCGAAGAAGAAACTGCTTAGTTCCAAGGTGGCAGAAAGCAAGACAAGTGATTTTGGTCACAACAAATGCTGTTAACTGCAAGGGGTTGAAAAGGTGGGTGCACGCGAGCCATACAATTTGTGTACCACCTCCTGAAAATCCTGATGAAGACAGTGAGACGACAACTGATTCAGATTCAGAAGGAGACCCAGAGGATCCTGAGTCTGATGATCAGCAAGAAAATCAACATCAAGAAAATCTAGATGAGAATCAGAACTTGAATGAAGAAGATCTGAATATCGAAACTAGAGATCGAGGTGTTGATGAAGATTTGCTAGAAAAAGAATCTCAAAAAGAAATTAATCACCTTTTTGTGTTTGTTTAAATACTAGCTCGAGTGAAAAGTTTGGGGCCTACTGCTAATGAAAAGTTGGTTGGCCTGACAAAAGGAACAGAGCGCGACGTGACATCTTGTCATTTTTATAAAAACTTCCACGGAAATGTGCAGAGGCTCAAACAAAGAACGTTCAGTGTATCTATCTCCGAAAAGCTAAAGCGTCAAGGCCAAGGAAGCGTGTAGAGGCAGCTTGGCTAAAAACCCTGGAGGAAACGAAAAAGAACTTTAGTTAAAAGTTGCGACTTCGGGAAGCCAATGTTGCCTTGTGTCAATGGACAATGACATAATGATGTCACAGAGTTTGATGCGTTGGGCTCACGGTGGTCTGATGGATGTCAACCAATTAGGTTGCTGCTTTACTTTAAAAAACGTTTTTAGAACACAAGGGAACCCAATAGGAGGCCTTCGGACCATGGGTTAGTTAACTTATTACAGAGAACAGGGGTCCTAAGGATTTACAATATGACAAGACAATAATAATATAGACTACAATCAGTGCTATATTTTTTTCAACGCCCAGCCGGGCGTGGGTTTATTCAAGGAATGATGTAGAATCGTGTTGACCCAGAGAGGGGCCAAGATAAGCGGCGAGATGGGGTACAGTCCTGTACCTATCCCAAAAGGTTTGAAAAAACCAATCAAAGCAAGAGAGATAGAAGGAAGAATGAAGTTTTTCAGGCAAGAAACAAGTTTTTGAGCCAGAGGGTGACTTGCAATTACAGTAAACAATTTCACAAAATCCACCCTACAGTGTAAACAATTTCAAGTATACATATTAAATCATATGTTACACTGTATAGCGCGTCGACGTTTAGATCCCTAAGGGCTCATAATAAACTGGGATCATCATCAGGACAGTTTTACAATTAATGCCTGCATTTCAATGCGAAAGCCTGTAAGGAAAAAGTAGGCAAAAGAATAGAAACAGATTTTAAGGCATCCGCCTAGACCAAGGAATTAAAAAAAAAAAAAATCAACACTCGACAAGGCACAAGTGCAAGTTTAAAAAAGGCCATTCCTCCATTTATACTCGCAGGGCATTTGACTAATGTGACGGTGAGTTTTGTGATATTTACAACGTCTTACTAAGACTATGAAGTGAAAAAAACGGCGCAGTGACATAGTAAAAGGTGTCATTCATTGATAATTGTGCCAAAAATTGCTGTGTCCAAGAGGATGGGGACAACTTTGTTGCGCATATTCCGTAGTGCGTGCTCAGTGATAACGTGGTTCAACGAGTGAAGTAGTTCAGTGTTTGGTTTAAGGCTGTCTTGGAGCAGTCAACGGTCCATTGTGAGCAAAGTTTACCTTCAAGGGCCAAGATTACAGGTATGATGGCATGAGAATATTTTCTACCCGGTACAAGGAGCTTGTTACTGTTAGGTAAAAGAGATTACCATTAGCAGAACAGCCACGGGTTGTAGAATCGGAATGGGAGGCAAAAGGGGGGTGCAGCTTACCTGGCGCTACTTGGAGCAGTCGCAAATGCCTGGCACCTAGAAATTCAAAGTATATTCTAAATAGAGAAACACACGAAGACAAAGTGAGACGCTGGAGAAAGGCAGATATGTATGATGGTCTGTATCCAGTGAGAATAATGATTACTGAAGATCTAGAACAAAAGAAAGCTGGAAGGAGAATTGATGAGGAATTAGATGATGCAGTTTTAGAAGACATCTATGCTACTAAACGCAAACCGCCACCTTATCAAGTAAGTTCTCAGACTACCCCGAGAGTTTCTACAAGAACTTCTCCAAGTGCACCTCCTAGGGAAACTGAGGAAGGTTCTCCCAGATTTTTAAAATTACCTGAAAGAGTAGGGTCAGTAAATAATTGTAGTACACCTAGAGAAAATAGATTTCCCCAACAGGAAAATAATTTTGTGAGAAATCAGGAAAAAATACCTGCTGACATGCAAGAAATTTCTAGTTACAATAAAGCGAAGGAAGATTTAATTCAACAATTGACAAAAAGCATGGAAGCAGTGACAGTACCAGTAACTATTGGTCCTGTTGTACCGGTTTTTGATCAAGGAGACAATAGACATTAAGCTTTGACAGTTCCATTAAATGCAGAAATTCAAAAAGTGGTTGAGAGATTTTATTCGGAACTTTCGGAGATTAATAGAGAAAAATCTATGATGCCAAATCTAACATTAAATGGAAGATTGTCAGGTTTGCAAACACCATCTGTGGCAGAATCAGATTCAGGTCTGTCAGAGAAAAGTCTAAATAGAATAGATTTAACTCAAAATGCATTGTTCCCTGAAGCTCCTGATTATAAAAAGCTTGATGTTGCTAAATTAAAAGCTGACCTGGAGGAATTAATCATTGGCACAATTGGTATTGACAATTTGAAGTTGTATCAGGATGATGAATTGCTTTTTATTTGTAAAAGTATTCAGTGGAAAACAAAAAACAGGTATGAACAACTGGAAGAAATGGCTGCTGAATTAGAAATTGATTTGAGTAAACAGAAACATTTGCAAAAACACTACAGAGTGGATTTTTCTGAAAGAGATATTGACAATCTAAATGCTGCTGGAAGAATGGCCCATATAAAAGAATTAATAAGCTTTCTCAGAAAATTAGGCAAATTAGGTAAATGGAGAATAAAATGGTCAAAGAATAAAGAACAGGATAAAGGGTTAAGAAATAATGTGGTTTCAGAATTTCCAATGAGGGAAATAGCAGGAGGGTATGTGCATGTTCCTTGGTCCAGACAGGATATTCTTCTGTTTACCAATGATTTCCCACGTTTGAGAGAAAAGCCAGTCGAATGGTATCGACAGGTAGACAGATTTATAAAAGTGTCAAAAGTTCTGTGGATTGATCTGGATGGATTCTTTGACATTGTTGTCCCATCAGATCTTTGGACAGAATGCAAAATTTCTGTGGATTGGCCAAAAGAAGAACCTCCCTGAGACCCGGTCACAGGTGCTCCAGCAAAAGATGTCATGGATATTTATAATAAAGTAATTTATTGGCTGAAATGGAAAATTCCCCTGAAGGAAGTAGACTGGGTTAAAATTGACAGAACAAATCAGGAATCAAAATAATCAGTTCATTCATTTTATGAAAGGTTACTGTTAGTCTTCAAACAGTATAGTGGCTATGAAAAATTAAGTGAAAAGGACATGAGCCACTTTATATGCAGATTTGTATATGGCTTGAGACCTGAAATTGGGGATATGATTAGAAATGGAATTGTGTGCTGGCAACCTCTTTCAGTTGATGACATCCTGAGGAAGGCAAAATATTGCAGTGATAAGATAGATGCAAAACAGAAAAATCTTAAGGAAAAGGCGATGTGGGCACAAATGAAGGTAGCAGAGCAGCAACAACAACAGTTAGCTTCTATGCAGTAGCAGAATCAAGGGAAGTTCAAGAACAATTTTAATAATAATAATAAGCCAAAATTTAGTGTAAATGTTGAAGAGCTGAAACAAAAGCTCCCATGTGTTAATTGCGGCGAGATTGGACACTGGAAGCGTGAATGTAAAAATCCGCCCAGAAATTTTAAAAATAATTCATTGAATTCACAGGTGCAGTGTGAGTTAAATCCGCAGCAACAGCAACAGTTAAATGAGTTAAGTCAGCAGCGACAGCTACAGCGACAGGTAGCAAATCAGCAGAGCCAGATACAGCAAAGCCAGTTTCAGCAGAACAAGATACAGCAGTCAATTTCAGCAGAGTCAGGTACCACAAGCACCATTCCCTAATAGTGCTAACACACAGAGATTTTCTCCCGAAACAGGTTTCTGTGGAGGTAATCAGGTAAATAATGTGTCAAAAGTTAACATGTCAAATGCTTCTCAATTTTGGCTGAAAGATAAGGAAGAGAGTGATTCTTCAGAAGATTACTCATGACGGTGCCTGAGAGAGGAAGAATAGTGTGTGCTTGGACCCACTCTTGAGGTAGATCAGTCTGGTCCATTTGTAAATGGTAAAGTAAATGATGTTGATGTTACTTTCCTTGTGGACACAGGTGCTACCCGTTCTACTGTTAGATCAGCAGAAATAGAAAACCTTCCTCTCTCTGGTGAGTCCATCCAAGTTGTAGGTGTAGCTAATCAGCAAATTAAAACAAGTTTAACAGAACCAGTAAAAGTGGAAATAGGGAACTACAAAGATGAACACAGATTTCTAGTTTGTGATAGTAGTCCTGTGAATCTGTTGGGTCGTGATATATTATGCAAAATTAATTGCAGGATATATTGTTCACCAGATGGCATTGAAATGCAAACAGCAGAAGAAGATGGGCTTTATAAATTGACCATGTTAATGGTTGATGAGGAAAAAACATCACTGTTTCCTGTGTTTGATAAAAATGATTTGCCAGTAGAGCTCAAAAAGCCAGTTAATCCAGCAATTTGGGATCTAACAGGAAATGATATGGGTCTTATGAAAAATGTAGATCCAGTGAAAATTACAATAAAGCAGGGAATAGCTTTTCCAAATGTTCCTCAATACAAAATGAAAGCTGAAACAATTGAGGGTGTCATTCCAGTAATTGAAAAATTCATAAGTCAAGGTGTGTTAAAAGAAATTGAGAGCAGCCCATGTAATTCACCGATTATGGGTATCAAAAAGCCAAACGGAACATATAGAATTGTTCAGGACCTGAGAAAAATTAATCAGATTGTTGTTCCATGTTGTCCAATTGTTCCAAACCCTGCGGTAATTCTTTATCAGATTCCGCATGATGCAGAATGGTACATGGTCATTGACCTGTGCAATGCATTCTTTACAGTTCCATTACATCCAGAAAGCCAGCAAATTTTCGCTTTCAGGTTCCAGAATAGGAACCTAGCATGGTGTTGTATCCCACAAGGGTATACTGAGAGTCCATCTATCTTTAATCAATTGTTAAAGAAGTCTCTGGAAGATTTGATATTGCCTGGTAATTCCACACTGGTACAGTACATTGACGATTTGCTTGTGGCAGCAAAAACACGAGAAAATTGTGTTACTGATACCATTACTCTGTTAAATCGTTTAGCAGATGAGGGACATAAAGTGTCACCTGCAAAATTGCAGTTTTGTAAGCAGGAAGTAAAATACCTTGGTCACAGAATTGCAAAGGGAACAAGAAAAGTGACAGTTGAAAGAATTAAAATGATTTGAGCAATTCAGCCACCGACAACACAAAGACAGGTCAGAATGTTTCTGGGAATGGTTGGCTACTGTCGACAATGGATTAGTGGATTTTCAGTAATTGCAAAACCACTTCAGAGACTAACAAAAGCAGACATAAAAGATCCAATCAGTTTGTCAAAAATTGAACTGGAAGCTTTTGAACAATTAAAAAAGAGCTTATGTGAAGCTCCAGCCCTGGGTATGCCAGACTATGAAAAGGAATTTGAATTGTATTGCAGCGAAAGAGAAGGTTGTGCATTGTCTGTGTTGATACAGAGACATGGAAAGTTGAGAAAACCAATTGCATATTTCTCAGCTGTTTTGGATCCTGTTGCAAAAGCTTTGCCAGGTTGCTTAAAAGCAGTGGCTGCAACAAGTGTAAGTCTTGAACAAAGTGAGGGTATCATTATGGGATTTCCTGTAAAAGTATATGTACCTCATTCAGTTGAAATTCTTCTTACCAGAAGTAAGACTCAACATTTAACAAGCAGCAGATTGACAAAATATGAGAAAACAATTCTGGGATCAGATAACGTTTCTATTGCGAGGTGTGTTAATTTGAATCCTTCCACACTGTTACCAGATGGAGTCGTTAATGAGGTAAATAATGAAAATGACATTGATCATGAATGCCTGGATGTTGTAGATTACTGCACAAAACCTCGACAGGACTTAAAGATGTTCCTTTGCCAGAATCAGATGTGGTGTACTTTGTGGATGGGTCTTGTTTGAGAACTGATGAAGGTATTCTGAGAGCAGCATATTCGGTGTGTACAGTTTCAGATGTTGTTGAAGGTTCACCTTTGGATGGAATTCGTTCTGCTCAAATTGCAGAGCTAATTGGTCTAATTCGAGCATGTGAAAAAGCAGCTGGCAAAAGGGTAACCATAGTGACTGATAGTCAGTATGGATATGGCGTAGTTCATGACTATGGACAGCTATGGTCTCAAAGAGGTTACTTAACCTCTGCAGGTACGCCAATCAGAAATGCAAAATTGATCAAAAGACTGATTGATGGCATTCAGTTACCAGAGCAAATTGCTGTAGTCAAATGTGCAGCTCACAAGAAAGGTGATGATTACATCACCAAAGGGAATGCATACGCAGATGAAATTGCAAAATACTGCGCGAAAAACAATTATTCAATCAATCGGGAAAAAGACAAAAGTCACACGATGAATTCTCTCATGCTAATTTCTGTAGTTGAAACATGGCAGGAAGTGAAAGATTTACAGGATGAGGCAGATGAAGAAGAGATAAACCATGGTTAAAAAGTGAATGCAGACAAAGGGAGGAAGATGGAATTTGGGTTTACAAGGATGAAAGGCCTGTAATGCCAAACTGCATGATTGCTGACATGGCACGGATGTACGTTGGTCTAGGACATTTAGGAAGAGATTCTATGATTAGATTATTCAGATAAACATGGTTCAATACAAAATTCAGAATCATTGCAGAGTCACTTTGCCAAAGATGTTTGACCTGCCAACAGATGAATCCAAACAGGAAAACTGTTGTAAGCTTGGGAACCATAGGACGGGAGGGTGGTCCTTTTACCAGATTACAAATGGATTTCATTGAGATGCCGATGCACAACAGATTAAAATATGTACTGGTATTTGTGTGTCTGTTTTCAAGATGGGTGGAAGCTTTCTCAACTCGTCACAATGACTCAGTCACTGTGGCAAAATTGCTTCTAAGGGAGATCATACCTAGGTCTGGATTTCCGGTGACCATTGAAAGTGATTGCGGAACTCATTTTGAAAACAGATTGATGAAACTGATTTGTGAGGCTTTGAATATTCAACAGGAGCTGCATTGTGCATACAGACCAGAAGCATCAGGTGTTGTTGAACAAATGAATGGAACTAACAAGAATAGAATTTCAAAAATGTGTTTAGCTACAGGAATAAAATGGACAGATGCTCTTCCACTTGTTTTGATGTCAATAAGAAGTACTCCAGAGAAAAAGACAGGCCTTAGCCCTCATGACATTGTAATGGGTAGAGTAATGAGGCAAGCATTTGTTCCAGTTGGCAAATTAATGAGTATTAATGATGGTGCAATAATTGAATATTGCCAAAATCTGTCTGATGTAGTCAATTCTATATTTCATCAGGTGGGAACAGATGTAATTTCAAAGGAGAAAGTGCAAGCGCATGATTTATTACCTGGAGACTGGGTAAGGACAAAGGTTCATCGAAGAAGAAACTGCTTAGTTCCAAGGTGGCAGAAAGCAAGACAAGTGATTTTGGTCACAACAAATGCTGTTAACTGCAAGGGGTTGAAAAGGTGGGTGCACGCGAGCCATACAATTTGTGTACCACCTCCTGAAAATCCTGATGAAGACAGTGAGACGACAACTGATTCAGATTCAGAAGGAGACCCAGAGGATCCTGAGTCTGATGATCAGCAAGAAAATCAACATCAAGAAAATCTAGATGAGAATCAGAACTTGAATGAAGAAGATCTGAATATCGAAACTAGAGATCGAGGTGTTGATGAAGATTTGCTAGAAAAAGAATCTCAAAAAGAAAAGGGAGATTCAGAAACAGAAGATTCTAAGCAAGACGAAAATCTAATCCAAGGAAGTATTGAAAAGCAAAAGAGTAACTCTGTGTACAGGAGCAAAAAGCCTGAAACTGGGAAGCTGAAGGTGATTCCTGAAGAAGAGGAAGAATTACCAAGTACCAGTAAGGATATTGTTCCGAATGGAGTGAAGCTGCCGAGTAAAGAAATTCCTAGGTACAGATTTGAAGTCTCAGATACAGACACTGATGAAAGTGATGAAGAATCTGAAATAAGAAAATTCAGAAAAAGAGCCTGGAAAGTGAATGTAATGAAAGTGTGCCAAAGAAAAAGATCTTGAGAAAAGGAGATATTTGGCCTAAAGATAATTTGAAATTCAAACTGGTGAAGAAATCAAAAGAACAGATCAACGAAATTTCTAGTCAGGGGGGTGATTCTGATAAGAAAAACGAAAATAAAAAGATTGAAGTAATCTCTCGAAAGACAAAAAGAGTAATTAAGCCAAACCAAAAGTATAAGTCCCCAGAGTGGACCTATATTATTATATCACCAATTGTTGAGGTGGAGAGCAGTAGTCAGGAGGATTTGGAAGAACTCAGTGACAAGGATTGAAGTTGTTTAAAAATTTAGATAAGGGTTTTGTTTCCTGGCATAAGGCTGAAAAAATGTGTTAGGTGACTTTAGGTCGAAGAAATTGTGTTTAGTTGGAAAGCACATATTTATGTGACACGAGGTCGAAGAAAAGCTGTTTAGGGTTTTATTCTAAAAAAAAAAAAAATTTTTAGGGGGGATATATAGTTTATAATTTACAGTTTACATATATAGTTTACTTATATTTACTTACTTTAAAATTTTTGTTTTTCCAATTTTTAAGAATGCCTGGATCTGATACTTCAAGGTGTTCAATACTAAAAAGATGTTGCAAAATGACTGCAATTTGTGTGGTTTTATTAATCCTGGTTTGGTTAATATTAGCTGTAGTTTATCCTTTTGATGTTAATAAGCAAAAACTCAAGACTAACATAACAAGTAAGGTAGAGCCTAAACATGAGAAACATGCTGGCAAGTCTAGCAGAGTTATTGAGCATGATCCAGAGATTCATCAAGATAGATCTGTTGGAGATTTCTCAAGCAATTCATTTTCAAGGCTTCTGTCTGAATATGTTAAAGTAATGAATGTCAAGGATTGCTATGTTTGTGTGAAACTGCCTGCTTCTGTTTCTGAGGGGGTGACTTATAATATGTTACCTCTTACATATGGCATTACTTGCAGTGTAATTGCTAGCCTGTTTTATCAAACTGGTCGTCCGGAATATTATTATTCAGACTTTGATGAGGTTTTTGCAAACCTCAAAGTTGTAAATAGCTTGAACAAAGTGAAACCTGCAAAACAGATGAGGGAATTCTTTCTAGTTACTAATGAACTCAATTATGAGTATGCATATAGAAATAATTTAACATGCAAAATGAGAGCAGAAGAAAAGACTTTCCTGAACATGGTTGAGGAGAGAAGGGCTGTTTACAAGAGAAATGAAATGCTTAAACATGCCAAGTCCAAGTACTGGCAAATGGAGGATGCTAAACTAAATAGTGTTAACACAAATGCTGCAATTCACATAGATGAACCGGTTAGTGGAAAATTTTGCATTAGGAGAGATAATACGCTTTATGATAATTATTTTGTGGGTGCAAGTCAATGTGAGGATACATATCGTATCATAGGGGGATGGGGATTTAAAGGTGGTAAGGATCCAATTTTTCCTGGAATTTATTTTATTTGTGGCAATAAAGCATATTTTAGCCTCCCAGACCATTGGTATGGGACATGCTATCTTGGCTTGGTCTTCCCAAAAAATGTTCATGTTGACAGAAATGAAAAGGGTACCTTTGAATTTGGAGAACATCTGAATCTAAATAGGTACAAAAGAGAAAGTTTTACAGAAGTCCTGGGAGATATCTTTGGTGCTGTTATTCCTATGGTAGGAATTACCATGAATTCAATCAAAATCAGAAAGGTTTCTACAATTGTAGATTGGTTGTCAACAGATACTGCAAGTGGTTTTCAATTAGTTAATACAGAACTTGTTGCTACCAGGAGCATGGTTATGCAGAATCGTCTTGCATTAGACATTCTGCTTGCAAAAGAGGGAGGAGTCTGTGGGGTCTTACATGTCCAACATTGCTGTACTTATATTCCTGACAAGAGTCGGAATATAGAGTCGTTAATCAAAAATATTACCGAGTTCCATGAGGAAATAGAACCCATGGAAGCAGAAAGTTTCACAGAACGAATTGGGAAGAGAATGGAGGCTATAAAAGAATGGTTTTTAGAAGTTGGAAGCTCCATCATTGGCAAAGTGCTCTATCCAGTAATTGTCATCATTATAGTGATAATGCTGCTAAAAATTAGCTGTATGATTCACAAAAGGAAGAAGCATCAGAAGGAAAAGAGAAGGATTTTTAAACTCAGAAAGGAACAGGAGAAGGAATATGAGTTAGAGGAAATGCGAAGAGCTCAGTTTGAAAGAGATGACCAGATAGCAGAAACAGGGGTTTAGGGAAACTAATACCGAGAGAATTCAATATATGATGTCTCTAAATTGGGTTCAAAATTTCCTGAAATTTTTGGGTGTTGTTTGGTGATTTATAAATCACCAGATGAGGGAGTTGATGGAGCGAGCTTCAGAATTTATTTTATTCTGACTCGTGAAGTTTACTCCCTGTAACATGAATTAATCAATTAATGAATTGTTGCATGATTTGTTCAACTAATTCAATTTAGAATAAGATTGCACACACTCATACACGTGGGATTAATGATATATGTGCTCTCGTTGCATTTGCGAGTTTGTCATGTAACACATGATTAATATTGTCTTGTTTGTCCTATTGTCTTTGTCACTAATAATGCGGCTGATTATTTTATGGCATGTGCTTTTATTATGTGTTTATATGTTTGTCCTATGTTGTGATTGTCTGTCTGTGTATTATTTAATCATCTTTTTACTCTTTCAGAAACATAAAGCTGGACTATATGAAGAATGGTAGATATTTAATGTGCTGCTTTATTTGTTTGCTTCTGCTAGTTGTCATTTATTAATGGGTTAATTATTAGCAATGGTAGGGTGGGTAACAGAATGGTTTATTTAACTTGAATTAATCACCTTTTTGTGTTTGTTTAAATACTAGCTCGAGTGAAAAGTTTGGGGCCTAGTGCTAATGAAAAGTTGGTTGGCCTGACAAAAGGAGCAGAGCGCGACGTGACATCTTGTCATTTTTATAAAAACTTCCACGGAAATGTGCAGAAGCTCAAACAAAGAACGTTCAGTGTATCTAGCTCCGAAAAGCTAAAGCGTCAAGGCCAAGGAAGCGTGTAGAGGCAGCTTGGCTAAAATCCTGGAGGAAACGAAAAATAACTTTAGTTAAAAGTTGCGACTTCGGGAAGCCAATGTTGCCTTGTGTAAATGGACAATGACATAATGATGTCACAGAGTTTGATGCGTTGGGCTCACGGTGGTCTGATGGATGTCAACCAATTAGGTTGCTGCTTTCCTTTAAAAAATAACATATTAGTTAGATTAGCGAGCAAGAAGGGTATAAAAATTGGGTCTTTTGAGAGGAACGGTGCTGACTGTTTCCTGAGGGCGAAGTGCTGTCCGATTTCCTATGGACACGTAAGGACTTAACTGTTTATTAAAAATTGTTTTCCTTTTCAGGTCAGAAAGCTAACATAGGGTATAGGGTTGATGTTTTCTTTAATTCATTATTCTATGCAATGTTGAAGTGTCGGACCTTTTGAGCCAATGATTTAATGAATAAAACTGAATTAATAAAATAAATGTTTGTTATTAATAAAAGAGCTAATAAAGTTTATGAAATTTGAGAATTTTAAAATAAAAGACTTAAAACGTTGAGCTGGTCTTGATTTTTGAGTTGTTACCATCTGTTTAAATCCGTTGGCCTCAGTGGTCTAATTATATGTTACTTAAATAATTCATGAATAAAAATGTTATACTGCAGTTGTAAATATGTATAAATGAGCTTAATAGTGTAGAGAATTAGGCCACATGATTCAGCTTCATGATTTTCTGTCTTAGTGCATGGGCCTGGTTATTGATTAGTTTGGTGAGTATTAGGTAGTGAATGGTGACACATGTGAGACAGAATTTCTAGTGACGCTGGATCAATTCCAAAACCATTACAAAGATCCAAATCCCCTTCTGCATAAAAACTGCAGTCTATGTTTACAAAGTTACAGACATTTCATAATTATAAGTGTCACATGTGCCTGTTTGTAAATTAGTAATGCAGATCATTGAGTATGGTGTCACTTCCCTCTCCAGCTGTTGGATTGGGAACTGCTTCATCAACTACACCTATGAGGAGCCAGGTTCAGCAGTTGACATCAGGGGGGATCGCAAAGGGACACAAAGCAGTGGCTGGAGCTAGTGAGTTTGCTTGGGCATTGTACATCTCCGTTCAACACATCAGTGCTATGGTGTGAGTTGTCATGTGTAGGGATACACAGGTCACATGTGCTTCATCTGTTGATGCAAAGTACAGTAGAACCAACCCTTGTTTTGCACCACCTCTTATACTAGGTAAATTACTTATCATGTTGCAACCTCTATATTCCAGGTAAAGATGACTATCAGGAGGATGGACCTTCACCAGTGTTGGGCGACGGACAATCAAAGGCAAACATCCACTGCTCCTGCAGGAAGTAATGTCGGCTGCAAGTGCTGCACAAGAGGAGGAGGATGAAGTACCTGAGGAGGCAGAAGAATTTGACAATGATGAAGACTATCTATCCAGGAGGATGACGATTCAGATGTCATGGCCAGAAACCTTTCCACATCGGCCAAATATGTCAAGGCCTCACGTCCATCAAATTGACTCAGCCTCCAAAAAGAGAAATTGCCTGTCTTCAGCATAGAGCTAACCAGCCACAGCTCACAAGCACCCAACACAGACATCACTTCTTCACAGCCTGCAGATACAGTACAGAAGTGGTGGTTCTCCTACAAACTTCTCCCTATTCAGTGTATCCCAGGAATTCTTTCCACAATCTGAGGGAAGTACCAACCCTGTTGTGGTACAGGTATCCCCATGGCACCATTCTGCTGTCCACAGGCTTCCACCTGCCACCCTCCCCCTGCTGGTGGACCGGGCGGTCTCATCCATGGCTGACCCCTGCAGAGAGGGCCTGCACCTGGCCATGGTGGCCAGTGGGAGCAGGACTGTTTCCAACAGCAGGCAGATGTGAGGCAGGATATTTGTGCCATAGGGGCTACCTATTTCAGACATGTCTGAGGCCCTGCAGGACATGCGGCAAATCCTCAGGCGGTGGACAGACTGACCCATGTTTTGGACAGGATGGATATATCTTGGCAAGACGTGTCCAGGAATATCAAAGACATGATACCCATTCAAAGAGAAGAGAGTGCAAGACACCATGCCTTGGCCATAAAGATGATAGCGGGCATGCGGAAAGTGATCCATAGTCTCCCTTCACAGTTGTTAGACCTGGTACCATTGGTGTGAGTCTCCCTTCCGTTTTTCACTGATTACCTCCTCTGTTTTTGATATGTTTTGCTGGTTAGATGCTTTGGGCACTGTGCCACTGCTATTCAGTGCAACAGTGCAAGTGCTCCCTATGTTAAATTGATGTATTGATTAGTGACTCCATGATTGGCTTTTTGATTTACTTGTCAGATCCTAGTACAGTGCACCATGTGTCCCCAGGGCCTGTAAATCAAATGCTGCTGGTGGGCTTGCAGCACTGATTGTGCCACCCACAGAAGCAGCTTGTAAAGGGGGTATCAGGCCTGCCATTGCAGAGCCTGTGTGCAGTCTAGTACTTCCATGTCAGACTAATTTGCATATAGCCAGGTTCTGAACTGGGGTGATGCAGTGAGCTAAATAACGGTGATGGATCAAGCCCTGATCTCTTGACTGGGTAAGAGTGGTCTGCTTAATTCAGACACTCTGTTCATCACCACCCCCTTTCTGTATAGTACTTCCATGTCGACTTGGCAAGTGCACCCACTTGCCGGTCCCTAAACCTTTCCTTTTTTACATTTTAGTCACCCTAAGGTAGGCTCTAGGGCAGGGTGCATTGTAGGTAAAAGGTAGGTCATGCCCTGATGAATGTGGCATGACCTCAAAGTGAATTGCAGCCTATTTTGTTTTTCACTATTGCAAGGCTACCTGTACTCATGGGCCAGAATGGGCAGTTTGATTAAAACATCTTATAAGCCTAATGACCCAGTGAACATGGTAGAAATCGAATTTAGTATGCCGGAACTAAGAATGATAAAATATATCTTTTAGTGAAGATGATTTTAACATTCCGTGTTTGAAAATACCACTTTTAGAAAGTAGGTATCTTCTTGCCTGACCATCCAGCCTGCTTCTGCTAGCTTGTGTACTGTATGTCTGATATGTGAGTGACAGGGGCTGGGGTGACTCCAGGAGACAGGGTGAGTCAGCACAAGACTGAATAGACCTATCTGCATGTAGATGGGTGGGAGGAGTAGCACCTGAGTCTGAATAGGGGTGTGTCTGCCTTCCACAATGCTGTCTGCACCTCCTGTGGTGTGTCTGGTGACCCAGGCCCACCCAACCAATGGAAAGAAGGAGTCCTGTAAACAAAGTGCTCCAGGATTGCACAGAACTGGTTTGGACTAGGTACAGGCCCCTCTGCCTTCAGACGACAATGGATTTTGCAGTATAAATATGGGGACCCAGACCCCAAGACTTTAGATCACTTCTGGAACAAGACAAACCTCTACAAAGGAGAGGAACCAAGGAAGCTGTAGGAGTTGGACTGCCCCCGCCAGGGTGCTGTGTTGGCCTACAGTGGTGTCTTCAGTGCCAAGAAGAGAAGGAACTTTTAAAGAACTTTTATCATCTTGCAGAATATTACTCCAAGGGCTTGAACTTGTGCTTGTCTCCTGCTGAAGTCTCAGGGACAAACGACTTTACCACGAGCTCCCCTCTGAATTTCCTTGCTGGGAATTTTGTCTGCAGGAGTCTGCGTGTCACTGGGTGCGCTACTCAACGAGATGTAGCGTGTCGAAGTTGCAGCAGTTGCCAGTGCATCACCGGCGAAGCGTGCCGCCGCTGCAGAGGTCGCTGCCACATCACCAGAGATGAATAAATTATGGGTACCCAGTTAACCCTTGTAGGTATGGGCAGTTCAGAGTGAGGATAAACTACAAGGGATTTAGTTTGTATACTCAGTAGAATAAATTTGATGGCATCAGTCAATAAAGTTAGTTCAAAAAGAATCTAACTAGAATACATCCATAAGGTAGTAATTATTTGCAATAGGAAAAAACATTCAATGTCAGAAACAAAAAATCATAAGAAGTACACGGAAAGGTAGTTGTATATAAAATGTATTTATCTTGAATTGATCAGAGAATAAGTTCATGGGGAATCAAAAACAAATGAATATGAGCAAAACAAGTTATGAACAGATGTACGCGTGGGTCAGCAAATCAGTACATAACAATTCATCAACTCCTTTCTTTGGAGCAATGTAACCAAGTCATTTCATGAACAAAGGTATACTCTTGAAGCGATGTTTAGCTTAGGAGATGATGATTTGGTCGACGTTTCGGTCTTGAGTGCTGTTGTCTATAAGACCATTATCAGGACTAGTATTTATGCACAATGGTTGCCCCCTAAGTAAAAACAATATAATGAAATTACTTAAATGCCAACAAACAGGTAAAGAATTCTATTTGGGCAAATAATAACCCTTACGATTTTAACAAAAACTGTGTACTTCACACCAAATTCATTTAATTAAAAATGTATGACATTAACAAAAGTTCAGTTCAATTCATGCATTGTTTAAGAGCAGAAGGAACCTGCCGAAGGGATATTATGGATGGCCTAGAATAGGTCCAAAATTTATGTATCACTCTGAGCCTAAGGGGATATTTCAAAGACACATAGTAGAAGGAATTATATCAAAATGTATTTTATTATACGTTATGACAATTCATTATTTTTTTCTCATTTTCTTAGACAATTTAAGGTTATAAATACACAGTAAAACAGATTCCTTAAATGGAATAACATAAATACTAGACAGAGCCCATACTCACGTAGTTACTCTCACCAACACTCACACAAACATTCATAAACAATCATACTTCACTTCACACAGTTGCCACCGATGTATAAGATGAACAAGAGACAAGGTGGTATATAGTCACAAAAAAGGTTTTTTGTAGGTTCCAGAAATGGAACAAGCGCCGACGCGCGTTTCGGTGTGTTGGGCTACACCTTCATCAGGGCGGAGGGGAGTGGGGCAAGAGACAAATGGGGGCCACGGGTGATAACAGGTTTCCTCTAATAGAGGTCACACTACATATGTGTGACCTCTATTAGAAAATCTCAGTTCCAGCGACAGAACCTCTCTTCCGATAGTCCCCACCCAGGAGCTCTGCAACTCACTTAACTCCTTCTTCTTTGATAAAATCTGCACCATCAAACAAAGTATCTCTACCACTCAGCCTCCTTTTCTTTTTTCAGACACCTTTCATAATCCTGCTACTCTGGACTCATACCCCCTATTGAATGTGGCAACTTATCCAAACTCCTTACAAAGGTCAAATCCGGCTCCCCCGACGACATCTGCCCCCCTCACATCTTGAAAGAAGTGGGTACCAGCATCCCCGGGGGCTTACTTTCCATGCTGAATGGATCGCTTACACAGGGGAAAGTCCCAAACAACTTTAAAAAAGCCCTCATCATTCCCCTTATAAAAAATCCAGGAGCCAACCCGCTAGATCCACTCAATTACAGACCTATATCTTTGCTGCCATACTGTGCCAAACTTCTGGAGTCTCACGTATGTGACAGTATTTCCACATTTTTGGAAAAATCAGAGTATCTTGCACCTAACCAGGCTGGCTTCCGCCCTTGCCATTCTACTGAAGCAGTCATTCTTTCAGTGCAGAATACTTTGAGGCGGAACGCGGATGAAGGGATCCATCAGGCTCTGGTGCTATTGGACCTCTCTGCTGCGTTCGACACGATCGACTATACCATCTTGGTCGACCGTGTCGAACAGGCAGGCCTCAGGGGCCCTGCGCTGAGCTGGATCCGGTCATTCATCACTGACCGAACCCAATCGGTCAGACTAGGCTCCTTCACGGCTCCCACTATATCCACCATCTGCGGAGTACCTCAAGGCTCCTCGTTATCTCCCCTGCATTTTAATTTGTACCTACGCCCCCTTTTGTACTCCCTAAGAAATGCAAAGGTAACCATCTTCAACTATGCTGATGATTTGCAGCTCATCTTCCCTTTGAACACCAAGGACTCTGTGGTTGAATTCCAAAACACCATGTCCCACATTCTGAGTTGGATGAGCTGCAATCATTTGAAACTCAACCCAGGCAAGACCGAACTGGTCTTGCCTGGACAGAGTATACATAGTTGGAACCCTAGCTTCTGGCCCTCCTGCATGGGTGCCCCCCCATCCAAGTCATCCTCGGTCAAGAGCCTAGGCATCTTCTTCAGCGAGGATCTTTCCTTAAAAAAACAGGTTGGAGCAGCTGTGTCCTCCAATTTTTTCCAGTTGAAGAAAATTAAAAAAATTGCCTGTTTCTTCTCCTCTGCTGCCCTCACACAGATCGTCATTTCCCTGGTCCTGTCCAGATTGGACTTCTCTAACAGTCTCTACCTTGGGCTCCAAACGGGAGAGCTTAGACGCGTCCAGCTGGTTCAGAACCAAGCAGCCAGACTTCTTTTGAACATCCCTAGGAGGCAATCAGTCAGACTTGGCCTGAAACTGCTACACTGGTTGCCGGTTGAGCAACGCGTGGCCTTCAAAGCCGGGTGCATCCTATTCAAGTCTTTACATGACATTGGCCCCCTATTCATTAGGGACTTATTCAAAAGCTACAGCCCTTCCCGCAACCTCCGGTCCATTCATAAATCCCTCTTGATTGTTCCTCCGTATAAGAGGAAGCGTCTCGGAGGCAGCTGCTTTGACCACCTTGCAGCTGCCTTCTGGAACTCTCTTCCCCTTCACCTAAAACTTAGTGATAATATCCTCAGTTTCAGACATTCCCTGAAGACCTGGCTCTTCTCTCAGGCACATCACTGAGCTGCTTCTTCTCTACTAATTGACTGACGCGCCTTGTTCCTTCCTATAGCGCCATGAAGCCTCTGGGCGTACGAGCGCTCAATAAATGATGACTAACATTAACATTAACTAACATGTATTCTAGAATGGAACGAGGGAAAGCACGTTCCTCTCAAAGGCTCCTGCGGTATGGAATGGGGTAGTGGACAATCACTCCTACTAATTCAATACGGTACACATGTAGTTTAAGTGATGCGCGCCGTCTTTGGTTCCAGAGGAGACTCTCTCCTATCCATTCAATGGGGTACACCTGTCGTTAGAACGATGCACGCCGTCTTTGGTTCCAGCGGGAGGTTCGCGGGAGGAGGGGGCAGGTAGCGGGAAGCCCGTTTCTCCTAAAGGGCTCTCGAGAGGCGTAGAGGCTAGAGGGGACAACGTCTCCTGTTTTAGGGAGATCGTTCCTCCGGGAAATACATCGGCCGCTTATCGGAGACCAGACCAAGCTTAATAATTATTATAATTAGTATAATTTTAACAACTCAAATTTTTATATATGGTAGACGAACATTTTACAATTTTGAGATCAACTCCACATAAAGAAAGGGAGAAACATGCAACATGATATATAATAGTGTATAAAGACAAAATTCTCAAATTGCAGTGATCACAGAAATGTACATTTGCCCTCTTTTACATCTTGATCTCAAGCTGAACGATGCGTCAGTTAAAGGTAACTACATTTGTCATAATCGTGAAGATAACATTATCATCTCTTGTGGTCTACTAATACACAGATTTAGGAACGGAAATGTCCACTATACATGAAGCAAGTGGAGAGAGCCGGTACATCTGTTGTGAACCGTAGAGAACAGACTACTTTGTTACACATGTGTCATGAAACAACAAAGACACGTCGGTCAACAGTACAGTCTTATCTTGCGGGACAGATTAATTATTTAACATCACACAATTTAGTCGAGTGTATCATGTAGCTGAAGAAAGCCTACTACATGAAAGTGAATCTGATAATGATCAGTACAGAAAGTAATCATAGATCTTACTGGATTACTCAGAGGTGTGGGAGTTATTTCTGCTGGATATATCTCAGACAGCCGTCAGAGAATATTGGTTATGGAAGGAAAGCGAGGGTTTGCCATTCAGTACAGGAGTTCAGACCTTTTTGAACTGAATCAGCTAGACAAATCCAACGTTGCGCCTTGAAAGTCAAAATACGGTCAACGTTCGATTGTCTAATGGTAGGTTTCACGATTTCCACCACCCACCAGAGCAATTCCTTCTCTGTGTGTTTTTTAAGATTATAGTGTTCAACCAGTGGCGCATTCTCAGTGCGACAACGAATTCTTGATTGGTGTTGATTGGTGTTGTAGAATACGTTTTTTCACTATGAGTTAATCGTGGCAACTGTGACTCTCTATGTTTTGATACGATGATCCTCGCATATGTTACGACATTGTTTGCGTACACCCTTCTAGATTAGCTATTAGATCTCAGTGAGATTATAGACAATAATCTATTTTTGTTACTTGAATTATCTGAGTTTAGAGACCACGACTTCGTGGCTCATCAAGTTACCTGAGCTTTGTCTCCAGTCCTTTTGATTTAAGTGTGTATACACAAAGGTTTTTTTTCCTTAAGGAAACTTTGTTATTGAGCCTAATTTATATTAGGTTTAAGGTTTTAACTTCCCCCTTGTCTAGAAGCTACAAATTGGCGAGGCTTGAGGTTCCATTCATTGGACTATCCAAGTATATTTCAGACGCCTCGATACAAGACTTCGATTCCAGGTAGGAGTAGCCTCTCTAGATTCCCTGCTATCTCGATATCCATGAATCAATGCGAACATAGACATGCTCATGTGCCCCATGTTTCCCTTTTTTCTTGTCCAGCATCTATATTCGTGGCATCCTTATTTTCTTGCTTCTCTGGCCCGATTACTCTCTGCCACAATTGCAAAGTAAGCATATTCCTTCGTGTTTTCTGCGCACTGATGGTGTAGTGAATGTTGGTGTTATGAGAAACCGATGATAGTGGTTCTAGTGATATATGGACCCATGTTTGTTGGATAATCAAATGTAACAAGAATGCTCCATTCTCATATGCACTTATGTAAACTCTTGTAGTCAGAATTAATTTCTATATGTATTCTATTACTTTACAAGAATACTTATTTTTAATACAATGCATGAATTGAACTGAACTTTTGTTAATGTCATACAGTTTTAATTAAATGAATTTGGTGTGATGTACATGGTTTTTGTTAAAATTGTAAGGGTTATTGTTTGCCCAAATAGAATTCTTTACCTGTTTGCTGGCATTTAAGTAATTTCATTATATTTGTTTTTACTTAGGGGGCAACCATTGTGCATAAATACTAGTCCTGATGATGGTCTTATAGACAACAGCACTCAAGACCGAAACGTCGACCAAATCATCATCTCCTAAGCTAAACATCGCTTCAAGAGTATACCTTTGTTCATGAAATGACTTGGTTACATTGCTCCAAAGAAAGGAGTTGATGAATTGTTATGTACTGATTTGCTGACCCACGCGTACATCTGTTTATAACTTTTTTTGCTAACATTCTTTTGTTTTTGATTCCCCATGAACTTATTCTCTGATCAATTCAAGATAAATATCTTTTATATACAACTACCTTTCCGTGTACTTCTTATGATTTTTTTGTTTCTGACATTGAATGTTTTTTCCTATTGCAAATAATTACTACCTTATGGATATATTCTAGTTAGATTCTTTTTGAACTAACTTTATTGACTGATGCCATCAAATTTATTCAACTGAGTATACATCACCAGAGAGGCGTGCCTTCGTCAAAACAGTTACCTGACGCATCACTGGAGAAGCATGTCGCTGCCGCAGAAGTCGTCATCGCATCACCGGAGGGGCCTGTCGCAGCTCCAGAGCTACAGAGTTCGCCGCATGGCCGCCAGGCGTGAACGCATTGTCTTCACGTCGTCGCATCGAGGATGCCATCTTATCGCATGGCACAGGATTGTAGCATCGCAGTGAGGCGCCATCTTGCCGCATGGTAACCGGAACGCAGTACGAGAATCATCGCATCACCTCCTGTCCGGTAAGGACCAAGACGCATCCTCTATTCTGCGTGTTAAGTCTAAATAAAGAATACTTATTTTTATAGAACCTGTGTTGTGCCCATCTGTAGTGTTTTCACTGTATTTCTGTGTGAGTTCACAAATGCTTAACACACTACCTCTGAGATAAGCCTATCTGCTCGTGCCAAGCTACCAAGGGGTGAGCAGGGGTTATCCAGTAGTGTAATCCCCTTTTCCTGACTTAGAAGCAAGGGTCCCTATTTGGTCAAAGGTGTATACCATTGCCAACTAGAGACCCCCAGTTCTAATATCGGTCAACGCAGGGAGGGAAGCTATCACATCTGCCTGTAGCACATCACACCTACACAGCTGCACCACAAACTGCATAGGACCACAGCAAGTGTACACACCCACCACTGCCTCCAATCCAGGCACTCCCCCCACCTGTATATCCACCACCACCCCCTGAACAGGCACTTCCCTCACCTGCACATCCTCCACCACCCCTGAACAGGCACTAGCACCACCTGCACAACCACCCCTGTCCACGCAAAAACACCACCTGTACAGACATCATCCGCCCCTACACATAAACTTTCCTCTGTACAGGCATATGCATCACACCAACCGGCGCCTCGGCAACAACCTAGACATAATCCTCAGTGATCACATCTCCAATATTTTGTCTAGTGCGACTATATTTAGATAAAAAGTAAATCTCATCACAAGTCAAGACTATGTTGCGTATGTCCTGAAACGCAAATGTTTACCAATTGTGGTGGCCTAGCGATGTGAGGAAGAATGTGACACCATCATTGCAACAAGCTCTCATGTGCAGAGCAAATAACTCCCAAAATATATTTCCATATTTTGTACAAGACATTCACAATGAAGTTAAACAAGATTGAGAAAGTATGATTCAAAATAACATTTTATACAAAAAAAGTTTGAGAGTAGAAATACAACAACAGTCTTTTTGGAAGGGAGAAAGGAAAATAAATGATGTAGGAGAAGGGGACTTTGAGTGGTGTGGGGCAACATAAATATAACACATCAGGGAGCATCAGGGGAACCAGTCATATTCAAGGAGCAAAGTAAATATTTGTCCAAAAAGCATTTCTGTCCAACAGGTCAAGTGTCCTTCTGGTCATCCTCAATTTCCATAATGTCCAGATTCTGTGAGTCCGAAGCGGGCTCCTGGCTGGCCAGTGCAGGACCAGCCACCACACATGGGGTTGGGACACGCAAGGAGTATGGGGGAAACATCGTCGGGCAACGGACTGGGGAGACATTGAAGGTGGTGTGGGAGGGACATTGGGATAGGACAGACAACATGGCTGCACCCAAGGAAGGTACACTGGCAGTGAGGGTGGCCATAGCTTGTGTATTTTCCTCTTGCATCAGACGCAGCTCTGTACACATCTGTAGCATGATGCAAGAGGCCATGTCTGGCTGTCCCTCACATGCCCACATGTATTCCTGTGGTGGAAACACAGGTGTTACAACATAGAAAGGGATTTGGGTGGAACATGAGGGGTGTGGTACCTCAGGTTCAGAGCTGAATGTGTCTTCCTGGCAGCCACTATGAAAGGGACTGGTTGCAGGGGATGCAGCTGGAGGCCCCAATGGAATGGGGGCCTTTAGAGTTAGGGAGGGGCTGATGGCAGGAACAGGTTGCATTGTGGCCTGCCCCGGCGACACCTCACCAAAAACAAATTTGTATGGTTCGGGGGAGAGTAGATCTCCTATCCCCTGGCCAGAGATCCCAGTTCCTTCCCTCCCTTTAATGTCCTCAGCCTCCACCTGGTCAATAGCACCAGGGGTGTCTTCCTGCTCAGTATGGGTGGGCGCAATTCCCCTGCCTCCTGATGTCTAAGGTCCCACCTCACCCTCTTCTTCCTCACTTTTTGAGAGAGGTTGTGGCCTCCGATGCACCAATGATGTCTTTCTCCAAACCGTGTCCTGCTGTTGGTCCTCTTGGCCAGTTGAGCCCACTGAAATGTAAGACAAATCATGATGTAGTGGTTGTACAGGTCAGAACAACACACATAACTAAATGAGCCCAGGGCAGACTTTGTTCTCCTCTGATCACACTATGCAGTTGTAAGTGATTAGGAGCTTAAATTACATGTATATTCACTGCGATCTCCTGATTTGATGTGGACATGGGCATCTCACTTGAATTTTGGTGGCTTACACCTCTGTACTGACCAACCCTCAGCTTTGGCATTCTTTTGATCTGGGTGTCCTGTCACTGCAACATAGACAGCTTCCAAACCTAGTCTATAAAAGGAGATCAGAGAGAGTCCAGATGGTATTGGAATGGACCTGTGATATGGAGTCTCTGCACTTTTACTTTCTGACAAATGTCATCTGCTGTGTAGCATTGTGTGAGACAACACACATGCCGATTGGGGGTCACATATCCATATAGGGTCTGGGCTATTAGGTTTGCTAAATTGTCTAACCTTTTGATATTCCCTCATAAGAGCTGACAATCCAGTGCCACATATTGGCTTCAAAGACTGATCAGGTAGTGATATACACTGGAGAACAGTGGTGGCTTGGTGTAACATCTACCAAGACTTGGAAAATGACATACAAGCCACTGAAGGTAAGACGTGTTTCTGTGAACCCACTTAGCTAGTGAGGCAAAGATCTTAAAGTCTGTCTTGACTCCATGGCACATGATTATCTGTCTTCATCAGAAACCAAATATACTGAATGCAATGCAAGTCACAGCATTCAATACCCATAGGTCTCTCATACACACACTGGACAGTATCTGTACCATTCTTCATCCAAAGCACACATCAGTTATGATGCCCTTGGTTCACTGTTAGTGGTACTGGCAGTATAAATGTCTGTACAAATGCACGTGTGGCTCAAGTCCCCAGTTGTCATAATAAAGTTACCACTCCCAGAATGCAGTATGCTCTGAACAATCAAGAGCTACTATGAGCCTTTTGCTTCATGATGATTGCTGCGTAGACACAGAATAGGTAAATGGAGGTATCGGACACATGATGGTACAGCTCTGTCTACACTCACATCATACCTTCAGACCCATATTGCATTAATGCACTTACCCGGTCTCTGCTGCTCATGCTTCTCCGGCTGAGCATGAAGGGTCGTCCAGGCTGCATGCAGGACCCTCCTGTACAGTGGCGAGAGGCGGGAACGATGCACATGGTGCTGGGAAGACTAGCCCAAAAGCTCCGCTTCCTTGTGTAGGGCCCAGTGTTTTAGGTCCTCCCTGCGCTTGCAGCATGCCTTGGCCTTCTGGGTGTACACGCCAACTGCAGTGCATCACTCCCCAATGGTGGGCCATTGTCTGGTCCGCGCTGAAATACTCATCTGATCCTCTGGTCCCCCACATAGCTGAGGATATTTGGTAGCAACCAGTCTGCTAAAATGTCTAATTCTCTTTCAGTGAAAGGTGGTGCTTTCCCTTCATAACTCTCAGTCATTTTGGGGGTAATTAAGTTGAAGTGAGCAGCAGGATGCCAGAGGAACTGATTTGTTGCAGAGGATGCCTCAGAATGAACACAAAAGGGCTGTCAACAACTTACTGTGATGTATTTCCTGTCTACCACTTCCTGTATGTCATTTCCTGTATGAAAGAATGTGTTCCAGTCCATTTTCGGAGCTTCGGGCCCGATATGTACTCTCCGTTTGTGGGGCGAAGGTTCCAAAAGCGGCGCTTTGGGTCTGCATACGAGGCATATGCTCCGCAGATGGGCAGCACGCATTTGGCCGGAACTTGCGAAATCGAATTTAGGTAGGCTAACAAATGATGTCAGATAATGGAGTACCTGGCTCCTCGCCTTACTGGGTAGAGCAGTCCTTTTTAAGTGCTGGCACTCCCCCAATTTTTATATATCCTTCAAAACTACCCAAAGTCCCAGAGTATTACTTTAGGAATATTGAGTCTGAAGACAGGACCCTTCTATGGGATGGAATGGTGCCCTGTATCGCTTTACATAAGTAAACCAGAGGCTGGTATTATGGAGGTATTGCACTCCCAGATATGGGTCTATATTACTGGGTACTGTGACAAAATCTTCTAATCAGAAGGGGGGAGATGGAAAGAAGGATCCTTTCAGTTTCCAAAAATATATATACTAATCAAGAGAGAAAGGATCACTTGTCCTGTACAACCTTAGGTCTGCAGGAGTTACTGCCAGACATCCCAATGTAAAAGACCCTCATGCACGTGATGGGTAAGGTGGTATTCAAGCGGTATATCTTGATTCTCCGCTGTACATGTCACGTGTGTGCATAATCATTGGGTCGTTGAGTTATGCAGCCTCCACCAGGAGGTTCTTACCCAAGGTTGCAACAGTAGTGAGCCAGTGATAGGGAATCATTAAAAAGCCCGGAAAACCAGATAAAGAATTTATTGGGTCTGGGTTCGGGTCTAGATAACTCTGTAAAAGTGCATCTTATGAATTTATTATGAGTCGTAGGTGCACTTAGAGTAGTAATTAAAAAACTTGTGAGGGAGGAATAAAAAGTGGTCGACATGTTTCTGCCCTGTCTGCCTGAGTTAGGACTTACGGGCATTCATCAGGACCGTTATGTGTATAACGTGGTGGGAAAAAGGGGGGGTTAATGTGCTCATAAAAAGTGATAGGGAAATAGGATTAATTAATCTGTTTCCTTTTGATAAAGGTCTCAGTGTACCTGCAATAGAAATAACACAGATATTTTAACATACAAGGGGGGGGGGAATTTACAAGGGGACACATACCAAGCAGAAATCTGCTTAATGAGTCTATTTGATTCATAGACTTCTTTCACAACTAAAAGATGGCAATACTTCATAAACCAACAGAATAACATGGCAATGTCAACTCTCTCATCTCACTCTCCACAATCATGCAGAGGGCTATAGCATGCTCAGAGGTTGGTGTTCTCATGCATGTCCTTATCGTTTTTTGGTGGTGCAAAAGGTTTTTATGCGAGTTGTTATGTTCGTGGTGCCAACCCACTATTAGGTCGTGCAGTTGAAAAATCAACTCGTCATAATGTCTTTTCTATCATTAATTAATTATGTCTATACAATGCGGTGGAAACCTAGTAAAGGTATGCTGTGATAAGTGCCATATCATCGTGTGACTTGCTAGTTCTATCAAGGATAGTTTGTTACATTGCGCGTATGATTTACTCGCTCCAATCAGGTGGGGAGCTCGAGGTAGACTACAAATGGAAACACGGAGTACTTGAATTATTATCGGACATTTTTCAAAGTACTTGCGGTTTTTTCGGTGTCTCATGGATTCCGCTTCGATACCTCCTGTGTCTATTCCTCGCGTCTGTGCTGCTGGCGCTGCTCACTGCCACCCGGAAACGGAGATTCCGTTTCCGGGTTAGTCTTATGGGCGTTGCACATCCGCGACTTGAGCGCGGTTGGTTGGTCTATCTCTGTTGCTATGGGAACCTTCGTGAATGCATATGCAGCGTTGTGTGGAATAGTAGCTGATCATACATACTATGTAGTGTTTTTATTTATTTATCCCGCATGTACATACAGGCAAGGTGTTTATAAAACGGATGATTTTTCATCCGTCAGTATTGTACTCGCAAGTAATTTATGTTGGCTCAGAATAATTATTGTTGATATAGGCACGAACAATGATGATAACATATGCCTAAATAAGGCAATGTACATAAGCTGATCCTAGATAGGATATAAACCAGGTATGTTTTGGGAAATGCATGGGACTATTAAAAAATGTGTGAAACCACATTGCTTTTGGTGTTGGTGAGTGGGGTCTATATGTGATGACATTAGTTGTGATTATTCATCTTTTTGATAGGCTAAGCCACGGAATGTTGTCATTCAGCCCTTCACGATCGGTTCCAAGTCTGTGCACCCATCGTTGCTCCTTTTCAAAAAGGATTTTCTCCGCATTTTTATCCTTCCTGGGTAGAGTCTCGAGGATTACCCAATTCAGATCTTGTATTGTGTGGCCCTTTTCCAGGAAATGGTTGGCCATTTTTGTGGTACTCTTTTTACACTTTACATTACTTCTGTGTTCGCAAAGTCTCTGTTTAGCTTTTCTGCAGGTCATGCCAACATATCTGAGATGGCAGGGACACGTAATCATGTAAATTACATGACTGGTATTGCAATTTGTATGACTTGGTAAAGTCCATTTAAAATTAGGCAATAGTTGGAGTTCTTTTGTGGGTTTCGTGAGACTGCACACAGAGCACGAACCACATGGGTAATGTCCTGTCACTTGTGGGATTCCCCACACATTTGTTGGTTCTCTCACTATTTATGGGGCAGGTCTTGTGTGGACGAGGATATCTTTCAAATTACGACTCCTTTTGTTCGCGAATCGAGGTTTTGGCCACACGAGGTTACCTGATGTTAAGATGGACCAATTCTTGTTTATTATCTTCTTTACACTGTTGGTCACAGTACTGTATGTAGTAACACATGTGAGGATTTCCTCTGTCGGGGTTTTTTGCACTGATTCTAGGAGAGATTCTCTGTTCTGGTTTCTCGCCCGTTTTTTGCATTTGTTTATGACTTTCCTCGGATAATCCCGGGCTTCCAATTTCCTACACAGATCATTGGCTTGTGTTTTGTATTCATTGATGTTGCTGGAATTGCGCCTTAGCCTGAGGAATTGGCTGTATGGTAAGTTTTCCCTCAGTGGGCGCGGATGAAAACTGTTGTAAGAAAGGAGACTGTTTTTTGCAGTCGTTTTGAAAAAAGTTCGGGTTTTCAAAGTGTCATTTTCAGCATAAATAGTTACGTCAAGGAAGTCAATGCTTTTATGGCCTGAACAATAAGTGAACGTCAGGCATTCATCTCTTTGATTAAGCTAAGTGTGGAATTGCAATAGACTATTTTGGTCTCCTAACCAGATGACCAAAATGTCATCTATATACCGTTTCCAGAACAGTATATGATGACAATAAGGGTTGTTAGTCTCATTCAGAATATGTTGGTCCTCAAAGGTACTGACATAAAGTCCAGCCACGCTCGGGGCAAAAGTACTGCCCATGGATGTCCCATGGCATTGCAAGTACAGGGTATCTTTGTAATGGAAAAAGTTTTCCATAAGTGCCAACCGGCAACATTCCAGCACAAAATGTCTGGGAGTCTTGTAAGTCCAGACAGAGTTGAAAAGTATGCTTTCAAGCGTGTCCATGGTTTTCTCTTGTGGGAGGCTCGTGTAGAGGCTCTCTAGTCTCTACATCAAACCCGGCCAGAAGCATGGTGTCAGGGCAGTATTCAATATCTTGTAATTGATTTAGAAGGTCTCTAGTGTCCTTTAGATATGTCGGAGTTTTTTGAACCAGTGGTCTCAGGTATTGATCCGCAAACTCAGAAAGGGGCTCCAGAACTGACCCTATGCCAGACACAATAGGTCGTCCAGGTGGTGGTACTCGGCCTTTGTGTGTCTTTGGCAAAGAGTAGAAGTAGGGAGTTCTAGGTGTCATAGTCACAAGGTAGTCTCCTTCTTTCTTTGTTATCCAGTTGTTAGTCTCCCCTTCTTCTACCATCATCATGATGGTTCTCTGTAGTCTCAGTGTTGGATCAACGTTCAGGACTTTGTAGAATTTGTCGTCAGAAAGTAGACTCATGCATTGTTGGTCGTATCCTTCAGCTGTGAGGAGAACTATCCCTCCGCCTTTGTTGGCTGGCTTTATAACTATACTCTTGTCTGCTTTCAAATTGTCCAATGCTCGTTGTTCTGAATTCTGAACTCCAACTATTGCCTAATTTTAAATGGACTTTACGAAGTCATACAAATTGCAATACCAGTCATGTAATTTACATGATTACGTGTCCCTGCCATCTCAGATATGTTGGCATGACCTGCAGAAAAGCTAAACAGAGACTTTGCGAACACAGAAGTAATGTAAAGTGTAAAAAGAGTACCACAAAAATGGCCAACCATTTCCTGGAAAAGGGCCACACGATACAAGATCTGAATTGGGTAATCCTCGAGACTCTACCCAGGAAGGATAAAAATGGGGAGAAAATCCTTTTTGAAAAGGAGCAACAATTTGTGCACAGACTTGGAACCGATCGTGAAGGGCTGAATGACAACATTCCGTGGCTTAGCCTATCAAAAAGATGAATAATCACAACTAATGTCATCACATATAGACCCCTCTCAGCAACACCAAAACCAATGTGGTTTCACACATTTTTTAATAGTCCCATGCATTTCCCAAAACATACCTGGTTTATATCCTATCTAGGATCAGCTTATGTACATTGTCTTATTTAGGCATATGTTATCATCATTGTTCGTGCCTATATCAACAATAATTATTCTGAGCCAACATAAATTACTTGCGAGTACAATACTGACGGATGAAAAATCATCCAATTTATAAACACCTTGCCTGTATGTACATGCGGGATAAATAAATAAAAACACCACATAGTATGTATGATCAGCTACTATTCCACACAACGCCGCATATGCATTCACAAAGGTTCCCATAGCAACAGAGATAGACCAACCAACCGCGCTCAAGTCGCGGATGTGCAACGCCCATAAGACTAACCCGGAAACGGAATCTCCGTTTCCGGGTGGCAGTGAGCAGCGCCAGCAGCTCAGACGCGAGGAATAGACACAGGAGGTATCGAAGCGGAATCCATGAGACACCGAAAAAACCGCAAGTACTTTGAAAAATGTCCGATAATAATTCAAGTACTCCGTGTTTCCATTTGTAGTCTACCTCGAGCTCCCCACCTGATTGGAGCGAGTAAATCATACGCGCAAGGTAACGAACTATCCTTGATAGAACTAGCAAGTCACACGATGATATGGCACTTATCACAGCATACCTTTACTAGGTTTCCACCGCATTGTATAGACATAATTAATTAATGATAGAAAAGACATTATGACGAGTTGACTTTACAACTGCACGACCTAATAGTGGGTGGGCACCACGAACATAACAACTCGCATAAAAACCTTTTGCACCACCAAAAAATGATAAGGACATGCATGAGAACACCAACCTCTGAGCATGCTATAGCCCTCTGCATGATTGTGGAGAGTGAGATGAGAGAGTTGACATTGCCATGTTATTCTGTTGGTTTATGAAGTATTGCCATCTTTTAGTTGTGAAAGAAGTCTATGAATCACATAGACTCATTAAGCAGATTTCTGCTTGGTATGTGTCCCCTTGTAAATCCCCCCCCCCTTGTATGTTAAAATATCTGTGTTATTTCTATTGAAGGTACACTGAGACCTTTATCAAAAGGAAACAGGTTAATTAATCCTATTTCCCTATCACTTTTTATGAGCACATTAACCCCCCTTTTTCCCATCACGTTATACACATAACGGTCCTGATGAATTCCCGTAAGTCCTAACTCAGGCAGACAGGGCAGAAACATGTCGACCACTTTTTATTCCTCCCTCACAATTTTTTAATTACTACTCTAAGTGCACATACGACTCATAATAAATTCATAAGAGGCACTTTTACAGAGTTATCTAGACCCGAACCCAGACCCAATAAATTCTTTATCTGGTTTTCCGGGCTTTTTAATGATTCCCTATCACTGGCTCACTACTGTTGCAACCTTGGGTAAGAACCTCCTGGTGGAGGCTGCATAACTCAACGACCCAATGATTATGCACACACGTGACATGTACAGCGGAGAATCAAGATATACCGCTTGAATACCACCTTACCCATCACGTGCATGAGGGTCTTTTACATTGGGATGTCTGGCCGTAACTCCTGCAGACCTAAGGTTGTACAGAAAAAGTGATCCTTTCTCTCTTGATTAGTATATATATTTTTGGAAACTGAAAGGATCCTTCTTTCCATCTCCCCCTTCTGATTAGAAGATATTCAGCAGCGCACAGCTGTGGGAGCTTTTCGGAATCTACTCCGGAATTTCTTGGAACATTTTTTGAACACCTCTGATCCCAATTACATCTTGTGAACAGTAGACCGCCTCAGGAGATCTCACAATGGCGGAGAATCTGGGATTAAGCTATTCCATTGAAGAAATCGACGCAATACTGGCTAAGCCACCTTTATTCATGACCAGTGACCTCACTCAGACACTCTCCAGCTCTGCAGAATGGGACGAACTTACTGAAGTTAAAAAAGAACAAGTGCGAACAGCAGTACATGGTATCATTATGACGGAATATCTACGAGTAAATGCAGCTCCAAGAGGACTCTGGGTTACCAATGCACTCAGGATCTTCTTGAAGGATTTACCCTTCAGGAAAGACTGGTCTGCCATTTCTTGGAAATGCACCAGGGATTACTTAGTCCTAATTATAAAAACTGCCACCAGACTCACCGATGAATTAACAGTAAAAATAGAAATTTTAGAAACGAAATTGAACAATACTGTAAACATCACAATATATAAAACCAGGTTGGATGAAATCAATAAAGAAATGAGTGACACTCAAGAATACTTAACACAGACAAAACTACAGAAGTTGGCGAAAGAACTGAAGAACTTTTCTCTGGAAAAAGTACACCCTTACAGTAGCAAAGACTACAAAACGGATGATAACACCTCCAGCTATGGATCTAACAGCGGTGCCTCCAGCACTGGCTCAGATCAAGGGGCAGATGCACAAAACTATCCCAATAGAAATCACTATCCGAATTGGAGAGGGAACCGCCGAGGTCGCAATTTCTGGCGCCCTCCGTTCTTCCAAACGCTAAATCAAGGAATACCTTTTCAGCCGTTTAACCCTCAATTCCAAGGGTGGATGAATCCGTACTTTCAAGGCCCACAAATCATGAACCATCAGATTCAACATCAAGGAGGCCAAAATTTCCAACAGAGGGTTCCCTTTTTTAGGGAACGGTCCAGCAACACAAAGAACGCGAAGGAGGGGAGTGACCTGGTCCGACCAAACCAGACAGGTAAAAACGAGGAGCGTAACAAGAGCCAAAACCGGAACAAGCACGAATCCCTCATCGTGAACATGACGAAGAAGATCCTAACAAAGGATGAAGAAAGTGTACTAAACAAGGGATTAGGATATGTTCCGACACCAAAACTAGAGCTGTTTAAAACAAAATGTGAAGTGGCAGAATTCTGTCGGAAACTAAAATTGAAAGCCTTCTTCAAAAGGGAACCTCCACCTATCAAGGAAGGAGATACCACTCTCAGAAATAAGTCATCATTATGCCCTCTAAATTTTCAGGTCCCAATCGAAATCCAAACTTTCGAACAAGCGACCTTCAAAGCAATTGATGAACTTAAAAACGGACGACCCAAATCTTTCCAGAACATAACTAATTCAGAACAACGAGCATTGTACAATTTGAAAGCAGACAAGTGTATAGTTATAAAGCCAGCCGACAAAGGCGGAGGGATAGTTCTCCTCACGGCTGAAGGATAACACCAACAATGCATGAGTCTACTTTCTGACGACAAATTCTACAAAGTCCTGAACGTTGATCCAACAATGAGACTACAGAGAACCATCATGATGATGGTAGAAGAAGGGGAGACTAACAACTGGATAACAAAAAAAGAAGGAGACTACCTTGTGACCATGACACCTAGAACTCCCTACTTCTACTCTTTGCCAAAGACACGCAAAGGCCGAGTACCACCACCTGGACGACCTATTGTGTCTGGCATAGGGTCAGTTCTGGAGCCCCTTTCTGAGTTTGCGGATCAATACCTGAGACCACTGGTTCAAAAAACTCCGACATATCTAAAGGACACTAGAGACCTTCTAAATCAATTACAAGATATTGAATACCGCCCTGACACCATGCTTCTGGCCGGGTTTGATGTAGAGAGCCTCTACACGAGCCTCCCACAAGAGAAAACCATGGACACGCTTGAAAGCATACTTTTCAACTCTGTCTGGACTTACAAGACTCCCAGACATTTTGTGCTGGAATGTTGCCGGTTGGCACTTGTGGAAAACTTTTTCCAATACAAAGATACCCTGTACTTGCAATGCGATGGGACATCCATGGGCAGTACTTTTGCCCGAGCGTGGCTGGACTTTATGTCAGTACCTTTGAGGACCAACATATTCTGAATGAGACTAACAACCCTTATCGTCATCATATACTGTTCTGGAAACGGTATATAGATTACATTTTGGTCATCTGGCGAGGAGACCAAAATAGTCTATTGCAATTCCACACTTGGCTTAATCAAAGAGATGAATGCCTGAGGTTCACTTATTGTTCAGACCATAAAAGCATTGACTTCCTTGACGTAACTATTTATGCTGAAAATGACACTTTGAAAACCCGAACTTTTTTCAAAACGACTGCAAAAAACAGTCTCCTTTCTTACAACAGTTTTCATCCGCGCCCACTGAGAGAAAACTTACCATACAGCCAATTCCTCAGGCTAAGGCGCAATTGCAGCAACATCAATGAATACAAAACACAAGCCAATGATCTGTGTAGGAAATTGGAAGCCCGGGATTATCCGAGGAAAGTCATAAACAAATGCAAAAAACGGGCGAGAAACCAGAACAGAGAATCTCTCCTAGAATCAGTGCAAAAAACCCAGACAGAGGAAATCCTCACATGTGTTACTACATACAGTACTGTGACCAACAGTGTAAAGAAGATAATAAACAAGAATTGGTTCATCTTAACATCAGGTAACCTCGTGTGGCCAAAACCTCGATTCGCGAACAAAAGGAGTCGTAATTTGAAAGATATCCTCGTCCACACAAGACCTGCCCCAAAAATAGTGAGAGAACCAACAAATGTGTGGGGAATCCCGCAAGTGACAGGACATTACCCATGTGGTTCGTGCTCTGTGTGCAGTCTCACGAAACCCACAAAAGAACTCCAACTATTGCCTAATTTTAAATGGACTTTACGAAGTCATACAAATTGCAATACCAGTCATGTAATTTACATGATTACGTGTCCCTGCCATCTCAGATATGTTGGCATGACCTGTAGAAAAGCTAAACAGAGACTTTGCGAACACAGAAGTAATGTAAAGTGTAAAAAGAGTACCACAAAAATGGCCAACCATTTCCTGGAAAAGGGCCACACGATACAAGATCTGAATTGGGTAATCCTCAAGACTCTACCCAGGAAGGATAAAAATGCGGAGAAAATCCTTTTTGAAAAGGAGCAACGATGGGTGCACCGACTTGGAACCGATCGTGAAGGGCTGAATGACAACATTCCGTGGCTTAGCCTATCAAAAAGATGAATAATCACAACTAATGTCATCACATATAGACCCCACTCAGCAACACCACATATGCATTCACGAAGGTTCCCATAGCAACAGAGATAGACCAACCAACCGCGCTCAAGTCGCGGATGTGCAACGCCCATAAGACTAACCCGGAAACGGAATCTCCGTTTCCGGGTGGCAGTGAGCAGCGCCAGCAGCACAGACGCGAGGAATAGACACAGGAGGTATCGAAGCGGAATCCATGAGACACCGAAAAAACCCGCAAGTACTTTGAAAAATGTCCGATAATAATTCAAGTACTCTGTGTTTCCATTTGTAGTCTACCTCGAGCTCCCCACCTGATTGGAGCGAGTAAATCATACGCGCAAGGTAACGAACTCTCCTTGATAGAACTAGCAAGTCACACGATGATATGGCACTTATCACAGCATACCTTTACTAGGTGATTAGTATACTGTGACAAAATCACCTTTGCATTTCATAGATCAAAAAACCTTAAAGAGTTACTCAATAAACCCAAAAAGGAGAAACAAACATGGAAAGGGATGTTAAAATGTTTAAACTGCATCCATTGCAATAACGTAATGATTGGAAAAACTTTCATGCATCCCACCAAAGGTTATTCTATAGAACTGCATCACTCCAGTACTTGTGACACTTCTAATTGCATTTATTCCATCAAATGCCCGTGTGGCAAAATATATGTCGGACAAACGGAACGCAAAATTAAAGTCCGCATAACGGAACATAAGACTAACATCAGACTTGAGAATATGAAATCTTCTTTAGCATGCCACTGGAAAGAAGCGGGTCACCAAATCTCACAACTAAAATTTATGGTTCTCGAGACTTTCTCGCAACGCCCAGACCTGGATCCGGTTAAACAAAGACTAAGAGCTGAATTTTATTGGATAAAAAAACTGAATTCCAACTACACCATTGGGTTGAATGATCGGGTCGAACATTTGTGTTTCTTATGATCTAGGAACCTTCTAGCATTGACTTCTGAAAATTTCTGGTCCCCATTATATTTCAAAATTGACATGTCCTACTTTTTGTTTACGTTTCAAATCTTTTGTACAGTACATTATTCATCATATTTCTCTCATATTGCATTGCTCAATGTACTGTTGAATATACACATGGCCGCGCGCTACGCAATTATGTTGTGCTTGAAATTTTTCACCACTGTTTATTATTCATTCACATTTGGGTGCGCTGCGCACTTCCTGATCATGAAGTTTGTGTACTCTGGTCACACGGTGGGGAGTTTCGTGTTGTGATTGGTCACGGTCGCGATCACATGACGTTAGATCTGCCTATGATAGTCATTGGTGCAGGACGGTGGTTATCGGTTTGAACTCTCTGAGACGCGGCGTCCGTTTACTCGTAAGTGTGGATGTGTTTGTTTATTTCTTTTTCGTTTATTGCTTGATTTCGTAGTTTCTCCGACACTGGTATGGGTTAAGCGGTCTATTTTGCTCACATCGTTTTGGTTTACAAATGGTGCACCGAGCGGTTACTCTAATCTGGTGGCGTGTAAAACCTCATGATTTGCTGCACGTTGGTCTTCGATCTGTTTTTCTCGCTACACTATTCTATGACTCTGGCAAACAGTGGGTACTTTGAGATTGCATGCTTCAGCACGTTAACCACTATTTATGTCCATACTCATATATACAATTGGAGTGACTGATCCGGTCCTGTCTGTCCCTTATTTCAGACCACTGACGAATGGTCAAATTCATATGACCCGAAATGCATTGGGTGAAATGAAATTTAGATAATTATCAACAACTTGGCTACATAAGAATGTAATTATTTACGCAAGGAAAATTCTTTGTACAATGTCGTGATAATTTGAACATTTGAAATATTCGAATGAAGAAAATAAAACGTATGAACTAGGATAAGAAACTTGGTGTTTCTCAGTTGATGTTGCGCTCAGCCTGGAGGATAGATGACTCTGCCCTCAGCATTCACTATTAGATTGAAAGGCACGTTCTGACTACGTGCGACGACTAGAAGCGCTGCTCTTTAAACTTGTATACTTAACACTAAACACTATTGAAATTTGGAGTGCACCGGGATAACACTTGGTTTCTATATTACTGGGCTTCACAGCTGGTAGTGGTGAACCAATGGATATACCCCTCCCCATTAAATCTTGCTTACCTTTTGGATCAATATCAAATTGGATGGGAGGTTTACCTAGGGGTCCTCTATTCTACAGTTAGGAGGAGTTGCTACTTCGGCCCAATGGCTCACACGCTGGATGTCTAGAGTCAGGTGAATAGGAGACTCGCTGGCTAGATGTCCTGACTCAACCATTCCGTTGTGGTGAGCTCAAAAACTGGGAACATTTTGTAATCAATCTGGATTTGATAGATGGGACACTATAGGTATCTCTAGAGTTGGCCATTTATGGAAAAAGGGGGAAATACTAACTTTTTCAGAATTAAGAAAAGAATATGAATTGGCTCAGAGAGAGGTCTGATCCATTCCAAACCCTCTGAGAAAAGTGGCAAAATGATGTCGGCCCAATAGAGGATGACAATTGGCAAACAGCATTGGTTTCCCCAAGGGAAGCGGCCAGCCCTCTTAAACTTTGCCTTATCCAACTAAAAGTGTCACACAGATCCTATTTTAAAGGGGTCACTCTGGCAAAAATAGGGCGCAGAGAAGATGCTCTGCGCCTCTGCCAATATCACAATGAGGCAACCTTCTATCATATTATGTATATGGGCCTTATGGGAAAGACCCACACAATGCATGCAAAGAGCCATGGGTAGCGAGATCAAATTGGCACCACAATTGGGGCTCCTTAACATATGGGAGGCGACAGACCTTATGGGGGTGGAACAGCAATGGGTCACATTGGGCTATAGACTGATGAAATGCACAATAGCAATGCATTGAGGTTTGCTGGGGTGCCATCTTCGGGAAGCTGGGCAAGGGAATTAGACACATGTGGTATTGTGGAAAAAGAGGTATTTAAATCCAGAGGATGTCCCAAGAAATGGGATAAAAAGTGGGGAAGTGGAACATATATCGGGGTGAACTGTGAACCTAACCTACTAGTGAAATGGAGATGAAAAAGAGACGATGGAATGAGTAATTTTAGATGCCTGAATAGAAATGAAACATTTGTTGTTCAAGTACTGCAATGCGTTAATTGTGATGTAATGTCTTAAATGCTAATATATCTGTGACTGTTTTGTTTTACAAAATAATAAAAACATTTTTTTTTAATTCATTCTATTACAATACATACATCACTAACCACATCAATGATTTCAAACATATTTTTACACATATTTTTCTAGTAAGCTTTTTAAGAAATGGTTTAAACCCTACTTCCCATTTTCACAATTACACTAAGAGTCGCGATGACTCCGGTAACAATGCTGTCTGCACCTTTTTTAGGGGATGCAAAACACATATGCACACTTTTAATGCCTTTTATAGGGGGTGCAAAATACATATATGCACACATTTTACAGTATTGTAGACACTAGGGGTTTTTACTGCACTGTTTAAAGTCATATTTTTGTAGGGAGTTTGTATAAAAACAACCATTTAAACTGAGTTTCCTTTTTTGGAATGACGCTAGCTGTCGCGATGATATCGGTAGCCGGGGTCATCGCGATACGTCACAAAATGACAAAACAAATGCAGGCATTCAATAGCTACCACTGCATTCAAAACTATAACGGCAAAATTGATTATAACCAATAGACACATTTCTGTCTACATGACTATAATAGCATGTACAGCTCCCTTAATATCTCTATAACACAGTGCATAGCTTTTTCAGTGTAATCTATGACTTCCTGCATCACTGTATTAGTAAGTCTCTCATTCACTGTCTAAGTACTGGAGGGGATCTGTGAGACAGTGCATCAATCTATCAATACTTCAGTAACAAAATGCATGACTGGCTCAGTGCATCTAAGAGTGGGTGCTTCAGTGTCACAATGGGCCTGTGATTGGTTGTGTAAGTCTCTCACTCAATATGTGAGTAGGTGCATGAGTGCCTTTGTGCATTTGTAATTATGTATATGGCTGTCTGAGTGGATCTGTGAGTGGATACATGAGTGTCTAAGTGGGTGCACGAGTGGGTGAGTGAGTGGGTGTTTGAGTGTCTGAGTGGATCTGTGAGTGAGAGCATGAGTCTCTCAGTGGGTCTATGACTGGCAGTGTGAGTGTCTAAGTGGTTCTGTAAGTAGGTGTGTGGGTCTCTGAGTGTGACTGTGAGTATGTACATGAGTGTATAACTGACTGGGTGCATAAGTCTCGGAGTGGGTCTTTGAGTGGCTGTGTAAGTGACTGTATGGGCGTGTAAGTGTCTGGGTGGGTCCGTGAGTGGATGTGAGTGTCTGAGTGGATCTGTGAGTGAGTGTATGAGTGTCTCAATGGCTCTGGAAGTGAGAGCATAAGTCACTGAGTGGATGAGTGAACAGGTGCATGCATGAGTGTCTGAGTGGGTCTGTGACTGGGAGGGTGAGTGTCTGGGTGGTTTTGTGAATGGCTGCATGAGCCTAGATTGCGTGAGTGAGTGGGTGCATGTATATCCGAGTGATGTTGTGAGTGGGTGTGTGAATTTTTGAATGTATGAGTGACTGACTCCATAAGCTTCTGAGAGAGTCTGTGACTCAAGGTAAGAGTGGCTGTATAGGTATGTGAGTGGGTGTACGAGTGTCTGAGTGGATCAGTAAGTAAATGTGAGTGTCTCAGTGGGTCTGTGAGTACATACTTGAGTGTGTGAGTGGATCTGTAAGTGGGTGCATGAGTTCCTGAGTGGGTCTGTACATCAGTGATGCCATTGACTATGTCATGAATGATGTTATATGTGACATCATCAGCAGTGCATTGCTGGCACGCGAGTTATAGTTAGCAGAACTAACTATAACAGAGGAATTTCTATGGTTTTGTACGAGTGAAATGTCCAGATAACTATAACACCCCTGAAACCTATGTTTTTTTCTGTGAATTTCTAAGGTTTTTTAAATGCTTATTTCTGAATATGGCGATACAAAAGGGGATGATGGACGGAGTGTTTGAGCAAACCAAACACTCATCCCCAGTCAACTGATCTGGGTTTAATCCATCACCATTCTTTAGCTCACTCAGCCACCCCAGTTCAGACATGGGCATATGCAAATCAGTCTGACCCTGCGCCTCATGGGAACAGTCCAGCCCGAACTGCCAAGCCATGTCTTCCCTGGACCGGAAACAAGCATCCTGGGACCGGTTTCGGATTCATAATCCTCATCAGCCAGAGTATCTTGAATCCAGTGGCCAAGTGGGCAAGGGACTCACGTCTGAGCATACCCTGCCAACTTAGGGCGAACAAAGCGATACAAAAGGGGATGATGGACAGAGTGTTTGAGCAAATCACCATGGTGCAGAGATGTCTGTGTCATGCAGAGATTGTTTTTGTGCGGGAAGGGACACCTTCCCGCACAAAAACAATCAGTAAAGGCATTTTCCTCCTTCAATGTATGCTGTGGAATGCAGCATGCATTGAAAGAGGAAAAAATGAGGAGAAATTAAAACAATTTTCCTTGCTGTGCCTTGCTACATCAACTCTAGGATGGCGCAGCATTCACACACATGTTCAGATTTACGATTTCTCATAAATCTGGAGATGTGTCTTGTTCTATGGGTGTTGCGTGGAAACACCGACAGCAACAACTATGGAACGCCCCTTCAATGCACAGTTCTGTGTATGAAGGGGTCGTATTTACAAGGAGAGGAAAAACCACGCAGGGTGGCTTTTCCTCTCCTTGTAAATATGATGGAGTACCTGGCACCATCACTATGTTACAAAAAGTGACGTACTGGTGGCGCAGGGTGCTTGTAAATCTGGCAGACTGATACAATGAGAACATAGTGCTGGATGGGTGATTGAAGAATTGCATGAGACTGACAGGAGGTATCCTACGTTGCATGGGTACTACTTCAGTATTTAATGGAGTGGACCAATAGTATGTATCTGCTTCATTTTATAAGAATACCACTAGTAACTGGAATTATGACAGTGCTGCAAACAGAGTAAACACTTAATTTTAAGTGCGTATGTATTGGTGGAGTGATAGGATAAGTAGATAGTGGTAGATAAGTGATTACAGAAGTGCATGGGACAGACTGGATGATTCCTACACTGCATGAGTACTAACTGGGTATTTAGAAGAGTGTATCAATAGTATGTAGCTAGTTAGAGGTCTGCTTGGATAGTGCACAACATATTACAGCTGTACTTGTGTTAGTAGCTAAGCCATTCCATAAGTTCATGACTAGTAACTAAAATAATTACAGTATTACAAACAGTGTGTATAGTGAGTTTATAAGTGCTTAGGTATTGGTGGAGTAATAGGATAAGTAGATAGTGCTGGATGGGCGATTGGAGAAATGCATGGGACAGACAGGAGGATTCCCACACTGCATAGGGATTTAGAAGAGCGTATCAATAGTATGTAGCTGGTTAAAGGTCTGCATGCATTGTGTACAAAATATTGTACCTGCACTTGTGTTAGTGGTTAGGCCATTCCTTAAGTATATGACTAATAACTGGAGGTATGTCAGTGGTGCAAAGAGAGTGCATGCTAAATGTATTAGTGCTTAGGTATTGGCAGAGTGATATGATACGTAGATAGTGCTGGGTGGTTGAATGGAGAAGTGCATGGGACAGACAGAAGGATTCCTAGACGGCATAGGTACTAACTGAGTATTTAAAAGACTGTATCAATGCTATGTAGCTGATTAGAGGTCTGCATGCACTAGTTTTACTGGCTAGGCCATTCCTTAGGTACATGACTAGTAACAAGAATAATTTCAGTGCTGCAGAGAGAGTACATGTTGAATTTATAAGTGCTTAGGTATTGCGGAGGGATAGGATACGTAGATAGTGCTGGATGGGTGATTGGAGAAGTGTATGGAACAAACAGGAAGATTTCTAGGTTGCATAGGTAGTACTTTACTAAGTAGCTGGTTAGAGGATTATATATATAGTGCACAGCTGAATGTAGTTGTGCATTGATAGTGTTTGGATTACTTAATCTTACCTTGACAGTAGTAAATATAAAAAATGGTAAACTTTTTTACAGTTATTATAAGTTATTATTAGTGCTTAGGGATTGGTGGATTAATAGGATAAGTAGCTAGTGCTGGGTGGGTGATTAGAGAAATGCATGGAACATACAGGAGGATTCCTTCACTGCATAGGTATTAACTGGATTTTCAGAAGAGAGTATCAATAGTATGTAGCTGGTTAAAGTACTGCGTGCATAGTGTACAAAATATTGTACCTGCACTTCTATTAGTGACAAGGCCATTCTTTAAGTATATGACTGATAACTGGAGCACTTTCAGTGCTGCAAAGAGGGTGCATGCTCAATTTATAAGTGCTTAGGTATTGGTGAAGTGATAGGATACGTAGAAAGTGCTCGATGGATGAATGGACAACTGCATGGGACAGACAGAAGGATTCCTAGACTGTATAGGTACTAACTGAGTATTTAAAAGACTGTATCAATGCTATGTAGCTGATTAGAGGTCTGCATGCATAGTGCACAGAATATTGTAGCTGTACTTGTTTTTCTGGCTAGGCCAATTCCTTAGGTAGATGACTAGTAACTAGAATCATTTCAGTGCTGCAAAGAGAGTACATGTTGGTATTGGTGAAGTGATAGGCTACGTAGATAGTGCTGGATGGGTGATTGGAGAAATACATGGCACAGACGTAAGGATTTCAACACTGCATAGGTAATTACTGGGTATTTAGAAGAGCGTAATAATAGTATGTATCTTATTAGAGATCTGCATGCATAGTGTCTAAAAAATTGTACCTTTACTTGGATTAGTGGCTAGGCCATTCCTTAAGTATATGACCAAAACCTGGAGTAATTTCAGTGCTGCAAAGAGAGTGCATGCTAAATTTATAAGTGCTTATGTTAATGTTAATGTTAATGTTAAATTGGTCTTCTATAGCGCACGGCTACTCCAAAGGAGTGTCCCGGCGCTTTTAATTAGTGACCAGAGAAGACAGACAGCACACAACAAGAAAAGGATCATTACAGAGGACTAAGGGGATCCAGCAGTATACAGAAAGTGCCCTAGCGGGCAAAAAGCCATGTCTTAAGGCCTTTCCTAAAAGTCAGTAGATTAGATGTACTGCGTGGGGTCAAAGGGAGAGAGTTCCAGAGTTGCGGAGCTCGCAGTCTAAAAGAGTGGCCTCCAATTCGGGCCTTTTTTACTCGGGGAACCATAGCCAGGAAAAGGGACTCCGATCTCAAAGATCGGGCCGGATGGTAAAAGGCGAGCCTCCTTTGGAGATATTAAGCTCCCGAGGCGTACAGAGCCTTGTGGGCCAGTGTCAAAGCCTTAAACACTATCCGCTTCCGGATAGGCAGCCAACGGAGCGACTGCAATAGGCTGGAGACTCTGGCCCGCCTGTGGAGGCCAAAGATGGCCCATGCAGCTGTGTTCTGGACCGCCTGCAAGCGTTGCAGGAGATACTCCGGCAGGCCAAGATATAGAATGTTGGAGTAGTCTAATCTTGAGCCGATTAAGGCCTGAACCGTCGTCCTCCTATGTTCTTCGGAGAGCAGAGGGAAGAATTTCCGGAGCATCCTGAGGATGCCAAAACAAGTTCCCGTGAGAGCCAGAACCTGGGATCTAAGCATCAGCCCGTTGTCAATCTTAATTCCCAGGTTCTTTGCTAACTGGGACGAGTGCTCTGGAGGGAACATGTCGGCAGGCCACCATCCATGCCAATCTGGGTCGGATGGGCAGCCGAAGAAGAGTATCTCAGATTTATCTGAGTTGCACTTGAGGCTGTTAAGCTGGAACCATTTAAAAACAGCCCCAAGGCACTCTTGGATACTCTCTCCATCAAAATCTTCTCCCTTCCGGCAAGTAAATAGGAGCTGGGTATCGTCGGCATAGGATACGATCTGGGCCCCAAAAGACTCCACCAATGTCGCCAAAGGGGTCATAAAGAGTCGGGCTCAACACGGCGCCCTGAGGGACTCCGACTCCCAATGGCGGCATCTCGGCAGAGCTAGGTGAGGCCCAGACCGTTTGTCGGCGGTCAGCCAAGAAAGATCTAAACCAGCTGAACACCGCCCCCCTCAGACCGATCTCATAAAGTCTGGCGAGGAGACCCTCATGGCGCACGGTGTCAAAGGCCGCCGACAAATCAAGCATGACCAGCATAGCTTTGCCTCCTGAATCCAGCGACTCTTTAATGACTTCAGACACCTTCAACAGTGCTGTCTCGGTGCTTAGATTGGGACGGAAGCCAGATTGGGAGGAATGTAGCAGATCGTGAGACTCCAAAAAATTGGAGAGCACGATATGTACATGTTTCTCCAGGATCTTAGCTAATGCAGGGAGGAGCGAGATGGGCCTATAGTTGGCGGGAGCCTCCGGGGCAAGGTTCGGCTTCTTAAGGAGGGGGATGACCATTGCCTGCTTCCACGCCTGTGGGACCACCCCCCGGCTCAATGAGAGATTCAAGAGCGGATTTGCTAGAGGATTGACGATAGCTGCCATTTTCGCCAAAAATGTGGCCGGGCATGGATCAAGAGGTGACCCAGATTTAAGATTAGCCATAAGGGCCAATGACGAGGGTGCCGAAAGTGGCGGGAAAGCTGCCAAGACTGGACCTGAGGGAGTTGGAAGAACTGGCCCATCCGCGCGGCTGGGATGGACATCAACCAGCCTTATAGGAAAGGAGTCCTGAATCAACTTTATCTTCGTGGTGAAGAAGTTGGCGAGGGTGGAAACCCATGATTCAGAAGGGGCGGCCTGAGTCGCATTAGATCGCGGGGTCGTGAATTCTCTCACGATCGAGAAAATCTCCTTACAGAAGTTGTCTGCGGCCTCAATTCTCCTGGCAAAAAAAATCCTTTTTTCTCCTGGAGAATTTCCCGGTGATAGGCTTTAACCATTGACCTATAGGCAAGCCTCACCTCAGCATCATACTGGGACCGCCAAGCCCTTTCGGCTACTTTACACTGCCTTCGGGAGTGTGCCAACGCTTCGGTGAACCAAGGGGCAGAGACCCGTTTAGATGTTGGTCGGGGGGGATCACAGGTGCTAGATCGTTCAGCCTGTCCGTTAGCCACACCTGCAGAGATTCTAGGTCTGTGTCCAGATCACCCGCGAAAGGGAGAGGATGGACCAGAGAGGCCTGGGCCAACATTTCCGGAGTCACCCGATGAAACGCCCTAGATGCTGATCCCTGCTGTCTCATAGCAGTGCTCGATGATTTCTTAATGCACGGTATATAAAAGTAGGCCAGCCGATGATCTGACCAAAGCACCGGCAGCAATGCCGTCACCTCGATAGGGGATGTAGAAAAGACCTGATCTAGAGTGTGGCCCTTGACATGGGTCGGTCCAGAGAGATAGGGAGTCAGGCCTAAGGGTGCCGTAATGTCAATCAATTTAGTTTTATCAGAGTCAGAACTCTCATCCATATGAAAATTAAAATCTCCGGTCAATATGCAGTGCTCCGTTCTTAGGGTCAGCGACGAAATTATCGACTGAAGCTCGTCAAAGAAGGACGCTGCCGGGCCCAGGGGCTTATAAACTAGGAGCCCTTTAAGAGATTGTTGGGGTGTCAATGATATGGAGAAGGAAAGGGATTCTGAACCCGTGATGGCCTCCATCGGGATGATAGAACATGCAAAGGCTTTGTTCACCACGAGAGCCACGCCCCCACCTCTCCCTTCTAATCTGTCTTGCCTAAAAATGTTATATTCAGGGGGGATAGCTGTAGCAATATTGGGGTTTGATGACTCACCTAACCAGGTCTCTGTCAACATCAGGCATACCGGTTTTTCAGTAACAAGGAGATCAAAGATTTCCTGGGCATGTCTGCGAACAGATCTGGTATTTAAAAGTAGGCAGAGATGCTTCACACTAACCGCCTCCCTAGTTGATATAGAGGGCGGGACACAGACCAGAGACCAGCCGCAGCCCGAACATTTCCTCTTGCCCCTATATCGACCAGGGAAACTTATATGACAGGCGCAAGAGGCCTTTTGGAGTGAACGGAGCTCCAAGGACGAATAACACATCGTAATTGCGCCAAAAGTAGTGTACACGGAAAGGCCGAGCCTGCCCGCCGCTCCGTACGCTTCCGGGACGCTGACGGGCGCAGATGGGCAGGACTCTGGCACGACTCCGGCGCAGATCCGGCGGGTTCGCTGTACGCGCCCGCTGCGCGGAGACGTGTATGTTCTTTTTATAGTGCTGCTAGAGCGTGTGAATGGCCTGGCCCACACCCAATATGGCCGCCAAAGCCAAATCCCAGCCCTCGGCGTCGATGCTCGGCCGAGGGCGGTCCAGGGGTAGGGGAGAGGTGAAGGAGCAACGAAGCGCTAAGGAGCGCTAGGAAGTCTAGTAGGTATTGTCAGAGTGATAGGATACGTACATAGTGCTGAATTGTGAATGGACAAGAGCATGGGAGAGACAGAAGGATTCCTAGACTGCATAGGTACTAACTGAGTATTTAAAAGACTGTATCAATGCTATATAGCTGATTAGAGGTCTGCATGCATAGTGCACAAAATATTGTAGCTGTACTAGTATTGGTGTGTCTATGACTTAGAGAATGGTAGTCTGTATTTTAGGGTGTGAGGAGGTGCATCAGATGATCACGTGGATGATGCCATCAGTGATGTAATATGTGACTTCATCAGCAGTGCATTGAGGGGGCGCAAGTTATAGTTAGGAAGTCTCAAATCACAAGTCTCTGGCGCTTATTAGTCAAGCGCAGAGAAACACAGAATTAAACACAGCGTTAAAATGTCCTACACACAATTTTTTAAAATAGAAAGAAGAGAGCGAGACCTCCCGGCTTCCGCCTCAGGAGGGAAAAAGGTCACTGCAGATGGTAATCCCTCGGCGAGGATTCAATTCTCTTTTTATAGCGCTGCTAGAGCGCGTGAATGGCCTGGCCCACACCCAATATGGCCGCCAAAGCCAGATCCCAGCCCTCGGCGTCGATGCTCGGCCGAGGGCGGTCCGGGGGTAGGAGAGGGGTGAAGGAGCAACGAAGCGCTAAGGAGCGCTAGGAAGTATAGTAGGTATTGTCAGAGTGATAGGATACGTACATAGTGCTGGATGGTGAATGGACAAGAGCATGGGACAGACAGAAGGATTCCTAGACTGCATAGGTACTAACTGAGTATTTAAAAGACTGTATCAATGCTATATAGCTGATTAGAGGTCTGCATGCATAGTGCACAGAATATTGTAGCTGTACTAGTATTGGTGTGTCTATGACTTAGAGAATGGTAGTCTGTATTTTAGGGTGTGAGGAGGTGCATCAGATGATCACGTGGATGATGTCATCAGTGATGTAATATGTGACTTCATCAGCAGTGCATTGTGGGGGCGCAAGTTATAGTTAGCACAACAAACTACAATGGCCGAATTTTTCTTGTTTTGTACGAGTGAAATGTCCAACTAACTTTGATGTCCATGAAACCTGTGGTTTTTTTCGGTGAATTTCTGCAGTTTTTTAAATGCTAATTTCTAACTATAATGTCCCTGCAACTTGTGTTTTTTTCAGTGAAATGTATATATAAGTATTTAATCTCGTCTCACTCTTACAAGGAAGGAATCAGCACTCAGGTTGTAGTTTGAAAGCATTTAATCTGCAAAGGACGTGATCCACGCGTTTCGGCTCGTCCGAACCTTGGTAAAGATAGAAGACGTCATTGTAGCATCCTTATTTAAATGTACAAATGCCTCCAGTTGCCAACATTAACTAAGGACTACATATTACTTTAATCCAAAAAGCTGGCGGCCATATAAAAAAATTCAGCAAATGATACTATAAAGAAAAGAAAACAAGTGTAATATGCACACAACGTCATTTCAGTATATCTGGCCCTGTGACCGCCATACCTGTATGTTTGTCAATGTGACTTATTCATAATAAACATACTTAGGATTGCAAACATCAACTTAAACAATTTACTACACATTACTTTAAAGTGACAGGCTATCGGCCATATTAATCTTGGTACGTTGCGTATTATAATTGTTCTTATACGAAAGAAAAGAAAAAAAAGGAGTGTTAACACTATCCTAAATAAAGTTTTAGTGATTATAGTTCCATTCCATTCACAGCTCATTTGAGATGTCATGAGTGATGTCATGAGTGCTGTAACTGACCATGTCATGAATGATGTAATTTCTGAGGTCATTAGCAGTACATTGCACGGGCGTAAGCTATAGTTATCTCAGGTAACTATAACTGCTGAATTTCACTGGTTGTGTATGAGTGAAATCTGAGTCTAACTATACCGTCCCTGTAATATTTGTTTTTTTCAGCAAATTTCAGTTTTTTTTAATCTTAAGTAAGATGCATTTCACAATGGATGGTGGGGGTTTGGAAGCAGGGCCTGGCATTGTGCTACTCCCACCCAAGCTTGCTGCTACTGCCTTCCCGCCTCCTAGCCATCCATTGTCCTAGTCCATGTCCCTGCTCCCTTATTACAGCCCTGTATGGCCGTTGTCCTACCACTGGCCTTCCCGCCTTCTCTGAACAATTAGCTTGTTGCCTCATCCACCTCCTCTCTATCCTCCGTTGTCTGCATCCATGGACTAGCCTCCTCCCTCCTGCCATGCATGGTCTGATGTGCTGCCACTGCCTTCAATTTAGCATGATATACCAGTCCACTAATGGGCAGGCTGTTCCATAACTTGGCAGCTGCGACCCTAAAAGATCTGCCCCCGGTTCTGGCTTTATTGTATCTGGGCACCCTTACCAGATACGCCGAGGAAGACCGTAGATCTCTAGTAGGAGTGTACCACTGAAACAAGGTTTGCAGGGGCCTGGGCCCGAGTCCGTGTAGGGCCTTGAATACAATGCAGAGGGACTTAAAAGCCACCCGCTGCTTTAGGGGTAACCAGTGCAATTCGGCCAGTGCCGCAGTGGCCGAAGACCTTCTCGACCAGCCGAGAGCCAGTTTGGCCGCGGCTGATTGAATTCGTTGCAGCCGGTCCAACAACGTGACAGGGGACTCAAGGAGTAGGGCGTTGCAGTAGTCCAGGCGACTCAGAATCGTACAACTGACTACCAGCGCCCGGGCTTGTGCAGGGAGAAGTGGCATAATTTTTCGCAGGGAGCGTAGCAAAGCCGTGCAGATCCCCACTGTTTTTGCCACCTGGGTTTCCATACTCAGCTTGTTATCGAGCATGACCCCCAGGTTGCGGACCGAGGAGACAGGTTTAGGTTTCTCCCTTGTCTCAGGAGGCCAGAAGTCATTCGGGAGCTGGTGTGATAGAGTGGTGCCAGCACAGAACAGAACCTCTGTTTTGGAGGCGTTAAATTGAAGGGAGTTCCTATGGAGCCAGCCAGCCGTTTCTCTAAGACACTCATGGAAGGAGGTCAGAGAGATGGAGTCTTCTCCTTCCCAGGAGAGAATGAGCTGGGTGTCATCTGCGTAATTAATTGTTTTTAACCCGAATGACTTGATTAATGTGATCAGTGGTTTGAGGTATACATTAAAAAGGATGGGACTGATGGAAGATCCCTGGGGAACTCCCTGTGGCACAGGTGAGAAAGCAGATTGGAATGGGGGGAGGGAGACAGCCTGTCTCCTGTCCTGCAAGTAAGAGTGAAACCACAGCAAAGCTGTGCCTTCCACACCAGCTTCCCCGAGTCTTAACAGCAGCGTCCTATGGTTGACCGTATCGAATGCGGCAGACAGGTCCAGCAGTATCAATACCACTGGCTGGCCCCTGTCTGCACGCATGCGAAGATCCTCCATGGCTGTTAAAATCGCCGTTTCGGTCCCGTGGGCAGGGCGGAAACCGAATTTGAGATCATCCAGAAGGTTGTTCTACTCAAGATGGATAGAAAGGCAGGAACTGACCCATCGTTCCACTACTTTCACAGGGAAAGGCAGTAGGGAGATGGGTCGATAGTTGGAGAGACAGTCTGGGTTCAGGGAGGGTTTCTTCAGGAGTGGAGTGACAAGCGCCTGTTTCCACGGGGTTGGAACATAGCCACATTGCAAAGACTGGTTGCAAATTTGGCGCAAGATGCCAAAAAGTTCTATTCCAGAGCTTTTCCAAATTTTTGGAGGCAGTGGGTCAAGCGGGGAACCTGAGGTGATACTGAACGCCAGTTTTGCAAACTCGGGTTCAGAGATCATGGAGAATTCTCTCAGTCTAGCCGTCACGCTGGAAGATTGAGGCGACAAATCAAGGGGGCTGGTGCTGGCTCCCTGAGTGTTGGCATCTCCCAGTGCGGGGGGGTCTTCAGATTTTGAATAATGGTATTAATTTTATTAATGAAAAAGGTTGCCAAATTATCACAAAGGGCTTGGGTGGGAGGCTGCGTCGACGTAGCACAATCTGGGTGAGTAAGATTTCTGAGTATCTGGAAAATGCTTTTTGAGCTATTGGTGGCGTTGGTAATCGTAGAACAGTAGTAATTAGCCTTTTCTTGGACAATGGCGGTTTTGTACGCCCGAAGATTGTCTTTCCAAAGAGTTTTATTGGAGTCGAGATAGCCTTGCCTCCACTTTCTCTCTGATTGTCTGCAGGCCAGCTTGAGGGCTCTCATTGAGTCGTTGAACCAAGGGGCGGCTGCTCTTCTCCTTGGCTTGCATTTTTTCAGAGGGACGATACGCTCTGAGGTATTAACGATGTTGGTGCAGAAGGACGTGTAGTTGTCCTCCACCGACCGGGCTGTGGAGAAGCTGTCTTCCACCTCGAATACGGGGCCAGTCAGTCTCTGTTTATCTAAGACTTTCCAGTCTCTATACAGAGAGTCGGGTGTGATACTGAGTGACGGTATGTTAGCTCTGCCGCTGGCTATGTGAAATTTGATAAGTGCATGGTCAGTCCAGCACAAAGGCAGGATGTCGCTCAGGAAAGCTAGCTGGGGGGAAGAAAAAATAAGGTCGAGCTGGTTTCCAGCCGAGTGTGTGGGTTTACTGACCAGTTGCGAGAGTCCCACGCCTTCGCAGGAGAGTAAGAGGTTGTTTAGAGCAGAGTCCAGACTACCATTGGGCCAAAGATTGAAATCTCCCAGGACAATCAACTTGTTGTGGGAAGTGGCCATATTGGTAATAGTCGTAAGGAGCGACTGCTGTTGTGTGGAATTAAAAGCTCCCGGCGGGCGGTAACAAATTACATATCCCTCCTGTCCTCTGTTATCCAAGTCTGGGTCCCTACCCCAATTCATCCTGCTTTCCATGATCCAATGTACCATAATTGCTAACATTTTGAACTTGGTAAGAGGGAAATTTTTTTAAAACTCTGGGGTATTACTTTTCCCCTTTGACTTACATTGAAAAAGAGGAGATTGTAGACAGAAGACAGATCAAATAAAGCCCATTTGGGCTCACATACATTGGACGTTTTCTTGCTGAATTGAGTCTGTGGACATGTGTGGTTGTACTACCACTGCCTCTTCCTTCTGCCCAAAATGGTCTATTATATTGCCACAGACTCTCTTGCCAGTCCTGTATTGTTGGTTTGTTTCCCCTGCCCCCTTTCTACTGCCCTCCATAGTCTGTTGTGCTGCCACTGCCGTTCCTGCCTGTCCAGTGTGAACAAATTGTTGCCTCTGCACTCTCCTACCTGCCTTCAATTTTCAGAGCCCGTGCCCCTGGCCTCTGCCTCTCAACAGTATCCTAATGAACAACTAGATTGCTAACATTCTATATTTATTACAAAAGTGTGGAATGCCTGACGTCATCTTGATGTAATCAAAACTGTAATACCTAGAGCATTTCCTTTAGAAATTACATATATGAGAGGGTCGTATTTTCGTATTTACATCAAAATTATGGTTACTGCTCTAAAAAACTAAAATGAGGAAATTTTTTCTGAGTTTTCAAATAGCGACGAAGCACTTTTAGAATATTTGTTACCTTTATGTTTTTTTATCCAGTTGACCACTTGATTGAATGTTGCACTTAGGGGGAAAGGATGTGGTGTTACTTTCAGAGCTGCAGACTTTGCAAATGGGGAACCGGGTTGGAGTTTCGGCTTCAGCTCGACATTCTGTGATTCTGGTCGAATCACTTAATCTCCCCATGTCTATAACCAAAATGAATTTGTTCTTGTGTAATGTAACCAATGCTCATGTAAAGCACTCCAATACCTGACAAATCTACACTATATAAAACTGCAAAAACACAAAAAAATAAAAAGTGTTTTGCACACTTCTGTCATTGTACTACATGTGGGCTACATCTGGGTGATATTTGTGCTACATTTGGGCTCTTTTGTCTCTAGTGGCCATCTTGGGAGTTGTATTTGTTACTAGCTGTACCCAGCCACGTGTTGCTGTGGCTCAGTCTGGTTAAATGGAAGAGAAAGAAAAGATTAAGTGCACGGTTCTAATATGTTTAATTTCACAATGCTTGTGGGTACACAATATGTTTTTGTGACTATTGTCTCTATGCGCCCCTTGTAGTTGTTGCGCAGCAAGCAAATTGATAGGGTCTGTTTGGCCTTTCGATTAAAAACATGTGCGTATTGTACACGCCCGTATTCAAATCCAACATTGTGTATATATAAGCACGCGCTATTGTTGCAAAGTGAACCAACTCCTTCCCACTCCCTCCACCCACTTCCCGGTCTGCCATCCTGACACCAACTGTCCATCCTAATATATGTACACTATTGTCTCTATGCGTCCTTTCTTAATGTTACAAGTGAACCAACTCCTTCCCCCTCCCTCCACCCACTTACTGGTCTGCCATCCTGACACCAACTGTCCATCTTAATATATGTAGACTATTGTCTCTATGCGTCCCTGGTAGTTGTTGCGCAGCAGCCAAATCGATAGGGTCGGTTCGACCTTTTGATTAAAAACACGCGTGTATTGGACATGTGAGTATTCGTATCCAACGTTGTGTATATATAAACATGCGCTAATGTTGCAAAGTGAGCCAACTCCTCCCCCCTCCCTCCACCCACTTCCTGGTCATCCATCCTGACACCAACTGTCCATACTAATATATGTAGACTATTGTCTCTATGGGCCCTTTCTTAATGTTGCAAAGTGAACCAACTCCTCCCCCCTCCCTCCACCCACTTCCCGGTCCGCCACCCTGACACCAACTGTCCATCCTAATATATGTAGACTAGTGTCTCTATGCGTCCCTTGCAGTTGTTGCGCAGCAACCAAATCAATAGGGTCTGTTCTGCCTTTCGATTAAAAACATACGCGTATTGGACACGTGCATATTCGAATCCTATGTTGTGTGTATATAAACACTCGCGTATTCAAATCCAACGTTGTGTCAAAATTTCAGAACAATTGGTGAAGAACTTTCGGAGATTTGCGGTTTTGAACAAACAAACATTTACATTTTTATTTATATTGAAGTTTCCTAATTTCCTCATTTACTGCAGTTTCCTCTGTAGAAAATGCTTTCAGTTTTTTACTTTGATTCTATCAAGAAGGTATTCAGATATGTCACACATTTGCCATAAATTCTGAATATTAGCACTCTAGTTGTTTATTAGATCACTGTAGTAAAGCTACTGCTCACCAGGGAAGTCTGCTGCTGGTATTGAAAGGGCATGTTTCAGTCTGCATGTCAGAATTTTTTTATGAAATAGAAGAGGATTTGAGAAGGCACTCAAAAGGTGCCCTAATTTTTATTTCTGCAGCACTAATCATACTTTCCATGGCAAAATGAACCCCCTCATTTTGTTACTTTTTAAATTAAATGTTTTAAGAGTTACCACTTTATTCCAATCAAGATGGCTTTAGGTGTGCAATACGTTTGTCATAAGTTATACTGTTAGCGCTTTAGTTGTTCTTTAGAATACTTTGGGAAGCTGCAGTAGAACACAAAGGAATAACTGACAGTCTCTGCCCTTGTTGGATGTACATGTTTTACTTAGAATGTCACACTTCATTCTCACGTGACTGAGAAAGATAATGTGAATTTACAGAAAATATGCTCTCAGTTTAACTTATGGATCACCTCTCTGTGGGAAAAGCATGAGAAAAAAGTTTTCCCTCAAACATGATCCATGATATCCCAGCAAAAGGCTTTTTCCCATGGTAAAATCACCTTAGAACACACCACAATCCTTAAAATGAGTATGGTACCATAAACAAATGATTTATAATGTAACTAAATTCTTAAAACCTTCCATTAACTGTAATGCTTTTTAATGAGATGCTATCATGTAAGTATGGGCTAAATTTGCAAATTTGCAGTCCGCGAATTCGTGCGAAATGGCAAAATATTCCGCGAATTTTCCCGCAAACTCGCAGATTTTTGTGCCATTTGCACAAATATATGACCACATGTGCCTGTAACTTCGCCAGCGTGCCAAAAGGCAAAGAGGTCCCTTGAGTGAGCTGGCCATTATAGTGGGGATGGGCGGGAAGTCGTTTCATACCGCTAGTGTGTGGTGGACGGGGCCAAACGGGCGGGGCTTCTATGCAAGTTCACATGCATCTTGTTTATAAAGGGTCAGAGACCGAGCAGAACAGCAGATGAGGAGAAAGCAGCCTCCTGTTCACAGGAGCTACACAGGGATGGCGCTCGGGAAACTCATGGATGCAAAAATACGTTTCGCACAGGACCCCAGAATCCTTCAGATGTCCAAAATAGCTCTGCTGCGCGTGTTGGTACAAAGCCATTCTGATCCTGCTCAGTGGGTTCAGGCACATGCAGCTGCTGCTGGACAATGTCCCATCTCATACTAAACTGCCCCGTACAGGCATATGCTGGCGCTGGGCAGTAGGGTGCAGTGGCGTGCGGGTGCTCCATGCCTGGTACATGCGCATACCGGTGCCAGGGGGGACATGTGTTTATTGGTGCTGTGTAGCAAGTTATGACTTTATATTTTGACTGCACCAGACGGTGGTACCACCTACACGGATCATGAGCATCCAGGCACCAGAATTCATGGTGCAAGAGCATAATGGTGCTGTGCGGTACGGGTATATATGTACTGGGGCAGGGGGCACTTAGCACAATGTGTGCTCACACCCAGAGGGCTCACAGGCAATTGAGCACAAATGATTTTCACACTGAGAGGGCTCTGGTGCAGTTCAGCAGCACGGGGGCTCACACCTACTGGGCCCTGGGGCAGTTCAGTAGCACGTGGGCTCACAACCCCTGGGCAGCTCAGCAGCATGGGGGCTCACACCCACAGAGCTCCCTGACAGTTTAGCAGGGCCACCCTCTGGTTCATCACTGCCACCCTCTGGTTCATCACTGCCACCTTCTGGTTCACCACTGCCACCTTCTGGTTCACCACTGCCACCCTCTGGTTCATCACTGTCACGCTCTGGTTCATCACTCCCACCCTCTGGTTCATCACAGCACCCTCTGGTTCACCACTGCCACCCTCTGGTTCATCACTGCCACCCTCTGGTTCATCACTGCCACCCTCTGGTTCACCACTGCCACCCTCTGGTTCATCACTGTCACCCTCTGGTTCATCACTGCCACCCTCTGGTTCACCACTGCCACCCTCTGGTTCATCACTGTCACCCTCTGGTTCATCACTGCCACCCTCTGGTTCATCACAGCACCCTCTGGTTCACCACTGCCACCCTCTGGTTCACCACTGACACCCTCTGGTTCACCACTACCACCCTCTGGTTCATCACTGCCACACTCTGGTTCACCACTGACACCCTCTGGTTCATCACTGTCACCCTCTGGTTCATCACAGCACCCTCTGGTTCACCACTGCCACCCTCTTGTTCACCACTGCCACCCTCTGGTTTATCACAGCACCCTCTGGTTCACAACTGCACCTTCTGGTTCATCACAGCACCCTCTGGTTCACCATTGTAGATTATGGGGAGAAAGCACACCTGCCCAGCCTCAACCGGGGGCTGGTTAATGTGTTACTGAATTTGAGCTTCAAGTCCGGCACCTGCTTCCTTATCTGTAAGTGCTTCCTGTTGTGGTTTAATTTTTGTGACAGCTTATAGCATTGTGCCATACTTGTAACTATTCTCTGACCCTGCTTCGAGGGTCAGAGCAGGGTCAGAGAATAGTTGCAAGTAGGCAACAACTCTGGAGGCGGCGCTCAGGAAGCACTTACAGGGTTACAGCAGGTGCCCAAGTTGAAGTTAATTTCTTTGTAACCATTTTGTGAATGGTTACAAAGAAATTAGCTTCAACTTGGGCACCTGCTGTAACCCTGTAAGTGCTTCATGTACTTCAGTTTTTGAAAATCCGTCCCACATGCGATTTCGCAGATTTTTCTGCATTTTCGCGAGATTCGGGGACCGCAAAATTGCAGAACATCCGCAAATTCCGCGAACTGAATGGATTTTACGCCCATGCTTACTATCATGTATATTGGTCCCAAGATGGCTGCCCACACTTCTTGGATGAAGTGCTGACAGCCAATCAGATCTCAAAATGAGATGTGTGGTTAGGCTTCACCCAGATATATATATATTTCTTTTTCCATTAATATTTTAAAAACTACGGAACGGACTTATACCATTTAACAATAAGGGCTCTTTCTGAACCAAGGGCTATCTTTTTGCCAAATTTCATGTAATTCCGTTCAGCAGTTCTGGCTGTAGCCGTGTCTAAAGTTTCCTATGGAAAATTGCATGGAGAAAACATGGTTTGGGACCCCTTTTTTTCTTGGCCCCCGCTTGCCGAATCACCCCAAAACTTTTAAGATAGGAGTGGACCGGAGCGGGCCATACGTTTTAAAAATTTCGTGAAGATTCGTCAATTGGCGCCAACGTTATTGGAATAGAATGTTACAATTTTCGTATGGTAAAAAGGGCCTAACTATAACTACCTACTGGTATTAGTACATTTCTGCAGTAATACAATCTGTTCTGAGTAATATATACTGATGTTGATTAGTCAGCTACGTTTTAACCTCTGTGTACCCACATATCTTGATCACTATTAAGCCCTTTCAGGGTTTTCGTCTTCATTTCTATTATATACTTTGACTCAAGTTGTCACAATTTCCGAACTCAGTCGCCTCTCCTTTCATCAAATGGAATTTGATCCACACAAAATTATCACAAGTGACCCCTGTTGCCCCAATTTTCTGTCTGAATGTGTCTGGCCACTGGATATGAGGTGTTTGCATTGGTTATGGCATGCATGTGTTCTAATACTCTTTTTTTTTTGGCCATATGCATCATACTCCCAATATATTTATGTCCTCATGAACAGATAGGCAATATACCACAAAACTGGAATTGCAGTTTAAAAGTTCTGTGATGGGTTTGTTTTTCTTCCCCCGGAATCTCGTAATCCTTAACTTTAGCACTGTACTAGTATGCCTTACATTTCATGCAAGGGAAAAATGCTGTAATCCGGGGTTTCTCAACCTTTTTTGTACAAGATGGCTGTGTACTAGCATGTCCTTTTCTATATGTGACTTCTGGCCTAGATGGTAGCATAGGGCCTAAAACAGGATCCATTAAAAAAATTCTCTAGTTATTTTTGAGGATTTCATAGAATTTGATGATCAGTAGAATAACTCGTAATTAGTCTCACCATATTTTCTCCTTGATTCTTTCTGTCCCTGTCTTTCTTTTTTAGCAGAGTTTGTCTTTTGAACTGTTAGAAATGGGATTTCTGGTTGGTAAAGGCTTGCGCCAAAGTCAGGCAGAAACCAACAATTTAGTCAGGGCAAGGGAGTTACACGCCAAAGTTAACCCCTGCTCACCCCCTTGGTAGCTTGGCACGAGCAGTCAGGCTTATCCTGGTGGCCATGTATAAAACATTTGCACAAGCACACAGCAACAACATCCCAGGCACACTACAAAATGAACTCTACACAAGGTTATATCAAAAATAGCCTTTGTAATCTCATAAGACATTAGAATAGTAAACACTTGATATACATGGTGCCTCCTGGCACTGGGTCATATCTACAAGAGATTATATACACCCCTGGACCACTGTCAGAACCATCACAAAGCAAACTTAGTAAAAGTAAAACATGTCATAAACGTACAACCAGTAACCACTGATAATCACTGTAGGTAGCATCAGCCTGTGACATAACTACATTATGCACAGTTTCACATAAGGCGCGAATTACATTCTGCACCAACATCACCAGCATAAACACATTATGCAATCTTCTCACAACTCTAAACACATTATACCCTAACCTCCTAAGCAGAATTCACCTTAGGGGCATAAATCACAGTGGAACAGAATCTCACTAGCATAAACCATAATATGCAATAACCTCATACATAAAAACCACAGTTAGAGGTATCAAAACAGAGTGCATAAAACATAATACATACATTACATTTCCTAGCACCACAGTCACATTAGGGCCTGGCACCCTACAATCCTAACAGTCCCCCGGCCATCTCAAAAAGGGGCTCAAATGCCCTATGTCCCACAGTCAGGGCGCGCTGCCTATGCAGTGAAAGTCAAGGGTGCGCAATCTGCGCAGGCCTAAACGTTGCAGCTGGCACTAAGTGCTGCGCAGCTCTGAAGGTATGGGGAAAAGGAGTGCTTCTGACTCCTAACTTTAATGTATGTCCCCAATAAAAAATGGCCTAAATGGTGCAGCTGCCCACTATTTGCTGGGCAGCTGTGTCTCTCAAAAATGAGGCCTGGCACCCATTATGGCCTCTGAGCAATTGGGCCAAATGTTGCAGTTGCCCGCTATGGCAGCGCAAATGGAGAATAACCAAAGAGACTCTGCTCTGGGGCTCTCTGCACCACAATGTGCCAACAGTTGCAGCTGCCCTCTGTCAGGCGGGACAACTGTTGCCAAAACGAGCACCGACAATGCGCCTCGAATGGCACTAGTAATGCCAGGGTGTGCCCCACTGGGTTTTTTAAAGAAGACTGTCCCCCAACGTTGGAGCGCACAGGCTATGAACATAGAAGCTGCCCCTCTTGGGGGGAGCAGTTGCAGAATGCGGCCATGTCTCCTGCTCAGCCCTCACTGGACCCAGCACCAACACTACTCACGGGGAGAACAAGATCCACTCCCACCCCAGCCTCCACTCACCCGGATGCAGAGGGTTTTTGCTGGACTCTCCTCTTCACCCGGGCAGCTCTTCTCTCAACATACGCAGGGCTTCCCTCAGCTCACGGGAGCCCCGGTATGCATTTCTCATCTTCTGGGCCGCCTTCTCTGATGCGGGCACAGTGGGGCTCTCACTGTTTGCGGGAGCCCTGCTTCACCCGTGCCACATCCTGGCTACATTCTTATTACCCGGGCTCCCTCCTGGGACCCTGGACTCCTTCGCACTTCGGCCGCCACCGCAGGCTCTCCCTCCAGCATGGGAGCCCTGCATCATCACGTCGCGCCAGACTCTTCCGCCGGCCCCGCCCACAACCAGGCAGGCCACGGTTCGCGGCGGCAGCGATCTCCTCAAGGAAGGGCAGACTCCCTCTAAATTAAGGATATAAAGCAGGGTGGGCACCTGCTATTCTGCCATATATAAAGCGGGGTGGGTACCCGCTTGGTGCATGCAAATGCGGCAATGAGAGCAGGGTGGGCACCTGCATTTAGATATAAAAATAAGCGAGGTGGGCACCCGCAAGTCAAAGTGAAAATGACCAGTATGCGGGGTGGGCACCCGCAAGGCCGGCATCACGGGGGAATCCCTACGATGGGGATTTCCTCGTAAAGGGGCTGCAGCTCGGTGGTGCGCAGCCCCCAGGCTCTCCCCTCCTTGGGAAAATCAAGAAAGAAGGCAAGGCGCTCCTAGTGCGCAAAAGTGCAGCCAAAGTCTTTGTAGGTCCTGGAATAGAAAGCAAGGATAGTAAAAAGGGTCCCAAAAAAGTCCTTAAGGCATCAAGGGGGCAATGCACAGTCCAGGGAGGGAAGCCCTCATGGCAGCCCCCCTGGGCCCCAGCAGCAGCACGCCCCAGCAGGAACAGCAACCAAGAACTGAAAAATGTCATGGGGACACAGCCCCTATATTTATATGAGCAACTCCCTTTGTGCCACAGCACAGAGTTTAGGGATACCAGTTAGATCTGGTATAGGGGAGCTTTGGAGCACTTTGTTTTGCTCAGGTCCTCTATCCTTTGTCAGGTGGGGGCTCAGGGATCAGATGCACCACAGGGGGCGGTGCCAGCATTGTAGAGGGAAGGCACAGTCCTATTCAGGTCCCAGGTGCAACTCCTCCCCCCAATCTGCATGTAAATCTCTCTATCCACCACTGGGCAGACTCCCTCCTGTCTCCTGGAGCCACCCACACATTTCAACTCCTGTCAATCACAAGCCAGACATGCAATTCACATCAGGCAGGCAAACACACAGTACACAGAAATGCCAACTTCCAAAAGTGGCTTTTCTCTGTCCATCAACTGTGTTTTTTGCAATTTTCTCCACCAGTTACTATAAATCTGCGCACACCATCATACAGCATTTATCCTCACGAGTTCATACATACTAAACTTTCCCCTGCACTCCTCTCATACCAGGAATTTCTATGGGCACACATATCCCCTATGCATTCCTATGGGAGGGCAGGCCCATCCCACCACACATACACAGAGAGCGCATGCACTTTACACCGGGCCACAGTGCTAAAGTGCACAGAGGCCAAAAATCACTAACACCAAGTTACAGAAAAAGGCTAGGAGAATGCAAAAAGTTTTGCGGTGAACCTGCCAAAAGGGCCAAGTCCAACACAAACATTTGCCTTCTGTGTTCTGCTAGTGGTAATGTTTTATCTAGATATCCTCTAAACCTAAATCTGAACAAGGCCTCATCCTTGGCCTTTATAAAGGTGGTAGATAGAGAGCAATTTTCTTTGATACATAATAGTTACCCAAACAGTATACTATTTATCAAGCTTTTGGGGTGTTGACTGTTGACAGGTAGAACTGAATTGCCAGATGTTGGTGTTCTATATAGTGTTGTCTGTAACGTCCCATCCTGAATATATACAGGTAGATCTGAAAAGGAAACGGAAGTGTCACTGATATAACATGTGAATTGTAAATTTAGGGTGTTATAATTCAGTTCTTTTATATAGTCTTCAACAGATTCCTGTGTGCCACACCACACCCACCAAGAACAAATCATCTATGCAGCGTTCCCAAATAGCTACGCTATCCATCCATTTGTCATTCTAATCCACCCAGGCTACGTACTTCTCCCACCATCCCACAAATATATTTGCATAGGTGGTGGCGAAGAATGTACCCATTGCAGTCCCCTGTTTCTGTCTATATAGTTGTCCTGCAAATAGGAAAATATTGGTATTCAGAACGCAATTAGTTCCAATAACATTGTGTTATGTTCTTGTAATTTCAGGGGATGATTCCCTATGAAGTATTCCACCGCTTTCAACCCCTGTGTGTGTGTGATATACAGGTATAGAGACTTGTTATATCTAAGGTAATGAGGTAAAAGTTATCTTCCCAATGGATATCCTCAATAATCCTCATAAATTCCCTAGTGTTATTGATATTTGAACTAAGGTCCTTTACAAATGGAGACAAAAATCGGTCCACATAGACTGACAAATTTTCCAGTAGGCTCTCCTTTGATGAAACAATTTATACTCCTGGTGGTGTCTGATGGTTCTTGTGTACCTTGGGAAGGTGGTGGAAAGTCAGTTTATGTGGATATTCAAATACCAGAGATTAATATTCATCATATCCCAAGGGGGGGGGCGTGTCCATTGTGGTGTTCTTTTCCACGTTTCCCTCATGAGTTTGTATTCCTGTTGAAAATGTACTCCTGTGTTTGTAATTTATCATGCTGCTGCCCATCGTTGCTCACTTTCTAACTTAAATTCTATTGTATCTTATAAAGGACGTGTGCTCTGTGAGAGAAAGAAAAGTGACCTAATAACTGCATTGCCCAAAGTGAGTATCTGTTAGTGGTAGTTTAGAGTGGTAAATAGAATAGCATGAAACAAGAACGATACAGAGTATGTAGATGACATAAGAAATTAAGTTGCCATAAGATCCCAGAAAGTGTATAAATTATAAATTTGTGCTTAACTGTCACCAGAAAGAAAATGTATCTATTGTTACACCTACTAATATTGTCAAACATGGACTTCTTATAATTAAGTATGTTGATCAAGGTATCTCTTTCTCCTGTAGGGACATGCATGAGAGAATTTTTTTTAATACAAATGCTATGTGGTTGTAAAACTACAATGATTACAGCAGGATTGGAGTACCTACAAATATGCAAAAACTAAAACCAGGATGTACTCTTTTATGCTTCATGTTTCTGTGACATGTTTTTTATGTAGCAGTAGATGGCTTGTACTGTTTCTGATACTAGATATTATGTCTCTGGTGTCTCTTTGTCCTTCATAGGAAGGAAATAGGAGTACCTGCAAATACAAAAGTATGCTTTTAGATATGAAGGCTCTCTCTATGGTTCATGACCTGTGCTGGGCCAGCTATGATCTCACCTTGTCGGTTATGTAGCTTTCTAAGTGGTGGTCCAGATGTATCACATAACTAGTCCGTTCATCGTTAATCGTGCAATCCTAAGCGGGGAGGTTTGTCGCTGTTGAGCAAAAAGATAGAAGATGATGTTTACACCAATGCCACTCTCTGTTCACCCACCCCTGAAATATGCTTGCTACTGTATCTAAGGCAAACAACTTATATTCTTGTAAATTGCTATGGTAGACTACCTATGCAGTTAGCTATTTGTTTTATATGTGGTCGAACCCTGTATTGGCAGACATTTGTACCGGTAATATTATCCTAGGTTTTGTATAATATCCTGCCCAAATCCGAAAAGCAAAGGGGGTTTCTCCCATTATGTCCTGTTTGTATCGCGTTCATTATTACGCAATTCTATCAGTGTATGGTAACCCATTGATTGCCAGGTCTCGTACTAACGTATCTCTCTTTAAAGCTGTGGTAGTGCCATGGATACATAAGGTCATCTTAAGGCTCGTTAACTACTGCTACTTCAAACGCTACAAGCCATAATAATTATCTCTAGGGCACACCAACTAGCATGGGGACCTGATTCTCGTGTTCGTTCGGTCCGTTTCCATGCGTTGGTGGTTCGATGAAAATGAGGCTACTTAGACTTGCTCAGCGCTTGTGGGCGGAAAATTGCTACTTATATTATCACTAACAATACAACCTCGCTCATGAAGCAGTCTTTTATCTTTTCAGAATTGTGGTTTCTCCATCCGCAAGTACCGTGGTAGATCCTCCAAACCGGGGATATGCGGGTAAGGAAATCGGTCTTTTTATGGCGAGAAGCTAAACTCAGTGAGTGCCTCTCGCGATATTTGGAACGGGTATTCCCGTATTCTAAAAAGAAATGGAAATAGGACTGAATAGCTAACAGGCTCGGCTCTATAGATCACGTAAGACTGCTGCCATTGTTTAGTATTTCAGAAGGGAACATAACATATGTAAAGATTTAAAAGGGTGATTAAAGAAAGATTTTAAAAGGAATGAACCTGTAAATATTGTCATCTATATTTAGATATATAGTAATGCTGTGATTTTATAGTTATTTTCGACATTTGTGACAGTTGTTCTGTATTGATAGCAATATTATATTTGATAGAGAGACTTTAGTTTTATATGGTCATACATTAACATAGTAAAGAGAAATACGGGCATAGTTTCCACTAACCGACGATTGTGATCAAATTACCACTGAGTTTCTAATACATGTAATACTACGGAAAGCATCATGAATCATAGGGACGAACCAATGAGAAGGTGGGAAAGTCCTCTAATATATCACCCATACTAATAGTTGGGGAAAATGCATACCTTTGAAATGTATCTATGTGGATTACTGGGATCTCTTCTCTCACCATTCAATCTCTCTGTGCACCACATGGTAACATTACTCTTCTGCCATATTCGACTAGATGGTTACTACTAGGCTACTATTGTTTGGAAACTCATGCAAACTGCCCTTCATTTCACTACAGTTCATCTTTCCTATATAAAAAATGCAAATACTGACTTCTTCCCATTGAGATAACTCCTCAATCTGAGGAAATCTGGCCTAAATTCAGAATTTAGAATGCTGCAAATCACTCAGTTAAGATATATATATATATATATATATATATATATATATATATATATATATATATATATATATATATATATATATATATATATATATATATATATATATATATATATATATATATATATATATATATATATATATTACGAAAACGCTATTCATCACCAGTTTCTTTAAGAATAACGAGAGTGAGCCCAGAATACGTGCAAGTTCATCGGTGATTTATTCTTCAATCATACCAGCAATACCTGCGCTTTATCGGCAAGAAAAGGCTCACTTTTCCTCAGAAAGTCCAAATGACACATTAGGACACATTGAAGGGCAGATTCAGAATTAAACATAGGTTCAAAGAAGGAAACAGATATTGGCAGAGACCTGTCCTACAGAGACGCTTCTAGGGGCCGCTGATATACAGTGATAAACTGGCCTTTAAAGAATAAATCGAGGCTCGATATCAAAAGAAGAGAGATTGTGTTCAATTAACATTCACTCATCCAATACGTTGACAGGTTATTGATCCTTCTGCATTCTAGTGATTGGAATGGACAGTGCTATTGCGTGCACAGGCAACTCATTAAAGCAAGATGTAAAGTACTTTTAGCTTCAGCAAATGGTGGTATTGAGTCCACCATTCGTTCCTTGTCTGGAGGGAAGGCACTTATTCTATTTATGCTGTCTAAGAACAGGAAATGCACAGAATTCATGCAGCGTCATTTAAGATGCTGCAGCACAAAGATATGATGACTTGATACTATGTATAAGAGGAAAACAATCATTGGCTCTCACAAATAAAACTTGAATTCAGTAAAATGTGTAGAGTAAAGTTTCACTCATAAGACTATAGTAAATAAATTGTTTGAAATGCAAATTAGATGAAAAACATACTGCCAATTTTTTATTTATTTTAATTTACCTTAATAGTTCGAACTGTAAACCAGTACTTCTGTTTGACCGAGCTTAAGTGGAACCGATTCACAAATGTCTTTATATACACAGCAAATAGAACTACAGGCGTAGGCTTATATATACTTACATATCTTTGAGAACTTTACTGCAAAAAACATCCAACTCCCTATTTGTTAATGTGCAAAGAGAGCACAGTCCTTTCCTTTCCAAGAGTTGTATGTGAATAATGTTTTGTGGCAATTTCCCCACGTCCTGGACAGATGCATAAAATAGTACTACAGGAATACTAATTCACACAGTCTAACATGACTTTTTGCATCACGCCTGAAACGTCCAATTGCAAAGAGGCCCCAGCCCTTCGGGTGTGTATTAGCTGTATATGACTATTTCATGAATATATCTCCTATTTTATTCCCAATTTAGGGTCCTAATTCACAAAGGTATGTAAAAGTACACAAATGTATGGTAGTTTTCATGTACTCATAAGGACCTTCGGCTAAAGTTGGCATTTTTATATTACTTTGTAATCGATGCTAGAGTGCTATTTTGCTTTCATGTTAATTAATACATTTAGATCAGATTGTAAAAGTGAATTTTACTTTTACAATTTTTATCAGCATTGTTTCAATCGGTTTGATTTGTTTCTTCATGACTGTCTCTGGTAGGGGAGTTCTATGGCTGAAGCTAGTACTTTGGAAGTTAAAGTTATGTGGTTGTGACTTTTATTTTGGAGCGGTTACCCTAATATTCCTTCATTATTTGTCATTACCATAATGACATACAACTCTGTCTGATAGACTCCTCCTCTCAGACGTTTAGTGCCTCACACACTGCCTGCACCTCATCCAGATCTGACCAGGGCTGGACTGGGAACCAAAACCCTCCGTGGCGGAGAGCTCGGCCAGCCCCCCCAAGGGGTTGGGGGTATGGCCGATCTGTTTACCAGGGCCGGTTTAGGACGATTTTGGTACAGGGTCCAATTTTGCAGCTATGCTGCAAAAATGTCTGTGTAACAAAAATGGCCCCCAGGGGCCCAAAACTGGCCCCCACTCTGCGGCCCACCAGGGAAATGTCCGGTGCCCGCTACGGCCAGTCCGGCCCTGGACCAGTGTGTCCAGTTCCTCCCTGAAGTTCAATCACACCAAGGCAAGAACAAAAAGTAAGAAATAGTCCAAAACTGGCTCATTAACATGAACCTGGTTGCATTCCAACCCCAAGTTTCACCCTATTGCACAGTCACTTGGATTCACCCTGTCAACCAACACGCCCCTAAGGAACACATGCTAAACAATGAAAAACAAAGGATCAAAAGAAACTCAGACCAGCGCTCTCAGATGAAGAAAGTGAAACTATTTTAGCAGAAAACCACTTCAGAGCTGCTGTTCTAGCCTTCATACTCTTGTATCTGGATGTTTGCATTGCACAGCCTCCCAGGCCCCACATTTGCCCCCTTAAGGGCATCCAGCAAGATGCTGCATGCCTCCTTAATTGCCTGAAGAAATATAACCACATCACCCCCATCATGGTGTAGCTTCACTGGCTCCTATTGCTTGCGCCCAACACCTTGAAACTCTGCTACCTCTGCAAAACTATCTCAAGTGGCAACTTGTCTGATTCCGACAAACTCACCATCCCTGAACCCCCTCACCACATTTGCAGCGAGAACATCATCAGACTGGAAATGAATAAGTGTAAAAAAAGCACACTACAATAGGCCTTTTCCATTTGTACTCCAAGGACCTGGAACAAAATCCCCCAACTTCTTCTCTATTTAGGAAAGAGATGAAGGCACACCTTGCAAAAGAACACCCCATGACAACAAAGTAACAGTCCAACTCTTCTTTCAGAAGCCAGCTTCATCTGCAATTACTTATTGACTGTATCTGCCTTTCAAGCCTTTTGGCTATTTTTGCACGCTAAAACTACCACATATATGCATACATACATTAGCTATCAAATTCAGAAAGCATAATTCTGTTCAGAAGCCAGCTTCCTCTGCCATTACTTATTGACTGTATCCTTGCTTTTGACCTTGTAGAGCACTCTGCTACCTTTTAGTTAGGGTTGTGCTCTAAAACGACCACATATACACATACATACGTAAAAACATTAGCTGATCAATTCAGAGCACGTCATTCTGTTTTACGTATCATTCTCTACTAGTCGTGATCTGTTGAAATCAGTTCCATTCATTTTGTTTTATGTGCAAACTTCCAATGCTCATTTGCTCTTTAAATGAAACCATGCATTCTGCTTTATATTTACAGTGTTCAATGTTTATCTAATATTAGGGATGTTTTTCAGTTTTATTATGGTTTATAACAGTTCCCATGCCTTCTCACTTATTACGCTGTGTTAATACTAACCATATTAATTTTTAATTACTGCATTAACCTGTTCCTCAATGTAATTATGATCAGATGTATTGCAATATCCCAGTGAGTTCTAATTGAGATAAACCCTAATGGCTGTGATCGTTTTAATTGCCATATGGGGAAGAGTTTTAAAAATGCTGTTTTATACTGAGAATTAGTGTTGAGTTTCACGGTGTAAAAGGAGATCGTAGTTAATTTATATTACAATTAGAGAGACAAATTAGTTCTTGGTTTTCTCTGGTCAGGAATTGGGAGGAATATAATAAGGCCAATTACTAAAGCAATGACTCCATATGAATAACAATATTGACCACAGTATCAATTAAAATATTACATAATGAATTTATAATAGTAGTCATATTCATTTAATTAAATTAAAATCTGTATACAAATGAATAATAATATAATTTAGATAAAGTACATATACAGAAATACATAATGCTATATATACATTTACGGTCCCCAGTAGTTGGTTATAGTTAGTATTTCTTTTCCAAAGACTGAACGTTTTGATGTTTATTAATAACTATGGCACCGTTTGACAAATCTCCATGAAACTGTTCAAAACGTAAGTTTATCCTCCTTCGCTCCTTCCAGGAAAATATTGGGATGACCTGTGAAGTGGGGTCCAAGAATAAAGAGGAGCCCCAAAATGTAAAATCTCCATTCATTTTCTATAGACTTCTTTAGACGTGGCTACAGCAAAAACTGCTATATGGAATTACCCCAAATTGTGCAGAAAGCTAGACCTTGGGCTTCAAATTGTGCTTTATGTGATTTGGTGTAAATCCATTGAGGAATTTTTGAGATATTAAGGGTCAAAAATGATTGTATATTTTGGCAGTTGAGCTCACAAGAGTCCTAAAGTGTTTCCCAAGGGAGTGCAAAATCAAAAATGGAGCCACGTGGTTAGCCATTTTTCCTGTGAGTCTTTACACTCTTGCAAGAGCAAGAGGCTCACGCAAGTCTTGCAAGCACTCTGATTGGCTGGCTTTTGGAATGCTAGAAATTAAATGGTGGCCATTACTGTTTACTGTAAATACTGCAAGGTGTTGTGGAAAAGCTATATAAGGGGGCAGCAGAAAGGCATGCTGTCCCCCTAAGTTTAGAAAGGAGATGTCTGAGGTTTAACTACTGTGAAGAAAATAAATGTATATTGTTTTTAACAAATTTTTACGATCTCGTGGGATCACAAATAGTAACAAGGGATAGATGTGTTCTTTCTTTTTTTTTAAGTCTTATATAGCGCGATTTAGACGTAAAGATATCATGTATCAGAGCGCTTTACATGAGAACCAGTTTCATTACAGATGGGCAATTTCATTTTTGGTAGGCACGGGGAGATTAAGTGATTGGCCCAGAATCACAGGATGTTGAGCATTGTTGCCAAGACTTGAACTCGGTTCCCCAGCTTTGAGGTGGACAACTCTAGCCGTAAGACTACATCCTCTCCCCGATACACTCTTTTATTAGGAATGCATATTGTGGTACTTGTTGTTGAGAGGAATTGTGTAGGAGGTAAGTACTGTGATGACTAGAAGGTCAAATCTTTTTTTTAATTCCTATCTTGCTACATATAGGAACATGAAAATTAGGAAGGAGCAGGTAATGTTTGAATACACTGTGCTACACACACTTGTTACTGTATAAATGAGTTTTGATAGAGATGGTGTTTATCAGATTCTATTATTTATGCTCATTAGTTTGAGAAGAGTTGTGAGTAGAGTTAGGGATCATCCAAGATGGACCAGTCTTTTATACACCCTACTATGGTCACCAAACATCTTAGAGAGAAGTGTTAGACAACAGGCCAGTCCCTCCTACAGACTACTATGCATACTGGTCACACTGAGGAGAGGTGTCAGCGGAGGGGTCAGTCTCTCCTTACACCCTACTATACACTTCTGTTATAGTCTGGAAAGCTCGGAGTGGAGATGCCACTTCCTCCCCATACGCTAATAGTGGGAACTATAAAGTATTAGTACTGTAATGAAAGAAAGTGTGAAATGTATTCCCCAAAAACATTTGCAATGTCGCAAGACTCTTGTGGGATCGTAAAAAATTAGGGAGGTGTAGAGAAAATCTGTCTGAAGAGAGAGGTCTCAGCAGAGAGGCTTAAGTGTTTGTACACTCTACTACCCACACCCAAGAATACAGGGCTGTTATCCATGAGACACATGCTAAGTGTTGGAGCTTGTGATATTCACATGAGACTCTGAAAAATATACAGACGGAGGGAGGCATTTGTATGCTCACTCTCTCATGAGAGTCTTGAAAGAGTCATTTATAAGCTTCAGCATGTAAAGCTTGCTGTGGGGGCCTTGGACGATTACACAATCAAGAATAATGACACCTTAAAAAAAGACTGCTGGTGATATGACTTGATATCAGTAATTGAGCAAATAATCAATGCCTATTGAATATTCATCTATTTAATACTCACACACATTTTACAAGTATTTGTTACAATAAAAAAGAAACATTCTTTTACTAAAATAATGTCTGAACAAACCATATAATATAAAGTAATTCTCCTAAACATGAACTCATAAACAAAATAAAAAAAATACTAGAACTTCACTCACAAAACCAAATGTTAAAGTAATGTTATAGTTACGTGTAATAAGAAATATCTGTTTTCGTTTTTTTTAAAAGAAAAAATTCACTGAAAGATTTGAGATGTCATCGGCGATGTCATAAATGATGTCATAGAATATGTCATGAGTGATGTCATAAGTAAGGTCATAAGCAGTGCATGGTGGGGGTGCAAGTTATAGTCAGTGCTGCTAACTATAACTGCTGAATTATTATTTTTTAAATGTAACCGTTGTCACTGAGAAATTCACCTAATTATAAAACTACTTTATCCTTTGTTTTTTTCAGTGAATATAGATATCCTCATTTTAAACTTTGTTTCAGACCCGGGAGATGGGGTTCCGGGTGCCTACAATGGTTCGGACAGGAGACCTGTGCTGCCCCCTCACTTTTTTTTAAGCAATCGGCTTGGAATCCCGATGGATTTACAGGCTCTGGGAGGGGGCTGTGTGGCCCCCTCCTTTTTAATGAAATCAGTCCAAGGGTATGGAGTCTCTAGAACCTTTCAGCACTCAAGAGGGGGCTACACTGCCTTCTCCCCTTTTTTGGAATTTTGGTCAGAGGGATTGGGTCCCCAGGGCCCATCAAGGGCCAAGGAGACGCGATGCACAACCTCTAACCATAAATAATACTCAGTGGATGGGATCCTCAGGCCCAAAAGGGGCTTGGTTGGGGCTCCTACTCATGCCTACCTCCCCCTATATTTGATAAATAAAATGGTGGCCATCATTGTATATACACACACACAGATATACATAGGTTTTGTGAAGGTTTCTCAAATGTATATCAAATATGTATATAAATATATTAATGTTTTTGTTTGCAAATACATTTGGTTCCATTTAAGAAACCTTCACAAAACGTCCCCCAAAATATGTGTATCCACCTCATCTCCTTCCTGGAAAATGTGGGAGTGGTCCATCAAGTGAGGGGGATGAGAAAAAATTTGACCTCAAAACACTTTCTTTCCCATGCAATTTCTATAGGGAAAATTAGACAATGCTAGAGAAAAAATAGACAGAATTTTTTTTTGTTTTTTAATCCTTATATTAAACATAGGAACCAGCTTCAGATATACAGCGAAGATAGACATATATTCTGTGGGTAAACAAATGTTGCGTATACCCGATGGCACATCTGGTACCGATTCTAATTGCTTGCTGCTAGCACCATTGCAGTTCAGGGTGGTGTTGACCTCAATACTCTCTTTGGAAAACTTTAAAACACACCTCATGGCCCTACTCATTGGCCTCTGTACTTTTCCCATGCCCCCCATATCTTTTCCCATTTGTGTGGGCAGACCAGCTTTGATAGACCACTTGTTCCCCCTATGGCACCAATCCATATCACCTCTTCCAGGCTTCCAGTGTTGGGGCCTCTACAGCCCCCCATGCCAGGGCAATATTCCTCTAGCCAACCCCCCCCCCGCCAAGGCCAGCCAGGTCTTGGCCCGCTGTGACCATGTGATCTCTTCCGTTACTCCAAGAATGTGCCTTCTCGACTCCATCGGGACCCTCTCTCCCACCACTGTCTTCATTATGCGGGCCTGACCCTACCAGTACAATTGAGTCTTGAGGTAAGACCACAGTATGAGAAGGAAGGATCCTTTCTCATCACATCCTCTCTAGCACTGTTCAGACACACAATTGCCAATGCGGAATTGCCAATCGTGAGACATACGATCTGTGAAGAATACGGAGATGAACAAGCCTAAAATGTGCAGTGATAGCTATTTCTCTGGGGCTCTTTAAGGCTTCAGCCCAATTGTCGTCCTCCAGTAGCCCTACATCAGATTCCCAGGCCTCCCTCAGGGGACCCATGCAATCTGGGGAGTTGTTCATGAGTTTTCTGTATGTGAGGGATATTGCTTAATCTATCATGGTGTCTAGAAGGAATCTGTCCACTAGTGGTGCGTATTTCGATATCACAGTCCCTTCTTTTAGATGACAGTGAAGTGCATGCCACAGTTGCTGGTATTTGATATATTCTCTTCCCCTCATTTGGAAGTCCTCCCGCTGGGTATTGAATGCAATTATCTTATCTCCCTTCCAAACATCTCCCAGTAAGTCAATTCTCATAAGGCTCCATTTCCGCAAGCCCTTTAATCGTTTCATTTCGCTCAAATAGTCTACCTCCCAAATGGTGCCTGTTCCATGAGTTTAGCCTCCCAGCCCTCCATTTTAGTTGTCTTATCCCATATGTCAAGAACTGTCTGTGTGTCTGTCGGGAGGTGTGTATTGCCTCTTCCCTTTCAGAATAGCTCAGCCAGATAGTTTCTATTGCTCATCTCCAATCGGTCCACCCTATATTTAATTCCAATAGCGGTGAGAGGACCCACCCATTGATATTAATAGGTTGAGAGGCCCAGTAATATTTCCTGATATCTGGGACAGCCATTCTCCCCTCATACACTCCTTTCTGGAGCTTCATAAGCACAATCCTAGGGCCGCCACCTCCCCACAATAGCATGCACTGTTCGGACTCGACTAATGGTGGAATGTCTCCTGTATCCGGTATGGGGTGTTCTGAACTGCATATAGTAAGCGTGGGAGGGCCATCATTTTAAAACAAACAGCTCTGCCTATAAGGGAGACAGGTAACTTTCTCCAGTGAGCCGCGCTGTCTCGTAGTTTGTCTTGTTGCGCCTGTACATTTAACTGTAAGAACTTGTCCTCTGACTTTGTAATCCATATACCCAGGTATTTAAAAATATCCTTTCGCACTAGCTCCGAACAAACCGATATTAAAGCTGGAGGCTCACCCGCCAGAGAGAACACTGGGGATTTGTCCCAGTTGATGCAGTATCCGAGTATGAACTTAAGGACTGTGTTATATGAATGAGCCTGTGGAACGTTTGTTGGGCTGTGGACATTGAGGAGGATATCATCCGCACGTAGGGATATGTGTTCTCCCCCTCTACCCCAAAAATCAATGTCTCTCACCAGTAGGTACCCCTGTATCCAGACAGCCAGTGGTTCCATCCCCAACGCAAATAGCATCGGTGATAACGGGCACCCCTGCCGCGTGCCCCTATGGAGCAGAAAGGTGCTGGACATAGACCTGTTGACATTGATTCACGCCATCGGAGGGGTGTGTAATAGACGTATCCACTTCTGCAGATTTGGGCCAAGTCCTACCTTATCTAAGACAACGAATAGATATGTCAATTCGATGCTATCGAATGCCAGCCTCACATCGAGTGAGAGGAAGGCTGCAGGCACGTCTGGTTGCTTTTGGGTCATATGCATGACTCCATAAAGACATTGCAAGTTAAGCCTAGTGCTCCTGTGTGGCATATAGCCAGATTGATCTGGATGGGCTAGGGACTGTATGACCGGACTCAACTGACTTTCGATGACCTTGGCTAATATATAAGCTTCGAAGTTCAGAAGAGAGATAGGCCTGTAGGAGCTACAAAGATCGTGGGGTTTACCTTTTTTAAGTATGACCGCTATGGTCACCATTCTCACATCCGCCGGGAGTTGACCCTTGTCTCTTGCCCCTAGAAACATATTGAGCATGTGTGGGGCGAGCTTCCCTGCCACACATTTGAACAACTCTGTGGGGAGCCCATTCAGGCCTTTCCCGGATTGTATAACCCGTATGGCACTTTCTACTTTCTCTACGTTGAGGTCTGAGTTCAACGCCTCCCTATCTTCATTCCCCAGTGTCAGCAAAGACATGTCTTTTAACAATTCATAACAATCTGCCTCCCCTGCTTACTCTGTGACTGGTAAATGTTCTCATAGTACTCTGCGAAAACTTCAGTCAATTCCCCACCTGTTCCTCCCTGTACGCCCTCAGCCGTCCAGAGACCCAGTTGCGACTCTTATCCCTCCTCTCCAGCCAAACGATCAGTTTATTGGCCTTCTCACCCAAATCGTATACCTTACTTTGTGTGGCAATTGCGTGTGCATGGGCAGAGTTTTCTTCGAAGTCCCTGAGTGCTTTTTGCTTAAGTTTGAGTGTCTTTTTGGATCCAGTGCATGAAGCCCCTGGCCACCACCTTATATGCCTCCCAGAGTGTGCAGTCAGACCGCACTGAACCAACGTTTTTGGTGAAATATTATTCAGTGAAAATAGACAGAATTATGCCGAATTTGGCAGAAAGCTATATTCTTGTCCAGAAAACGTGCTTTTTGTGATTAGGTGTAAATCTGTTCAGCATTTTAGAGGAATCAAGGTTTAAAAAATAGCAATACCTTTTGCGGTGGCACATCCTAATTGGATGGCCGAGCGGGAGTCCTGCAGGACCAGGCAATGTGATTGGATGGCTGTAGCATGAGTAAAAATGTTGCAGCCTTCATTACAGGACCTGGTCAAGCCAAGTCCTGATTTTTTTATTTTTTATTCTATCTAAATAAGGGAGCAGGGTAGGGATGCCCAGACTGTTAGCTCTGGTATACACTCAAAATATCGAGTTTTTAATATCGATTTGCATTAATATCGATTAAAAAATATAGAATGGACACAATATCGACTGGACAGAATATAGACTACAAAAATATCGAATAGGATAGCATTAAAATCGAATCAAAAATATAGAATGGACATAATATGGAATGGACAGAATATAGACAACAAAAATATAGAATGGACAGAATATAGACAGCAAAAATATAGAATGGACAGAATATAGACTACAAAAATATAGAATGGACAGAACATAGACTACAAAAATATCGAATTTGAGGTAAGTAAGTTAATATCAATTTTTAAAGTGTTTTTTATGTTAGTATATGTTTGAAAAGTGTATATTTATTTTATTATTTATATTAATAAATTTTTGTTATGGTATTTAATTTTTGCGTAATATAATTCTGTAGCGGGTTGTGGGTTTATAGGGGAATAGGGTGGGAAGTAATTTAATTATAATTAATTAAATATGTTAATTTATTTATTGGTATTTATTTTGAATTAATTGTTAATTAATTGTTAATTAATTAAAATATAATTAGTCATTAATTTTAATTAATTGATTAATTGATAAATATGTTCATTTCAGTAATTTATTTTCTGTAGCGGGTTGTGGGTTTATAGGGGAATAGGGTGGGAAGTTATTTAATTATAAATAATGAAATATGTTAATTTATTTATTTGTATTTATTTTGAATTCATTGTTAATTAATTATTAATTGGCAATTAATTAAAATATAATGGGTACTTCATTTTAATTAATTTCCTAATTGATAATTATGTTAATTGAATTAATTTATTTTCTGTAGTGGGTTGTGGGTTTATAGGGGAATAGGGTGGGAAGTAATTTAATTGTAAGTAATTCAATTTTAAATTATTTTTTTATCTAATTTTTAATTATTTTGTAATTGTTAATTAATTTATTGTTAATTGGTAAATAATTTGTATTAGTAGGTAATTATTTTTAATGAATTTTTATTTGTATTTTTAATTCATTAATTAATATATTATATAAAAGTGTTATTTTAATTAATTTGCAATTGGTATTAATATTTATTTTATTTTTATTTATATATGAAGTATTCACTTTCCCTACTGTTGCACTCACTGGAGTAGGAATAGTAGTTTTTACCCTCCTGCTATCCAACGCATTCCCTACTGTTGCACTCACTGGAGTGGGAATAGTAATTTTTACCCCTACGCTATCCAACACTTTCCCTACTGTTGCACTCTCTGTAGTGGGAATAGTAATTTTTACCCCTACGCTATCCTACGCTTTCCCTACTGTTGCACTCTCTGGAGTGGGAATAGTAATTTTTATCTCTACGCTATCCAACGCTTTCCCTACTGTTGCACTCTCTGGAGTGGGAATAGTAATTTTTACCTTCCCAGTATCCAATGCTTTCCCTACTGTTGCACTCTCTGGAGTGGGAATAGTAATTTTGACCTTCCCGGTATCCAACGTTTTCCCTACTATTGCACTCTCTGGAGTAGGAATAGTAATTGTTCCCTCCTGCTATCCAATGCTTTCCCTACTGTTGCACTCATTGGAGTGGGAATATTAATTTTTAGTCCTATGCTATCCAACGCTTTCCCTACTGTTGCACTCACTAGAGTGGGAACAGTAATTTTTACCCCTACGCTATCCAACGCTTTCCCTACTGTTGCACTTTATGGAGTGCGAATAGTAATTTTTACACTCCCGCTATGCAACGCTTTCCTTAGTGTTGCACTTTCTGGAGTGGGAATAGTAATTTTTACCCCTCCGCTATGCAACGCTTTCTCTACTGTTGCACTCACTGGAGTGTGAATAGTAATTTTTACCCACCCGCTACCCAACGCTTTCCCTACTGTCGCACTTTCTGGAGTGGGAATAGTAATTTTTACCCTCCTGCTATCCAACGCTTTCCCTACTGTTGCACTCACTGGAGTGGGAATGGTAATTTTTACCCCTACGCTATCCAACGCTTTCCCTACTGTTGCACTCACTGGAGTGGGAATAATAATGTTTACCCCTACGCTATCTAACGCTTTCCTTACTGTTGCACTCTCTGGAGTGGGAATAGTAATTTTTACCTCTACGCTATCCAATGCTTTCCCTACTGTTGCATTCTTTGGAGTGGGAATAGTAATTTTTACCTTCCTAGTATCCAATGCTTTCCCTACTGTTGCACTCACTGGAGTGGGAATAGTAAATTTTATGCCTACGCTACCCAACGTTTTCCCTACTGTTGCACTCACTGGAGTTGGAATAGTAATTTTTACCCCAACGCTATCCAACGCTTTCTCTACTGTTGCACAGTCTGGAGTGGGAATAGAAATTTTTACCCTACCGCTATCCAACGCTTTCCCTACTGTTGCGCTCACTGGAGTGGAAATAGTAATTTTTACTCCTACGCTATCCAATGCTTTCCCTACTGTTGCATTCTCTGGAGTGGTAATAGTAATTTTTACCCCTACGCTATCCAACGCTTTCCTTACTGTTGCACTCACTGGAGTGGGAATAGTAATTTTTACCCCTACGCTATCCAACGCTTTCCCTACTGTTGCACTCTCTGGAGTGGGAATAGTAATTTTTACCCTCCCGCTTTCCAATGCTTTGCCTACTGTTGCACTTACTGGAGTGGGAATAGTAATTTTTACTGCTACGCTATCCAATGTTTTTTCAACTGCTGCAGTCACTGGAGTGGTAATAGTAAATGTAACCCTTTCGCTTCCTATGGTAAATATATTGTATATTTTTTATTAATACTACACACATATATATATATATATATACATATATATATATATACATATATATCAGACATTGACCTGAAGCGACTGGAAGCTGTAGTTGGAGGAGACTCAGGGGAGACTCCGACATTTCGACTGATCCTTGACCCACCCTACTCACCTGAAACTTGCACCGATCCCACGATGTGACTCACTCCCCCATGCCACCATCTCGACATTGCTAATACAGCGCATGCTGGGATTTGAAGTTCGCCATATTCAACACGAACTCCAATTGGTAAGCTGACTGCCACAGGGGGAGGAGATCCAGGTGCTTGCAACTATTCAAAACAGGAGGAGCTAATGAGGGATGGTATCTTCACAGCGAAGGGCGCTGAAGAAGGCAGCCATGCCGAAATGCATCCGCCGCCGCTGGGACGTTGAAATAAAGCTGTTTCCTCACTGAATTCCCATCTCGGCCTCTTTTCTTTTCTTCGGAAGGAATCTTCGCCATATATTCTGTGCTCACCAGAGGCACAGCCCAGAAGGCCATGCAGCATTAAGAAGACCCGGAGTAAATTGTGGCATTCCGCTGCTTGCAGCATCTTCGTGACCAGGGTACTGGTAACTCCGGAGTCCGCCAGAAGCAACAGGAAGACGAGAGTGGACCGAGATATTCTATCTCATTGGGGCACGTAGTCGCGCATTTGACTGCCCCCACTCAGACATTGACCTGAAGCGACTGGAAGCTGTAGTTGGAGGGGACTCAGGGGAGACTCCGACATTTCGACTGATCCTTGACCCACCCTACTCACCTGAAACTTGCACCGATCCCACGATGTGACTCACTCCCCCATGCCACCATCTCGACATTGCTAATACAGCGCATGCTGGGATTTGAAGTTCGCCATATTCAACACGAACTCCAATTGGTAAGCTGACTGCCACAGGGGGAGGAGATCCAGGTGCTTGCAACTATTCAAAACAGGAGGAGCTAATGAGGGATGGTATCTTCACAGCGAAGGGCGCTGAAGAAGGCAGCCATGCCGAAATGCATCCGCCGCCGCTGGGACTTTGAAATAAAGCTGTTTCCTCACTGAATTCCCCTCTCGGCCTCTTTTCTTTTCTTCGGAAGGAATCTTCGCCATATATTCTGTGCTCGCCAGCCCCACACTAAACACAGCCTTTGCCAATGCTTGGCATGGGAGTTAGTCTTGCATGGGGGATTGCTTGCTGGAGGTTTGGCTGCATTCATATTGTAATAATATAACACTTTACGATAGAAAACATTAAAATTCACTGCAAAAACAAAGGTTAAAGTAGAGTTGTGTGTAAGTAAGGTAAGAAGATTTTACCTTGCTAAAAACAAACCTTTTAAATTCACTCTAAAAACAAATGGTTAAACTGGAGTTATACGTGGGTCTTCTAATAATAAAAAACTAACAATCTAAGATTAAAAAACTAAGATTCACCAGTTATACGTAAGTGACATGAGTAGAACTTGTACCTCTGTGATGCACTCCTATGACCACACATATTACATCACTTATCATATCTAAAATCTACAGTGGTGCAAGTCATACTTATGTCAGATATGTATAACTGATGGATTTCTCATTAAGTGCATATTAATGAATTGCAAAGGTATTTTGACACATATTAACATGGTATGGCCAAATGTAACCATAACTTCACTTTAACTGTTTTTTGGATTGGATTTATGTTTTTCTGATGTACTGCATTCAATTTCTATAAAAACTTGGCCTTGAGCCAAGTGCCACATAGATTGGCTTGTGATCGTGTTAAACCGTAGATTGTTCTCGTAAAAACAACCTACCATTCTGCCAACCACCAGCTGCACATGTAGTTTTGCAAATTGATCCCAGAGCTGGTATCTCAGCTTTTGTGAAAATCTGCAAACTGTTGCCAAAGTTATTAAAACATCTAAGCTTTTTACATCCTTTATCTATACTGCTTTCCTTGGTGTATCTGTATGAAACCTGAGATCTTTGTAACTGGCTCAGTTTGAAATTCCAAAAGAAAACTAAATAGATAGGGATTTATTCACAATGGCATTTTTGAGCACATAAAGCAGTACCACACTGATAATGCTTTACATAATCACACATGCTATTCAAAAATCTCTGCCTGGAGATTTTACCAACAGCTGCCCTATCACTTATTTGCAGATTTATGTGCTAAGCATCTTTTAGCAGCAAATGTGGAAGGGGCCAGGGAGAGTGATAAGAAAGTGGGGAATATATACGACTAGTTGTTGAAGTTAAAAAAAGATAAGATGGATTTTCGGAGAAACATGCAAATACTATGTTATGTTTTCTTATGTTATGTTGATTTGTAACACACACTAATCAGCCAAGAGGGTATACAGGCACTTGGGCATGTGTGTAGGTGTGTGCTCCGAAGATGCTTATATGAAGAGCCAGGTCTTCAGCATCTTGCGGAACTCAAACAGTGAGGAGGAAGCTTTGTGTTGAGGGATCCCGTTCTGTTGCTTGGGTGCGAGGTAGGAGAATGAGCGACCTCCAATTTTGCTTTTGCAGATGTGGGGAATGTGTGCAAGTGAGTCAAGAAGAGCGTAGGTGTCTAGTGGGTCAGTGAAAGTGTATGTGGCTGTGTGGGTATTCAGATCCTGTGTTGTGAAGGGCTTTGTATGTGTGTGTGAGAAGTTTGAATTAGCTGCGCTTTTTACTGGGGAGCCAGTGAAACATCCTGAGGTGCGATGTGATGTAGGTGTGTCGTGGGAGGTCTAATATGAGCTGTTCTGGATGGTCTGGAGTCTGTGTTGCAGTTGTTTTGAGATTCGGATGCAGAGAGTGTTGCCGTAGTCCAGACTGCTTATGATGAGTGCTTGCATGATGGTCCATCTGGTGTTCGGAGGCAACCATTTGAAGATCAGCCTGACCAACCCTCCCCGACCACCACCCCACACTTAACTAGCAGGACACTGGCAGCATCAAGGCATAAGATGTATGATTATATTTATGGTTTGAATCTGTTATCCTGGCATTAGTAATGTTTTATTTGTCTTTGCATGTCTATGTTACTTTACTATATGTTGTCTATAAAATGTGTTATTGAATGAATGCCATTTTGGTATTTTTTTATAAGCATGTTATAAATTGTGTAACAATATATTATCACACAGAAACGTTGTAAAGAAAAAGCATTTGTGTTTAGCAGACATGTTGATGACACCATTGTGATATGGCTTTACTTGAAAAATGAGTTAATTCATATTATATGTACATATAACGATCATGAAGTAAGGTTTTAAAATAATGTCAGATATTAATCAGAAACCATTTTAAAGACACATCTCAGATAGATTGACATAGTTACAAACACAGAATTGTCAATGTAAAGTACTGTAAATACAATGTACACTTTAAGTATCTGCCATCACATGTCCAGAAAATAGCCATGAATGTTTTCCACATCAGTAATCATCTCTTGACCTTTGACTCATATCTATGTTTTGTTTGCCATCATAAATGAAAAGGGGTTCACATTGTTCAAATAATTCAAAGGATCCAATGTGGTAAGGCCATGTAGTTCATAGAGAAACGATAATATGTGAGTGTGAAGTTACACACCTTTTAGGTGCATATAGGTCAACCACAGAAAACCACTGTTAAAAGTGGCATGTGGAAATAACAAACTTACACAGCAAAGGGATATGGTGTGTTTCACAATGTAACACTATGTCACATTGAAAAAGATATTTCAATGTACATGAAGTGGTTGACATATGGATTTATTATTTTTTTCTTTTGTCACATTCCTTTTCAGTAGATGGTGAAGGCAAAACCAGGGAAGAGAGGAACTAGGGTGGAGACAAAGAAGGACCTGGGCCATTAGGCAGGCACTGGAAGACCTCAGCACCACTACTAAGGAAGAGCGATAATCCACCAGAAGGGAAAGCGCACCTGCTAAGAGAGTCACTCTCTCCCAATCAACAAAAATAAAACATTTGCTGGAACCCACTGAGGGCATGATGCAGCAGGACACCACATGGTAGAAGGAGTGATTTGATTAAACTCCTCGAAAACCAGACAATAAATTATCAGTAGTGTTCCAGGAGCAAGCCTCTCCATCTTCAGAGTCGGGAGACATTCTTCATTAGTCAAGAGGGAACACCATCAGGGCCCCTCCAGCTGTACCTATTGGTACCCCATCTCCTCCTGCAAGTGACAACCTGGAAGATCAGTCTCTGAGAGAAACATTTGCTTCAGACACCCCTGTCTTCACGTTTTGGCACGACTCCAGAGTGTATTTTAATGACTGTTCTTCATGAGGCTGCTGTTTGCTAATAGCAAACAGTATCTCTGAATGACAAAGATGTGGTGTCAGAGTTGAGGTCAA